>NC_135537.1:133818958-134475685 GCF_045843805.1 Urocitellus parryii
AGGGGCCCAGAAGTTGTGGGAATTCCCATGGCCACGGACACTCTAGCAGTCACAGGCACTCCAGCAGCCTGTCCTCTCCCAAGGGCTTCCAAGAGACCCTCAGAATGTCTCTCCTCTCCCAAGGGCTCAGGGAATCCCATAGTCCTATATATCCCTGCAGCCTGCCTGACCCCTGACAAGCCTGAGATGCACCCAGAGCCAGTCTTCCCCTCCATGGGCTCAGGCATCCTGGCAGAAGTGGGCTTCCTTGTGGAACCCTTAGTATCTGCAGGTCCTCTCACTGTCTGTCTCTCCTTGCATAAGCCAGAGACACTTCCAGAGTCAGTTTCCTCTCGCATAGGCTTAGTTGCCCTGGGAGTCAAAGACCCTCTACTAGCTGGGGATACTCCCATAATCACAGGCATTCCTACAGTTTGTCTCCTTCCCAAGAAGCTTGAGGAACCCCCAGAACCAGTCTGTACCTCCAGAGAACCAGGTACCTCAGAAGCCACGGGAATCTCAACAGCCTGTCTTCTTCCCCGAGAACCCGGAAAAGCCCCAGAACCATTATCCTCTCCCACAGACCACAGCTCCTCAGGAGACATGGGGCCTCCTGAAGCTACAGGCATTCCAGCAGTACAAGCTGTTTCCCATGGGTTCATGACATCTCTAGCACTATCTTCCTGACACACAGGGCCAGATGCCCACACTGCAGCAGGCACTCTGGCAGGTACCTTTCCAGGCCCGGGCACTTCCCGAGCTATGGGTACCCCTGCTGGGGCATACCTGTGCTTGGACACACCAGCTGCCTGAGGCACATCCACTATCTCAGATACCCCCACTGCCTGCCTACTCCCACACAGACACGATACAGCTCCAGAGCTGGTTTCTTGATCTGTAAGCCCAGATGTCCCTAAAGCTGCCGGTACCAGGTCCTCTTGCCCTTCCATGGTGCTCCTCCTTTTCCACAGGCTCAGGACATTCCCAGTATGTGTCTCCCTGACATTAAGCTCTGGCACTGCCTCAGTCAGAGGCGTCCCCAGAGGCTGCTGCCTCTCCCACGGGCCTGGAATGCCACCATAGCTGCTCTCTTCTTCCAAAGTTCCTGGGACCATTACAGCCTGGGACACCCCAGGAAGCTGCCCTATTTCCCACAATGCTGGGATGCTTGCACAGCCTGTCTCCTTCCCCAAAGCCCTGGGTACTCCCACAGGATGTTCTATACCCCACAGATCCCTGGCACCCTGAGAACCTGTCTGCTGCTCCCTGGAACCAGACAGCTCTGCAGTCTGTGCAGCTCTCAATATCCCTGGTTCACTGCCAGAACCTGTCTCTACCCACATAGCTTGTCCCCTTTCTCTTAATCCTAGGTCACCCACATATCTAGTTTCTTCTTCAGTGGCACAAGGTACTCCTACAGGCTGTCCTGTGCCCCATAAAGCAGGAATACCCTCAGAGCCTATATCATCCACCTCTTGTCTCCTCTGCCACATGCCTGGGACACACACAGGGGTAGTTTCCTCCTCCTCAGCTCTGGGCACCACAATGACATTAGGGACTCCCCCAGTCTGTACCCTTCCCCATAAGCCTGGGATATCCCCACAGGCTGTATCTTGTGCCACAGCCCCAGGAACTAGCTGTCCTCTGCCCCACAGACCTGGAGGCTCCCCACAGCCCACCTCAACCTTGACAGCTCTGGGCACTCCCACAGCTTCAGGCAACCTCATGGTCCCAGGCACACCCCCAGTCTGTCCTCTTTGCCAAAGACCTGGGACACATGCAGAGCCTATCTTCTCCACAGCCCCAGAAAAGCTCAGAGGAGGCAGCACCCTCCCAGTCTGTCCCTGCCCACAGACTGCCCTTATCCCCATGGTTCTGGGCAGTTCTGAGGCCCGGGGAATTGCCCTCGCCTGTCCCTTTACCCAGGGTCCTGTGACACCACCTCGGCTTGTCTCTACCCAGGAAGCCCGGCCAGGAACACCTCTTTCTACTGGCCCCTCTCCTGAAGGCACAGGACAGAGCTCCACTCTGCTTCCATCCCCACATCCTGAAGCTGCTCTCATAGCCTGCACCTTCAACCACAGTTCCAGAATGCTCCCATGTCCCAGAGCTCCTGGACGACCTTTTCTCTCACAACCTCGGGGACTCTTATCACTTGCCTCCTCCCCAGATCCAGTCACCCACACAGACCCTGTGGGCCCCACCACCTCGGGCTCGCCCAAAGCCCCGTTCACCCACACGACCCTGCGGTCCCTTGCAGCCTCAATAAAGCCTGCAGCCCCAGGCGTTCCCAAAGCCTCGCTCGCTCCGGCAACCTCCGAAGACTGTCTCCTCCTCAATGGTCGCTGCCGCCTTTCGGCACTCACACACCGCGTCTCCCACACCGAGGACCTCGCCCGGCGCCTCGCTCCAAAGCCTCGAGACGTCCCTACACCCCATCTCCTCCCCCAAGGCCGACGAACTTCCCGTCCCAACCTGCTAGGGCCCACGCAGCGACCCAGCATCTTTGCCGCCAGGTCGCCCCTGCGCAGCCTGGGCAAGGACCCACGGCCAGTCGCCCCACTCATAGCTCCAAGACAATTCTGTTCCCCAGCGCAGCTCCGGGGCACTGTGTGTCTTAGCACCTGGCCCCCTAGGCTGCTCCACACACGCACTCACACATTCGAGTCAGGCCCTCGCAGCCTTTCTCCTACCCAGCCTCCCCAACCACCCCCGCCCAGTCCCGGGCTCCCGCCCCCCCGGGCCCGGACCCGGACCCCACTAAAGCTAGGTAGGAGAAGAACTCATCGGGGAAACGAAACAGAAGGATCTGCCGGGTCAAGATCTCCTTCCCCTCAGGTCAGTGACGCCTAACTCAGCTTCCCAGAATCCCCCCAGCTCCAGCTCAAGCCCACCTGGCCCGGGGCGAGGCGCGGCTACCAGTAGGCGGGCAGTGGGGCCCCCAACTAGGCCTCGCTTCCGGCCGCTCTCCCAGTCGCCATAGCAATAGGCGCAAGGCTGCTTGGGAGCCGAAGAGGCTCCCCAGACGCTTGAGCGGTCCAGGTGTTGCAGGGCTGCAGGTTTTGCAGCTAATCTCCATGAGGCCGGAACCGGGACCCAGATCAGGGAAGAAGCCTGAATTTGGGTGGGAAACCGCCCTGAAAGAACTGAAAAACAACAGGAGAAAGACGGTTCTGGTTAATTATGGCCTTCACAGGCTCCGTAGCTTGGCAGAGCAGCGCTAGATCCCGAGGTACGGTCCTATTCCCGCCCACCCGGAAATGGCTTCTCCCCACCCCGAGGGCGACCCGCCCAGCGGCAGCGGCAACGGCAACGTAGTCTCCTCTAGTACGCAGTACCCATGGCTATCTACGAGGAGGTGAGCGTGTCGGGCTTCGAGGAGTTCAATCAGGCTGTGAAGCAGCACCTGGGCAAGACCATTTTCGCCTACTTTACGGGTTCTAAGGACGCCGAAGGGAAAAGCTGGTGTCCGGACTGCGTGCAGGGTGAGGCCGGAAAGTGGTGGGAAGACGGAGGGTACAGCCACAAAGTGGGGTTCGAAGTGGTATAAGGGGGAGCCTTGGTCTTGGACACCTGTGAGGCCATCTGAATTGCTCTCGTTTCCCATCAAGTCCTTCCCCGCCACACCGAGTGCTCTTTTCTTTTGGACTTGTGACCCAGATGATCTTGAAGCCCGGTTTTTAAAACTTCATTTCCCCAAATGATCTAGTCGTATACGTGAGTTGGTCACTTTTCAGTCTGCAAATATATCTGCTTTTCCTTGTTTGGGGCGTGTGGTGTAGATCAAAGTAGCTCTAAGACCAGAAAATACCTGACTTCTGTTAAACTCCTCTGTTAAGTGAAAAGTCTAACTACAGGTTAAAGTCTGAGTACTTATCAAGACTGGGGAAGAGGGGAGAGGATTGTGGAGTTGATGTGCAATTATTTTATGTTAACTTTTTTTTTTTTTTTTTAAGCGGAACCAGTTGTTCGAGAGGGGCTGAAGCATGTTAGTAAAGAATGTGTGTTCATCCACTGCCAAGTAGGAGAGAAACCTTAGTAAGTAACAATGTATATATGTTGTGTTTCGGACATGCACTAGACTTACAAACAGGTGAAAAGGCCCTCAGATTTGCACAGATTCTTTGTTATAAGATAAACTGTAATAAGTTAAAACAACGGGGACCTATTAAATTCAAATTTATAATGCATATATTCAGACTCTTGAATTAAGTAGGGGTAACTGAATGAATGTGGCCTGTTTCAGTTCGGTACTTAACTGGCTTTATAGTATTTTGCATCTTAGTCACATTTTAAATTAAAAATTTGCAAAGGGTAGTAATTTATAGTCCTCAACTTTTAAAATGTTTACAACATGAGTGATTACTAAAATACTAAATATCAGAACATCATATACTAAGCAAACAGTATAACCAAGTAAATTTTTTTCATAACTTTTTTTTGGGGAATAGTTGGAAAGATCCAAATAATGACTTCAGAAAACAACTGAAAGTAACTGCAGTGCCTACACTAATTAAATATGGAACGGTGAGTGTATTTATTCTTTTGATACCAGGGACTTAATCCAGGGGCATTTACCACATCCCATTCCCTTTCTATTTTGAGATAGGGTCTTGCTAAGGTAATTAGGGCCTCATTAAATTGCTGAGGCTGGCCTCAGCCTCCCCCATCACTGGGATTACAGGTGAGGTTCTGAGCCTAGCAGGTTATCATTCTTTAAATATCTTAGGAATTCTAATTCACTTTGTCAAGACACTTTTAACCTGTTCTAGAGTCATATTTGAAAAGATGTTGACATTCCATCTCAAACATCCCATTGTTGTTCAGCATGCTTTAAAAGATATACAACCAGGCTGACCATCCCCTACTCAATCCCAATAGACTGCTAAAATAATGCAAATATTTAAATACTTGATTTTTTTTTTTTTTTTACATTTTAAAACCCCTTTTCTTTAAAAATTTAATAGCCAGAAAGTTGGTTGACTCACAATTCCTTAAAGCACTAATATAATGATTTTCTGTTAATACATTATTCAGGTTTAAAAGAAAGGGCAACTCCTTTATTTCAGTCATGCACTTGGGATCCTAAATTAAGGAGTTCAGGGCAAAGGACAGCTTTGGGCTTGCTGTCTCCTGTTTTGGTTAGTGGAGATTCCTGGTATTTGGGGTTTAAGGCCTTTAAGCCAAGTATTGTAATGATTCACCTTAAGGCAAAATGTCTTAACTGTTTTTATAAGACTTGTTATAACTTGTTATTCTGGCAGGTTTTTTATATTCAATGATTTGTGTCATTCAAGCTAAAACTTATTCCACTCCTAATAACACCTTATGGCAGTGCTTAAGACTTGACTGTTCTTTTCTTACAGCCTCAAAAACTGGTAGAATCAGAGTGCCTTCAGGCCAACCTTGTGGAGATGCTGTTCTCTGAAGATTAAAATTTAATGATGGCAACTGTATCTTGATTTCCTGGTTTGCTCTAGTATAAATAATGACTTTATTTTAGCAGTAAATAAATGATATGAAAATTTGCATTCAATTTAGCAGTAAATAAATGACATGAAAATTAGCTTACGTCTAAACAATAAAGAATGCTTTTTAAAAATACTCATGAACCTTCAATTTTCTTGTAACATATAGCCATCTTAAAGATTTGAGTAAAATAAGTTCAGCAGTGGCAGTCATAGTTCAAAGGAATATATTATTGGAGGTTAAAAAAATAGACAACTTCCAAATCTCTGAAGGGATTAGGATCTTAAATTCCAGGAATTTGCAGAACAACAGATATTTTTAAAACCACTTCTTTGCTTTTGGAATGTAGAATTTAACCACTTAGAGAAAGTACAGCATGAATCTAATCCAGCTGCTTAATTCAGGCAGTTCTGTTTTATAGCTGTGTGAATGTGCTTCACTTGAGGAAGCCTGGAGACCAGATAACATAAGAACTCTAGAATGTGAGTCAGACACACTGATTTTAGTGCTTAATAGCTTTTTTCCTCCTTTACAAATAAGGATCAATGAGAATGCAAGGCAGCATTTAAGGTGCATGTGGTTTGTAGTACTGGCCAAATATTAACTTTCCCAATGAACACAAGCATTTGAGGCTCATCTTTGTTCAAACTTGAGGTCAAGAGTCCAAACACCAATCTTCTCCATACCTTTCACTAGGTCAGTGACATACTAACAATTCTTTCTTAAAGTTGCTATCTGGCTGCTGGGATGGCGGCTCAGCGGTAGAGCACTCACCTAGCATTTGTGGGGCATGGGGCGCATGGGGCCCTGGGTTTGATCCTCAGCACCACATAAAAGTAAATGAATGAAATAAAGGTATTGTGTCCAACTACAACTAAAAAAATCTGGCAAAGTATTTCCTTTCCTATAGAATGTAAAAACCTTTAATGGGATTTTTGCTTTGTGATTTAACAAGAAGTCCTCCACTCTAGTCTTTTCTTTTAGTAGATAAGAGGGGTGGAAAAAGTGATCCAAGAGAGAAAAAGATTCAAGAGAGGACTTGCCCTAGGGACTATTTTAAGTCATGAAATAGGCTTAGATTTAATTAAATTTGATAGCCCAATCCCCTGCACCTAACATTTCCATTCTTTCTTGATTCTGTTAAATGTTAATAAAAATTTACAAATCCATCCGGAAATCAAAGTAGAACAAGTTTGGCTGAACAGAAATAATGTATTAACAATAAAAAGTTAGCTGGATTTAAAAGCACACTAAAGTATCCAGGTGCTACCACGATAAAGGTGGGCAGGAAGTCTCTTGTTTTGTCTTCACTGTACAATGGAAATACATTATATATAGTTTTAAGAGCCTGGTCTGTTTCCAGCTTTTCATTTTCCTGACGTGTTATTTTGCTGTTGCTGTTCTGCCAGAGCTTGTTGAAGGCGCATCCGCTTCCGAGAATAGTGTTGCCAGTGTAGAATCTGCTGTTCGTCAATGAATTTCGCACACTGAGCATTCACCAGCTCCTTTCGAAAGTGTTCATATTGGAGCAGTTCTAACATATGTAAACACTGAGGGTACCTGGGTTTAAGTTTATAAGTTAATGACCAACATAATTTGAGTCAATAATGTCAGTTCTAATACATCTAATTGTACAGCCTACCATTTCTATTAACATTAACTTAGTGCACCTTGGTAGTATAGTATAGGTCCATTGTCCACTCCCAAACCCCTTATGTAGAGAAGCTAGTCATCAAAAGTCATTATTGAAAAAAATTTTCAAAAGTAAGAAAATTTAAGTTCAGAGTAGTTAAATAACTTTGCCCAAGATCACACAACACAGTGATACACAGAGTCAAATTCTGGAGATAAATCATTCTATTCTAGTACAGAGGTTTCCAGGGTAAGTAACATGAACACTTTCAATTTTAGCAATTATGTATTTAATTTATAACTATCGGTTTTCCACCAATAGTGAAAAAAGACAATTTTTATTGTGAGTCAGCTTCAAAAAGAACTATGTACAAACACTGTTCTATAGATTTTCACAGGTATTAGAGCAATTCTAAAATTATTATACTCTCGATTGAGTTAACAAGTATATTGTGGATAAACAGCCAACTTTTTGGCAGTCAGAAAAGAAGTTATAGATAAGAAAAGCAGGGAGGCTCCAATGAACCCTAAGTTATTGAGCTAGAATTGAAAACACTAGTATGTACTCATGGCTTTAAATGTATATACAGACATAGAAAACAGATGTGTATGTGTGTGCATGTACACAGTTTCTAGCTTTGTGTTCGTTCTAAAAGGGCTTAGAAGCAATGACGAATGAGCATGCTTAGTGCCCAGACTGTGGTTTTCAAACAGCATTTTCCAGAGTTCTTTAGAGAAATGAGTAATTCCAGGTCTAGGACGGAAAAATAAAGATAAGCTTGGTATGCTGTGCCAAAAAGAAGTGCTAAGCATTGATGAGAAACTGTTGAAAAAGCACTTGGAAGCCCATCTGAAGATGCTCTCAGTGGCCAAGTTTGGAATAATTAGCTAGAACAGACGTAATTGTAATCTACAGGGTACAAAAAAACCCAAGTCCATAGTGATGTGAATAGGAATGTAAAATACATAGGAATTCTCTTTTCTATTCTTAGTTATTTTGTAAGTGAAATTATTTCAAATTAAAAAGAAGTTAAGTTTAAAACTATTAAAATACATTAAATCATATAGGGAGTACACAAACCCAAACTGCAAGTGATATGCAAACTGACTAAAGTTTGTTAATCATTTATAGACCAGGGCATTGCTTCTTTAATGTGCATAAAAATCACTTCTCAAAATGCTGATTTGGGAGCTAAGGGTACAGCTCAGTGGTATTACTCTTACTTAGCATGCATGAGGCCCTGAGTTCAGTCCCCTGTACTACAATCTAAAAAAAAAATTAACAGATTCTGATTCAGTAGGTTTTTGAAGCCTGACTTCTGCGTTTCTAACAAGCTTTCAAATGAAATCAATACTGCAAAGGTCTGGAAAGGATACTGAATAGAAGGGCTAACACTACAGATCCTTCCAAGATGTTAAAGATTTCTATTTATACTCCAAAAGTAAATAGTTGCCTATAATTATTGGAAGAAGCCTAGAATGCTTTATTCACACTGCCCTGGCTAATTCCTTTCCAAGACATCAGTAGTTAAAAGATCTGGCCCACAGTACCAGCTAAGTGACCTTGAATAAGGTATTTAACACTCTAAGTACCATTTCTTCATCTGAAAAATAAATAAATGTGACAGACAACAAAGAAAATGGTCTCAAGAAGCATTTAGTCAATAATTGGAATTGAGACACAGTTATCGTTTATCATATCAAACTTGTAGAAAACAATGCTCAGAAAAGACAGCAGTTCTAAGACTCAGATTTACTTCCTCTAGCAAACACTGTCTATTCAAGTACCGATTCCTGTGTAATCTTTAATTTTCAGTCTATGGGTATGTCACTTCATTAGGTTCCTTGGAATCAGAAACTCAGTGAGATGAGGACAGTGGTAAAAAGGTCAAACAGACCAAGTAAGGAATTATAAATAATTTGAGAGGATATTAATATTCTCTGACAGGTTATAAATCCACAAGATGAAATAGAAGAGGCACAAAAGGGGAGTCTTACAATTAGACTTTTTCAAAAATAAGATAAGGATTGAACCCAGGGCACTGAGCTACATATTCAGCCCTTTTTATTTTTTTTTTAATTTGGAGACAGGGTCTTGCTGAGTAGCTTAGGGACTCGCTAAGTTGCTGAGGCTGGCTTTGAATTGCAATCCTCCTGCCTCAGCCTCCCAAGTTGTTGGGATTACAGGTGTGCACCATAACCTGGCATTCTTCCTGATTTTAGAGTAGCTAGAAATTTGGATTATTATATAAAACCTTCCCATTTTTAACCCAGCATGTTCATGCTTGTCAACCCAGGTGCATGAGATGCTAAGGCAGGACAATCTCAAGTTCAAGGCTAGCTTGGACAACTTAGACACTGTCTCAAAAAAAAAAAAAAAAAAAAAAAAAAAGCTAGGGATATAGCTCAGTGGTAAAAGGCCCTTGAATTTAATCCCTAGAGTTCCACCAAAAGGGGGGAAAAAAAAAACCTTCCCATCTTCAAATTGGTGGCTACTATTTTAAAAATCTAAAAACCTGTGCAGATGGAATGAAATGCCCAATGAATTAATTTGCAAAGGTTTCTGAATTCAAATATCTATATGGCTATAGTCTCCAAGAGGTGATAAAGTGATTCTGGACTAACCCAAAAACAAAACTTGGAAGAGGTTAAAGCTGCAAGGAGGTTTATTTTATCACAATATAAGAAAGAACTTTGTTAACATCTGGAGTCAGCTCTCCCTGATAGAGAACACAGTCACTGGAAATTTCTAGGCTGAGTGTAAACAACCAACTCTCAGCAACAATGTGAGATTGAATTGGATGGTGCCTAAGGCTTCCAACACTAAGTATGTAAATCTGCCTACATACAAACATAGAGTAAAGTCTTTTTTTTTTCTTTTGGCTTATTAAATGAATCAATAGTTTCATAAAGAACCAGTCAGGGTGCAGGGTCCTACAGCAAGCACATGGGATGTCTGCTTTATGAATCAGGTCAGGAAAGTGATTTGGACAAAGAATAAGTTTGAAATTTTTCTTCTCAAACTTTTGTTTTTTAAAAAGATTTCATGTTTGCTTTTTGACTATCTGGTTAAAACAAATCACAAGTGTGTATTCAAGGTTTATTTTTACCATTACAAGGACTTAGGTCTGTGGTTACAACATGCTTCTTGAAATCTAGAAAGTCTTAAAATGAAAGTATCTGTTGAATCTGAATGGTGTGTATATTTTCTTAAATGAATTAATGGATGTGAAGTATTTTACACAGTGCATGAGGCCATGAAGAAAAGACAGCAGTTCTAAGACTCAGGTTTACTTCCTCTAGCAAACACCGTCTATTCAAGTATCGCTTCCTGGGTGATCTTTAATTTTCAGTCTATGGGTATGTCACTTCATTAGGTTCCTTGGGATCAGAAACTCAGTGAGATGAGGACAGTGGTAAAAAGGTCAAACAGAACAGAACATAATATGGCTTTAGCTCAAGGAGACTGGACTTTTCCTGCATGGAATGGAAGGCCACTGAAGGTTTCTAAGCAAGAAAGTGACATGTTCTGATTTTCATATTTTTAAGAGATCAAACTGGCTTCTGTGCAGAAAATTATTTTGCTTCATTTAGTTTGAGAGGACTGAGGTAAGAATGGAAGCAGAAATAACCAGCAAGTAGATATTCCAAGTTAGAAATAAGGATGTTTTATATTAAGGTGGTGATAACTAAAAATGGAGATTCATATTTTTTCCAGTGTGAAATTAAGAAGTCTGCTAAATACCAGTGCTTCAGATTTAAATAAAGTACATACATATTTAGAATTATAAAAATTAAACTTACTTTAGATACTTGGCATATTCTGGTTCTTTCCAGTAAAGCAAGTACTTAAGATAATTAACAAAAGCTTTGTCTTTGAAGTAACCTCTTTGGGCAAGAACTGAAAAGCATGAAAAAAAAAAAATCTGTAGGTCAAACCAATCCTTGGACTACAGACTTGTGACCCCCTGATATAAAGAATCTACTTATTTAACTTTCCCACAAATGAATTCAATTCACAAGTCCTAATTTGCTCATTTATATATATAAGCCAGCATAAGTAAAATTCCATTCAATTGAAAAGGTATAAAAAGCAAATACTACTATGAATTGCATCTCTTCTCTCAGAAACCTTGTACAGCTAGCTCCTTAATAATCAAATGACTTACAATTAAGGTAATTTGGGTTGGCTAAACACTGTACAAATTCCAACTCCAACTGAAACCGAAGTCGATTTCCAGCATCATCTAGGAGAAAAGACAGCAAAAATCAACCAAAATAAATGTTACTGTATGTAATATTGATTTGTAAACAAGAAACAGCAGTGGGGAAACCTAGGAGATCTTTGTATAAAGAAAAGCATATGGTGGTCTTCCTCAACTGGGTGTAAGAGAAGAAAAGCTTTCTTAGAAATCTATGAAAAGTGGAGCCCTGGTTAAAAGGAATAAATTAGGAGTTTCTGTAAAATTAAAGAGAAGCCATTTATTTTTTTTTTTTACTTTTTTTTTAGTTGTTGATAGACCTTTATTTATTCATTTATATGTGGTGCTAAGAATCGAACCCAGTGCCTCACACATGCCAGGCAAGTGCGCTGCTGCTGAGCCTCAATCCCAGCCCCAAAGAGAAGTCATTTTAAAAAAAAAAAGGAAAACAAATGGCGGCCAGAATGCCTAAAACTACAACCTTTAGGGCCACTAGGAAGGCATGTGAACAGCAATCACTGGGGTAGATTATAACTGTGTCTTTCCCTATTTTAATAATAGGCAATAACCACAATTGCTAACAGTGATTAAGTTCAGCAAAAGCCAAGTGCTAAGTAAATTTTTTAAAAAGTTCAGAATTCAAGCTGAAAAGAAAAACTACAGAGAGTGAAAAATCGTGAGAAGTTTCAGAGATAGAATGATACACAAGTTTATTGACGATATTTCAAACTTATGTAAGCTCATGTGAGAAGCAGAAAATCAGTGAAAGAGACGGTTTAAGATCTAAGTCTTCTCAGTCTCGCCCATACCGGGGAGATGGTGTCTACAAAGCATGTTACGGAGAAAAGATTTTTAAACAAATCAAATTCTGAAAAAGGCAAATCTGCCTTCGCCCTTCCAACGCTGCTCGCCTCTCGGTCCCAACCCTAACCCTGCAGAGAATCAGGCCTGAAAGGAGCTCCCGGGGAAACGGGAGAAGGGGTCTGGTCGGAGAATGGTTCGATCCGCGAAGATTCGAGGCTCGGAGCAGTACTCACCTGTCTCCATAGCGACGGCAGCGGCCATAACAAGCAGAGACACTAAATCGCCACCAGTCTGACAGAGGAACAGCCCCGAGTGGCGGGGGAGGCTCCGGAAGCCATGGCTCCTCCTTCCGGTCGCGGGGCAGTATGGGATGCGGGGGCGGGCCCAGCCTCTCTAGGAGGCGGGCGGCTCCGCCCATCCCTGGCTCGCCGGGCCTGCCCCTCTTGGCCCGCAGAGGCTCACGACTGGCAAGGGGGCGGTGCCGGAGCCACGTGGTGTCTGAGGACCAGGGTCCAGTGTTTGGAGGGACATTTCAGCCCTCACAGGACCGTGGTGCTTCTCTGTCATCTTGTAGCACTCTTACCTGTGACAGCATCGTAGTTTTCGGGTTTTGCGCCTAGAGTGATGTAACATGCCATTCTGACGTCATTTATTATCCTATGACGTATCATGGAGGCTGTGGGCCTCCGGAAGCCTCATTGACTCTCTTGGTCCTCTTACACCCGCAGAATGGCCTCGCCCCTCGGGGGCAAGCCGTCTACTCCACGGGTGGAGACTGCCCACTACAAGGAGACGTCGACAATCCGCGTGGAGACCTCGTCCCATCGCGTGGAGACATCCTCTCTAGAGGTGCGAACGTCTTCCCGGCAGGTGGAGACCTCCCACTCCCCCTCTGGAAAGCAATTTCCTCGTGTCCTTGATGTTTCCTCCCAACACGTGGAAAGCTCCTCACAGCGCAAAGAAACGTCGTCCCGCCACGTCAGGATCTCGTCTCTGCAAGTGGAGACATCTCTGCAACGTGCAGAGAGCCCGCCAGGCGGGACAAGAAGGCCTCGTGCCAGAACGTAAAACTGGCCTGATGAAATGCTTCCCAAGGGTCGTGGCCCGTAGCCAGGTCAGAATTGTTTCCATTTTCCAGCTAGCCAGCTGTCAGGAGGACCAATCATATTTCGTTTCATGGAAACAGCCCATAAATCAATGTAAGAAATAGCCAAGCTGCGGTTTCTGGATTCAGCCAACATTTATTGACCATGGTGCACCTTGGATCATTCCGCTTTTGACACAGTGAACTATTTAACCTGAAGCCAGCATAAAAGGTTTTCAGGCCCGTGATACTGTGTAAAGAGAGTTGATGGACAGAGAGGCTGTTTGAAACTCTGAGCCAGGTGAGTTTGGGATTCTTTAGCGCTCAAATGGGCCATCACCATTTGAAATGGGAAGAAGGACCAAACTGAAGCCATGACCCATGTACTGATCATGTGCCTGCAAGTGATTTATATGCATGTTGAAAACCTGGGGGGCAAGGAACAATTTCTCATATATTATTCATTGGCTTTTATGTTTCAAAATAATGTGCTAAATCTTTATACGTGGTACCCCCAACCCACACAACTTTCTAACAGGTCAGATGTTAAAAACTAATAAATCCATCGACAATCAAAAATAATCTTAAAAAGAAAAAAATAATTAAAAAAAAATCTTAGAAGAGAAAGCGAGAGGAGGTCATTCAATCCTGACCTGAGGTCTGAGGAAGGTAGAGAAGAGTACCTACTCTGTTACAGACACTGTTCTCAGCACAAACTATACCAGTGAAATGTCCCTCCAAAGTTCTTGCTCTGATGGAGCTTACACTCTGGTGAAGAGGCAGACAATAAATAAGAAAATAAGACAATTTTCTATTGTGATTAGCACTGTGAAGGTACAATGTGATAGATAATGGACGTAAGGCAGTTCTTTAGATTCGGTAGTCAGGGAAGGCCTTGCCAATTAGATAATATTTGACCTGAGATATTTGTGAGTAAACAGTGAGCCATATACAGATCTAGGGGGAATGCATTCTAGGCAAAAGGAATAGCAAGTTCAAAGAGGGATGGGAACAAGCTTATGATATTTAGGGAACAGAAACACTTAGTACAGCTTCAGTTTAGAGAGGAAAAAAAATGTGGTATGGAATAAAAGAGATTAAAAGTAAGCAGGGAGCCAGACACAGTGGTCCATACCTGTAATCCTGGCAGCTCTATAGGCTGAGGCAGAAGGATTGCTAGTTCTAAGCCAGCCTCAGCAATTTAGCAAGCCACTGTCTCAAAATGTAAAAAAGTAAAAAGAGTTGGGAATGTAGCTCAGTAGTACAGTACCCCTGAATTCAATCCCCAGTTACTACAAGGAAAAAAAAAAAGGCAGGGGCCAGTTTATAGAGGGTCTTGTAAGTCACAACTTTTATTCTAATGTCAGTACGAAAACATTGGAGGATTTTAGCAGGCAAGTGACAGGATTCAATTTACATTAAAAGAAAAAAATACCTGTTTTCTGTACGTAGGCTGTAGGACAGTGGTTCCACTGGGGCCGATTTTGTCTCCCAAGCATACTTGGCAATGTCTGGAGATATTTATTGCTTGGGAGGGGGTCATAGGAGGCACTATCAGCATCTAGTAGGTAGAGGCCAGAGACGCCACTAATATCCTGCAATGCACAGGTCAGCACCCCATCCCTCCACCAACAAACCATTACTGGGTCCAGAGAATGTCAATAGTGCCAATGTTGAAAAATACTGAAGATTCCGGCAATTTGGAAAATTGCTAGAGCATGATCAACTGGGAAAGCACCCCATTTCTGCATAGCAGGATTGTGGGGAGGACTAAGAAACACTAAGGAAAAAGGGTTAAAGGTAGTGTCCTTTGGTTAGTAGCAGGGTGGGAACTCTCAGAGGAAAGGTATATGTTGCTTTTTGAGGAGCCCTCCATCCCTGCTTTCAATAATTTATGTGATATTTACCCCAGGAGGACAAAAGGGTACCATCTAGAAGTCTGCTAATGAACCTGATCATGTGGGACCTTGTGAATTAGAGCACTTGCTATTTCCAGGCACTGGGCTAGATCATCACTCACATTTCTTCATTTAACTTGGGGGGGAGTGCATTGGGCTGTTCCCTAGAATAGTGACTCAGGCCAAGAGAAATGTTATAAAACCCCAGAGGCTACCCCACTGCTCTGCCACATAAAACTTCTGCTATAAATGAATAATTAGCCTTTGGAATTTTAGCCTTTGGTGAGCTTACTAATTATTTTTAACATGACAGACCATGTATACCTTATATAAAAACACTCTTTATAAGTGTTCTTTTTTTTTATTTAGAATACTTATTTTTTTACATATAGATGGACACAATGTCTAAAATAAAGACATTGTGTCCATCTATATGTAAAAAAATAAGCTTTACATGGTGCTGAAAATCAAACCCAGTGCCTCACACATGCCAGACAAGCACTCTACCTCGGAGTCACAACCCCAGCCCCTATAAGTGTTCTTTAAATGAACAAAGTAGTTGCTTCTGTTTAATGCTATTCCTCATTTTTTTTTGTTTTTAAAATTTTTTCATCATGGGATAATTTTTCATATTTTTATTAGTGCAGTATAGTTATACATAGTAGTGGGGTTCCCTATTAATGTTTTTATTACAAAAGTGATATGTGCTTAACAAATGAAATAATTCTGGGCTGGGGATGTGGCTCAAGCAGTAGCACCAAGCAGTAGCATGCTCTGCTGGCATGCGTGCGGCCCGGGTTCAATCCTCAGCACCACATACAAACAAAGATGTTGTGTCCACCGAAAACTAAAAAAATAAATATTAAAAATTCTCTCTCTCTACCGCAGTCTGGCTGGGCACAAATCACGAGCCACTAAAGCAGGAACAAATTTTATTTTTTCTACTGCAAGAAAAAACCTCACACACGCTCCTGGGGAATCCTCCCGAAAAGCCACGAGGCTCCTCCAGGAACCCCCAGCCGGAAATATCTCCCCGGGAAAACCCTCCTCCTGCCCTTCGCCAACCAATGGGAACTCCCGGGGAATCCCCGCGAGAACTCAAAATTAGCGCTAGAACTCAAAAGTAGCGGCAGAGGCGGATATTAACGCCTTGCCTGTCAATCAATACTGTTGGCAAAATGCCAGGGGCCATACAGACTCGGCTGTGGCTCTCAGCATCTCCCCCCTTCTGTTTAAATAAAAAACAAGTAATGTGGCTTAGGGACCGTGCCTGTTAGGTAGTCCAATTCAACATATGGTCCTTACCCGTCATCGGATGAACTGACCTCTAGGCGTCAGCCTCCTGTCTTAGGTTGGTACCACTGCAATCGGATCATACCCGTCACTGACTACCGGTCCAGCATACAGCCATACTTGTGGATAGGCCTTTGCACCAGTGGGGGGGTGAGGTTCTTTGCCTCACCTCTGTTGGCCCCCAAACTTGTCCTTGGTGCCAATGGGGGGGTGAGGTTCTTTGCCTCACCTCTGTTGGCCCCCAAATTTTAGACCATCACTAGTAGAAGGGAGGAGGATGAAAAATGCCATGACACCAAGCCAATTGAGGGCTCCTTTGAAAAATTGTACCACCGGTGACACCATCAGCAAAGATGCCAGCATTACCACAATTCGCTGCACCAACAGATAGTTCACAATGCATACAAGTGATACATAGTCCAGGCAAGTTCTGCAAGCAGTTCAAAGTAGAGGAATCTGTCAATATGTCCATTTCTTCCCAAAGTAAATCTACTCCTTGATTGAGCATTACTTGTTGAGTTATTATTCACTGATGCATCAGTTTATACAGTTTGTTGATAGCTACCGAAGAAGCTGTAGTTTGGTTTTATCTTTGTCTTCACCGGCACTGGGATGAAGATAGGAATTCTGGCAATGATGCTAGGAAAAAAATTATGTAACATTCCAACAGGCATTAAGAAAACAATTTTTTGAACAATTTACATTATCCTGAACAGAATTATTAAATATAATGAGAAGGAAAGGTGAAAGCAAACAAACAGATCTGTTAACCTCCTTATTTGTTCACATATTAAAACAATTTTCAACAGCTGTTTACCCAATCTAAATTAAACCATTAAAATCACGTGAATAAAAAAAAATTCGGATCCATTTATTCATGAGCGCTCCTTATATAAGATATATGGACATACACACATACAGACATACAACACAAAACAGAAGTGTGCGCACATAACATACAACATATAAGACAATAATAAAGGCCTTGTTGCTTTACCTAGGTGAAATCTCCATTGCAATGTTTAAAAACTCCACAGTCAAAAAATAAAACACAGTCAAAAAACAAAACTGATCAGAAAAACATTAACCTAGGTTTGTATGAGCTCAAAAAATAAAATAGAACTTTATGATGTGGGAAAAATGCAATAATAAAATAGATATTGAAAAAAGGCACCGTGGTTAATCACTGTCGCAGATGTAAGAATAGCCAAGCTGGAGCTCTGGATATCAGCTGTTATGGATTTCAGTCAAATCATCTTCTTTTTCTGTAGAAATTGTTTTGGTTAACCTCTCTGGAATCCAAATCGGCTGCTGTTCTCCCTGTGGGAACACACAAACGGAACCCCTACTCCAGACAATAACTGGGTCGGGACCTTTCCATTGTCCTGTTAGAATATCTTTCCAAAGTACCTTAGGCTTATGTACATTTTTCGGATACATATGTCTTTCCGCAGCACTAAGTCCTGATGAATCCAAATTTAGAAAGTTTAGAGTAAAAAGGGTTATTTTAAGTTTATCTTTGGGGGATATATACCCCTTTCCAATTCCCTCTTTTTGCTTTAATAAGTACGTTTTAATAGTTTGATGAGCTCTTTCAACTATGCCTTGTCCCTGTGGATTGTATGGGATTCCTGTTATATGAGTAATACCAAAAGATGAGCAAAATTGTTTAAAAGAGTTAGAAGTGTAACCAGGACCATTATCAGTTTTTAACTGTTTTGGAATGCCCACAGTGGCAAAATTTTGTAAGCAATGAGCTATAACATCTTTAGTTTTTTCTCCGGCATGAAGGGAGCCCATCAAAAATCCGGAAGAAGTATCAACTGTAACATGTAAATATTTTAATTTTCCAAATTCTGGCAAGTGTGTGACGTCCATCTGCCAAATATGGTTAGGTATCAGTCCTCTAGGATTGACTCCAAGATTAACTTGTGGTAAAAAGGTCACACAATTTTGACATTGTTTTATTATATGCCTGGCTTGTTCCTTAGTTATTTTAAAACGCTTTTGTAAAGTATTAGCATTAACATGAAACCTTTTATGAAAATTTGTAGCTTCTTCTACAGTAGAAAAAATATGTATATCATGTGTAGTTTTATCTGCTAAATCATTGCCCAAACTAAGGGCTCCAGGCAATCCTGTATGTGCCCTGATATGTCCTATAAAGAATGGATCTTTTCTATCCCAGATTAGACTTTGTATAGTGGAAAACAAAGAGAAAACAGTAGAGGAAGGGGAAATCCTACCAGCATCTTCAAGGGATATTATAGCATTAACTATATACTGACTATCAGAAAATAAATTAAATACAGAATCTTTAAACATCACAAAAGCTTGTAAAACTGCATTGAGCTCTACCTTTTGAGCTGATTGTTTGGGAACTAAAAATGTAAAAGTTTGATCAGGGGTAACTACTGCTGCTGTACCATTATTAGACCCATCAGTGAATATATTTGGAGCATTCACGATAGGTGTTTTTCTTGTCATTTTAGGAAAAACTACAGGATGCTTAGACCAAAAAGACAACAAAGGATTAGATGGTAAATGATTATCAAATGAAACATTTGATTTACACATGATTATTGCCCATGTATTTAACTCATTAGCTAACTCATCAATTTGCTCCATAGTATATGGAGTAATAATTTTATTGGGAGAAATTCCAAACACTCCCTTTGCTGCTTTTATTCCTTTCAGTATTAATTGTCCTACAGCCTCAGGATACCTAGTAAGAATAGTGTTAGGAGAGTAAGATAAATGTATCCACAATAATGGACCTTCTTGCCAAAATACTCCTGTAGGAATATTTTTTGTTGGTATTACAATGAATAATAAAGGCAAACTTATATCAATTCTGTCCAAATGCATATTTTCCATATATGTTTCAATAATTTTTAATGCTTTTCTTGCTTCAGGAGTTAATATGCGGGGTGAATTTGGATCTGATGGACCTTTTAGGATATCAAATAAAGGTCCCAACTCTCCTGTTGGTATGCCTAGATAAGGCCTTATCCAATTTATATCTCCCAACAACTTTTGAAAGTCATTAAGCGATTTGAGTTGATCTACTCGTATTTGAATTTTAGGTGGACGGACCATGGTTGAGGATAATAGAACTCCTAAATAATTAATTGGAAAATTTAATTGTACTTTATCTATTGCTATCTCTAGATTATAATTTTTTAACAAATTTGTAAGTGTGGCATAACATTCCAACAATGTGTTTTTATCTTTGTGTGCTAACAATACATCATCCATATAGTGAAATATTTGTAGTTCAGGATTTTGATTTCTAAGTGGCTGGATTGCTTTATTAACATAAATTTGACACATAGTTGGGCTGTTAGCCATCCCTTGAGGGAGCACTTTCCATTCATATCTCTGATCAGGACCTTCATGATTCAGTGCAGGGATAGTAAATGCAAAATGTGGACTATCCTCAGGATGAATTGGAATTGAAAAGAAACAATCTTTAATATCTATAGCTAAAACATACCAGGTTTTTGGTAAAGCAGACAATTGAGGAATCCCTGATTGAGCAGGTCCCATAATAACCATCTCATTATTAATGGCTCTTAAATCTTGTAATAATCTCCATTTACCAGATTTCTTTTTAATGACAAAAATGGGAGTATTATAGGGAGATACAGAAGGTTGTATATGTCCCTCCGCTAATTGTTGTTTGACCAGGTCATGGGCTGCTTGTATCTTTTCTTTAGTCAGGGGCCACTGAGAAACCCATACTGGTCTATCTGATTTCCAAGTGATTTTTATTGCCTCAGTGACCCCTTCTGAAAACCCAGTCCATGTCTATTTATTCTTTGATCTATTTGTATTGGTGCTGCTATACCTTGTTCTTGTTTTTCTAATCTTTTTCCTTTCCTAAAACCTTGTCTAGCCATAATAGTGGGTGCATTTTGATTGATATTATTTGTTAATGTCAAACCTAATTGATCTAAGACATCTCGTCCCCATAAATTTACGGGAAGATAATCCAATACATATGGCTGTATAGTTCCTTCACATCCTTCAGGATCCTTCCAATCTAAGACCATTGCACTTCTATGGGGATTAGTTGCCACTCCTAGGCCTCGAAGCGTTTGAGTGGCTTGTTGTAATGGCCAATGTTTTGGCCATTCTTGACGAGATATGATGCTAAGGTCTGCACCTGTATCCAGTAGCCCATTAAATTCATGTCCTTGAATATTTAGTTTTAGCATTGGGCGAGAATCTAAATTCAAAGACAGCATAGCCCAATCTACACCTGTGGAGCCTAAACCCCTGGAACCTCTTTCCATAGTAGTACTGGAAAATTTATCATGTAGGCTTGGTATTATTAGTAACTGTGCTATTCTATCTCCTGGTGAAATTACTGATATACCTTTTGGAGAACTAGCTATAATTTTTATTTCACCTTCATAATCGGGATCAATTACCCCGGGACTTATCATAAGTCCTTTTAGCGTAGAAGAACTACGTCCTAACAATAAGCCTACTGTTCCTTGGGGAAGAGGTCCTTTTACTCCTGTGGGAATGATTTGAACTCCCATCTCTGGAGTTAGTACTGCTCTGGCGGAGGCGCAGATGTCCAACCCTGCGCTCCCTCTGGTTCGTCTGATGAGAGATCGGATGGATAATGTGTCCTGGGTACTACCCTGATGGGGTTGCTGGGTTCCTCCATGGTTTTTCTGGGTTCCTCCAGTGCCCCGTACATTTGTGGTCGTGGGCCCCGGAGCATTGGGCCCCCCTGTCCGTTTTTTGGCAATGGAGCCTGATGCCTTTCTCCACGATATCGTGGGTAACCACCTGGTCCTTGTCCATTTTTTGATAATGGAGTACCCTCTATGGTGGTTTGAGAACGGCATTCATTAGCCCAGTGTCTCCCTCTACGGCATCGTGGGCAAATATCTGGTGTTCTATTCCTTTGATACCTAACTTTGTTATACCTTCCTCCTATGGGGCAACTCCTTTTAAAATGTCCTGTTTGTTCACAATTGTAGCATGTTTTTGGCCTGGCATCTAAAGCCTGTTGTACTGCTGCCAAGACTTGTCCTTGTTCATTAATGTCTCTACATAATTTAATATATGTGTTTAAATCTTCATGTTTCCATGGTCTAATGACCTCTCTGCAGCAACGATTTGCTTGGTCATAAGCCAGTTGTTTTATAAATGGCATTGCTTGTTCTGTGTCACCAAAAATTTTGGAGGCTGTTTGAATAAGCCTATCTACAAAGTCAGCGTAAGGTTCATTAGGTCTCTGTATTACCTTAGATAGCTGACCTTGTAAATCTCCATGTCCTTGTAAAGTCTTCCATGCCCTAACTGCGTCTGCAGCAATCTGTGCATATACAGCAGGATCATATTGAATTTGTTGCCGCTGACCCTCATAAGGTCCTTTTCCTAGCAACATCTCTAGACTTCTTTGAGGGTAACCGGCTGCTGCATTTCGTCTAGCTGTCTCCCTGCAAAATTCCTCATTGGCAACCTTCCATAACAAATATTGTCCTCCATTTAGCACAGATCTACACATGCTAGCCCAATCTGCTGGAGTCATGTCCAAGTTAGTAATGGATTCGACCATGCTTACAGTGAAGGGTGCATGAGGACCATAGGTTGTTACAGCCTCCTTTAATTGCTTCACTGTTTTGAACTCTAACTCACGGTGAATTCGCTGCCCTCCTGCCTGCTCAAGTACAGGGCATGCTAATCTTTGAGGTCCTGTCTCAGGATCCCATCTATCAACTACGGGGGTTGAGGGGGTTGAGGGCCACTCAGCTATCTCCATAGGTGGAGCTGTTGGCTGAATTACGCCCTCTGGTGATAGATCGGTGTTAGTAGCAGCCTCCTGTTGTTGCTTCCCCCCTGATAGCTGTTTCTCCTCTAAGCTTTCTTCCTTTAAATTTTCTTCCTCTGTCTGACTAGCTTGAGAGACCTTCTCTTTTGCTTGATCTAAATTGTCTTTCTCCATGGTTTGAACCTCTAACAATTTATTTAACACTCTTTCAGTTTGTTTTTTACTAATTTCTAATCTGTTACAAAGATAACGCAACCCAAAAAGATAACACAAAACAAGACCGAAACAGAATGAAACAAAAATGGAACAAAAAATCGTTGTATCAATTTTCCTATTTTCTGGACATGTGCATTTGTGGTCTATTTCTATCTCTTCCTCAGGGGCAAACAACTTCAAACCTTGAGCCAACCATTTTTCCCAGTCTGCCTGAGGAAATTCTAGGGATAGGCAGCTTGAAACAAAACCAAAACAAATCAAAGCAAGAACATATTGTTTTTTAAAATGGTCACCCATTCTCTTGCCTTCCCTTAGGGGTAAGCAATTTCACTTACCCCGAAGCTTCAGACGTTCCCCGTACGGGCCACCAAATGCCGCAGTCTGGCTGGGCACAAATCACGAGCCACTAAAGCAGGAACAAATTTTATTTTTTCTACTGCAAGAAAAAACCTCACACACGCTCCTGGGGAATCCTCCCGAAAAGCCACGAGGCTCCTCCAGGAACCCCCAGCCGGAAATATCTCCCCGGGAAAACCCTCCTCCTGCCCTTCGCCAACCAATGGGAACTCCCGGGGAATCCCCGCGAGAACTCAAAATTAGCGCTAGAACTCAAAAGTAGCGGCAGAGGCGGATATTAACGCCTTGCCTGTCAATCAATACTGTTGGCAAAATGCCAGGGGCCATACAGACTCGGCTGTGGCTCTCAGCATCTCTCTCTCTCTCTCTCTCTCTTTAAAAAAAAAAGAAATAATTCTAAGATATGTGAAGAAAAATTTAATAATGTATAATCTTTCCATTTCTGTCTTCTGGAAATAACTGATATCAGAAACTTGGTATATATCCTTCCAGGTCTTTCTCCATTAACTGACTGCCTGTATCTTCTTTTTAATAGTTACCTAGAAGACTTGTTTGAACATGACTCTGAAAAAGACAAAACACCTGATTTCTGGATGATAGATTCTCCAGGAAGGACACAGGATCCTAGTAGTTTCTTCCTGCAATCTTTGTTTCATAAGAGGTTTTGTTTTGTTTTTTTGTTTTGTTTTTTTTCTTTTTTTTTTTTTTTTTGGTATCAGGGATTGAACTCAGGGGCACTCAACCACTGAGCCACATCCCCAGCCCTATTTTGTATTTTATTTAGAGACAGGTTCTCACCAGTTGCTTATTGCCTCTTGGTCGCTGAGGCTGGCTTTGAACTTTCGATCCTCCTGTCTTAGCCTCCCGAGCTGCTGGGATTACAGGTGTGCACACAATGCACTGCCTGTAACTGACTGCCTGTATCTAGGTTTTATCTAGGTTTTTTCCTCCAATTTTTATTTATTCATGTTTCAGAACTTAAATCCAAAGAGACATGCAGAGCAAAAAAGTGTTGAAGAGGACAAAGTCCTGAAGAAAAAGACATCAGCCATACAAATATCTTTTACAGATTCCACAGCTTTAAAATAATTCTGTATGTTGGAGAAACCTGTTTGTCATAATTGTTAATGTACTTACTGCATTTTGTAAATGTGTGTTAGCCATACTGTGAGTCATCCTCCTTACATGGTTGTCTCTTGGAAGCTCCAAAGGAACATGGTGCTGTTGTACCTATGACATGCTATATAATGCTAAGCACAATGTGTGTACTTAATAATGAGTGAAGAGCAGTATTCTATCCATTCCCAGCCAAGAAAGCCTTTAATGGCTCAATCTAATAATCCATTGGATTTATTGTGGTCTGTAGTAGTTGTGACTTGCCTTCAGTCACAGCCAGCCAGGTTGGTTTGAAAAATTAAGTACAAGTCCATCTAAGGAAGAAGTTAGCACTTCTTATTCTCCTCCAAATCCTCTCATTTATATATAAGCTGCGGGCAGCTTACGAAATTGGTACATCTGTTGTATTGAAAATACTTGAAATGAAAAAAAAATGATATTGATGGGATTCTCTTTCCCCAAATTACACAAACCATGGGGAAGAACCATGAGTCTAACCAGCAAGGTTTTTGGTTCAAGTCCTGACCTATATTTTCCAGAATTTCTGTTCCTCCATCCTTCTGTTACTCCCATCCAGTATGGCCAATACAAATATCCAAGCCTGGATACTTGATCCAGCCTCTTGGTTTAATAACCTTTAACTATGTATCTCCTACAAATAGCCTCAGCCCTTTCTATTCTACCTACCACCCTGAGCTATCTGTATGGTTAGAATTGCATGGCTACAATAACAAAAACCCACCCAAAGTGGCTGAAACAAGTAGGAATTTATCTCATACAACAGTAAGTCCCATGGCATTTCATCCCAGTAATGCCATCAGAGGTCCCGTCAGTTTTTCTGCTATACCATCTTTAGTACATTATCTTTGCTTTCCTGCCTGCTTCCTCGTGGTTACAAGTGCTTTTGTACCTGCAACTCTCCCACCTGCATCCAATCAGACAAAAGGGATAAGGGAAGGGATTGAGTTGTGGTTTTTTCCTACCAAGATTTTGCCTTATAAGTTGGAAAGGCAAACCTTTCCCAAGGACTTCTGTTTGTATTTCATTGGCCAAAACTGAATCATAATGGCTACCCTTAGCTGCAAGGGAGGTAAGGAAATCAAGTATGGCACTTCTTTCAGGTGATCGTTAGTAGTTCTCTCAAATGTCTTAGCAGTTACCTTGCTGTTTTCATCTTTAGTGTATCATTGACCAGAGTAAGTCCCTGAGGACTGTCAGAAGGCCTTCCTTAGGGCCTTTGTCTCATATTGGTGCTATGGATTTGAATATCTGAAATATATTTTTACTGGATAAATTACTCTCTTTAAAGCTCCTTTCAGAACTTCAAAGGTGTTGCTTCACTATCTTCTTACTTGCATTGTTTCCAACTAAAAAATTAGCTCTCTCCTATCTTTGTATCTTCTCTATGACTTCTTATAATTTTCTCTTTATCAATGGTTAAGCAATTTGATTATGAAGAGTCAGAGTGAAGTTTTCATAATGTTTCTTTTTTTTTTTTTTTTTTTTAGTGAGAGAGGAGAGAGAGAAAGAGAGAGAGAGAGAATTTTTTAATATTTTATTTTTTAGTTCTTGGCGGACACAACATCTTTGTTGGTATGTGGTGCTGAGGATCGAACCCGGGCCGCACGCATGCCAGGCAAGCGCGCTACCGCTTGAGCCACATCCCCAGCCCTTTCATAATGTTTCTTGTGAGTTTATTGAACCTTTTGGATCTTTGGTTTTAATAAAATCAGAAATTCTTCAGTTTTTCTGTCCTTCTCCCCCCCACGGGTGTCAATTACAGGCATATTAGGCTTCTTGAAGCTATCCCACATCTCACTGATGCTCTGTTCATTTTTTTTAACTGTATTTCACCAGATAGTTTTTATTATTTCAAGTTCACTAATCTTTTTTTTTCTCTTTTTTGCATTGTCCAATTTATCATAAACATTGCCTCATGTTTTCTTTTTATCTCACTCATTATTGGTTTAAATAGTTGAATTTGGGTCTTTGCAATATTTTCCATATATAAATGATTTCATATATTCTGTGTATATCTATTTGGCATGTTCAACCTTACCTCCAATTTCTTCAACATATGCTATATAGTTTTAATAACCACTTTAATACCCTGTCTAATTCTATCATCTTTGTTGTCTCTGGACAGTTTCTATTGATTGACTTTTCTCTTTAGTAGAGTTGTATCTTGTTTGTTTCTTTTCATGTCTGGTTATTTTTGTTTGAATGGCAAGCGCTGTGAATTTTAACCTCACTGAATGTTGTATATTTTTCTATTCTTACAAATATTCTTGAGCTTTGTTCTAATAACTTTTAACTTTAAGTTATTTGGAAATAATTTGATCTTTGAGTCTTGATTTTAAGGTGTTCATTGGGTCAGAGTAGTATTAAATGAAGGACTAATGTTTTCCTACTACTAAGGCAAAACTTTCTAAGTCTCCCCTTGATAACCCCTGCACTTAATGCATATGAGCTTTGGAGTGGTCCTCTCCTTCAGGTGGTACCTTTCCTGCCCTTGAATAGTTTTCTCATACACATGCAAGGATCAGCCCTCAGCTGGATACTTGATGGGGACCTCTGCTTATCTCTCTCTTTCTGCATAATTTTCCCATTTTCAGCATGCTGTTCTGTGAATTCTAGCTATGTTGGCCTCCCCATACTCCCAGCTCTTATCTCAGAGAAGTGAAAGAACTCTGCCAAAGTTCCTCCTTTCGTTGCAGCCTGAAAGCTTTCTCCAAATAGTAAGCTGGGGCAATCATAGGGCTTGCCTTTGTTTCTTCAGCTGTTCCAGGTAAGAGGGTAAATCCAGTCCCTGTTATTCCATTCTGTTGGAAGCCCTCTCCTCCTTATTATTTAACATAAATTTTGATGGAGTTGAACTTTGCCATTTAGTTCCCATGTAACAGAATATTCAGATGAGACTGTGACTAAATTTATGGAGTAATCATTGTAGCCTAGAGATGGATGGTATCACTATCTTCCAGAGATGGATACAATGACTGTTGAGACTTTGTGTCTCTCTTTTTTGAGGAGAAAGTATCTTTATTTCTCTGAACAATCATTGTATTATGTTTCTAACACAATGTAACTATTAGATTAATTAGATCGGGAAGTATAGAAGTTTAAATATAAATGCTGATTGGCCAATATAATTGACTGTAGCAGTTGGAATTTTGTCCCTTGACTCCAAACACCCCTTCTGTACTCAGCTTTGTGGCTAAGACTAGGTCTCAAGGTATTTCTATTGAAATGCCTTCGTGTTAAGCTCAGGGGACAGGGAGGCACCAGAGGGAGCATTCAGTCTGGAGGAGGACAGCAAGTCTTCTCCCTGACTGCTATGTTCTTCCTCCCTCTTCCCCCATGTGCTTCCTGTGAGCATACTGACACCAGCAACTAACTCTTCACCCAGGAAGCAGCAATGTCTTCCCTTAGTGGTGGTTGAATATTGTTTTTAATTCTCTATTTGAAGAACCCATTTTACTGCGCCCCTCTTCAAAATACCAGTATTCCTCCAAGTTTCTAGGTTTTAGTAATTCTGATCTCAGTTCTTCCCTGGAGGTAATGTAAGGAAAGAACTGAATGAAGGAAATCAAGAGAGAGGAGAGGCAGCTCACAGTAACACAGGTTTATTCAGACAAACCTGCAGAGAGGGCCCAGTGGAGAGTCCTTTCTTCCATTTACAGCCTAGGGTAGTTATAGGGGCATGAGGCAGTGGGGGATTTTGCTAGGGGGTTGTCAGGGAAGCTTGCTTGTAGTCATCACTTCCATTGTTTTAGGTGGTCACTGTGACATGTCAAACCCGTGCTTTTCAGAATTGCAGTTTCTCAAAACAATTTTCTTTCTTTGCATGATAATGGAGTATTGCCTAGGGTTTAGGTCAGGGTGATTCAGGATGTGAGATAACTGTTGTTCTAAGATGGAGGCTATGTTTCAAAATGGTGTTGCCTGTGTCCAGTTCTTCCTAACAGGCAGGGCATCTTTTCCATATGCTTATTATCCAGGCAGGTTTCCTTTTCATGTGGATTGCCTATTCATATCCTTTGTTCATGTTCTTCTTTCTAATTTTTAAACTGATTTTTCTGAGTCCTAAATATTCTGAATACAGATTTTCATTTATTTGCATTGTAAGCAAAGTTTGTGGCTTGCCTTCCTCTTTTAATTTAAGTTTCAGAAGACAGTTCCTCACTTTCCACCATGTGCCTCCAGCTTAACTGGCTTCCTTTCATAATGGCAGCCATGTGTATCTGTCTTAATAAACTGATCCCCTGGAGTGCTATCCCAGGGTTTTTTAAGCTTCTAGTCAAAACTATTAAAGGCTGGTCATAACCAGCATTTTAAAAAAGTAAAAAGAAGAAAATATATCAGAGTGCTTCACACTGTTTAAAATAGAGAAGAGAAAGAAGGAGAGATTTGAACAATTCAGTTATGATTCAATGTGTTACTAGAAAGGGAATAGGCTTCTACTGGGTCAATCCATCAAGCACCCATTGCTAAGAACATTTTGCAAAAGAATAGAATAGTAAGACAATCACTGTTAGCCTGGATATAAGAAAATAGTTCTATTTAAGGATTAGTATATTTACTGAAAGTTGTTAAAAGACTTTCATGTCCCGTAAGGTTGACATAAGCTAAGTGTATAAGTAATTAGTTTCTCAGAAGAGGTCTTAATCCCATTAAATCCATCAGAAAATTGCTTAAGTATTTTATCAAAAGATAATTGATCCCTTTGGCTGGGCACGATAGTACAAACTTGTAATCCTAGTGACTTGGGAGGCTAAGGCAGGAGGATCACAAGTTTGAGGCCAGCCTCAGCAATTTAGCGAGGCCCTAAGCAAGTTAAGTGAGACCTTCTCTCAAAATAAAAATATAAAAAGGTCTGGGGATGTAGTTTGTTGGTTAAGTACCCCTGGGTTCCATCCCCAGTATCAAGAAGAAAAAAAAAAGATAATCCCTCAAAAGAAGTTTGTAGCTCCTATTCCCAAAACATCCCTGAGCTAGCTAAGGAATGAAATGATAATTTCATTTTATAGTGTAAAGGCATGTTTCATGAACATTGTTTCTGAAGATGTGTATCATGTCTTGAAGTAAACTTTACTTTTACTGTGCATGACTGTTTAAAGTGGTTTGAAAACACTATGCTGTTCTTCAGAGCTGATATCTGTTCAAAGCCTCAGAAATTCCAAGGGTACCAGTTTCTGTTTTTTGGGAAGCTACTCCATCTTTGCAGGCATCTGGGGGTTCCTCTGGACACCCTCACAAACTTATCTGTGTACCTGGTAGACTCAAAGGCTTCGTTTCATTTGTAAAAGGGTCCCAATGCTAAAATAAAATATTTGAAAACCATCAACCTGTTCTGATCCCTTTGTTTACTGTAAGGAAACACACGGTTCTTGGGCCTCCTGAGATGGCACTGCCCCCACCCATATGCCAGAATAGCAAAGATTTTACCGGTGGAAACTCATACATTTTGTGTCACTGGCCCATTTAAAAAGACTGGGAAGAGGGGCTGGGATTGTGGTTCAGTGATAGAGCACTTATCTAGCACATGTGAGGCACTGAGTTTGATCCTCAGCACCACATTAAAAAAATAAATAAAGGTTAAAAAAAAGTGAGAGAGAGGGCTTAAGTAAATTGTTCCATAATATGAATTCATTGATGAGACACCTTTACTGGATTCAAGGCCACTTCATCTATTAGTTACTAGAAGCTGTTATTCTAAGCCCTGTAAAGTTTACAAGGGCCTACAAAAAATAGCCAAGGTCTAAAACTTCATTGGCTTCAAAATACAAACAGGAAACAAAATTGAAATTAATAAACTCCCAATGTGATTAAATTCTAATATGTACCATATGATAGGGCTCAAGACCTCCAAAAATTAGAATGTATAGAATCCAGGAAGGTCTTCAAATGGCTCTGCCAAGGCATCTACACATTGATACCTGGGTCTCAATAGGTGAGCCTCTCTCCAAAACTGCTAAGACTGATAGACTTAGCACAAGTTTGGCCAGTGGTGCCTAAGATGCTACATTTCTTCTCATTGAGGTATTTGGGCAACTATGATTACTGGGTGGCCTCAGATAAATGATCTCACCTCAAGGGGGCTCACTTCCCCCACTAAATTGAGGTGTTTGGAAAAATCCCTAGATCTATGATTCCCCAAGTGAGGAATGGTATGCAAGGTTATTCTTAGGAGGTATAAAAACAAGCATTTTTATTTTGATAGCTAAATATTTATTTTAGAATGCTCTGAGGGGTAAAATATAACTAGCCCTTCAAATCTGTAGTTTTGCCAATATTTTACATAGGCTATATAACAGGCACTTAAAATGTTTAAGTGAATTGATTTAAAGAAAAGATAATTGATTCTATAAACAATTGGACTTGGATGTGACTAAAGGTTTGAAAGTCGTACAGTGCACACTGCCTGAAGTTTGGGAAACTATTGTACTCATTTAGTAACTGAATCGGTATTTTCAAGTTCCAGAAAACCTGGCAATGCGAATCAACATAGTAGATTGCATCTAGCCTTTTTGTTATTGATAAAATCAAATATAAAAGTATAGAAAATACCAGAGTGCTCACTCACAGTAAAGGTGAAATTTGTTCTATGAAATTTTTGTAGACAACATCACAGGGTAAAAATGTGTTTCTTGTTAAGAGTCACTCTCAGGGGCTGGGGTTGTAGATCAGTGGTAGAGCACTTGCTTCGTACATGTGAGGCATTGGGTTTGATCCTCAGCACCACATAAAAATAAATGAATAAAATAAAGATATTGTGTCCATCTACAGCTTAAAAAAAAATTAAAAAAGAAGAGTCACTGTCAAAAAAAAGTTGGAGAAAAGTGCCTCTGTGAAGTGCCTTCCTATAAGTGTTCCCAGGAGTCCATGACCATCTTTAACTTTGTGCAATAACAGATAGTGGACAGCAGAGGTCAGCCAAGCCCCACCTGCATTGGCAGCACTTTGACAGAACTCGGAATTCTGGAGTCTTGGAAACCGTGCGGCGGGGATAGATATCTACCTGGTAGAACAGAAGCCTGAGTTTGTCAACAGGAAATCCAGCTTGCTGCCTCCAGGGGGTGACAGTTCTGAATGAGACAGCACAAGTACCCTGGCCTGCCCCAGCATTGTAGCTCTTTTTGGGTCTTCACCCTCAGGTTTGATTCTTGTCTCAAGACTTTTCTGAACCTCCTGGGGATGTTTCAGGTGTCCAGTTTTTCTCAAACTGGATCCTGTGATTCAGGGTTGGGCCATAATCATTGTTCACTTGGAAAATCAAAGCATCTTCGTGGGACATGCCCACCTAGATTTGGAAGGACTCACGTCCTCTCCCAGTTCTGGAGGAATGTTTCAACATTCCCTTCCCAAAGGTGCTTGGGCACCTAAGAACAGTGAACCTGTGCTGAGCACTCACCCCAGCACCGCCACCCCCACCCAGCACCATTCAGAGCACTCTGTATTCTAACTCATGCCTCCGCACATTTGGGTGAAAGGGTCAGGACACTAGGGGTGGAGAGGTTAAGTGCCTTGCCCCATGTTCTGGCCAGGATGAAGCAGAGCCAGAATCCAAACCCAGGCAAGCTGGCTCCAGGCCTGGTACTCTTAACCACCAGCTGCTGTTGTGTAAGGGTCAATGCCTTGTCCTCAATGTGACGTATCAATTTCTAAGGACAGTCAGGGTACAGAGCTCTCAAGAGAAATCCTGGGCAGAGGTCATCAGAAGAGCAGGGATGATCAAGTCCAAGACAGAAAGACTAGAAAGACAGAAAGACACTGCTTCGTTCTCTATCGGAAGGGCTGTCTTTATCAGAGGTAGCCTTGAGAGCAAAGCTGCGTCTGCTCAAAAGATAGGATCAAAAGGTAAAAAAGTCAAAGAGACACGTTTGGGCTCAGAAAAAAAGGAAGTGTTTTTAAAATATATTTATTATAAAATCCTAAATCTACAGACAGACCTAGAAAGCAATACCCATCAGCCAGCTCCATTTGAAATCCCAACCCTATGCCACATGGTGTCAGATCCATAAGGAAATTTTCTCTAAGGGTTGAGCTGTTCTAGCGATGGGCTTGGCTGCTTCCTGACACACAACAGTGAGCACACTCCATCCCCTTCAGCAAGAACAGACAAAGGCTGGGTAACTTACTGAGGAAGACAGGCACAGAGGGAATTTATGCTGTCATTGCCTGGGATGCCTGGAAGATCCCCGGCAACTGGGTCACATCTCCCTGGCCAGTCTTTGGCCTGTCCCCATCCTCCTACTTCCTCACGAATGGCAACACAATGTCTCATCACCTGCTCTGCCCAAATTGGAGACCCTTTTCTTTACCTCTGGCTAGCCCCACCCCGCTCCTTAACCCCAGTTCATTTTATGTTATTGTCTCCCAGATTCTTCAAAGAGCTGTCTGTACTCATTGCTTATATGTCCCATCCTGATTATCTCTCTCCCCAAATCTGTCCTCCCTGATGTCTCTTCCCACTAGTCTCAATGTCAGATCCACTGGTCTCTCCTCAGTCTCCATCCTCCCTGAACTTCCTATAGCTTCAGACTTGGGAAATTCCCTTCTCAAAATTTTATCCACCACTGTTTCCATGAACCTGAACTGTCTGACCCCCTCATCTTTCCATGTTCTCTTCTCCCACCCCAAACCCTGCATATGGCCCCAGAATTCTTGTCTTGGCCTTATTTTCTTATTTTGCACACACTGCCTCAGTCCTCACAGTGTCAACTGCTGCCTGATTGCTGATGTCCCTCCCATCCAGATGCCTCTCTTGAGCCCCAGACCTTCACAGCCCCAAGGTCTCATCCTGGAGGAACTAGATTCCAAGAGTCCCAAATGCCCATCTGCTTCTTGTCCCCAACTCTCCACCTTTGGCCATGTTTCCACATTCCTCTGCCTGCCTTTCCTCAGTAGAACCACCTGTAGTCAGCTACAGATTGCTAGTAGAATCCCGTTACCTTTGACTTCTCTCAATCACCTCATGACCCACGGGAGTCAGCCCGATGGATCTGTCCACTCTGTTTCTTGAAGCCAGCCCCAGAGTCATTCATTGTCCAAACTCAGGGTTCCATCCTCTCTCTGCCTAGTTTCCTTTCCTCCTTTCTGAGCCATCTCCAAAATGCTTCCAAAATCATGTTTTTAAAACACATGTCACACCTTCCTTCACCCCCTTCCTTAGACACTTTTGAGGCTTTCCTGCCTCCCACGCTGTACCTAGCCTGCTCTTCAGTTCTCTGGCATCGCCTATTACTGGGTCCCTCTCTGCTCTCCATGCTCCAGCCACATGTTGCCAGTGCTCACTTCTGAGGGGCACACTCAGTGTGATCTGGCTTCAGGAACAGGAAGAGGAGAGCCCCAGGCATGGGAGTTGGTGAAACCACAGAAACTACAGGATCGGGTGTCCTGTGGAGGCAGCATGCTGGGCTTGTCCATTGTCCTTATCTGACCCAGCAGGCACTTCTGGATGAGGATGTGGCCCATACCAGCACCCAGTCAAGCACATCAGTGTACAGAGCCCGGATCCAGTCCCGAGACCTTGAACATAAGGCAGAAGCTGGCTGTGATGCAGGAGGTGCTGCGATTTCCTTGAGCCCAGGAACCAGCCCCGTGGCCTGGCCTGGCTTTCCACTGCTTCTGTTCTCATCACCAGCCACCTCCTCTCCTTCCCCCTTGCCCACTGCTAGAGTGTAAATGTTGAGTACCACCACCCTCAAGGCCCATGGATTAAAGGCTTGGTCCTTGGTAGTGCTGCTGAGAGGTGGTGGAACCCTTCAGCAGTGGGGCCTAGTGGGAGGTCCTTAGGTCATTGGAGGCATGCTCTTGAATAGAATTGTGGAACTCTGGCCCCCTTCTCTTCCTATTTTGCTTCCTGGCCGCAAGGCACACAGTTTGTCCCCTCATGCCCCCTCCATCATTACCGTCTTAAACTTCTTCCAGAGACCTAAAAGCAATGGGTCCTCTGATTGTAGACTAGAACCTCTAAAGCCAAGAGCTAAAATAAACCTTTTTTCTTCATAAGTTAATTATCTCGGAAATTTGTTACAATATCAGAAGGCTAACACGTCCACCTTGCTCACCTTCATAGAATTCTTCCTTCTTTCCTCCCTTTCTTTCTTTGGTATTAAGGATTGAACTCAGGGACACTCAACCACTGAGCCACATCCCTAGCCCTATTTTTGTATTTTATTTAGAGACAGGGTCTCACTGAGTTGCTTAGCACCTTGTTTTTTGCTGAGGCTGGCTTTGAATTCACAATCCTCCTGTCTCAGCCTCCCAAGCTGTTGGGGTTACAGAAGCGCATCACCTCACCCGACTCATAGAATTCTTAAACATGCCAAGTTTATCCCTGCCTCGGGGCCTTTACATTCACCACGTATGCTGCCAAAAATGTTCTTTCCTAGATTTTTGAATGGTTTGTCTCATCACATCAGGTGTCACATCAAATATAGCTTCCCTACCCAGGTTTCCCCTGATTAAATGCTCCCTCTAGGTCTCCCACATTCACCAATCTTATCTCCCAACCCTTATTTTCTTTCTCCATAGCACTTATCACAATGGGGTCATTTCTATTATTTACTAATTGTATAATTGCTGACGGTCTTATGTTCCCCAACAGAGGACAAGGACTTTGACTTTTAACCACTAAATTCCCGAACCTATAATGGTACCTTGTACAGAGCAGGTGTTGCAGTAAATTTTGAGGAATGAACAAATGAACAAATGTCCCAGGTGAGTTGCAGGGCCCTTAGCAGTCCAGATGCAGACTGAGGCCACCATCATACTCTCTGCCTCAATCTGGGCCAAACTGGCTGGCACTGAGCCAAGGTCATTGGTGGGTTCAAGGACCAAAAGCTGGGGGAGGCCAAGGTGCACTTAACCCTTGCCCCAGGACCTCCCATGTTCCTCATGTCTGGTAAACTGCTTGTCCCCAAGGCCCTATCCTAAGAAGCCTAGCCAGCCCTCAGCCCCACCTGAGCCCACACCCTCCGTGTCTACATTCCTGCTGCTGCCACCTCTTTTCACAGCCCCCATGTGACTGTTCCATCAATTATTCTTCGCCATTTACTCCTGTCTCTCCCATGAGATTGAAAGCACATCAAGGGCAGGGGTTGTCATAAAGCCTCTTTGTGTTCAGCAGTTTCCCGTAGAAAGAACGAACAAGGTTGGGCTTGTCTGGATGCGGGTATGGTCACTGAATGTTCCCAACCTCTGTATAGCCAGGGCATCCCTTGGCAGTAAGCAGGGCAGGCACAAGGGGTGTAGCATCCCCAGAACATGATTAGGGGCACCTTTGGAAAGCTGGACAGGCTTTGAATAAAGAGGGAATTGTCCGGTGACACATGCTCATTCACATACTGCACAGTCTTATCCCCTTTGCCTTTTCATTCACCCAGGATTTACTGAATTCCACTGACTGCCAGCTCCTATGATAGATCCGGATGATTCAGGTTCAGAGTCAGTAGTGCCTACTGTTGGGTCAGGGGAGGTGGGGAAATGTGATGTCTCTTCCTCCCTCTGACTTCAATCTGTACTAAGCTGCCTTCACCCCATGATGGAACAGCAGGGGGGCAGGGAGGCCAGGAGGCAGCCGTCAGCCAGCTTAAACAGATTGCTGTGCTTGCAAATAGCAAGACACTTCAGAACCTGCAAAACCACTTTATCCCTTTCCTTTCCTACTGCACCATGCCTTTTCTGGTTTGGCCTCTCAAGGTGTGACGTCAGCATCCCTCCAAATCCCAAGGGGTCACCATATGAGCTGGCCAGGAGGGCAGGCTCCCCTGAGGCTGACTCCCTCCCCATCAGCCTGAGTTCTGAGGATTAGGCTTCTAGGAGGGGCAGCTCCAGACAGGGAGCGGCAGGGCAGACCTCCCCTCCCCACACCCCTGCAGGTAGATAGGAGTGTCTGGATAGCCAGCCAGGGGTCAAGGAGGCTCACTGTTCACCTGCAAGGATGGGCCCCCCCGCAAGCTCCGGATCAACTGCCTTAGGTAACTATTAATGTACAAATGCTTTTATTTTCCACTTACTTTCACATAAAGTTCCTGAAATGTTATCATGTGGTCCTCGTATTCCCTCTTTTAAAAAATATTCATAAAGGCCGACTCCAGAACATTGGATGCCTTACAAGGCACTTTACTTACATCTTTATGCACAAATCCTTTATTGTTGTGTTGAATTACTTCCCTGCAACACATTCCCAGGAGTGGAATTACCATGTAAAAAGCTCTGAGCATTTTAATAGCTCTGGAGCCCCATTGCCCAACTCCTTCCCTAAAAAGCTGTGTTAATTCACACTGACACTGGCAGGGTGCTTAGGCTGGTCTTACCACAGCCTCAACAGCAGGAGATGTTATAATTTTGCTAATGTTTGCTAATTTAGTAGGTGTGAAATGGCACATCAGGGTTCCTCTAATTTGCATTTCCCTGATTATAGCAAGGGCGAGCCTGTCTGTAGGTGCTGATGTGAGTCTGCCCTTGTTGATGTCCTCACCACTTCTCAGCCTGTTTTCTCTGTCTTTTTACATTTGTCAGCCTCTGACTGCCTTTTGTATTTTTCATATTCTCTCTCTCTCTCTCTCTCTCTCTCTCTCTCTCTCTCTCTCTCTCTCAAACCTGCCTGTCTCTGTCTCCCATCCAGCTCTTTCTCTGGTTCCTAATTGGCCAGGCATGTGGCTGGTTCCTGGAGGTCCAACCAAGCCCTAACAAGCCACCAGCTAGACCCTGGGCACCAAGCTCTGGGTGCCCAGCTCTAGGCATGAGTCTCTAGGCTCTGACCACTGAGGCCTCCCTCCCTGGGGAGGTACACCTCTGCACTCAGATGGTGCCCTTCCTTCTACCAGGCCTCCTCAAGGTCCTCCTTCATCTCTCCAGATGGCTTCATCCAGGCTGACCAGCTAGGTCAGACCCAGTGTTTCTAGATTCAAGAAGTAGCTGAGAGTGACAAGACTGTCCTTCTGTGACCCCCTCCAATAAAGTGTTCCAGGTGCTCTACCAATGCAACTTGCTGCTATACAGAGCTGCATGCCGAGGCAGTTGGGAATATGTGCTCTGAGAAACCAATGGGATCTCTGGAATCCAGAGGTCCATGCAAAGGGGTTTGCAGAGGGGGCAATGACTATGCTCACCTGCCTGCCTGCCTGCTGCACCAACAAGTTCCTTACCTGAAGTGTCAGAAAGCTCCCGTGGAGGACCACCAGCAACCCTTGGAACAGCTGGGGCAGAGCAGGACTCTCATACTGCCCCCCTTCCAATGGCATTGGAAAGACTTCAGAAAGATTAAGGAATGTGGTTGACCTTGAGGGAAGTCTATGCAGATGCACTAGGTGAGCCCCATGGCGGGCAAGCTGACTCCCAGCACTGGACCTGCCCTACAGCTACTGGTCAGAGAGGCTGGTGGGTCGTGAGAGTTTGGGTCTCTGCTGTCACCCTTCAGGCCCTGCAGGTGGTCCCAGAGCACTAGAATCAGATTGTTGAAAGTCAGGAGGGAACTCAGACATCAAGTTCTATTCTCATTTAACTTTTAACATTCATCTTTTTTAAAAGAAAATCGTTATTAAGTAATATAAGCCCATTTCTTGGATATTTAGAAAATATTAAAAAACTACAAAAAAAAAAGAAAATAGCAACCCCCTTAACAGCTCATTAAAGATAACTGCTATTATATTTCCATCTCAGCTTTGTTCTATGCTCATCTATATTTTTATTATCCCTGAGATCACATGGCATATGTAGTTTTGCATCTGCTTTCTTTACCTTACCTTATAAGCATTTTTTGACATAATAAAATACTCTGCATAATCACTTTTACTGACCACTGAATAGTCTTTAGCTGACACACTTTACTGTTACCCAGATGCTGAGCAGTTATGAAATCAGGGTTTTAAGAATCTAAAAAAGATACTAACATAAACATCTTCACACATGAATCTTTGTCCACAATTCAGTTTTTCCCTTAGTTTAGAGAACTGCTCATGGGATATAAATATGTTTTAAGACTCTGCATATGTATTTCTATTTTGCTTTCCTGAGAAGTTGAACTAACGCATGCCCAGCTCACCACACACCATCAATTATACCACAAAATACCATTAAAAAAAAAAAACCCACACATTTACTGATTTGAAAGTCAGTAAGTCTACTGCCTCCTTTTCATGGTAAGGTAGTGGAGGTTTGGAGAGGAAAAGGGACATCTCTAGGGCCACGAGGAATGTGTTGTCTCATTCAGACTTGATGGCAACTTCCCACCACCAGTGAGAGGTGCCGCCATCCTCTCTAGGTGGAAGAGTTTTCAAGCACACAGACAAGAAGCCTGCTCAGACTCTCGAGGTTCTTACCAGGTAAAGCAGGATCTCTGCAGTGGGACTCCAGGGCCCTCATACTTCACCCGATTCTATAGCCATTCTAGTTATGGAGGAACTTAAGAATTGGGGTTTACCCTGCAGACAGAGGTGCACCTTAGTGGACTCTTAAGCATCAAGGCCAAGTTTGACAAGGACATTTCTGGTGGACTGGCCTGGGGGAGATCGAAAACAGGGAGACCAGTTGGAGAGACACGGCATCCAGCTAATGGACTTGACCTAGAGGACTGGCACAGATGCATACGTGTATGTGTAGTTGTGGGCAGGGGGCAGTCGGGAACATTAGGGGTCTGGGGAGGCCTCCCACCATGTCTTCTTTGCTGGGAAAGGGCCATTTTTATCTGCTACACGTCAGGCAAAAAACCTACGCCAACTGCCAAAGTCTTCACCTCAAATCTAGCAAATAAGAGAGAGGACGGTATGGATTACGTTATATTTAAAACAAGCCCACACAATGCCTGTAATTTTTTATTCTGACTCCATAATTATAGCTCAAGACCAGTCAGATCATAGTTATCCCCACACCGACCCACTGTTGGGACACATTGAATTAAAGGGTTTGCTGCCCTGGAAGATTCTATTTTGGATGCCAAGCACTGGCAGGTAACAGGGCTCTCACAAGGCCCGTCTTGTCGGAGTCCCTCCCTGGGCAGCCTTCATGAAGGCCAAGTCAGCACCAGGTTTTCAAAAGACCACTGATGGTTTGCGACCTGTTGGGGTGCTGTGCATTGCCCAACCTAAGCCTTGGGCCTCAGGTCTGAGCCAGGGGCCTGGAGGGCTAAGATGAGCATGATCCTGGGAGCAGGCCTGGGTCAGGCCCTGGAACGCTGCTGTCTCCTTGACCCTGATCTGGGTCCCAGGGGTGGGTGGGCCAACCCCTGCTGTTTGGCACAGTGGTCCCAGATAGGCCAGTATTGCCCAAAGAGACTAGTTCACAAAAGAAGGAAAGAAAGGAAGGAAGAAAGATCAGGGGGGATGGGAGAAATAAAGATAGAGACAAGGAAGAAAGAAAAAACAAAGAGACTCAAAGAGTTAAGCTTATGTGGACAGCCCCTGTGACTAACCATACCTGGGCCAACGAAGGTTCCCCTCCTGATGCAGGTCCATCAGAGAACACCAGCTCTCAGCCCCACAGTGACACCCCAGACAGAGTAAGGGTGGGACTGGGTCCCACACATTGACCTGGAGCAACAGAGAAGTCAGTAGGACACACTGCCCTTCCACCTGGGCCTCCCAGGAGAGTCCGGCCCCACCCTACATCCCTGCAAGGAGGTAACACGCCTCCCATCCATCCATAAGCTGCAGGACCCTGCTCTGCCCAAGGCCACCGGCATATGCATTTTCTCACTTACTCCTCACACAGCCCTGCCAGCTAGGTGTGACCAGTGTCACCTCAATTTCCACTAGAGACATAAGGACATGATGCAAGAAGAGAAGTGTGCTGCTCGAGGACACACAGTTCACAAGTGAAGGAGCCAGGCTGGGACACAGTTGTCCCAACACCCCCAGCTCATCCATAGACTGAAACCACCAGTCCTGCCCCTACTGCCCCTTGGCTGCCCCCATGCTAAGCACTGGGACCTAACAAAGTCCAATCCAGGATCTGTCTCCCAGGGTGACTTCTCCTGGTACTCATTGTTCCCTTGCCCTACCAAGCCACAGGACAAGCCAGCACCCAAACAGGCCCTTGCTCTCCACATGGAGTGGTGGTTCCTTCTTCCTCCTCAATGCAATTTACACACACATACCTACTTTTACCCAGACAACATCATATCACCACCATTTACATGACTATCTCCAGCTAGACTTCTCAAGGCAGGGTTTGCATCTGTCTCTTTGTGACGAGGTCAATACATGGCACACGTTATATGCGCAGTAACTATTCTTTGCAAGAAAAAAGGAAAGTCTGAAGAATGAGTCATCTTCAAAATTCTGCTTGGAATCCATCCGAGGAAACCTCTCTGGAGTCACAAGATTGACCTTGGCCTCCCCTGTATGATTCAATCCATAGAATGATCGTCAACTTAGGCATATCCTCCAGGGCAGGGACAGATGTGCCTGCTTCTTCTCTGTGACCCCCATCCCTCAGCACAGCCCTGGCAATTAGCAGGGGTCAGTCAAAGTAGAACTGAATTGTTCTTTGCAATTGCAAACACTTTCTCTCTGTGTCTCTCTCTCTCACACACACACCCTCACATAGGTTCACATACACACTCATATGCATCTACCATCTCACACAACCACATATGTACATGCACACACTCATACACACTGCCTCAGATTAAGGGCACCATGACCCGAATCAGCCAGTTGCCCGTGTCGCTTGACTAAAACCACCCCAGAGGCACACCAGGGATGTTTGTGGAGGAAAGGAACACTGAAATAAATACTGACTTTAAAAAAGACACACACACACACACCCCATAGGTGTTCTATTTATGTGACAACCTTCTCCATTTTTAGGTCGCAGCCCTCTGGCCTCCCCTCCTCAAGGTGGGGGCCCTGCCCTCCCGCAGATCCCTTCTACTCACCACCCAGTAATCATGGCCCTACCTGCCCTCCTTCCCTCTTCATCTGCCCTCTGGGGTGTCCCTGGATTGCAGGGTGTGCGCTTCCAGACATCACCAGAGCCGTTTCCTGCCTGGCCCCAGACTCCTTCTCTCCCTCCCTGCCTCTCTGACCTGGGAGTGAGTGAAGAGCAGGTCAGAACCAGGCCTGGGGCCCTGGGGCAGCTGGGGCAAGCGGGAACAGGGGAGAGTCAGGCTGCAAGGAGAGGTGTCCTCCACTGACCCAGAGCAGGCAGGGTCATGGCTGGGTGCACAGGAGTAGCCAGGCCTGCTTCTCCCAGCTCTCAGGCCAGTTCAGACAGCACACAGTGGTACAGAGAAAGGAAAGGGAACGCTGGAGTCAGGGTTATGTCCCTGTCCTGGTTCCACCATGGTTGCCAGAGGACTCCTCTACCTCCCTAAACCACCCTGAGTCTAGGACTTCTCGATGATCGACGATCGATGACCAATGATCGAGGAGTGTCACCTGCTGAGAGGACCAATTGAGTCATCTTGGGAGGCAGGGAAGTCACAGGACTGGCCAGTGGCAGGAAAGAAACCTGGACTGGAGAGCAGCAGCTTTAGTACCTGGGTCCTCATCTTGATGTTTCCTGATTTTTCTCAAAATCTAAAGAAGCTCAAGTATGAGGTGACCAGCCCTGGTCCCGTGAGCCCCGTGATGAGCCCAACCTGGCTCCTGGAAGCAGACAAGGAGCCAGTGACTCTGAAATCAGCACTGGCCTTGGCACCAGGGGGGCCAAGTGGCCTTCTGTCACTGGCTCCTCCTTCTCTAGTGCCAGCTCCTCCACCCATAAGCCCTTGGGTTCAAATGTCCCCCTGGGGCTAAAGGGGCATCCTGTGCTCCGGCAGAGTTCCTACTTCTAACAGAACAGCAGATAGGGAAGGGGTTCCAAGGGACCCTCAGGATGCTGACCGTTTCCACCACCCTCGGCAAGGACCTAGGAAGAGACCTGGGCAAGCCCAAGGCTGGGGGCTGGGCCTCTCCAACCCAGGAACATTTTGAGCCCCCCTCACAGCTCGGCACTTGGGCAGCCTCCCAACAAACCACAGCTGAGGTTTCTAGAGAGCCAGGTCTCCCACCGCAGGGACAGGAAACTGAGAAGCTCTGTAGCTATAAATGTGAAGTGGCGAACCGCCGGACACTGCCGCAGCCCAGCAGTGGGTAGGAGCCTGCTCCCAGCCGCCCTGCAGGCTGCAGGCCTGACCTGCCAAGCCTCCCAAACAGCCCAGACCGCCCACTAGGTCCTCAGCAGGGCTGCTGGGGTTCCTGTGGAAGGCAAGGCCCAGCTGGGGGTACAGCAGACAGGATGCCAGACAACACTTCCTACACCAACCGTCAGTGACAAGGATTCACCTCACAAGCATCATCTTGCTTTCTGTCGACTTACCCAAAAGAAGGGGGTGAGGGTCCCATTCTGGTGCCCAGTGCTTCTCAAGGTCTCACTACCTCCCCAGGAGGCACCAGGTCATAGCTTCAGACCTCTATCTCTGGTGCATGGGGCACAGTCAGGGTTTCTTTGGTGGGCCTGAGACTCATGTAGCCTTAGCAGGCATCTCATCTGGACTGTAGAAAAGGAGACCCTGGGAGGAGCAGCCAGGGGAATGCTCTCAGAGCCTTTGAAGTAGCCACTTCACAGGTGAGAAACTGCACCCAGAGGAGGATCTTCATCCCAGCCATGCCTCCAGTCGTCCACAACATGTCAGGCCTAGACAAGAAGGGCCCATCTGGAAGAGTCTGGGGAAGTGGGAAAGGCTCCTTCTCCTCTGTCTTCTCAGAGTCCTCCCAGGCAAGCTCTCTCCTCCAACAACCTATTCCACTGGACCCTCTAGGGAAGACATTGAGGGGGTGAGCAGTCATCTGGCAGGGCCCCTCCTGTTGGGCTAGGGAGCTGGCCAGGAAAGATGTTCTCCTGAGCCTGTTCATCTCCTGGCCTGCAGAACTCCAATGAGCATGACAATTTACAGAAGGGAACCCAGGGGTGTACCAAGCAGCCCTACCCAGAGGCTGACTTGCTGAGGCCAGTGTCCTTGGGGAAGATTCTTCAGTAGGATCATCCTGAATAAAGTCTCTTTAGTGTCCCTTGGGTACAGTCCCCTTAGATGGAGGGGTAGAGATGGTGACTTCGGATGGCCAACAGAGGCTGTGAGAAAAGCACTCGGGGCTGAGGAAAGAGAACATAAGGGGACTCCATACAATGGTCCTGACAGTCACCCAGCTGGGGAATTCACAAGACCTGGCCTCCTGGTAACAGCCCATCCCCTTCACCAGCTAGTTACACAGTTTAGCAACCCAAATCCACTAAGAGGGAAAATTAAAAAAAAAAAAAAAAACAAAACAGAATTGTTACATATTTACTACAAAAAATTCAAAATTTTCATTCATAAGAAATTTTTTCATGTTACAGGGCTAGGGATATGGCTCAGTGGTAGAGCATTTGCCTAGCATATGTGAGGCCCTGGGTTCCATGCCCAGACTGAAAAAATTTTTTAAAAAAATCAAAATAAAGCATTACAGAGGAGAGGAAAGAAAACTTTAACATAAAGGGAAATGCCATTTTCTTACATAAGATATGATATTGTAAAGACATAATTTCATCACCAGACAGGGGCCTGAGTTGGTCCCTCTAAGGGGACAGTAGGACCTCAACTCAGACTTGAGTTCTTGACTTACACTGTGAAAAGAATTTTAGGAGGTTTCAAAAGCAAGGCACAATCAAAGACCAATTCCAAGACAGCAAAGCAAAGATACACACACTCCAAAGGCAACATGTGGATGGATGCCCCTTTTTTCTCAGAGAAGAGGAGATGAATAACACATCGAGGGTTGACCTCTCCAACTATACATGGGACTTTCTTGGGAAGAAATGTGCGGGTTCTCAGGCAAGCTCTTGTGAACATCAAATCCCATGTCCATCAAATGATATTTGATATTTCAGAATGTTTCTTCTTGTTTGGGTAGTCTAGCCATAAATCAATTGTGGGCACATTGTGTAAGTCTTTGAATCTGATCACATTTAAATTGATTTTGTTTTTTTTTTCTCGTTGATCTGGTTCAAGCATACGCTGGAGGTTTTGTTCATCTAACTAAAGACACAGGTGTGACTGGTCACACTCATAGACCTGGGGCTCCCAGAAAGCCCATCTATCTCAATTTTTCACCTAACAATCCACAATCCAACCTGATGCATTCATTCATCCAATACTGATGGTGTGCTTGCTGATGCCTGGTGTATTCTAGGCCCAAAAGACCCCGAGGTGGACCCAAGCACCCTCAGGCTTATGTTCTTAAAGACAGGAGAGTCACAGACAAAATACAGAAGAGGTAAATTATATAGTATGTTAGAAGGTGAAAAGGGCAGTAGAGAAAAATCAAAGTCATGATGGAGAATGCGGAGCAGGGAGAGGAGTAACTATTAAAAATAGGCTGAGAAGACGTTTAAGCAAAGAATCAAGGCAATGAAAGGACAGGAGTAGATTTCTCCTACTCTTGTGCAGCTAGATCAGAGGGAGTCAGTGGTTCTCAATCATGGGTGGTTTTGTGCTCCAAGAGACACTTGGCAATGTCTGACGACATTTTTCATAGTTACACCTGGAGTCGGGGTGAGGGTTGCTATTGACATGTAGTGAATTAGAAGCCAGGATGCTGCTCAGTATGCTACAGCGCACAGAACAGCCCCATACAACAAAGAATTATTTGGTTCAAATGTCAGTAATGCTGAGGTCAAGAAACCCTGGAGTGAGTGAGGGGAACAGGAACAGGAAATAGAGCCAGAGAGGTAAATGCCAACTGGAGAATCAGAATTTTTTTTTTTGAAACCGGAGAAGCTGATTCAGAAATTCTTATGGAAAAATATGCAAGAGTAGCTAGGAGTGGGGAGTGAGAAAGAAGAATACAGAGTAACTAGCATCAGCAGATCTTTGCATATAAAAATTCCTATGATAGACAAATGGCTAATTTCTTTAATACATAAAGAGTTCTTACACATGAATATGAGAAAAACCTGTTTTTTTTTTTTTAAAAAAAGCTCTTGGAAAAATGAACAAAAGACAGGGAGATCTCAGAAAAAGACCCACAAACAGATCATATACATGTGAAAAAATAGCCAACATTACTTACTTATTTAAACAAATACAGGGTTGGGGATGTAGCTTAGTGGGAGAGCATGTGCCTAGCATGCATCAAGACTCCAACACCATCAAAGAGTAAAAAATAGAACAATTAAGAAATGTGAACAAAAGTCACAAGATAACATTTTCAATGAGCCAAGATTAAAATATAATTCAACATGGAGTTGCTAAGGGTTGCCAGGATCGACTCTTATGCACAGTTCTTAAGAACATACCTTGGCACAGCCTTTTGGAAAACCATTAGGCAACATCTCTCCCAGAATTAAATACACATCCCTTGGAGCGTCATGTTGTTCTAGGAAAGCATTCTTCTCACAAAATAGATGCACAGCATAACATATGCAAAAAATATGCACAGCATCATTTATGATAGCATTAATAATACACTGGAAGCAACCTGAATGTCCATCAATAGGGGATTGTTTATTTTACAGTACATACTTACAATGGAATACTGCACAGCTTTTAGAAAGACTGAGGCTCCATCTTAGGCACATATCCAAGAGAAATGAAAACCCATGCCCACCAAAAAGAATCGCATAGAGGAATGTATAACAACTTTACCCAGAATAGCCCAAATGTCCACCAATCAGAGACTAGAAAAAATTTGGTATATTCATACAATGAAGCACTACTTAGAAACAACAATAAGAGAAATGAATAGATATGCACAGCAATAGGAGTGATGTTCAAAAATATTCTGTTAAGCAGGATAAATCAGGCACAAAAGACTGTGTACTGGGTGATTCCATTTATATTAGGTTCAAGAGACAAACCCAATCCATGGCAACAAATCAAACCCTACTTGCCTATGGGAGGAACAGATTGCTAGAAGGGACAGGGAGAACTCGTGGGTGGAGGATGATAGAATTGGAGTATTGCTTGTAAGGTGTACACCATTCATCAAAAATATTGTGCAAGTCACTGATTTGATTTTATCTCAATTTAAACACCAAATTACCTATTGAATGAAAAAAAAAAACACTAGCTAAACTTAATGTGTCCTGAGATAGAATGATCTCCAAATAAATATTAAGTGTAGGGTAGAGGGGTAGAAACAAAGACAAACTATATATAATATACTCCCATATGTTATAAAGGGATTATGTGTTTGTTGCATAATCATGTATATGGAAATTTCTAGAAGGATGTTTAAGAAATTGTTGACAGCAGTTTCCTTTCTGGACGGAGTCTGGGGGACTCAAGTTTTGAGGTGGGAGGGACATGTTTCAATACTTTTTTGTAGTATTGGAATTTTTTCTTACATTCATATTAATTTTTTGCTATGAAACTTAGTTAAACCTTCTTGATTGGATAAAAACATAAGGATGCTTTGAGTTGAATTTTGATATGTCTCTACCTTTGAAAGCTGGACGCAATGGGCAGCTGTGTCTCCATAAGGGGAGTGGACATCTGGACAGACAGACCAGGGAAGCACGTGGAAGATCCTCTTGGGGCGGGAAAATGAGTGCCAGAGTCCTGCTCAGGGCTCCAAATGAAATACAGAAAATTTCAGAGTTCAACCTCAATGGCAACCTTCTGGGTGCACAATGTCAAAGCTCATCCAATGATGTGCAAGATTTATCTGGGTGAAACTTTTCTTTTTTAATGTGAAGAGATCAAAAGCTTTTCTGTAGAAAAGATTTGAAGATTAGGTAGATTTGAAGATTAGGCTTTTAAGAGGCCATGGGACTAAGGGAGAGTCTATCTGGAAGAAGAGATTTTAGCCAGGTGTAGTTTTTAACCTTGCAATCCAATATCTGGTTTATTTATTTTTATATTTTTATTTCTTAATTTTTTGGGTGTATCAGGGATGGAACTCAGAGGCACCCAACCACTGAGCCACATCCCCAGCCCGACTTTGCATTTTATTTAGAGACAGGATCTCACCGAGTTGCTTTGCACCTCACCATTCCTGAGGCTGGCTTTGAACTCATGATCCTCCTGCCTCAACCTTCTAAGCTGCTGGGATTACAGGCATGTGCCACTGTGCTTGGCAGTATTTGGTTTATTTTTTAATGCATTATAATTATGCATAATAGTGGGGTTCATTTTGACATATTCATAAATGCCTATAACATAATTGACTCCATTTTAATCCCTAGTACCTCCTTTTTCCTCCTCTCTGCCCTCTCCCTCATGCCTTTACTCTATTGGTCTTCATTATATTTATTTATTTATTTTTTATTTGGTGCATTATAGTTATATATAAATTCGACCTTTATTCCCACAAAAAAGAACCTTCCATCGAGGGTCTTACCAAGAACATCCTTATTCATTTCAAGGACAAGATTCTGCCAGTGAGTTGATGTGCTGCTTGGAGTTTGCAGCCAGACCTCTCTAGAGTGTGCAAGAGACGCCCAGAGGAGAAGAGAGAAGATCCCACCTGTTCTAGGCAGATGGATGGCCCTGCCAGAAGGGGAGGCCCCAGTCCTCCCCAAGAAAGCTCTTGGCTCAGGGACAGACATGTGGCCTGCTGCTCCTAATTCCGGAATCAGAGGGTAAGGAGCCTAGGGGCTTGACATTCTTGTGGAGATGTGAGTCCCGGCAAAAACAAACAAAACAGTCATTCCAGTCAGAATTATGTGCTCAGTTAACCTTGGGCCCAGATGTCTAATTAAGACACCAGGAAGAGAGAATGCAAGCATCTAGGGGTGGAAGTTCTTTACAAAACATTTCAGGCAAAATATAAATGGGGACAAGGCCCGAGACGGCAAGGGCTGAGCCCCAGATGGGAGCAGGGAGTGGGCCCGTGAAATAGGCTATAAACTGAGATTTCATGGGGGGGGGGGGTGGGCATGGGGGTTGAGGGTGGGGAACTGCATCTGGCACAAGCCAAGGGAAGCCAACTGGGATAAGGAGATCTAGGACTCGGGGCAAAGGCCCTTAAAGGCCCTCTAGTTTGTCCCCTTCTGGTTGGAAATGGAGTCTCAGAGAGAATGGCTTGCTCATTGTCGGATGTTAGGACTGAGCTAGCCATGGTTCAGACTCTGGCCTCCAAGTCTAGTGGGTCCCTCCGAGGAAGACTGGCCTTTGGGAAATGGAGGCATTGCTGAAGCTCTTTTTTTTTTTTTTCTTTTTTTGAGAATTTTTATTATTTATTTTTTAGTTCTCGGCGGACTCAACATCTTTGTTGGTATGTGGTGCTGAGGATCGAACCCGGGCCGCACGCATGCCAGGCGAGCGCGCTACCGCTTGAGCCACATCCCCAGCCCATTGCTGAAGCTCTTAACCAGACAGCCACAGGCTCTCTTGCTACCTAGCAGCCATGGTTCTACTGAATTCCACAAAAATGGGAGCCACTTAAACAACCTAGAGCAGTAACCCCAGGCGCTGTCCATCATCTACCAGCAGCTTCCCCAACCTCCCCTCCTTGGCTCTGCCAGAACCCAGATGTTTATTTATTTATAGTGAATGGAAATACTTTAATTTCAGGAAGCATAGGCCAATTCCCCAACAGCGAGAGACAAGTCTCTATCAGTCTTACAGTATTCCAACCCTCCTTTGTCAATGATTGCTGAACGGGTGGGTCTGTGACCTGGTTCGAGCCAATAAGGCATAAAGAGGAGTCTGCATGGAGCTTCTGAGGAAGGTTTTATTTTCCTAATAAAAGGGGAAAGTGCACCCTGGCACCACCAGGCTTCACTTACACCTCTCTCTTCCTGCCTCGAGGGAACCGAGATGCATACACAGTCTGAGGGTCCAGCCTGAGGGTAAAGTGAGATCCCCTGAAGATGACAGAGTGAACCATGGAGCCCAAGTTCTTGGTGGCCTAAATAAGCTGCCGGACCATCTCCCTCCTCCAGACTTCTGTTAGGTCGACATTAAATGTCGCTATGGTTTCAGCCACTGTGCACAGGTTTTCTCTTATTTGCAGTCAAATGCATTTCTCAATAGCACAGGCCATAATGTTTGGGCAACTCCTGTTGATTGCAAGAGACATTGCTTAGAAATAGCCTTTGCTCGACCTCATCAGCTGTGGGTTCTGCTCTCCTGAAGCCCTCCACCCAGCTCCCTGGTCAGCCCTCAGCCAGATGGTGTCTGGTAGAGTCCCTTCACACCTGGCCATCACTCATTTTTTAGTGACCACCTTGGATGATCTTCACTGACCAACAACTGTGTGCCCATTGAGCATACAGATCAATGACCACTTGGATCAATCGTTCATTTATCAGTCATATTCATCACAGCCTGCTCTGGGTCAGCCAGAGTTCCTGGCTCTAGACCCAGCAAGAGTTAAAGTCCTCAGTCTTGTGGGCCAGGCCAGTCAACAGTGATGGTGGCAGAGCAGTGAAATGGGTAGATAAAAAGGAAGCAATAATTTGACTTTGGTGTGTGTGTGTGTGTGTGTGTGTGTGTGTGTTGGTGGCGGGGGAGGTAGCCATTTCTATAACACTCTTCCCTGTCAAATATTTGATGTCTTAGGGCAGGGATCGCCTCTTATTTAGCACAGTCCTGAGCCCATCTCAGAAGAAGCAATATAAAGGAATCATGTTTGGTGATCTTCCCTGGACAAGCAGAGGTTTAAGGTGGACTTGCTCTTGGTTACTCACCTTTCTCTACAAGACCTGGAAAACCAAAGCCCTTAATGACTAGAGGGATGAACAGTGGGCACAGAGCCGAAAGATCTTTGCCGTAAATGTAACTGCCACTAACTTGATGTAGGACTTAAGACATATCACTTTGGCCCCTCTGAGCCTTGGTTTTCCTCCGTGACAAACAAGGATAATAACAACTGCATGTCTCACAGGGTTGCTGCAAAGATCAACTAAGATAACTAGTGGATTCACCAGGTACAGGAGAGAAGCAGCCAGGCAGTGTCCATGCATCCACCTCCCCCATCCCCCATCACACAGCAGAAAACCAGAAACCAGTCAGCACAGTGGAACTTTCCATGGGAGATAGATCATTTAACGAGGGCAAGACCTTGACAGTGTGGTCAGGAATCATCCCTCCCAAGGAACCTAGATACACATTTGGTCCTTTGATGGGGTTTCCTTAGGTTTTTATACGTTTCCCTGCCCTGGAAAATGCCATCCAGGGACCTCATCTATCTGCCCCTGCCCCTCTCCCAGGGCAATACAAGAAGGAAAGAAAATGGAATTGAGGAACGAGAGGTGGTTACCTCTCCTGTCTCCCTCATGGGCGTCTGAGGGTTCTCATGGCCAGTCTAGAGTCATTGCCCAGTAACTTCAGGGCAGGAGTGTGTACTCAGGGACCTCCAAGCCCTGATCATTTTCAATGGTGCTCTATTGCTGTCAGGCAGGGCTGCAATGGCCACTCAACAAAGAGGAGGCTTTCCAGAGTACCTCAGACTTTAGCATGACTAACTCTGAGGTGACCCAGCTATTGGAAATTAACTGTGGTGTCCACTCTGGGTTTGCAGTTGAGGGATGACCTAGATACCCCACTGGAGTCCACAAAGAGCCACCGCTACCATACTTGGAGTGTGACCCCAGCTGTGCGGGGTGGCAGAAAAAGTATTTCCCAGAAAAGCCAAACTGACCTGCCTGGGAGAAAAGGTGGGGACCCTGAGGCCCCCGCAAGAGGATTTAAGCAGCTTCAGGCCCAGACAACAAAGGGACCCAGGAGTTGAAGGAAGCTCACTGGGGAGCTGGGGTGTAAATGGTTAGTCAAAATGGAACAAGGTAAGGAAGGGAACAGGACGGCCAGGAGTGAGGTGCAGGAGGGGAAGCAGGCATCATCCTGAAGTTTTGGCACCTCAAATTGTTCATCCTTTGGTGGTGATGCCATGCAAGAGTCTGAAAGTCCCCAGGAGGTGCTGACTCTCACTGTCATTCCAGCAGTGGGAGGCCACCCAAGACCACACACTCTGTCCTGGTTGGGTGGTGCCCTTTAGAGTGACAGAGATGATCTGAGGCAGCTGAAAGAGGCGCAGGCACTGGCAGGTTATTTTCTCAGCTCCTATCTTGGAGATCTATCTGATTCCCAGGTGGACTACTTGGGACTAAGCAGGTGAGAACCAGAAACCAGCATGGGGCCTGCACGGTGGCCACTAGAGGGCGCATGACATAGGAGCCTGCATCCCAGTCTCTCTGTAGCCTACCCAACTCAGAGAGATGATGACAAGCCCTGAGCCTGTGGAGGGGTTCCCCTCACTTCAGAGCCTGCCCTCCAGTTGCCCATCACCATCTCTGAATCCGGGTCTGGAGGAAGAGGTGGCCGGTTGGCTGGGTCTTGCAGGGGTGTGGGAATCTCTGGGTCACTTTGGGGTACGATCCCCAAAGCTCTGTGCAAGGCATGCCAGAAGCTTTGTAATCCTCAGGAGGGAAGGGACTGTGGGCTTGGTCTGGTGGCTCTTTCTAAGTCTCCATATGTGTCACATTAGCCCAGTCAGGGAAATGATCCAAGTCAAATAGGGACCGTCCCCAGGTGTTGACCGCCAAAAACACACACAAGATTCCAATCAAGTTCATCATTAGTCCTGTTTTCACCTGGAAGAAAATAAAAACAGGGTCAGAGTCAATCCCTTCAGGTCTGCCTGTGGTCAGGACAGAGCGAACGGGACACTGGGAACCAGTCCTCTTGGAGAGGTGTTTGCTAGGCCTCGACGTCCCTGAGTCATGTTCTGAGCTCCCCCTGCCACAGACAAAGCAACGTCATGGCCACTAAGTGTCATCAAATGCTCACAGTGTCCTTGGGAGGGACACCAAGACAGATGGGTTCTCTATGTCCAAGTGGGCATTGGAAAATGGCCTCAGGGAGGTGACATGAGGCAACAGCCACTAAGGGAGAGTGTGGCAGAGCCTGGGGTGTGACTCTAGGTTCAGTGGTCACCCCAGTGCCTTAACTGCCCCACAAATGCTGGCTTCCCTGTGGCCCTCCTCTAGCTCTTTCCAATGCTGTCTCTGTGTTCTCTTCTACCATTGCTTGAATGTCCTGTTGTAGACTTTTTACAGGAGACTGGAATCAGGTTTGCAATCCATGGTTTCAGAGATCGACCTTCTTTGTAAAAAATGCTCCATGAAGTCCCAAAGATACCCAATGGAGGCTCCACATTAACTAACAACTGACTGGTCCCACATAGGGACCTTTGCTTTTGGTTTCCTTGGTTCACCTACTTGTCCATCCCTCATCCAGAGTTGTGCAAAGCTGCCCTTCCCCCATCAGAGGCAATGAGAGTTCTTCCTGTGACAGAGTTTGCTTCCAATCCGTAGTCTCTCATTCCCCCTACCCCTCACTTCTTCTACCTCTTCAGACACCTCTACAAGTCTCTATCATTGCATTCCCCCCAATATAAGCCTTGTACCTCCCCAACTTTCCCCAGGGTTCTTGCTGGCCTGTGAAGTCCATCCTTGGCCATGTGAGTCCCCCACCTCTTCCAAGCGCTCAGCCAGGGCCCCCTGGTGCCTCCACAGGCTTCTCTCAGTGGGAGATTCTATAACCCAACTTGGGGACAGAACAGCCTATGAAGTTTGAGATCATTTCAAAAAAGAAAAGTTGTATTATAAACACCAATGACAACTATAGATTGGGACATTCGGTGGTATTTCCAAATCACATACCATCCTTTGGAAACTCACATGCCATTCATCATATATACCAATAGCATCATAAAAGTAAACAGAAGCGGCTGTGTTACCATGTCAGAAACCTTGAGGTGTCCATAGGCAAACACGATGGCATTAGGCGGGGTGGCCACGGGCAACATGAAGGCAAACGACGCACTCAGGGTGCAGGGGAGCATGACGTACAGTGGGTGGAGGCCGATGGAACGAGACTGGGGAGAAACAGCACAGAAGCTCACAGCACAGAACATAAAAGCTCCTGGGCCCTCATTCTAAAAAAGCATTCCCTGCAGGCACCGGGTAAGTTCCAACTTCCAAGCCTTTGTCTTGCTGGTTGCTCTGGGTTTTGCCACTTCCCTGGCCAATGACACTATTGAACACTGAAGGCTGAGCCCAAAGGTCCCCCACCCCCCGGAAGTCTGTCTGAGTCTCCACGATTCATTCACCATTTATGCCTTTGACCTCTGCTATGTGCCAGAGACCATGCTGGACCTCTGGATTGCACTGAATCTCACAATGCCATGTGGACATCTCTTTCTGTCCTGTCACAGACTGAAAGAACATACAAGGAAGGGACCGGGTCTCCTCATCTATGGATGTATGTGTTTTTATATACAGTTGTGATCATTTTATGTCTGAAATTTGCTATTCACTTCCTTCATTCTACATTTTAAAATTCAGCTACTCTAAAAGCACAGGAGCAGGCACTCATTAGGTATCTGATGAAGAATGAATGATATAATTGTAATATCGGTTAAAATGAACCTTTATCATGCATGTGAGGGTAAATACATTGGCAAAGATGTTCACTGTAACATTGTAACAGCAAAACATAGAAAACAGACTCCATGGCCATCAGTAGCAAGATGATCAAATAAAATAAGTATACACAAAAGATGGAATAACATGCAGATATAAAGATGGTTTCATGTGCTAATATGGAAAGATATCCAAGACCTATAATTAGATTCAAAAGAAAAAAAATTAAAGTCTATAATATGTCCATAGAATGGTCCCATTTCTTTGAAAAGAGTGTGTATTCCTGGTGCAATGATGCATACTTTTTATCCCAGCGACTTTGGGAGGCTGAGGCAGGAGGATCTCAAGTTTAAAGCCAACCTCAGCCACTTAGTGAGACCCTATCTCATAATAAAATTTAAAAAAAAATTTTTTTTAAAGGGCTGGAAATGTGGCTCAGTAGTTAAGGTCCCCTGGATTCAATACCTGGTACTCCTACCCTCCCCAAAAAGATGAAAAGAGTGTCTGTATGTTTGTATGTGTGTAATATACATATGTATAATATATTCAGAAAAATGTCTAAGAAATTAAGACACTTTGTCTCTTAGGAAAGAGGCTAGAAGATTAGAGTCTGTATACTTTTCTATATCAATTTTGCAATTTTTAGCCCCATGTATATATTACATTTCAACTTGAAACAATCAAAGCATAATCATGTTTCCAGTTTATTAAATATCCTTCAAAACTGATTGTGAGTGGCTTGATGGTATTACATGATACAAACATGTGGTCATTTATTTCACCAACCCCCTATTATTATGAATATATTTTATAAAAAAATATTTCAGTGCCACAATGGTAATAATGATGTACTTACAGGCGACTCTGATTATTTTCCTAGGACCTAGTCCCAGATGGGAAATTGCCCAGACAAAGGGTCTGAGCAGGATTAAGGTCCCAGCTCCTGTTGGTTAACAGTCCTCTGAAAAGGCTGTGTACCCTTTTGAGAATTGCTGAGAGGTCCCAGATAGGGCCAGGCTGTGTCCTCGTCCCCCTCTACATCTTCATTTCCCTTGGCTTTGTGTAGCACATGGTGTCTGCAGCCCTCCTTCCTCGATAACACAGCTGGATCACCACCACCTTTCCCACATAGGTGCCCAGGCAGAGGCATAAGGGGCCTTAGAGGTAGCTCTGGGACACCTAATTCAGGGTTTCTGGTTCTAGACAAGCTTGTTTCCAAACAGCTCAGCCACCCTCTTGGGTTAAGGCCTGCATTTGTGTGGCTAGGGCCATTGGTGCTCATAGCAAGGGCTGGAGATGTCAAAGCCAAGGCCTTTCTCAGGGAAAGGAGGCACCCCCAACACACGCCCATCAGAAAAAGACTCTGCACCACACCATCTCCCTCCTTCTCCACCTCTTCCTCCTTGGCATGTGCTTGGCAGCCTGCTTAGGGGGAGAAGAGAGGCCACCTTGCTATTTTTAACACTTTCATCTTCACTTGGAATGGAAGGAAAAAACCACTTAGGTTTGCTTTTTTATGCACATGGACGCCCAGGCAGCTGGATGGAAATTTACCAACTTCAATGGTCTGTTTGGGCCTTTTGTGAGTCTGTCTCCTGGCTCCAGAATAACTACAGCATCTCCTACGCTCCTTCTGCAGTCTACAGAGGCTTTTCATAGCTCCCATCTGACAGACACCCAGCACAACTCTAGGAGGAAAGATCTTAAGGGATATGTTGGGGGAACTCAGGTCTTTTGGCTCCAAGCCCAGGGCTCTTCCCATACCACCCCCGAGGGCAGTACTGCTTTGCAATGAAGGACAAAAGAAATGTGAGAAATGATGACAGCTGACTTTTCTATTAATTCTGTTTTCTTCTCAATTCCAGTTCAAAATCATGCTTGCCCATGAACAGAATGCTCCAGCTGGCCCTCAGTAGGCCCCTTTTCCACTACCAAAGACCTCTATGGCTCAGCTCACATGGACCTCTCATCCCTGAGCTCTCTAAGCAAAGCTGTGGGAAGTCCTCAGTCCTGCCATACCATACCCTTCAGAGGCTGCTTAGAATGTTCTCTCCTTCCTACCCATCCCTAAGCCCTTCCTTCTCTAAGGCCTCTTCCTGAGGAGTCCCAGTCAATGATATTCCCAGGGGTGCTCTGCAGTCCTCCTGCGCACCTTCGGGACATACTCAGCAACCACATCCTGGCCCCGCCTCCTGGGCACAAGTCCTGTCTCCCCAACTCGAAAAACAATCCAGTGAGATTTATAAAGTCAAGTTTGATTCTGGGTGCAGTGTGACACTCCCGTGACTCCAGCTACTCAGCAAGCTGAGACAGGAGAATTGCAAGTTTGAGATCAACCTCGGCAACTAAGCAAGTCCCTGTTTCAAAATACAAAAAAAAAAAAATAAAAAAGGACTGGCATGTGCAAGGCCTAGGTTCAACCCCCAGCATTCTGAAAGAAAAAAAGAAGAAGAAGAAGAAGGAGGAGGAGGAGGAGGAGGAGGAGGAGGAGGAGAAGGAGGAGGAGGAGGAGGAGGAGGAGGAGGAGGAGGAGGAAAAAAAGTCCATATTTGGTGCTTTGACCAACAGACAAAATACAAAGAGGAAATAGAAAACAGTGAGGGCCTCAGGACCAGGGTCGTCAAGGGCACACAAGTCTAGGTCAGAACCAGGGCAAGATCCAGGTCTCTGAGCCTGGTCAAGCTCTGGTGCCTGATTTTACCACCTGTCTAGGGCCCCAGAATATCATCATGGGTTGACAGCTTCCTGTGAAATAACATACCACCCTCTCCACCCCCACTGGCGTGGCTACTTACCATGGAGGCAAAGATGGGCAGGAACAGGGTGGTGGTGGCCACGTTGCTTGTACACTCCGTGGACACAGCAACAAGCAAGGATAAGATCAAGGTGATGGCTGCAGGAGGCACTGTTTGCAAGGGCTCCATCTGCTTCCCCATCCACTCAGAGAGTCCTGAGGCCTGGGAAGCAGCAGGAAGCCAGTGACTTCAGGGCTTCTGGCTTTATAGTTCCTCCAGGACCAGGGTGTGGGGGAGCACAGCTCATTCTCTACTTCCAATCCCTCACGCACATCCCATAAGTGATCTCATTCACCCCCACTTCATCCTCACTCTGCAATCTCCTGAATCTTTATTTTCTTTTCAGCTGGTCTACTATTTGCATTTAAACATCCATATGCCTTCAAGACATTAGCACCCAGGTGTCCTGTGAGCACTATGCTCAACATGCTCCAACCGGAACCTCTTTAGCTCAGAATCCACTTCTCCCTCTGGACTCACCATCTGCTGCTGTCCAACGAGAGGTCTGGGAGTCACACAGACGGGTCTCTGTCCCCTTCCTCCTTGCACCCAGTCACCACATCACCCAAAACATCTCACTCACATCCATTCTCCTCTCAATCTCCCACAGTTCTTAGAGCCCAGGAGAATGATTTGGGCCAGAAATTTGGATGTAAATTTAGAACTTTGGGATGAGAAGGGACTGAGCAGGCAGAGAATGAAAAGTAAACAGATCAGTGATACAGGCCAGAGCCTGGGAAAACAATCATAATTCAGGGAGAACGGAGGAGAAATCAGTCAGCAAAGGAGGCTGAGCGGGAACAGTCAGAAGGAAATCAGGCCAAAATGGGGGAAGGTGTGAAGGAGAGAATGACCTAAGAGTCCACGTTCTCAGATTGAGTTAGGTGAAGACTAAAAGGCATCTGCTTGCCCTGCCCCAACTCCTGCCTGCCCCAAGTCTCCACTTCAAACATCAGAAAGATTTTTCTCAAATGCACATGAGGCCAAGTCACTCCCCTGGCCTCTCCTCTTCAGTGGAACCTCCACTACCTCCACATATGCTATTCTGAATTCAAGACTCCAGGACAAAGGCTTCTCCACCCTCATGTGCTCTCGAGCCAGATATCTTGTGTTTTTCCCTTGCTCATGAGTCACTTCCTCCTGAAATGTCCTTCCAGGTAAACCCCCCTGCTTCGGCTATGAAGTGTTACCATGTCTCAGTCTCCTCTATAACCCCTGTACCTAACCTAACACTAGGGGGATGTAATGGGAATGTTTGAGGAATGTAAAAATGATAGATGGAGAAATGAACAGGTAGGTGGATGAATGGTGGAAAGGCGACTTGATGGATGGATTTGCTCATCCCAAAACTATGTATTGGGCTGGGGAATGTAGCTCAGTGGCATAGCACCTGCCTAGTAGGCATGGGGCCTTGGGTTTGGTCATATATGTATATATATGACAATATACATATATATCAATATCTGTGTGTGTGTGTGTGCATCCACTACATACCAGATTCTGTCCTAGATGTTAAAGAAACAGAAAATACAAGATAGACCAAGCCTATCTATTATCTTCCATTCCTGGATAGATGGAAAGAAAAAAGGAAGGGAGGAAGGGGGGAAGGGAGGGAGGGGGGAGGGAGGGAGGGAGGGAGGGAGAATAGCAGCATTGAGCTAGTTCATCTCCCTCTGTCTCATTTCTTCCCCAAGGGGTAAGAAAGAAGGTGGAGAAAGGTACCTTTGGGGGTATTTTTCCCTTAAAAGCTGTTCCTCTCCCCTATGTTGTTAAATATTTAGCTAGAGAAAAAAATTGAAATTTTGAACCATGTGCAATGAGAGAGTCAGCATATAGAAGAACCAAAGGAAGCTGAAAATATTCATGAAGACTTGAAGGAAAGATTTCCCTAAGATAATCAAAGCAGAGATTATTATTACCAGATCCCAAAGTGGGTCCAACAGTGTGTTCTTGGCTTGTTTGTGTGTGTGCGTGTGTGTGTGTGTGTGTGTGTGTGTTGTGTGTGTGTGAGAGAGAGAGAGAGACAACTGAGGTCACTTATCCACTCATTTCTGTAGACACTCAAGAGGGGTTCCTCCCTTCCAGGCACTGTCTGTGGTACAGGGTTCTCAGATGACAAGAGAGAGTTCTTGCCCTCACAGCATGTGCAGTTTTGTAGAGGAGCCCAGGGATGGAGGAGTGGAGGGATGTGGCACCTCTGGCCTCCCTCCTGGTAGGAATCTGAGGGCCCCAGGCAGTGATGGCTGATGAAGTTACCTCGCATCCTTTAGCCAGAGCAAATCCGCCCCCCAGTAGCAGCACGATGCCCCATGGCACCTTCTCCTGGGTCACCTTCCAATCCAACAGTGCCGGGGGATAAAATGGAGTTTCTCTTTCTGAGAAGAAAAAGCAAACACACACACACACACACACACACACACACACACACACACACACAGCCAAGAACAGTGTTAGAAGACAAAAAAAAAAAAGAGTCATAATCAAAGGAGAATAAAGCCAAAAAGAATAATGAGATACCAGCTTATATCTGTAAATTAGCTAAAATTTACAATAATACTTATTACCATTGCTGGTGAGGGTTTGGTAAGATTGTTCCATGCTGGCATTTTAAAATGGAACAAGCTTTTCGAAAAAAAAAAAAAAAAAAAACATTTGGCCCAACATTTTAAAAGCCATTAAGACATTTATGTTCTTTTAATTCAGCAATATCATGGCTAGAAATTTATCCTAAAGAAAAACACCCCCAAATGAAAAGCTATGCACAAGAAAACATCAATTTATACTAACAAAAAATTGTTAGTATAAATCCTATCGTCCCTCCAGGCATAGGATGTTGTCACGAAACAGAGTGAATCTGGAGACCGTGGTCATAGTGAGAAATGTTTCTAGTATAATACCAAATTAAGACAAAGATCCTAAACAACAAAGAAATAAGGTTCAAATTGCATGTCTTTTTATTAAAACTACATAACTTATATTAACAAAGACAGGCAAGAAGAGATGAAAAAATACTGGTGGCATTAAGGGAAATCCAAAACACTTTTTGTCCCTGTGTGATAATAAATAAGATTTTAAATATTTAAAAAGCACAAAAAGAAAAGATTTTGTGCCGGGCATGGCGACTCACGCCTGTAATCCCAGCGGCTCAGGATGCTGAAGCAGGAGGATTTAGAGTTTAAAGCCAGCTTAGCGAGGCCCTAAGCAACTAAGCAAGACCCTGAGCTGGGGATGTGACTCAGTGGTTAAGCACCCCTGGGTTCAACCCCTGGTACAAAAGAAAAAGAAGAGATTTTGCTCTAAATAATAATTGGCTTGAAAATCTCATCTCCCTAAGCTTTTTCTAACATGATTGGTGGAACAAGATTTTTCTCCCCACTAGGCCCAGGGCCTATCTTATGATAATCATTTGCTGCCAGGTCCCCGATCCTGATGAACTGGGAGGTCAGGACAGAGAGGCCTTACCTTCCTCTGTCTGGCTGCAGAAGTTGAACTTGGGCTTTTGTGAAGGCACAATGAAAAGCAAGATGGCCACAAAGATGGCCACGGTGGCATCAGAGATGTACCTAGGTGGGAAAGAGGACACAGGGGTTTAGCCCAGCTCGGCTGCTGCAGTGACAGTCAACCAAGAAACATGTTCTGACTCTGTCAGTTCTGTGTCTAAATCCTCCTACATGAAGAAACAGGCTCAACTGGGTGTGAAAACTGAAGCTCCCAAAGCCAAGGTCAAGGTGGTGTAGGAGACTTGTGTTCTGGCTAAAAACAAGATGCTCACATTCTTGGGCACATAATTTGGATGAGTTTCAGGATCCCACTTCCCTCTTTTAGCCTGCACTGCTCCATGGGTGGACTTCTGCACCAGGTTCTTTAGAATTGCATGTTCACTAGGGTGACCACAAGGTCTTTTTGGAATACCCAAGCAGATCAAAATAGAATATCCAGTTTCAGGCAGTCATCTCTCTGCCCATATCTCCTGTCTTTCCTAGGATTTACAAGTTTCTCAACCTTCGCTCTGATGACAGCATCAGAGCCAGGAAAGACTCTACATATTCCTGCTTTGCTCTAGGAGACCTACTCCTAACCCAAGAAACTCTCAGGCCACTCTGCCTGACCATGCATTTTCTGCTCAGTTCATTGCAGGAGAGGATGCTGAAAAAACAAACACATCTGCATTTTCATCATGAAGATCCATCAGCATAAAATGAGTCATAAAAACCCACCATTCCAGAACCAAGAGCCCAATCCTGGACCTTCCTCTGGCCACCTATGATGGAGAATAACAGCATTCTGGTTCTGATGAACGAAGCCAGGGGCTTTGGCCAAACGAACAACTTACTTTTTCTCACCCTCCACCCAGGCAAGCGACAGCCAGCCGGGCATGAAGCCGGGGTCCCGGGAGAACCACAAGATGATGAGCAGGAGGAAGCAGATCAGGACATTGATCTCCGCGAAGGAGAAAGGCCCCAGCTTCTGGTACTCCTCCCGCAGCACCTTGTAGGCGGCCTTCTCCTTAGTCTTCTCCACCCCACACCTGCAGGAGTTTTTAAAACTAGAGAATGCAAAGATGAGCGTGAACGCTGTGCAGCAGAATATGGCAGAAGGACACATGGTGGGGCAAGCCCTTCCTCCCTCTTTCTATACTTTCATCTGCCTCCCCAGCTTCCCAGGATGTCCTGGGGAAAGTCTGTGGAGAGATAAAGGGCTGAGTTCCCCAGGGCATGCCCCAGGGGCACCTCCAGAGCTAGGGTGTGTTCCTAGAGGAAGCCTGAGATGGCACCAAAGAGGATGCAGGTCTTAGGGACAGTGGAGGCAGGAAAGGAGAGGATGGCCAGAAGGATGAAAGGCAGAGCGGAACCAGGGGAGTGGACAGGAGAATCCACGCAGAAACAAGCAGAGCTCAGGCTGTCACTAGCAAAGGTGCCTGGTCCCCTGGAGACTGCTCCAGGGTCACCAGTGAAGAAGGCCAGGAAAAGTTCTGGAACCTGCCCAGAGTGGGGGCAGGGGTCCCTCACATGCTTCCCAAACCCTCCTACTCTCACCACAGCCCTTGACAGTCCTGGAATGACAGACTCCATCACCAAGGTGACTCAGGAGGGGACAGGGAGCAAGGAGAGATCCCAGCAGACCGGGCCAGGAGGGGACAGGAGTTGAAGGTGTGTGTGGGATTACGGATCCAGGAGACCCTGGAGTAAGTAGCTAACTCTTGCTGGAGCAGGAAAGAAATCACCAGGGACTGTTACTGGATGGCCCGTTGGTAGAAGGGGCCTGCCAGGCTGCCCTGCAGAATCTCCCGCGGGTGGTGTTGGTATGGAGGTGCAGAAAGAAAGAAGGATTTGTGGAGGAGGTATAGAAGGTCACTCAGCCACAGGGAAGGGGTAACTGGGGCCACTGGTGCACTGGCTGCAGGCCCTGAGATACTCTTTGAGGGTTCCATTCACCCATTCCTACCACTGTCGGTCTGAAGGGAGCAGAGAATGTCAAGAGCATTGTCCCGGAGAGCCTTCTCCATGACAGTCTTCCTAGGGCCTAAGACAAGATTCACAGAAGGGCTGGGGTTGGTGGCATAGATGCTGATTCCAAATCCACTGCTGGATGTGAACCACCTTTGAGATCATGAGAGTCATGCTGGCAATGGTGGCATGGCCTGCAGCACAGGGAAACTAGGACGTCAGGACATGGCCTCCTGGGATGCTCAGAGGTAGGAAAATGGGCAGGAGTGTTGGACTCTCAGGTCTGCAGTCAGTTGGGATCTCCTTGCTGGACGTAGGGCAAAGCCCCAGGTCATGAGATCATTAGGAGTGGGGATGATATAGGAGGGGACCTTCCTTGGCTCCACAGAGTCCATGTTCTTCCAAGCATTGGCCTGCTGCCATCTGTCATCCTAGTGACTCTGGAGCTGTGCCAGGGGCCTCAGGTTTCCAGAATAAGGAGTGACCTTGGTATTCCTAGCTGTCCAGCAATAAGGAACAATAAGGACTGGCCATAAGGAGCTGAGCCCATTTGGTTCTGGTAACACATTCCCAACAACACAGTGGCTACAGACTCTGGGGCCGCATCAAATATGCAGTCACTGACCCTGGCCCCCCCGGTACTGGTGCCACCAAGCCTTCTGATCCTCCTATGTTAAGCAATTTAGCTATTGTATCTGGGTTCATTTCATCAGGTGACTGCTGAGCTGGCGTAAGAGGCAGGTACATGGGTCCAGTTGGCCCGCAGGAGCCCAGGGATTGAGGTGGTGACCACAGCATCCTGTAGCAAAACGGCCTTCACTGTGATGCATCGTGGTAGACGTGGACTGACTATGCTGCAGAGCCAAGGACAGGGCATGAGATCTTTGAGCCCCCATATGCCTCTATATGGCAGGGGTTGGGAAGAGCATTCATCCCCTTTTTAGCCTGGTTGGAACAGTTGGGTAGCAGCCAGCAGTAATATCCCATGTTCTTGGCAGTCCTGGGTGAGGGTCTGTGGCCCCATTGGCGGAATGTAGCCAGGAAGCTGCCCATAATTTCAACAAGACAGTTTTTCTGGATTAGGCTAGAGGATGAGATCTTGACGTTGTTCTCCACAGCCATGCGAATGAGAAACACGAGTGAGAGTGAAGCTTGCTAGATTGTAGAGGTGGTTCCTGTGGTGGTTCACCTCATCCTTAGGTGACATGGTCCCAGAGGCCAAGGAGGCAGAGGGGGATCTCCAGGTCTTGGATTGCACCAGGATGTAACCTGTCCCGATCATTCCAGCCAAGTGAAAAATGCTGTCCTCCACCTTCAAGATCTGGAACTGAAACTAGTTGACCTGTGAGCCATCCTCTGCTCTGTGTCCAAGCTAGAGTAGCATGTAGGGGAGGGGTGGAATCAGATGGCTGTCCAGCTCCTCCACCACCACCAGGCTCCCAAAGTCCCCATGCTGCATGGCAGCTGCTCTCCAGGCTCCCTGATGGCCCAGAAGAGCTGAGGGAGGCTGCACCAGGCTGGGTGAATTGTAGCATCAGGTTCCTGGCTGAGTTTTCAGGGGCCTGGTATCCACCTCAGCTGCTAGATAGGAGGCTGACTGTGTTCCTGTGGTCTTGATACCAGGTCAGTTCCTTCTTCTTACTTGTCCCTTGGGCTTTAGGGATGCCCCCAGACCACTACTAGTGCTCTTGACACCCAGTCATGCTTGACTTGGTGGCAGTTCAGCAGAGCAACCCTTGAAACTCCCCAGGAGGAGATGGATGTAGGGTCAAGGGCACAGACTCTGGAGCCAAACTGCCAGGGTTCCAATTTCAGGCCATCTATTTCCATGCCACACACACTTGCATAGGCCATTTAACCTCTGCAGACTTCAGTTACCTCATCTGCAAATTGGCAATAATAATTATAATAATATTTGCTTCACAGATTGTTGTAAAGATTAAACAAATTCATAAATGCAGAGTGTTTAAATGGGGTCTGACACATAATAGGCACTGGATTAAACATTAGTCATTGATATTTCTATTGCCCCATGAATGGACACAGGTGCCCCCTGCAGAAGGTCCTGGGGACTTCGTCTGCTGACAGGCCTCCTTGGTTGATATGAGCAAACCAGCTGGACTTTAGTCCTTGCACAGTTTCAGAAAGAAGAGCAAAGAAAGCTGCTGTCAAAGTCAAGTTGTGCAGCAGGTGATCATGGAAGCGCGTCCCTTTCCCAGAGAGTGGGGGACTGGACCCCAGGCAGGATGGGTAGAATGGAGCCCTGCCTACTATTATGATCATTAAAGTGACTGTTTTGAACATGTGTAGCAAATTTTAAATGGCAGCTTCCAAACAGGTCCTCCTTCAGAAGAAAACAAAGAAAAACACCTGTCTCCCCCATTAAGTTAAAGGCTTGAGTAGGCACTTCTGTACCTTTACTCTGAGTCCCTTCCCTCCGGTCCTATAGGGTCCTGCATCTCACTTGACTCAAACTCCCTGTGAAGTGGGGCACAGCACACACACTTAGCTCCTAGCTGAGTACTTTCATCCTAGAGTAGCATAGAGTAGCATGATCACCTTTTGCCACAGATACATTCGTGTCTTTTAAAATAACAACTTTTTTTTTTTTTTTTTTAGGTATTTGTCAGCTGCACGTCATGGTTTCTGTCCAAAGTCTGGCCCTGGTGAAGGTTGACTCCAGGTGAACTTGACAGTTGCTGGGAAGAGGAAGGTAAACTTTCCAGGATGAGCAATCTGTTGGGAACATCGTAGACCTTTGGTAAAGGTCTGGGCTTGGATTGATTTAGATGATATCAGGAGGGTTTTTGTTTTTTGTTTTTTGTTTGTGACCTGGTCTAATGGAGCCAGGTGGCCAAGTGAAAGTTTGTTCACATGGGTCAAATTTCTGCTTTAGCCCAAGTTGATGGCATACTTGCCCTTTCTCCCTGGGCCAGGAGCTATGCTGGGTGCCAGGGTCAGAGAGGTCCTGGAAGAGTTCACGGTCAAGGGTAAGAAGCAGCACTGGAACACAGACAGGTAGCAAGGGATAGGGCCGTGATATGCCCAGGGGCATCTCAGTGGAGAGGGGAGCAAGTATTCTTCTGAGATGGAATGGAGGTGAGAGGAAGCCTGGGAAGGAGTAGCCGGGGAAGTAGCACTTGAACTGGCCTTGAAGGCTAAGGAGGTGAGCAACTGGGAAAGCAGGAAATGGCTTTCCAGACAGAGGGAACAATGTGCGCAAAGCCACATTGAGCAACCGGGGATGGTGGAAATGGGAGGGCAGCCTAGCTAGAGATAGAGCTGCAGAAACAGGGCCAGAACTGAAGGACATTTCTGCAGGGATGTGGTGGCACAATTGGATGGCATCTTGTGAGCAGCTCTGACTTACCTGAATCTCAGATAAATGCACTGCAACCACAACCAGGAAAGCAGCAACATTATCAGCATGTTGGGGAAGGCAAATCCAAACCAAGAGGCAAAGTTCAAGAGGTCCTTACTGCCAGGAAACAATCTGAAAGGAGAAATACTGGCCTACACCACAACCCAGGCTGAGCTGTGCAGAGCAAGCCAGCAATGAGCAGAGGCTGAGCAGTAGCTGGATCCTGAGAGATGGGTAGGATTCAGGGCCACATCCTCCTGGGGTCCAGTCATCCAAGTTCATTGTCTTGTAACACTATGCTCTCTGATCAAGTGGGGAGGCCAGAGCACAAGACAAGGTTGAAGAATGACCAACAAACATTTCCTATGGATCCCAACCCTGCTAGGCATCTCATCAAGTTATGGCTCCATCCCTTAAGATAAGCCCACTTTTGCAAACATATGCATGTAATTTGATTGACAGCTTCAGGGGTCTGTGTATGCCTGTAACCCCCTCACCCTGTAGGTTTCTAAGCAATCTCAAAAATATTTCTCAGGGTGGAACAAAAAGATGTTCCTCAGGCCCGCCTCCCAACCCAAGCCAGCACTAGTAGCCCCAAGGCCCCCGGTAGCCCAAGGTTGTCAAAGCAGACAGATTTTTTTCCCACTCAGCCCAGACAGGCTGTTTTCCCCAGAGGAATTGCAGGGAGAAGCCTAAGGATATAGTTAGAGAAAACCCTCCCAGGATTAAAAACATTCTGGCTGCTGAACCTCAGTATCTGCCCTAAGGACTGCTGTCCTATCTTTTCTGTCTCCCAACTCCTGTGCCAGCAGTTTTCCCTGCCCCTGACCATGGCTCTTGTCTGCATTTATTTTTTATTCCAACACCTTCCAATTATCCATACCTCAATTAAGGTGTTTATTTACCAGACCCACCTATAGCTCCTTGGCATCTGGCACCCTCAGCAGACCATGAGAGCCCCAGGCAGGGCCCAGGCTTCTCTCACTTCCGTGATCCCAGCCCCACCCAGCACAAGGCTGGGCACAGAGAGGGAATCCTCATGGCCTGTGTCCCTTTCTGGCCAAGGTTAAAAAGTTCCAAACTACCCTTGTGGTCCACCTGGAGCCTCACGAGGAATATGTCACCTCCAGGACAATGAGTGGGGTTAGAGTGAGTGAGATGGTAAGATAAAAAATGACCCAACCCCAACCCTTCATACCATCTGTAGAACCTCCATATCTTGGGACCATGGCCATTAACCCCCATGTTAGTGAGTCAAGGGAGTGGGGGAGACTCTTTTAGAGAGGTCTAATTCCTGCAAATTTTAACTCAGGTATCTGTGACTACACTGTCTTCTCCCATGACTTGACCTGAGAATTCAATTCACAGTCCCTGTCTCAGCTGGAATTTCTGAGCCCAGGAAAGAAAGATGGAACTCACTCCAAGAGAGAAAGCAACCCTGCCCATTAACTCCTTTGGCAACAGGTTCCCAGGTCCTCTGAGTGTTTCTGAGTGGTTGCAGCGGTGCTGGGACATAGAGGCTAGATGGGACACATCTTCCCATTCCTCCTGGTCTCCCAGCTCCAGGGCCCAGCTGAGGTGGGAGAGGTAAGTAGGGGTCCCTCCAGCCCCAGGGCCCACTTTGTTTTCCCTGAAGTTGTGGCTAGTGACTCACTCTTGCATCTGGCCCAGAAGCACCACATTGGGTCCCGTCCCAGTCAGGGTGGCCGTGCCCCCAATGCTGGCTGCGTAGCACACACACAGGTTCATGGCCTTGCACATGTTTTTCTTGTATTGGTCCTCCTGCTTCTCCATGGCAGATCCATCAAAAATCCCTTGGTTTCCTGTGGTGAGCACAGCAATGTTAGCTGAGCCAGTCATTGGGGGGCTACCTAGCCAACCTCAAATCCTGGCTCTGCTCCTAACCTGAGGAAGGGGAGATCCCCCACCCCCTGGCAGGTCCCTCCACATGCATTCCTCAGCTTCTGAACTAAAGTCATGGTCAGGTCCCATCTGCCTTCCCACAGTCATTTCCCAAGACTTCCCTAAGTCTTCTCCATGCTCCTGTCAAATCCAGCCATTTTTTTTCCCAGTTCTGGGGATTGGACTCAAGGCCTCATTCATGCTGGGCAAGCACTCTCCCACTGAACCACACACTCAGCCCCCAAATCAGCAACTTGAGATGCATATCCCCTCTTCTCTCGTCCCTTGCTGTTGCTCGAGATGCTCCCTGCATCTAGTGGGAGTGTAAATCTACCTCCAGTGTCTTTCCTCCCAACAAGGCTTCTCCTTTTTTTCCTGAGCTCCCTCAAGCATCTGGTTTCTGGCTTGCCCATGGCTTCTTCCAAGTCAGATGATTTGTTTGAGGGACCCATTGATGCCATCCCACTGGACTCCACAAGAGTTGGTGGTTGGAGTGTACCCCATCACCTCAGTAGCCCCAGGTCCCCACCCAGGGTCAGGTAATCAGGACATCAATCATGAGTCTGAGTTCACAATGCAGGGTTTTGGGATAGGCAGAGAAGAGACGGCGCAAGACAGATGCTATCTTATATTCCCTGAGCTCTGAACCTAATACGAAGCAAAGGCAGGACACAACCCCAAGATCTGTGAGAGTAGAGCAGAGGAATTTGGCATGCTCTGGGTCAGAGAAAGCCTCCCTGAGGATGGTAGGAGTAGCAAGGGTTGAGGAGTACCCAGTAGATGTTCAAAAGATACTCAAATGAATAAAATGAACACTTAAACACTGATTTCTGTGGTTGGAAAGAACTAGGGGTGGGATTTTCTTATAAGCTTTTTTTTTTTTTTTTTTTTTTGCAGTGCTGGGGATGGAACCCAAGGCCTCATACATACTAGGCAAGTGCCCTACCATTGAGCTACATCCCCAGCCCCATTATAAGCTTTTACTAATGGAAATGAAGTGTTACAGCTCTCCTAGAACATTTATGCAAAAGTGTCAATTGATGCAAAATTGACATTTCTAAAACTTATGAAAACAGTACTTTCTCATATTGTTCTCTATGCATGTTTAGAGTTGGGCTCCAGGAAGGAGGAAAGGATAAGAAGGTAGCCAAAATGTTTGGCAATGGAAGGGAAGGCTGGGACTGTAGCCCATGCACTGACCCAGCCTGGGGCCCACCTGGCAACTCGCTGGCCTTGCCCTTGTCCACTAGCTCCAGTGCCTCCAGATTGGTCTTGGTAGCTGCTCTTGTGGCTTCCATCTGCTGCAGCATGGCTTCCACAATGGGTACCATCATGGCCGTGGTGGCTGTATTGCTGATCCACATGGACAGGAAGGCAGTGACGCTCATAAAGCCCAGCATCAGCCTGCAGAGACGGGGCACGAGAGGAAAGCCAGAGAATCCTCCACTCCCCAACCCCTTCATCCCCCGGAGCAACCAGAGGCTAGGTCCAACCCTGCAGGCCAATTCAAGACTGGATATTCCAATAGAGGATTACAGTTTGGGTGCTTCTCTCTTTTCCTCCTTCCCTTCTTTCCTTCCTACCCTCTTTCTTCCCTTCCTGCTACTCCTTTCTGTCAAACATGACATCTACTCTGCTGGCTAATAGAACAGCAAGAGACTCCAGAGGCAGCTGTGGCTAGGAGGAAAGGCATAAACACTCAGAGGGTGTCAACTTAGTATGGAGTATGACCCTAGGGGTGTGCTGGAGCACCCCTGTGTGCAGGCATGTGTATCCAAAAGAGCCGAATTTCAGCCTCAGCTCTCCTCTCTTAAGTTCGGAAGAGCTATGCAGAATCTGCCTGGAGAGGTAGGGATATCGGGGTGGGAGCTAAGGGACCCGTAACCTTCCTGATGGCTGGCCCTCTTCTGGCCAGCTCCCTGTACCTGGGCACTCTGTAGTAAACCAGATTAAACTAGCCTTACTCTGTAGTAAACCAGGTTAAACTAACAATGTTTAGAAAATATGTTCCCTTTGCTTATAAACCCTCATTCTCACTGCTGCTCAGTCTCTTCCTTTCACCCTACTGCCCACCTGGAGAGCTCCTATTGGTTCTTCCCAAATGGACTCAGACAACAACCCTCCTCTGTGGCCATCTCCAAGTGCGTTCCAAGCAGGGCTGCCACACCCTTCTCCATCCTCCCTCTACACTCAGTGGCATTTAGAGGACAGTTTCCATGTGAGCTCTCTCCTTAGGCTGTAGTGGGGATAGGGCCTGACTCTTCTCCATGGCTCTACATACCCCAGCTGCACGATGCAGGAACAGAAGGCTCTCGGGGAGGCTGGCTGAATGGAACTCAACTGCTCCAGGTCTCTAAAGCCCTCTGCCATCAGACTCCTCCTTGGGGATACTAATGTGCCTGAGGGCTGGACCATGAAGAAGGGACCTGGGGACTGAGCTACACTAAGGCTCAAGTTGATGTCCATACAGGTTGACCTCATGGACCCGTAAAGTCAAAGACTGGAATCCAGGCCTGGAGGAGATGATAGTCTGGCGTGTGCAGGTGGTCTCAGAGGACCATGGCTTCTGTGCAAAGTTTCAAGGCACCAAGAAGACCTCTGCATACAGGTCCACCCCAGGACAGCTTGGAAGCCAGGCCCCGAGGAGGATCCAGGTGGCAGGAAGGAGCAGAGAAGACAAAGCTTCCGGCAAAGGCTGCTATGGTGGCTTCCCACCTGCTGAGGGCCCCAAGCTAGCCACTTAAAATTTCCAAGAGAAGAATGCTGAGGGGACCAAGATCCACTTTCCTGAGCACTTGTGTTTCTAGAAAATACAATGATTTGTGATCTGACCCTATAAACCCATCACAGAAAAGATCTATGCCACGGAGAAGTCAGCGACTCACAGAGTTCTCTGCTCAGGTGAGTCAGTGGCAGGCACCAAGGGAGACCCAGGCCTGGTCACCTGAAAAGCCAGCTAGGATGTGTGTGTGCTCATGGCCCAGGAAAGTCCCTGAGACATGGACATCTCAGGAGGTATTTACTGGGAACTAACCCACTGCTGCCTCCCAAGGGCTGGGTGGAGAATGCACCATTTAATTACAGAGCACATCTTTTCAAAAGATGCGCCCTGAGTTCCCTATTTGAGGGTCACAGTCCGTATCAGACATACTGAGTCCAACCCCCATGTGACTGTCAGCAAGTCACTTCCCCACTTTCTGCCTCAGATTCCTCATAATCCCCAACACTCAGAGTTGTAATAAGAGTTAAATAAGGTGATAAATAAGTTCCCAGTGTCATGCCTGGGGCCTTGGAGACATCCACTGTGCCATTATGATTGTAAAGAGAGTATACTGGCCCCATGGGATGGCTAGAATAACCTGTGTGCTGATTGGAAGGGGGATCTTGGGAGGTACAGAGGGATGTAGGGGGAAGTGAGGTAAGGAGCTACCCATTCAGGTACACGGCCAAGCTTTGAAGGAAAGACCTTTCTGCTTCCCTCTGAGCTGAGTAGCGGAACCATCTCAGGTCTGCTTTCCAACCTCCATCCAACTTGGTCCCTGTGGAACCCCATAGCCACTTCCCTTGGGAAACCTCTGGAACCTGCAAAGGCTCTTGCTAGCCAGTCTGCCCTTGGAGGCAGAGAACCTTTGCCTACTGCTGTTCACCATCTGCAACCACCCCTCAGGCACCTGGTCTCCCAGCTAAGATTGGAACGTGCCCCACCCAGAGACCAGCCTGCCATGTCCCGAGAAGCAGTGGCCAGCCCTCCTGCACTGACTGAGGGTGATCTAGTCTGTGCCACACTCCACTCCTCAGCCCTGGGGGCCCACGCAGAGCCACATGGTCATAGAGAGAGAGAAGACTTAATTACCGTGCAGGCTTGGCCCCTATCCAGAGTAGGGTGCGCAAGGCGATCCTCTTATGTAGATTCCAGCGCTCCACGGCCACAGCCACTATGAGGCTTCCCAGAAACAGCATGTTGGTATCCTTCATGTACTGGACACACACCTAGAGGGCAGCATGGAGGGCCCAGGAGGATTGTTCCACATACTGCTTGGACCCAGGGCTACCTGTCAGCAGGGACAGGCAAGCAGACCAGATGCTGACTTCAGGAGCAGCTTGGGGTGGGATGTTTTCACATCAGGGAGAATCCACCAGTGGGGTTTATCTGGCCACCCCCACCCCCAGGCCCCCCAGAGATGGACTTGGAGAAGGAAGGGGTCCACGAGAGAACTGGGAAGTCACCAGGACCCCCTGAGTTGGCTCACCTGCTTAGAGTCCAATATCTGCAAGAGCGGAAAGAGCAAGACGGGCAAGAGGGAGGTGACAGCCACCGGGATGACATCCGTGCACCAGTAAATGGCCATGAGGATGATGACGTAGGCACACCTGACAAACTGAAGAGACCGCCCTGAGACCTCATGAGCCTCACCGCCCCCACCGCCCTATCCCACCAAAGGGGAAGGGAGCCGGCGGGGACTCTGCTAGAGGGATCCTGTGCCCTGCCTCTGCCAGCACAGCTCTCCAGGCTCAGGACTGGATTTGCCATCAGAAGACTCCAGCCCCACTCCTAACCACCCTGTGCCTTCCCCTTCCCAGCTGCGTGGTCCCAGGCAAGTTCTTTCATCTTTTCAAACCTTGGACTAGTCACCATCTCCCCATTACAAAGGTGTCTCGTTTTATATTTAATTTAACAGTTGGTCAAGTCACATTCGTTAGCCACTTAGCCACCAGACTCTTAGCTCTGCAGTGAGGCAGAACTGGGTTCCAATGCAAGCACCTGCCATCCTGGTCCTCATTCGCTGTAGGACTTGGAGTAAGTCATTAAACCACCTTGGCCCTCGGTTTCGTCGCCTGTTAAAATGTGGACAATAATTCCTACATCCCTAGCTGTTTTGTGTTTCACTGGCCCTCTCCCTCATTCTAGCCCCCTCCCCAAAACCAGTCACCAAGGCTTCTATCCCTTATTCACAGGCCTCGTCCCCTTTTCTACCTTTATCCTGTTATTTAAAAATTATAGACCATTGTTTTGGATCAGCCTCCTGCACCAGGTCCCAAGAGACCAGACAAAAATCAGACTGGAGTCCCTAGCGCTGGGGTTTCATGTCATCAAACCCAAACCAAGTTCTTATCTGATCTTCTGAGAAATCAGGAGAGATAAGAGCCAAGTTTCCCAAACAGGCCAGGTTCAATCTGAATGATAATGAAGTTCCCCTCTCCTTTAGTCCTTACAAAATAGTCACCTGAAATTAACCAATCAGTTATTTCTCTACTGCTCTGTCTCCTTGTCCCCACCTTCAAAGAAAGCATCTTTAAAATGACCAATCTGTCTTTGTTTCTGCTTTGTGCCCTTCCTCGAAGCACCCCCCCACACACACTAGATTTGCTTCACTCTCTTCATCTTCTCCCCGCCCCCACCCAGCACCACCATCCAATCATGCCATTTGAAGAAACAAGCAATATTTGTAGATTCAGTGTGTCCTCAGCATCCTGCGTAGTCTCAGCACTTGGTAGATGCTGAGCAGGTGCTCAGAGAAGGAACCAAATAGCATCAGCTGAGAGGAGAAATAAATCTTTCTTCAGCATCTCACAAGCAACTCAGGATACCTTCCTACTGCTCCAAGCAGGAAAGTTTAGGGTTTCTAAACCCTGGCACATTGACTTTTCAAGTCTGATGATTTTTTGTTGCTAAGACTGTCTCGTGAGGTTTAATAGCATCTTTGCTTCCCACCCAAGAGACTCTGGTTGCAACTTCAAAAAGGCCACTCCATCATTTGTCCCCTGCTGTGAGGAGGACAGATGATTGAAGAAGTCCAGAGACTGTCACCCCCAAAATATGGTGCCCTGGCATGCTGATTATTTTAAATTTAAGAAACTCAGAGCAGCAGATGCAGGAAGGGATGCTACTCTGACATCTCCATGTCTACTTAAAGTCCCATCTCACCAAGGAAGAAACAACCGCCTCTGGTCCCTTCCCTGAGTTTTCATTAACTGAACCCATGTTGCAGAAGAAAGGCAGATGGACAGACATTTATCACACAGCATTGTCCTCTATTTTGGTTCCATTCAATATTCCAAAGAGAATCACTTACAACCCATTGTATGCTCTATGGGCCCAATGAACTTTATCTCAGGACATTGTACATTCCTCCAAGCTCCCTGAATTCCCCTAAAAATCATTTACTATTTCCCTAAAAAACTGTCTACATTCTCTATTGTATCCTTCCCTTATGGAAGAGGGTATATAAGATTCAAAACCGTGTTGGGCTAATAGGGAATCACACTTTGTGATTGCCTCCATGCACCTAATGAATTTGTATATCTTTTCTCCTACTTAATCTGTCTATTGTCAGTTCATGGCAATGAACCCTCAGAGCCCAAAGGGAAGCCTTTCCTTTCACCCCAACAGAATCAATGCTGGTTGAGAGCCACTGGACTTAAGTCAGAATAGCAGTACGGTTAGAAGCCAGGCTTTGCCACCAGCCAGCCTGATCAATGTCCAGTGTCCACCATTATATCTGACCTTCAGTAGTCACTTAAGATCTCTGAGCCTTGGGGTCAGGGGTGTGCCATGAATAGAGGGAGGGACTCCCTCCAGGTGTGGGCAAGAAGGTGCATTGTAGAGAATTTTAAAACAATACTACTAAAAAAATCAGTCTGCTTTTATGATCATCACATGATAGTAATTCTAAACAATGTCATTGATAAATTACATCTTTTGCTCCCAATCCTAGCCCCTCTCCAAGGTCATTTCATGTCCTCATCTATAAGTTGGGGATTTCAGAGGGCCTATTCTTAATGACTGGCACTCAGAAAGACCTTGGTAATTTTTTATTATTTAAAGTTAGAAGCAGTGGATGACACCTGTAACCAATTTTCATTGTGAGCTCCTGGAGAAACCAGAGATAAACATTAGAAAAGAGGTTGGGACACAAGGAAAATTGTTCCTTCACCTCAATTACACTATTAGAAAGTCTAGGAAGTGCCTCAGGCCTGACTAATAATACCAGCAACAAACTTGACCCTCCCTATTTCCAGAAAGCTCCCATGGCATCAATGGAGAGGGCAAGGCTAGGAAGAGGGTGGTAATCCTGAAGAACGAGGTAGAGTCTACCTTCAGAGAGGATCCTGGATTTTGGTGTACAACTTCAGAACACTTTCCTGCAACTGAGAAGGGGCTGGAAAAATCACTAAAGAAGAGATAAAAGTAGGCCATGGGATTTAAAAGTCAGTACTCAGCACCGAGCCTAACACATAGAGGGGCCATGTGCACAACTGAGTGCACATGTGAATAAATGCACAGTTGAATAAAAACAGGAGTCATTGTTGATATGATGACAATCACTTATTGCCTAGCAATGGGGGCACATTCTAAGAAATGTGTCCTCAGGCAATCTCCTCATGATGTGAAAATCACAGTGTGCATTTACAGAAACTAGAATGAACACGATGTCCCTAGGTGATACAATCTTATGGGGTCACTGTCATATATGTGGTCCAGCATTGTTCAAAACATTGCCATGTGACACATGACTGTATCCACCAGCAAGAGTGTCCTCAATGTGTTGTATTAAATATATATATATATATATATATATATATATATATATATATATGGAAAACAATCTCTCTCTCTCTTTCTCTCTCTCTCAGTGTGTGTGTGTGTGTGTGTGTGTGTGTGTCTAATGAGAAAAGATTAATGATTGGTTTCTAGAAAGATTTCTAACAAAATATTAATTGGTCATGGGATTTGAGGACATTTTCATTTTTACTTTATACTTTACAAACTTGTAAAAAAAGAATTGTTTATGATTTTAATAAAGTAAATCACTTATTTCATTAAAATGATTTTTTAAAGGGACCAAGAGAAAGAGTTTTAAAAAAAAAAAAAAGCAGAACCAGGAAGCAAACAAGGTAGATGAAAGGAAAGAAAGAAGAAAGCCTGGAGGAGAGGGACTGGGCAACAGCAGAGGGCGGTGTGACCTGGGAGTCGCCACTGGGTGAGGACAGCGCTGCCCCGGCTGCCAAGCTCCTTCTGTGCCTTGTACCTCTGGATTTCCTTGCACAAAGTGGGAGGTGAGAGGACATGGAGGGTGAGGGAGGGTGAGGGAGCTCTCAAAACAGATGCACACAAAGGGAGAAAACGAGAAGCCAGGGACCCAGGCTTCCAAGCCCCCAGCCCAGCATGGGCTGCAGGGAGCCATGGGAAGGTAGCCTTGGAAGAACTCTCACTGGTGTCTCCTCCTCTCTTCTCTTAAGCACTCACTTCCCTTAAGCCTCATTGCCAGGGCAGTTAATTGACACATGCACATACCTCTGAGTAGGGATCTCAGTTCAGAACCCACCTCTGTGTGTGTGTGTGTGTGTGTGTGTGTGTGTGTGTGTGTGTGTGTGACGCACGCAAGTGGGATCTCAGTCAAACTGCTCCGGAGCAGGAAGGTCAATCAAGCAACTATAATCATTCCTGCCAGCAGAACTAAAATCACAGTGCTCCTGCCTGGCTCCCTCCCACGGACAGTAACAGCCCTAAATCTCTTCAGTGAGGAACTATGGCTGCTCATTGATGGTGTACAGAGCTGTCAGAGTTCAATCTACTGTCTTTGCCCAACCAGGGGCTCTGCTCCACTATACCAAGGGCTCCTCCCAGTCTTTCTTCCTACATCCCAGGAACTAACAATCTCTTTTGACAACCAAAACAAGTGTCAGAATCAAACCACCCCATTATAGTGCACCAAGTCCCAAGAACACAGGGCCTTGGCTAAAGTCGTGAGATTAAGGGAATGGTGGAAATCCAGTTCTTTTGCAGGTTGGCTTCCTGATACCCTAATGCACCCCTTTTCTCCAGGAAAAGGGTGCTGGAGCATCCCTTGAGGAGTTCTGTTTCTCAAACCTGCCTGGGGAGGGGACACAGGAACTGGAGGTTTCCTGTCAGGGCTCAGAGTGAAAGGATTGAAAAAAGGAAGGAGGAAGAAGCAGCCAGCAGCCACAAAAGGCTTCAAAGCGCTCGGGCCTCTGCCAAACTGGCTGTGCACAGCACAACTGAGTCTGGGCCAGGCTGAGAAGGCCACCCTGCCCCCACCCCGCCACCAAGGCCATTCATTCATTCTCTCCCTCCTTCCCAGAAGCACTAGGAGGCCAAGGCAGCTTCCCTGCTACCCAGGACCATGCCACCCAAGGCGTGAGCTCTGGGAACATGTCCCACCTCCTGCCACAGCCACAGCAGGCAGCAGGCAAAGAGACCAACTCTGACCTGCTTTTCATCCTGGAGCAGGACTTTTGAATCAGATGTGGCTTTGCTGGTTTCAGAGATGGAAAGAAAGGTGGATCGCAGAGGGGAAAACGGAGGTCCCAAAAGGGGACAGAGAGTGGCAAAGGCAGATCTCAGGAATCACTTAAGTGATGGTCTTTTTGTGTGGGTCCCCACTGAGGTCAGAAGACACTTGCAGCTGGGAAGTGTCCATTCACCGAGGGAAAAGAGAGAAAAGACAGAGGGAGGGAGAGGCCAGGCACTCAAAGTCCCTGCTAACATGAGTGACATCTTGGGGAGAGATGGGGACAGCGGTTATGCACTCTGGGGGAGAGTAGGAGCCAAAGGCTAAGCCTCTGACTGGAGTCTGTGTGGCTAAGATCTGTGCTGATGTCTAGATCTTTGTGCTTGCCCGGACGGTTCTTGTGCCCTGGGATCTGGTCTCTGCACCCCTCAGGATTCTTTGCAGGTCACCTCCCATGTGGCACCTGGAGCTCGCCTCAGGGGAGCTGTCCCGGGGGGAGTCCGTGCGTTGCAGCTCAGTGCTCCCGGAATTCCGTGCCCGTTATAGGGCACTGAGCGCCGGGCTGACGAGAGACGTAACTGACCTTGGCGGGCATCAGAATGATGAGTGGCAGCAGCAGGATCGGGGTGAGGAACAAGATCACGAAGGACTTGATTTTGGAGACATAGCTCAGCGCCGAGGCCATCGCGCGGGAGATTGGCAGGAGACACGAATGAGAGGCAGACAGAGGCTCCGAGCTTAAGAAGGGGCCACAGTTCCACGAGATGGGGGGCGGCGACAACTCCGCCCCCTACGGCTGGCCTCCCGACTGCCACGGGGCGGGGCCATCCCTTGGGGTCCGTGGGGCTAGCCTGCCCCCAACTCTGCCACCCCGCGGTGGCCGGAGGCTTCTGCGGATTCCAGCACTTCAGACTCTAGGGGCTGGACCCCGGCACCTCACAACTTTCCTGCGCTGCCCTGCGCAGAGGCACGCACCTGGGGCGCTAAGCGGGCTGTAGGGATCATTCATTCTACCAGCTTTGGGGTGCAGACTCCTCCCTCATCCACACCTGCTTTTTTCCTGGGTTCTGGCTGCGGGGGGGGGGGGGACTCCTAGATGAAAGTCTCCACCGGCCTCTGACTTTCTGTTATATGTACCAAATCTCTCTCCTTTTCCACGCCGATCCTGGAGGGGTCTCTTGAAAGGACGGTGACAGCGCGCCTTGCCCTCCGCATCGCCGCCCCCACTCCCCCCCAGGATCCTCTGGTTCCCCTCGGCGTTGGCTCTACTCCAGACTCAAGATCCCATCCCCAGTCCCAGCGCTCACCCAGGGCATCCTGGGCGCTCTCCGGGGAACACCCAGGGGGAGGAGATGACTGTCTCCAGCAGTGTGGACGGCTTTCGCCCTCCAGCGGACATGCGCGCAGCCAGCGGACTCCCCTCTTGGCAAAGTGTGTGCAGCCTGGAGCGGCGGCATTGAATCCCAGGAGACGCTGCTGCCGGCGCTTACCGGGTCGCTATTTCCATTTTACGGAGGGATCTAGGGATCTAGAGAGGAAGGGTCACAATCAAGGCTACGCTGAGTCATTCGTTCATTCGTTCAGCTGCCAACATTCATTCAGCCAATGAAGCTGGACTGAGCACCTATTCTGTGAAGGAGACTGAAGGACGCAAAGACACAGCCACCTCTATTTCTTCTTTCTGTCTCTTCTACCTTCTCATTCTGGAGCTTTCTTTTGAGGACTCGTATGCCTACACACGGTATAACCAAAGCCGGCTCCTTAGTGATTACGCGCCACATGCCTGAGGCTCAGATTTCCATATAGCGGGCCCTCAGTGCCTATCAAAATCTTAGGTTGTCGCTGACGTGTATTTTGTAATGAGACTTAGGATGGTTGTGTCTGTACTGAACACGTACAGATTTTTTTCCATGTTATCCTTTAAACCATACAGTATAACCACTGCTATTTACATAGCTGTTACATAACATTTACGTTGTAGTAGGTATTATAAGAAATCTAGAATTTAAGTGAAATTAAGTATAAAGTGAATTAAAGTATAGGGAGGATGTGTATAGACTATATGCAAATACTATGCATTACTTAAGGGACTTGGGCATCCACAAATTTTGGTATTCTTGAGGGTTCTGGAACCAGTCTCCCCAACCACCACAGGAGCAGACCACTGTTTGCAATTTTTTCATAGCGTATGTATGTTCCAGACTCTAAAACTACTCAACACATTTTGAATCAAGTTCATGACTCTTTCCCTGTGACCTGAACCCAAGAACACACATTCCCCCAAGCTCCTCCTTTTGTAATTCACGTTTGTGTAACCCCGGGTTCCCCCTCCCTCTTTCCCAAGGGGACACTTAGCACAAGTTGTACCTTTGTGTTTATGGGCGTGATTTTTATTTAATGTCAGATTTATTTCATCAGCCTGTCCAGCCAACGTCTATTACTGTGCCTGATCCAGGGTGTACACTCAAAACTTGTTCTCTTGATGAAAATGTGCACAAATGTGCACAAATGAACCACTTTGGTACATAATACAACTGCTTTAAAAGGGGTATAACATAGAGCAAGTACTCTCGAGATTGACTGCCTGGATCCATATCCTAGCCCTATCTCATTCTGGCTATGTGCCTGGGACAGATAGCCTTCTCTGACCTCGTTTTCTCATAAATGGAAAGAATAGTACCAACTTTGATTTCAAATGGCTATCTTGAAGACTGATTAATGTTCAGAAAGTGCTTAACATAGTACTTTGGTATATAGTCATTAATCAGTAAGTATTTGCTCTTGTAATTATATGCAACATATTCTGGGTGGTAGGGACCTTGGAAGAAAGATCCTCCAAGTCTGCCTAAAGTACTAGAGGAAGGCTTCAAGGAAGAGTTGGCATTTGAGCTGAGACTTCAAGGCTAAGTAATGATTTGCCAGGGAGCAGTGAAGACCAGTCAAAATCACCACTAAATTAAAAAGAAAGTATTAAGATTATTGAGAAAAATCCTAAACTAGTTCAGGGATGCTGGAAACTTAAGTACTACAACAAAAAGCTAAATAAATGTAGAGGTTATACCAAGTTCATGGATATGAAGACCAAACACTATACAAATATTCATTCCTCTAAAATGAATCTATAAATGCAACTCAATTTCAACCCAAACCACAATAGGATTATTTGATGCCTAAAATTCAAGCAGAATAACAAGTAGCCAAGAACAGTCAAGACACTTCCGGAGAAAAGAAGTGGAGGAAATGCTATCAGACTTCACAGAATGACAAAATTATAATTGATGCTATCATTAACTATTGTGATGAGGATAGATTAAAAAATAGATATGATAGAACCTAGAAACAGACTCACACTTATAATACAGCCAAGTACACAAACTCTCCAATGACAACTTTCAGCTGCTGAATCATTTAATTTTTAGCAATATAGACATTTTACTTTTATTAAATATGGTTAATACATATAGGGAAAATTTGTTCATGGTGGGGTTTTGTTTGTTTGTTTTGTTTTGTTTTGACAGTGCTAGGGATTAAACTCCAGAACACTCAACTACATCCCCTGCACTTTTTTTTTTTATTTAGACAGGGTCTCACTAAGTTGCCCGCACTGGGCTTGAACTTGCTACTCTCCTGCCTCAGCCTCCCAAGTTGCTGGGGCTCAGATTTCCATATAGTTGGCTTGGCCCTCAGTGCCCATCAAAATCTTAGGTTGTTGCTGATGTTTATTTTGTAATTAGATTTAGGATGGTTGTGTCTGTGTGCCACCACACCCAGCTGATGATGATTTATTGTTAATTAATAAGGTTATTTCTGATTTTATGCATTGAGTTTTATTTAATTATTCTTCAAAACTGAATGTAGTTAATCAGTTTATGTATGTACTTTTATTTACCAAGTTCATACTCTGCTTTTGGTCCTACACCTTCTTCACAAATAACTTAAAATTTTAATCGAATATTACATTGCATTATAACAAATGAAATAATTAAGAATATGTTAGTTTATATCTTGTATTAATAATTTACCATTAAATGAATTTATTATACCTTTATAATTTTATCTTGTTGTAGTATAGCCATTTTAGCAATCTGTATTTTATTTCTCAATTGTCTTTTTAATATTCCTTAAAATTTGAATCCAAACATTATGGTGTATTTTTGAACTCAGTAATCAATTATTCCCTATTGAAAATATGTTATTTATGTACATGAAATTATTTGGAGATATTTAGTTACAATTGCATATAGTAAATAATTGTGTTATGTTGCCACAGTCTGGCTGGGCACAATTCAGGAGCCACTTGTCAAAAGAAACAAACTTTATTTTTAAAACTACAAAAGCCAAACAAAACAGCTCCTCAGGAAAAACCCTCAGAGCCCAACTGCCACCACCGGCTTCCACAAGCCTCTCCCCACACAAACCACTCCACCTCCCACAATCCTCCTGCTCTTGAGGCCGATTGGCTGGGTCGCATGGGCGGAGCCAAAGAAGTCCCCCAATGAGCAGTTCCGTAGTCTGAAGGGCAGGGAAACAGCCCAATGAACATCACCGCAGAGGAGCCAATCAGCTAGATGTTGCTGGGGCCACTGTGAGCATCAGCCGGCAGCTGGAAGTTTGCTGGGGCCCCTTTGGCTGTGGCTCTCAACATTATGTAACTTTTACCCTCACCTGAATCAATATCATTTTAATCTTAAAACTGAGTTAGTAAAAGTCTGCTTTTCGGGGACGGGTTGTGACTCAGTGGTAGAGCATTTGCCTAGCATGCTTGAGGCACTGGGTTTGATCCCCCATACTACATAAAAATAACTAATAAAATAAAGGTGTTGTGTCCATCTATAACTAAACAAATATATTTTTTTAAAAAGTCTACTTTTCAATACAAGAGTTTTAAAGGGTGGTGTGTTTCATCAATTTAACTTCAGTTTCAATTTGCAGTTGTTACCTTCTGGTCAGAGTTAATTGGCATCACATGCAATCAACTTGAAAATGCACCAGTCTAAGGTTGAATTTCTAATACATAGAAATGAGGATGTGGACGAAAACCAAGATGAGAATTTATTCATTTAATTCTCTTGATTATGATAAGGTGGCAGATGTGATTTCTCAAAAAGCAAACTTCATATGAGATACAAATATAGTAAAAGTTTTTTGATCTTACAAATTTCCAAATACAACAAAATCAAGTTTCAATCAAAACATTGATGCTCTGTGGAATCCTACATGCCATCTCACTAGCAAAATCATTAATATATAAAACTATCTATTGAGAAAAAGCATAATTCACAAAACTGCTTCTAAACTGTACCCACTAATTCTTCAGTGCTATTTTTGTGTTTTCTTTGTTTGTTTGTTTGTTATTTTTTGGTAGTTGTAGATGGACAGTATACCTTTGTTTTATTTGTTTATTTTTATGTGGTGCTGAGGATTGAACCCAGTGCCTCACACATGCAAGGCAAGTGCTCTACCACTGAGTCACAACCCCAGTCTCCCACTGATTCTTTAATAAGAAAAGCTGAGCGTATTAATAGCAGTATTAAGAAACTTACTATTTTCACATGATCACCAAAGTTTACTCTGGAAAATGCATACAAATTGGCATTGCTCAGTGTAAAGACTGAAAGCCATAGAATAGCCTTAAAATATCCATAGCTCAAACATTGTTGATAGATAAATAGATGTTGGATGCCAAGTTTGTTTCTTCTGTTAAGTTTACTTGCTTGTCAGTCCCCACACTTCACATTGATTTAGCTAGGCGAAGACATAGCTCAACAAATTTTGCTAAAAATTATAGTACATATATACACCAATCAGGCTGGCTAAAATAGAAAACACTGACAATATCAAGTACTGGCAAAAATCTGGATCTCTCATATATTGATAGTGGAAATGTAAAGTAGTTCAAACGCTTGGAAAAACAGCTTGGCACGTTTCTTAGGAAGTTAAATATACATTAGCCATATGACCCAGCCATTATATTTCTGGATATTTATCCTAGAGAATTGAAAACTTGCATTACCACAAAAACCTGTATGTGTATATTTATAGAAGTTTTATTTACAAACCAAAGTAGAAACAGCCCACATGTACTTAATGAGTGAGTAGACTACAGTACATCCACACAGTGAACTATTTCTTGGCAGGAAAGAAATAACATGCTTGAGTGGATCTCAAGGGAATTATGCTGAATGGGAAAAGCCACTCTCAAAAGGTTGCATGTGGCATTATCCCATCTATACAATGTATTGCAAGTGACAAAATCAGAGGGAGGTGGAATGGACCGGTGTTTGCCAGGGATGAGATTTGTCATCTCATTACTCTTTTTTTATAAAAAAAGACAACCAGAATGAGTCTCTTTGTGATAATCAAACTGTAGTGAAGGCTGATTATTGTGATGGTCAACTAAATCTATCATTTTCATAGACTTCTATAATACTATAAACACACACACACACACACACACACACACACACACACCAATTATACATTAAAACCTACTAAACCTAAGTAAGATCTCTAGTTGAATTGGCAGTACTATACCAACATCAATTTCCTGGTTTCATGTTATTTTACTTTAAATTTATCTTTAACTGTTACATAAAAATTGTTCTTTTTTTTTTTTTTTTTGGTACCAGGGATTGATTTCAGGGGTACGTTTTCACTGAGTCACATCCCCAGCCCTTTTTTGTATTTTATTTGGAGACAGGGTCTCACTGAGTTGCTTAATGTCTGGCCATTGCTGAGGCTGGCTTTGAACTTGTGATCCTCCTGCCTCAATCTCCCAAACCACTGGGATTGCAGGCATGAGCCACCACGCCCAGCAAAATTGTTCATATTTCTGGGACAACATGTGATATGAAGTTTCAATACATGTATACATTGTATAATATTTCATCCCCGTTAAGCATATCTAATTTGGTGGGGTAGGTTACTGGGGATTGAACTCAGGGGCACTCGACCACTGAGCCACATCCCCAGCCCTATTTTGTATTTTCTTTAGAGACAGGGTCTCATTGAGTTACTTTAGTACCTCACGGTTGCCGAGGCTGGCTTTGAACTCCTGTCTCAGCCTCTGAGATGAGATGCTGAGATTACAGGCATGTACCACCATGCCTGGCTGATAAGCATATCTAATTTTTTAATCTTGATTTTATCTCATCTTAAAGGGAGAACAAAGAAAAAAAGTCCTTCAAAATTAGATATTATTTTTTGATAACATAACTATCATAGAAAAATCAATGTAGTGATAGCATTTCTTAATTAAATTCTCCTTAAACTTCATTTTTTTTTTTTTTATTGTTGTTGTTGTGGTGGTGGTGGTAGTGGTACTGAGAATTGAAACCAGGGGTACTCTACCACTGAGATACATTCACACTCCTTTAAAAAAAAATCTTTTTTCCCATTTTTTTATTGGTGCATTATAGTTGTACAGAATGGTGATATTTACTTTCACACAATATACCATATAATTTGGCCAATGTCACTCCCCAGTGTTTCCCTTTTCCTCCTCTCCTCCCTCCCCTGGTCCCTTTCCTCTAGGCTACTGATCTCCTGGCCCGACATAACCAGTCAGGGTCACTCCAGGTGAACTGGGCTGGCATGAAATAAGGACAGAGAAATACCTTTTTCTTTGGGTTCTGTGACGGCCCCTCTGACCCAGTTCCCACAAAGGAGGCAAGGCAGGCAACAAAGAGAGGGAGCATGCCTCAAACCAGGGTTTTATTAATGGGGGAGCTATCCATGGAACATTCTATCCAAAAAAGGGAAAAAGGTAAGGTTACAATAAACAGGTGGGTGTGATTCATCCCCATTGGGTGACGCCCACTCCCAGAAGCTTCACCACTTGCATTGCAATGGGTGCAATACCAGTCCGGTACCTCTTTACTCAGGGCTTAAAGGTATGTGCATAGCTCCTGTCCAGGGCAGCCCCTGACAATCTTCCTTCGATTTTCATGAGATTCCCCCACCTTTCTTTTCCTTTTTCCTCTCTAGCTTTCAAATGAGAGAAAACATAGGACCCTTGTCTTTCTGAATTTCACTCGACATAATTTTCTCAAGTTCCACCTACTTCCCTAAAAAAGACAAAATTTCATTTTTCTTTATGGCTGAATAAAACTCCACTGTGTATGTGTACCACATGTTCTTTGTTGATTCATGCATCGGTGGTCACCTAGACTGGTTCCTCCAGCCCTTTTTAAAAATATTTTATTTTGCTAAGTTGCCCAGCCTGTCCTGGAACTTGTGATCCTCCTGCCTGAGTAGCTGAGATTACCGATGTGCACCACCACACCTGACTAGTGTTATTATTTTTAATAATTCACTGTGGTCATTGAGGTATCGTCATTGGGGGAATCAGGGGAATGCTACATAGGAACTCTTTGTACTATTTTTTGTAACTCCTTATGAGTCAAACTATTTCAAAATTAAAAAAAAAACATTTTTAAATTGTGGTAAATTCAATATATTTTACACAGCTGAATCCAATACTTTCCAGTTCCTATTTAATGATCAATATTAACAGCTAAGAAAATGGCATTGCTGATAAGATTGTGACATGCAAAGACACACAGATGGTATGTAGATTGTCTTAGACTTTGGGTACTTCCATTTGAGCTTATTCACACTTATTTGGGAATAGTGCGGGAATGTTTCTATGGATAGGACTGCTACATTGACTGATCACAAGAGCAGTCTAATTATTGTTTTTCATGCTTTAACTTGGGAATGCTGTTTTATTTGTAAACAAACCTTGGTTGCTAAAAAGTCAGGTACTGGATGTTGACATTATCTTCCCCCGGATTTGACTTATGACAAATATTTGCATGAGCACTTCGGATCATCTAGAAGTCTGGAACTCTGCGTCCTGGCTGTGGGTGGATGGTGGGCAGCTCCATATTCTCATTCTGAATGTACTTCACCCAGGCTGAGGAAGCAAATGCACTTGGGAACTCATTGTTCTCACAACAGAGAGTAAGTGCCCGGAGGGCTGATGGGAATTTGCAGTACCTCTAAAAACCTCTGTTGAGGTACATGGTACATATTATTAAGTCTAGGGAGTTGCTTTTGCACATCTTTAGAGGGATGCATGTGGAAACGGGACCAACTTACATGAGTTACACAAGTTCCGTTCTACGAGTTATATATCACCTTCAAGAGCATGCCTCCAATGACCTACTTCCCTAACTAGACCCTACCTCCTAGTTTGTTGGGTTTTTTTTTTAAAGAGAGAGAGAGAATTTTTTTAATATTTATTTTTTAGTTATTGGTGGACACAACATCTTTGTTTGCATGTGGTGCTGAGGATGGAACCTCATGCCAGGCGAGCTCGCTACCACTTGAGCCACACCCCCAGCCCCCTCCTAATTTTTGACAAAAGTATATTTAAAGCACCACATCACAATAACCCATTCAGCTAGGAGTCCATCAATAGATTAATCAATTGATGAGGTCAGAGCCTGTGGGATTCAGTCACCTCCCATAGGCCCTTCCTCTGAACACTGCTGCTTTGGGTTCCCAGCCTTCAATATATGAGCTTTGGGGGTACATTTCAGATCTTAAAAGCTTCTTACATTCCTATCAATTAATTTAAAAATTTCTCAGGGTTTATATCTATAGCAGAAAATAAGGAATAGACTTGGTGCTGAGTCCTGCTTCTTCCTAGTAATAAAAAAACACTCACCCATGACTAAATGGAAACACCAAAGCCCTGCTAACCTGACCGATCTGACTTTCAAATCAAAGGTTACTTTTTGGGGGGGGGGCACTTTTTATATATAATTATTTGTCAGAATCCATATTATACTTACACTGCTTTGGTCAAATGTACTAATAATTGTTGTTAGAATAGCTCACCCTGGTACAGGGCAGCCCCTTCTGGAAGCTGTCCTTGGCAGGATTGCTCTCACCTTTCCTTCCTAATCCTTTGGTATTCCTCCCTTTCACCTTGTACTCCAAACTCTAAGGAGAGGCCTCCCCTGAATAATCTAAATTTTGAGGACAGGCCTCACCTAAAACGTTTGGGGGTGGAGGGGCACTGTGGATCAGACTCAGGAGGGCTCTACCACTGAGCTACATCCTCAGTCTTTTTAATTAATCAATTAATTAATTAATTAATTAATTTTGAGATGGTTTCGCTAAATTGCTTGCCCAGTTTGCCCTCGAACTTTCGATCCTCCTGCCTCAGCCTCCGGAGTCACTAGCATTACAGGTGTGAAATCTCTATATTCAATAATCTTCATAATTCCCTTCTGTAGTAGCTAACCATAGGAGGTCCAAATCCCAAGGAACCTAAGCAACTTAGTGAGACCCGATCTCAAAAAAAATAAATAAATAAAAATAAATAATTCCAAGCCAGAGTCGCCTTTCCTGAGCCCAGAAAGAGATGGAGCTTGGAGTCACCGCCCCCATGTGTCCTCTTCAGGGCCAGCCGTGAATAAACTTTGAATACTTGAATTGAAGGAGCCCAGAAGCTTGACCCCAGTAAGAAAAGCAGAAAAAAAAAAATGTTCATACTTGGAGTTTGATTGTCATAAGAAAATGTAAAATATCAATATTTCAATTTATGCACATAGTTTTATTACAGTAAAATATGATTGGGAAAACAATAGAAGGTTTCTAATTTAAAATAGTTAACAAAGGTTTTCCGGGGGAGGGAGTGTGCGAAGAATTGAACCCAGGGCCTTGCACATGCTAAGCAAGGCCCTACCACCAAGCTATATTCCCAGCCCTTGCCAGAAGTTTTATGGGTTCCATGGAATGGAAAGACAAGATAACTAAGAAGAAACAACTACATAAAATTTTGGTCTGTCAAGGAAGAGTCTTGGCATTTTTAAAGTGAATAATGGCAAGTATTAAAACAGTGTTGCTTAGATTCCATTGGATACTTAAAAAAAAATTTATTTGTTCATTGGATACATGTTAAAAAGTATCAACTTCATATTTATTTTTAAATTTAAACTGATATATGAGGTAGTGATATATTATTATATCTGTATACACTGTATATTTAAATCAACTTAACCATATTTATCTCCTCAAACATGGTTTTTCGGGGCTGGGGATGTGGCTCAAGCAGTAGCGCGTTTGCCTGGCATGCGTCCGGCCCAGGTTCGATCCTCAGCACCACATACCAACAAAGGTGTTGTGTCCGCCAAAATCTAAAAAATAAATGTTTAAAGTTCTCTCTCTCTCTCTCTCTCTCTCTCTTAAAAAAAAAAAAAAAAAAAAAAAAACATGGTTTTTCAAAAATTGTTTTTAGTTGTAGTTGGACACAATACCTTTAATTTATTTATTTATTTACTTATGTATTTTTATGCGGTGCTGAGGATCGAACCCAGCTCCTCGATTGTGCTAAGCAAGCACTCTACTGCTGAGCCACAACCCCAGCCCCTCAAACATGGTTTTCTAAATGAGGCTCAAGTCATAAAATAAAGGAAAAATATATCTCAGACAAAATAAGAACAGCTAATGTCTCACTGCAAAGTTAATTCCTTCTAAAACTATCCTTTTTTTTTGGGGGGGGGAGTGGGAGGCAGTTCAGTTAGAGAGCAGAAATAAAAAGACTGTATTGTGTGTTTTTAAGTTAAGCAAGTTTCCTTTTATCACTGTGTATATAAATGATGTCTGGATTAAAATGTGGACTTTGACTCTTTTCCCAAATTGACATCGGGTCCAAAGTTTAGTGTCACTAAATGGTAATAGTGGCCTTGAACGACAAATCTAAATCCACGGTTTCCTTTGGACTGAATGACGTTTCAAATTCTCCCCTTTGCTCTATTTATTAATTCTCTTCTTGCTGAATGGCATATATACTGCTCTTCCAAAGTCCTTTTTTGTCTTTTCTAGCTACACTCATCAATAGAAAAGATAAAAATGTGTGTATATGTGAGGGATATCTTTGTATCCACAAAATTTTTATGGTACACTGCACATCATTATTAAAGACACTCTATAAAGTTCTCACCCTCTGAATTTAATTAGTTATTATTATTATTTTTTACTGGGGATTGAACTCAGGGGCACTTAACCACTGAGCCACCTCCCCATCTCTTTATTGTATTTTTTCTAGAGTTGCTTAGGGCCTCACTAACTTTCTGAGGCTGGCTTTGAACTTGTGATCCTTCTCCCTCAGCCTCCAGAACCGCTGAGATTACAGGCATGCACCACCATGCCCAGAAATAATTTATTATTGTTATGATGATGATGATGATGAACACAATACAAAATTTATTGGTATGTGTGAGAGCAAGAGGGGAGAGCACAGTGGAAGTCCTCATGAGTGCAGGGCCCACCACTGGTCCGGGGGGCCACAATTGGGGATATATGTGACCCCACAGCCATCAGGAATGAGCCGCTTCTCAGCCACCATGTCTTTAAATTCATCAGCATTAAACTTGGTAAAGCCCCACTTCTTTGAGATGTGGATCTTCTGGCAGCCAGGGATCTTGAACTTGGCCCTGCATCAGGCCTCAATCACATGTTCCTTGTTCTGCAGCTTGGTGCAGATGGACATGATGACTTGGCTACTGTGAACCCTGGCCATTGTGCCCTGGGATTTCCCAAGGCACCCCGCATACCTATCTGGATCTGTCAGCCACGGCACAGGACAACACCTTGTTGATACGGATGACATGGAAGGGGTGGAGCAGTGCTCCGGTATGAAAGCCATCTTTGCCACAGATTTTACCTTGTACTTGTCACAAATACCGGCAGCCTCCAAGGCTTCAGAGGATAGCTGCTCATATTCATCAGACACCGTGTGGCCACAGGGTGGAACTCATCCACTTTTGCCTTTTTCTGCCCAAGGTCAAAGAGGCGGATTTTGGCATCAGGGACACCCCAGCAGAAACAAGACTTTGGGTACAGCTTGTTTTTACAATACAGGTAGCACCAGAAGGGGTGCTGGCCCATGGTGACACCAGGATCTTTGGTGGCACACCAAAGGAAAAGAGGGGCTCTTATTATTTTTTGGTACTGGGGATGGAACTCAGGGGAACTCTAGAGCTGAGCTACATCCTTAACATTGTTTGTTTGTTTGTTTGTTTGTTTGTTTAGACAGGGTCTCACTAAATTGCTCAGGCTGACTTTAAACTCATGATCCTCCTTCCTCAGCCTCCCAAGTTACTAGAATTAACAGTTCCATGCTTCTATTACCGGCTGGTGTAGCTATTTAAAAGAAAGACACTGTTGGACAAATTTTTTCCCTTTACTGAAAGATTCTCAACAGTATACAAATATTCAGCCACATCTCCATCCCCAGAGAAACTTCTCTCCCTTACACTTTCATCCCTCACCAGGGAAAGCCCTGTTTCCTTGTGGCCTTCATAGCAAAGGTCCAAGAAGAGTCCTCTATACTTCCCATTCCATTCTCTCCCCCCCACACACCATTCTCTCTTGAACCTATTCCAGCCTGGATTTCATCCTTGTAATTCTGCTTAGACTGTCAAGGTCACCATGACCTCTACGTGGCTGGCTCTCATGGCCAACTCTCAGTCCTGACCTCACCTGTTCTCTCTTTCTTACTCAGCTCCTCCACTTGCCTCCCAGAGACCATGCTCCCTGGCTTTCTTTGTACCTTCCTGGTGGCTTCTTCTTGGTCTCTTTTACTAGGTCACTTCACACTCCAAATATTTGGAGTGTCCCAGGGGCTCAGTTCCAGATTTCATCTAGCCCCAGGGCTTTAGACACTATCCCCGGTGACAGCTCCCACATTTTTGTCTCTGGGTCAGTCCACGCCTCTCTCGTGAATGCCAGATTTGCACCTCTGATTACCTACTTGAATTCCTTAGGAACATTTCACACTTAACACGTCCAAAATAACTCCAGGATGCTCTTGCCCAGCATAAACCGCTCTTCTGACATCTCTCCCATCGTAGTAAATAGCAAGTCTGTCTCTCTAATTGCTGAGGCCGAAAAAGCATGGAGTTATTCTTGATTCTTTTGAACACCCAGACTCCCAACCCATCAGCAGCAATCCTGTGGGCTCTGTCTTCTAAATATACCCATAAGGTGACTCCTCCCGTCACTTCTGCGGGGACCAATGCAATCACAGACACTGTCCCTGGATTTCTAACTGATCTCCCTGCCTCCACACTTGCCTACCTTCAGGATATTCACAGCACCGCCTCCAGAAATAACCTTTTAAAACAAGCCACATCATGCCACTTCTCTACTAAAATCCTCCCCTGATTTTCTACCCTATGTTCCACAAAGTCAAGGTCCTTGAAATGGTCACAGCACCCCATGATTTGGCCTCCTAATTGTCCTGTCCACTCTACTCCAGCTGCTCTTCCTTTCTGATGCTGCAGCCTACCATGGCTACTTCCACCTCAGGACCTTTGCAAGTACAGTGTTTTCATCCTAGAACATTCTCTCCATAGATATCCATATGGTTGTCTCCCTCACTTCCTTCAGATCTCGAAATAATGCCATCTTATGAGAAGACCTTTTCTGCTTGCCCTGTACAAATAGCATCACTGTGCATAACTCACAACCATCTTCCAGGCTTTATTTTTATAACTCCTCCCATGGCCTGATAGAGCATAATTCTATTTTTTGTTAGCCTCTTCTCTCCCCCATTAGAGTATAAACTCTATTCAAGCAGAGACCATTTTTGGTTCAGAGCATTGGAATGATGTCTTACATGTAGTAGGTGCTTTCTTTACAAACACTTGCTCAATGAATAAAGGTGGAAAGGAGACGGACAGGCCAATGTGACTTCCAGATTTCTGGCTTGGGTGACTAGTGACTGGTGGTGTCATTTGCTGAGATAAGAATGGATCTGGGAGATGGAGGTGAATGGAGGTAAAGAAGGCAAGTCGGTGATGATTCATTTTTGACTGGTTGGATCAGAGTCACCTGCTGTCAGAACAATTAATTTCCTCCATAGAGATCGGGAGAGTGGATCTGCTGGAAATGGAGAGGTAGAAGTCAGCTAATAACGATTCCTAGAGGGAGAAGATACACCCTGAAAAAAAGCAGTCTCGAGTAGAGCCCTGGAAAACACCAGCTTCAAGCACACACCTTTTCTTCTTCTTCTTCTTCTTCTTCTTCTTCTTCTTCTTCTTCTTCTTCTTCTTCTTCTTCTTCTTCTTCTTCTTCTCCTTCTCCTTCTCCTTCTCCTTCTCCTTCTCCTTCTCCTTCTCCTTCTCCTTCTCCTTCTCCTTCTTCTTCTTCTTCTTCTTTCTCCCCTTCCTTGGAAGGAGAAAGATATGCTGATGGAAAAGAAGAAGAAGGAGGAGGAGGAGGAGGAGGAGAGGGGGAGGGGGAGGGAGGGGAGGGAGGGGAGGAGGAGAAGAAGGGGAGGGGGAGGGGGAGGGAGGGGAGGAAGAAGAAGAAAAGGTGTGTCTAAGGAAGGAGGATAAACTAAGCCAGAGGAAACCCACAGAAATCAAGGACCAAAAGGGCATCATGAAGGAGGGAGAGGGCTACAGTACTGATTGGCAGGTGGATGAGTCTGGGCAACGAGGTCATTGTCAGATGACCCGTGTGGTTCACTGGAGTGGTGGAGGCACAAGCCACCTTGCAGCAAGGTAAGGAAAAATGGGAGGTGATGCAGAGAAGCAGCACTTAGACCAGACTGCTGTCTTCAGATGTTTGATTACAAAGGGGGAAAAAAAAATATATATATATATATATATATATAGTGGACTTGGAGATTCAAAGGACTTTTGTTGTTGCTGTTGGTTGTTGGTTGGTTGGCTTTTATAATGGGAGAGACATGCCCATTTTTATATGTCAAAGGAAGAAGTGGACAGTTAGGAGGAGGAGGAGGAGGAGGAGGAGGAAGGAAGGGAGGGAGGGAGGGAGGGAGGGAGGGAAGGAAGAAAAGGAAAGAAAGAAAGAAAGAAAGAAAGAAAGAAAGAAAGAAAGAAAGAAAGAAAGAAAGAAAGAAAGAAAGAAAGAAAGAAAGAAAGAAAGAAAGAAAGGAAAGTAGTAATGCTGTGGAGGAACATCATGGAAGGTTGAATGGACTTACCCTTGACAGGAAGAAGGGACTCTGGGGCTGTGGGTAAGGGTTGGTGAGGATGCAGAGGTCCAGGTAGGGGGGCAGGAAGATTCACAGCAATAAATTCACACCAAAAGAAAAAAAAAGTAATAAAGGAAAAGCTCTGTGTTCACGTCATGACAAAGCTGGTGACAAGACACTGGTACCTCTGCTGATGCTGGACTCAGGAAAACCCAAAGCCAATAGAAAGCAGAGGGATGCCCAGACTCTGCCCTCTACCTTTCTGGAAAATTTCTTGGATTGTCAGAGGAGCAGCACAAATCTGAAACCCTAGCAGCAGGGGGAATGCAGCACATGGAGTTGAGAGTAGAGTGAATGTGGAGCACCAGTTTTCCACATCCAGCCACCTATGTGTGCATATATAATTACATTTTATATAAATTATAACAAAATATGCATTATGATATGCATATAAAATACATGTTGTATTATACAAAATTATTATGTATTTATGCAAAGTTTTGTTGAGGTCATATTTATATATGTAAATATGTATTAGCTTTATTCAGAAAATATCAACATCCTATACAATTCACCCACTTAAAGTTTACAGTCAATGATTTTTAGTATATTCATAGAATTGTGCAACCATCATCACAATCCATTTTTGAAAATAAAATATTCCAAAAGAAACCATGAACCCATTAGCAGTCACCATCCCCACCCTCTCCAGCCCCCACTCAGCCCCAGGAACCCACTAATCTACCTTATGTCTACAGGTTTTCCTATTCTGGGCATTTTATATAAATGGGATAATATACTAGGTGGTGTTTTGTGATTGTCTTTTCAGTGAGCATATTGCTCTCAACGTTTATCCATATTATAGAATCTTTTTTCTTTTTTGGCAGGGCAGGGGTGTGCTGGGGATGAATCCAAGGGTATGCTACCACTGAATCACATCCCCAGCCCTTTTTATTTTTTATTTTAAGATAGGGTCTTGCTAAATTGCTGAGACTGGCCTCAATCTCGCAATCCTCCTGCCTCAGCCTCCTGAGCCTCTGAGACTACAGATGTGTGCCACCTGCACCAGCTTCAGTTGGGAACTCTTATGAAAAATGCTGCTGTGAACGCCGTGGTAAACTCAGTGGGGATGTGTGTGTTTTTCTGTCCAGTGTATGCTTGGGAATGGAATTGCTAGGTCATAGGCAAGGCATGTACATGATTGATTTTTATAGAGAGGTTCCATGGGCATGTATATTCAATGTATATTCTCTATTTGAGAGGTACACAATTCTAAATATTCATCTCTTAAATCGAGCTTATTGACTGTATTATTCAATTCTTAGTCTGAGGGAAGTGTCTCAAAATGTACTGAAGTACTCCACTTCACTTGCATTTCTATCAATATTTTATATTTTGCTACATAATAATTTCTATGTAAAGAACTTGTGACTATTACATCGTGTTTATAATGATGATAAAATTTTACCATTACATAAAATAACCTCTATAAACTCAAACTTGCAATCCTTCTTCTATCTATTTAATGCTTTTTGTATGTGTGTGTATATTGGGAATTGAACTCAAGGGAATTCTACCACCAAGCTACATTCCTAGACTTTTTTTTTTTTATCTTATGAGACAAGATTCAGAGGCTAAGTTTCTAACACTGACCTCAAACTTGCAATCCTCCTGCCTCAGCCTCCTGAGTCATTGGGATTACAGGCATGCACCACGATGCCCAGCAATCTGGTTACATTTGACTTTTAACAAAAGACATTATTTGACCTATTTTGGACATCCAGAAATCTTACTAACGTCATTTAAATTTTTAAAATAATTTAAGTGTAGATTCTTTATGATTATCTAAATGTATCCTTGTGTACCTACAATTATGAGAGCTTCCTTTTCCCTTTCTTTTGGAGTTTAATACTATGGTCTGAATGTCTGTGTCTTTCTAAAATTTCTATGTTGGAAATCTGATATCCAATGTTATGGTATTAATGAGTTAGGCTTTGGGAAAGCCATCAAGTCACAAGGGCTCCACCCTCTCTGGCCCTTGCCCCAATAGGAGGACCCGGCAAGAAGCTGCCATCTCTGAAGCAGAACAAGCTCTCACTTAGATTTGGATTCAGTTGATGCCCTGATCTTGGACTTCTCAGCTTCAAAACTGTGCGCAATTAAACATCTGATGTTCACAAATCACCCAGTGTAAGGTATTTTGTCCTAGCAGCCCAAATGAACAAGGACACTCAGGCTTCCCAGAAAAGGGAGCCCAAGGAAACACAGGGAACTATTTAATAGAGAGTACAGACCCAGAGAAGCAAAAAAAGGGATGAGGCATTCAAACATTATAAAGATAAAAATTGTGGATTTCTTTGAATGTATCATACTTGGAGTTCTTGGATATGTAGATTCATGTTTTTTTAAAATCAACTTTGGGAAGGTGTTGGCCGTTATTTTTAAGTAGTCTTTTAGCCCTTCCTCTCTCTCCTCTCCTTCTGGGACTCCCATTGGCCCTGTTGGTATATCCATGACATTCCATAGGACTCTTACAAGACTCTGTTCATTTTTCTTCATCTGTATTTCTCTTCCTCAGAGTGGATATTTTCAGTTGATCTACCCTCGAGTTCCTACCTTCTTTCTCCTGTCTGTTGTAATCTGCTATGGAAAGCATCTAGTGCATTTCTCATTTTCAGTTGTACTTTTCAGCTCCAAAATTCCTATTTGGTTCCTTCTTATAATTTCTGTAACTGTTGATAGTCTCCATTGTTGAGACATTATTCCCCAATCTTCTGTAGTTCTATATCCAGGTTTCCTTTAGCATTTTTTCTTTCTTTCTTTCTTTTTTTAGCTGTAGATGGAACAATACCTTATTTTATTATTTTTATTATTTTTTTATGCGGTGCTGAGGACAGAACCCAGTGCCTCACACATGTTAGGCAAGCTCTCTACCACTGAGCTACAGCCCCAGCCCTCCTTTAGCTTTTGAAGAATACTTAAGACAGTTGATATCAATGTCTCTGCTCCCTCAGGGAATGTGATGGTCAATTTTGTCTCAGCTTGAATGGGTTTTGGTGCCCAGTTGTTTGGCGGAACATGTCTAGGTGATCTAGATACAATAGATATTTAAATAAGTAGACTTTGAGTAGAGTATATTATCCTCCATAATGTAGGCTGGTCTCATTCAATCAGTAGAAGGCATTAAGAGAAAAGAGGGAGGCTTTCCAAAGAAAGAAATTCTATGCCCAAACTATGTTCAGACTCAAGACTGCAACATCGCCCCCTGCTGGAATTTCCAGACTGTAGGCCTGCCCTGGAAGATTTGGATTTGCCTTCCCCACAATCACATGAACCAATTCCTTAAAATCAATTTTCCTCCCCACCCCCTGCTTCAACCCCACCATAGTTTCTCTCCTGTTTTTCCTTTTTGTCTGTCTTTTACTTTATTTGGGGGCAGTTTTCTCAGCTTTATCTTCTAAGATTTCTATTGAATTATTTTTATTTCAGTTATCATGCTTCTAATATCTAAGCGTGAGTTTTGTTGTTGTTGTTGTTGTTGTTGTTCTTTAGTCTTTTTATAGCATTCTCTTGTTTCAGGAAATATCATTTTTCTAATGTCTTTCCAAGTGTATTGTGTCAGCTCTTTTGAAGATCTTTCATTTTGGCATTGTTTTGAATGATGAGAGAAATGGAAAATCTTAAATCATAATTCACAGGAGAATAGATTATCAACTTTAATCTCCATTTATTAAGACATCATTCTCCAAGCTTCTGTAGTTCTATATCTAGGTTTCCTTTAGTTTTTTTTTTTTTTTTTTTAAGTTGTGGATGGAATAATACCTCATTGTCAGATGATCGGATATCTTACAGGAATTAAATTGAATAAACTAGAACTATAGGTTTGAATGTGAATAAATCTCAAAAACACAAAACTGTGGGGGGAAGCAAGATGCACAGAGATGTACACATTTAAACTCCAACTACATTCAACACTGTGTATGGGCCACATATATGTAATCAATAATTTTAAACCATGCAAGGGAATCATAAACTCCAAGTTCAGAGAATAAGTTACGGATGAGAAGGCAGGAAAACAGAAAGGAATAACAAACTTTTTCTCCTAATATAATTTTCTAAAGCTGAGTAATGGGCACATATGAATGACATGTCTTTGCTTTTAATTTAAATTTTTTTTTCATAGCAATATTTTCACTAAATGCACCAAATGAGGGGACTAGCTCAAAAAGAAAGTTTATAGGAAGTTCAAATATTATTTAAAAGAAACAGAATGGGAACGTGGAAAAATCAGGTCTATCTTTAGACAAGCTAGAATAAAACATACAAGGATAGCAGAAGAAGATACTCCTAAAACCCCATCTGTCGTTGACAAGATGTAAGAAAATGGTCTCCTTGTGCTTAATTTTAACAGTGACCTGTATGCAATTGAACAAAAAACAATCAAGAGGAAATTGCAACAGAAAAAAATTATGCAAGCAGAAGGTAAGGCTTCCCGGCGTGCTGAAATGACTTCTCTTATTAAAATTCCCAAACGATGGATATTTGAACTAACTTGAAAATTGTTAGATGCGGTATTTGTCATCTGCCCTGGGTATAGTATAGATAGCTTTGGAAGAATGGGGAGGGGGAGGTAAAACTTTGGATGGTATCAAAATTTGAGTGTTCTCCACCTCATGCTCTAGAATGTTTTTTGTTACTCTGAAACCTGGTGTTTGTTTCTACCAACTAGGCTACTACTGGTGAGGTCAAATAGGCCGCTGTGGCCTGATCTGCATTGCCTCACTTGCTTTTCCAGCCAGCATCCCTGCATGCAAGTGTCCCTGTAATGAAAGATGACAGAGCTCATTTTTCTAGTGACAGCTCCCATCTGATGGGTAAATAGTGGTCACTGTGGCAGCCTGCAATCTCTTCTGCTTTCCTCGACCCTTGTACCACTTGAAAGGGCTGGGAGGGCCCCAAGAAGGAACCAGAATGAGATGTTCAACAGCACTCAACAGAGATTTCAACAACTCATGAGTCATCCTGCCCACCCGCCCTCTGCCCTCTCATTCCCCAGAGGGCAGCACTTGGAACAGCAAGTACTATTCCAGAATGTTCTTCCAGCATTCACCTCCACATTTTTCAATCAAATAAACTGTTTCATCTCTTCCCGATCTTAAAAACATTTTTTCTAGATTTCCCATTGTAAAAGATCTGCACATTTCCCCTTTCTTTTCCTTAAGTCTTCTCAACACTGAATATCCACCTGTTGGTTAAACTAGTCTCTATATTATCAGGACGATGAGATGTTGAGCCAAGCACCCTCCATAAGTTTCACTTCTTTTCTAGCTTTTTATTTTTTTTTTTTTAGAGCTACTGCTCATTTTTCATTGGCTTAAGCTTTTAAAGTACCTCATACTTCCCAAACTCTCTTTGCATTTTCAAATAGCCTCTGACCATCTTCCACATGGTCAAACACAGAAGATCTCCCTTTTTTACCACCAGTAAATGACTGTCTCCTTGGACCCTCCATTCTTCTGCAATTTGAAGCGCTCATTCACTAAACCTGCTTATACAGCGGTCACTTGGGATTTCTCTTGCTATCATCCTGAAAATTCTCTTTGTCTCTCTTTTGGTTGGATTCTCTAATTCAATAGCCATCTCTTTCTTGGTTTATGCCCTCATCTTGATGGAATATATTCTTTAGTAGCTTCCCAGAAGGAGACCAAAGTGAATGACCTAACTGATAGTTTGAGTAGGTAATAATTCTATATTAGCATTTCATTGCTATGTCAAAATACCTGAGATAATCAACTTATGAGGAGGAAAGGTTTGTTTTGGCTCCCAATTTCAGAGGTTTCAGTCCATGGTCAGTTGGCTCTATTGATTTTGGATGTGTAGTAAGGCAAAATATCATAGTGGGGTGTTTACATTAGAGCAAAGATGCTCACCTAATGGTGATTGAGAAGCAAAGAGAGAAGAATGGGCCAATTAGTGCCATCAGCTGGGGACCAAGCTTTCAACACAAAAGCCTTTGTAGCACATTTAAGATCCAAACAATGACACACATTCAGTTGATTTTTTTCCCCCAGTGCTGGGGATAGAACCCAGGTATCATGCATGCTAAGTCATCATTTTTACTTTCCACTGAGCTACATCCCCAGCCCTTTTTTCTTTTTTACTGAGGGCCTTGCTAAATTGCTGAGGCTGGCCTCAAACTTGCAATCCTCTTGCCTTAGCCTCCCAAGTCAGTGAGATTACAGGCATACACCACCACACCTGGCTTCAAACTTTCTTATGTTGTTGTTTGCTTTTATATACTATCGAGGGTTTTCTTTTATTGATGTAATACCTCCCTTCTCCAAGGATATTAGTTGTTGTATGTGGCAATTAAGGTGTTTTTTTCCCCATAAGTTTTTTTTTTTTTCCTTCCCTATCTTTGCTAATTCTAAAATGCTTTTACAGCCATGTTTTGGCACTGATGGGGGATTGGTCCTAAGAGCCCTTACGGATAACAGAATCCTCACATGCTCAAGTCCCTTATTTAAAATGTAGTTCACAGTATTTGCATATAACCTATACATAGCCTTCCCTGTACTTTAAGTCATCTCTAAATTACTTATAATACCTAATACAGTGTAAGTGTTTTGCAAATAGTTGTTATTCTATATTGTTTAGGGAATAATGATAAGGAGAAAAGTCTGCATGTTCAGTACAGACGCGATTTTTCCCTAAATACTTTTATTCCATAGATGCAGAACCAAGATACACAGGGAGCTGTATTTGATTGTGTATTTGCTGATTGCTTTTCTAGTTCTCTTCAGTGTGCAGCCAGGTTTGGTGTCAGGCCCTGCCGAACAGTGCAAGCATGGGTTTGCTCACTCACTGTTGGGGTTGGGTGTCCTATTTGTTTTTTGTCATTGAGAGACTCCCACTGAGAGACTCCCAGGTGTCAGTAACTGTGGATCTACTCTCTTGAGCTGCTCAGGGAATGATCTTGCCTATGCCTGCCTGGCTGCTACAAACCTGAGAAATGGATGGAGAGAAAGATCTTAGGGTCCCACTTGTTCCACATGACGACTTGGGTTTGACCTCCATCTTTGTCGCCAGTGCTTCCTTGTATCTGGTACATGTTCTTTCTACTGACTCTCCAACTTTAACTTCAGCATGAAAATTTGCTCAAGTGTCCCCCAGGTTTAAAAACTCTTGCTTGATCTGGCACCATAGCCCCACGAGTGACCACACTACCTTCCTCCTACTCTTGAAAAACCAAACTCCTTCTTGAAAAGTGTCCTTGTGAGTTTCACATCTCCAAGTCTCTCTCCAGTCATTGCACTCATAGTGACATTTCCCTATATAAACAGTAACTATTAATTCTGGACAAAGTCCAAAACAACTACCTGAAATTACTGACAAGAAAAAAGAAGGTTCTGGAGGGAGTCGACATTTAAAAGAAAGGAGTAGCACCACCCAGTACTTGGGAAAACCTGACACTGGTTGGCACTTGGAAGGAAGAAACAGCACTGGGTGAGTTTCTGTTTTCACATTTTTCTAGTCTCGGGGCAGGCACACGGGACTCTGCTCAAATCACTGGCTGGCCCCTGAATCACACATGCTTAAGGCAGACCCGCCGCAATCGAGTTAGGAATAAAAATCTGAACTGAGATCCAAGATGCAAAGTTTTCATTTGTATACAATCAGTTAATTATCTGCTAAAATAAAATTTTTTTTAAAAAACTCAATCCTTTTCAGAGGAATATAATCGACTGTCTACAACACAGTATCTGCAACATCCTGGATTTGGTCCCAATTTACTTGGCAAGCAAAAAAAAAAAAAAACAGATAAACGTGATCCATTCTCAGAAGAAAGTCCAATCAACAGAGCCCAACTCTACAAGGGCTCCTATGTTGTAATTCGTAGATAAGGATTTTAGAAATAGCTATTGTAACCACAATTAATGAAATAAAGAAAAATATTTTGTAGTGAATAAATAAATAGAAAATCGCAGCTGATAACTTGAAGTCTATAAAAATAAACCAAATGGAAAAATTCCAAAATTGAAAAGTCAATATATGTAATTAAATATTAACAGCAAATAAAAGATGACAGAGGGGAAAAATGAGTGAGTTTGGAGCTAGATCAATAGAAAATACATAATCTGAAGAAAAAGTGGTGGAAAAAAGAGAAGAAGAAGAAAATCTCAGACTTGTGGGAAAATATCAAAATGTCTGACACACATTTAATCAATATCCCAGAAGAGGAGAGATATAATGAGACAAGAAATACTTGCTAAATAAAAAATAAAATTAAAAAATGATGGCTAAAAATTTCCCCAAATTTGGCAAAACACATAACAGGACAAGAAGTTCAGGAAACCCCAATCAGGATAAATAAGAAGAAAATTATGCTCAGGCAAATCATTATCAAATTGATGAAAATCAAAGATCAAAACCTGGTGGTTGGGGCTGGGGTTGTGGCTCAGTGGTAGAACGCTCACCTCGCACATGCAAGGCCCTGGGTTCGATCCTCAGCACCACATAAAAATAAATAAATAAAATAAAACATGGTGGTAGCCAGAAGAAAATGACAGAGTTCTTAGAGGGAAATCACTACTCAAATGACCAAGGACTTCTTACCAGATACTATCAAGTCCAGGCAGCATTTTTAATGTACTGGGGGGGGGGGAGTTCTAAACCCCAAATTCTATATTTGATGAAAACATCTTTCAAGAATTGAGACAAAACAAAGATGCTTTCAGATAAAAGAAAAACTAAAAGAATTCGTTGCCAAAACACCTCACTACAAAATAAAATGCTTCAGAATAAAAGGAATGAAAACTCAGATCTTCAATAGAAACAAGGCTCAGAGAAGCTCCCTCATTAGTGATCAGCACTAATGTGCTAGGAAGGTGACACGACCCAAGGATCCATGAAAATGGAATTCTCAAAAATACCTACAGAGGGCTGGGGGTGTGGCTCAAGCGGTAGCGCGCTCGCCTGACATGCGTGGGGCCTGGATTCGATCCTCAGCATCACATACAAACAAAGATGTTGTGTCCGCCAATAACTAAAAAATAAATATTAAAAAATTCTCTCTCTCTCTCTCTCTCTCTCTCTCTCTCTCTCTCTCTCTCTTAAAAAAAAAAAAAAATCCAAAAAAATCCAAAAGAAGTCAAGGAAGGAGGAACAAAGAAACAAAAACCAGGGGACATAATATAGGAAAAATGACAATAATGTAGCAGACCTTAAGTCAACCATATTAATAATTGTATAAATATTAACATATTAAAACTAAGCTCCTCAATTAACATATGGAATTGGAAGCAACTTCCCAACTTCTTGCTTTCTGGGGACAAAGAATGGATCTTCCACTCCAATTGCTTGCTATACCCATATGAAAGAGCTGGTGTGTGTCCACGTGATATAATATGCTATTCCATTTTCATACACCTTCAGTCTGGAGTGTCCATCCTATCTCGTTGCACCCTCACCCCCAACATGCAAAACACACACACACACACACACACACACACACACACACACTTAGGTCTTACCTTTCCATGAAGGTGATCTCATCTGACCACTTACCCCACACACAACACTCCAATGAAAATACATCTTTCTGCTCACCTGCATGGGTGAGATTAGATCTAGGTATGTGAATGCACAAAATGCTGGAATTTATTTTGTTTGTGACTATAGCCCCTGATCCAGATATATATATACCATTTGACTATCAATCACATTAATTAGTAAACAAATACAAGTGATGAATATGATAAGCTACACCTACCTTGTACGCATGAACATAATCATTCAATCCTGACCATGCCCTCTGCTTTGTGAAATAACATCCTGCCGATTTAGCCTGGCATCATATTTTTTCACCAACCAATATAGACAGATCTGTTCAAACAAATCAACGTTCTTTCCTTGATTCTCTTATATGAAGGAAATAAGTTTACGTGTCAATGCAAATGTTGATTCTTTTAACATCCCTCAGATGAATTTCTGACATTTTCATGACAATTATTAAGGAGCAGTGAACTTCTCTTTCCCCCAGTGACCTCCTGGCCTTCTGCACAGACCCCCTGATGGAAAGGCAGAGGTGTGCTGCTAAAGGTTTAACTACCAGCTCTCTGGAAAGTGGTGGCCTGGTTTATAGTATTTTCCAATTTTCATGGTGTAAATTCTCCCACCGCAGCCAATTTCAAGTTACCAACATGACCTCATGAATAGAAAACTGGGAAGAGACGGGCATAAGAAGATCTTGGAGCCAAAGGAAGCCGTTGCAGGAAGACCACCTGAGGTCAAGGTCAGGGTAAAAAGAAACACTCATAGAGACAAACAGTAGAAGAAGATGTTATCCTTCAAGATACAAATACATATAAGATTCCATTTTAAAAAATTAAAAGACACTCATCTCTAAAATGAGAGTCCAAGTGACTGCTTAACCACCAAGATTTCACAATACACCGTTAAGTTTGTCCCAATATGACAGTGAAAACACTCTCTGAACCTGAATATTTCCCTTTCGTGCTCTCCCCAAAGAAGGACAACAAAAATATGATATTCATGGTCATTTACCTTGTGTCCCATGAGATTTGGCAGCGACCAAGGTGGCCATGGCATGAGTGAGACCTAAGCGTGTGCCTAGCATGCACAAGGCCCTGGGTTCGATCCTCAACACTACAATAAGCAACTAAACAAACAGCAAATACAAATCAATCAATAAAAATGAAAACAACAACATCAAGTAGGAGAGGGAGAAGGCCCCTAGAGGGACCCTGAAATGACCCTTGCCACTTGGGTTGGGATTGCTGATCGGGTAGAACTGGGGGTTGATGATGGAGTTGGTGAGGAGGTGCATTAACCAGGAGAAAGACTGTGAACTTGTGAAAACAGACTTCCCCCAGGGGGAAAGGAAGGGAAGACTCCTGGTGACCACCACACACAGAGAGAATGCCATGAAGCTTAATGACAAGGTTGCCCATCAGTTTAATGACAAGTTTCCTCCCCTTCACTTGCCAACTAAGCAGGAGCTGTTAGGACATTCCCTGACATTGCTGCCCAGTCAGGCCCAGAGTTAGCCCCAAACGCAATCACAGCTACCCGCAGGCTTGAATTCCATCCAGAGACCAGCCATCTGATGCAATTGCCTGTGGTCTAAAAAACAAACTCCCACTCAAATGCATTGTACTTTGGGAGGCTGCAAAATCTATAGGATCACGTCTCCCAGAAGTCAGGCCCACTCTGACCACAGAATCCTTCAAGGGCACAGCCAACAGAAGTGTGTACAATCCCACCATGTAATTTCTGTCTGGGAAGTGAAATATCTCTGTCGTTACATCATTTTTCTTCGCATGGCCATCTCTTGAAAGAAGAAAGCCTAAATAAGATCCCTCCGGAGGCCAACTATTGAAACAATCTTCTTTGCATATTCTCTTATATTTCACGACCCCCAGCAGCTTTCACGCTAAATTTCTATATTTAGCTTCAGAACAATGCATCGAGGTATGTATTATGATTCGTGCTTCCTGGTGCAGCCCAGAGTTCCTGGTTCCAGGGAAAGGTACTACAGGGGAGCCAGGCCCCATCACGTCTGCAGGATTGGTTCCCGGTGACAACCTTCGCCACGCCCCCTCCCCTGACCGGCAGGCCTGACACAAAGAGATTGCTGGAAACTCCTGACATCTGCCCAGCGGGTAGCCACAGTGTCCTAGAAAGGAATTCTAAGCCCACAACAAAGCGTGTCTCATCTACTTTATTTTTTTAATGGAGTGGGGTTTTAGGGGGGGAGGGTTGGCGACAGGCCAAGGATGGGTGACAGTGATGAAATCATGCAAGCCCACAGCACTGATTCCTGGTTGTAATGGGAACAGGGACAATCTTTTGTGCCTGCACACACACCCTGGTTTAAAATAGCATGGCACAGGAACCGGGCATGGTGGGCAAGAAAGTCTGCTTTCTCTGTAATAGTCTATTTTATTTAAAGGAAAAAAAGAAAAAGGAAAAAGAAAGCATATCCATGCCTAGTTATGTAATTATGAGTTTTCTTTAGAATCAAAGTGAAATGGCCATTACTGTGGTCCTAGGGTTCTGGGGTGTTGCATGTGTGGCGGGGGAGATTCTTAATACTGCTTAATTGTCCTAAATGTTCGTCCATCCACATCCACTCAGGTCAGCCAACATTTGAATGCCCATTACTGCAAATTACAGTATTTCTCTGTCTCCCGGGCCCAAAGCACATTGATCCCTTCAGAAATACAGAGGGCAACTGATGTGCGCTGGTGTTGTTCCCCAGCATTCCATCACGATGACAAACTACCTGAGATAAACAGCTTATAAAGAGAAAGGGTTTATTTTGGCTCATGGTTTCAAAGGTTTGAGTCCATGGTCTCTTGGCCCTATTGTTTGGGACCTGTAGTGGCACATGGCAGAAGAGGCCTGTACCCCATGACAGCTAGTGAGAAACTGATGTGAATCCATTTTTAAAAATAAATAAATAACAGCAGCTTCTACCTCAAGGTCTGTCCTAAGGAAGGGGGCGTGACCCTTGTCCTTGGAAAAACCCACAGAGCACTCCTAAGCACATACCCACCCTGCTGAGTTGTTTGTAAATAACAGGAGAGGTCTGCGAGCCAGATGTCCCTGACTCAGTTGGGCTGGGTGAGGTCCCATAGCAACCCCCCTAGCAACCTCTAATCATCATGAGACAGGGAAAATACCTGGAATGCCAGATGACCCCCCAGTAGTTTATGGTGGTTGATAACATGTTGGGAAACCATGTAGTTTAGCATGTACACCCCTCGTGGCCTAAACCAATCAGTTCAAAGGAATCCCCCTCTTGTACTAACCTGTAACCCCTACCCAACTTGTTCCCGCAAGTGAATGTGCTAATCAATGTTAAGAGTTGTTGTTTGACTTTCCCATGGTATGGAATGATTTGCTGTGTGATGTTGTGATGCATAGAGTATCCCCCCAAAACCTATAAAATCTAACTGGACAAAGGACCAGGACTCACTCCCTGGGACCGCTGTGTCAGGAACGGTTGTGAGTCCAGGCTCAAGCTTGCAATAAAGACTCTTGTGTGATTGCATGGGATTCGGCTCCTGGAGGTCTATTGGGGTCCCACAAATCCGTCATAACACTAGATAGCAGAGAGAGAGGAAGATGTCCTGTCCTAATATCCCCTTTAAGGGCACACCCCCAAACCCCAAATCCCTCCCACCAGGCCACCTAAAGATTCGATCACCTCACAGTAAGGCCATGACCAGGGACTGGGTCTTCATCACGTGGATCTTTGGGGAACACTCAAGATCCAAACTGTGACAGAGCTTCCTCTCAAATCACCTGTGTCTGTGGTTGGGTGGGGACAAATTGAGATGACACAGAAAGACAAGCCAGTATCTATAACCAGAGACAAAGGAGGTAGGTCCTGCGTCAGGGATGGCAGAGGACTTGTCTTGAAGGACGGTTGGAATTTCAGTAGGGAAAGGAAGAGAAAGGCTGGAGATGGAACGAGAAGAAAATTAGAACGTAAAGGAAGAAAACTCACGGTCTCTTCTGATGCCAGCCTTACCGCCCTGTCACAGATTTCTGTCCTTTATGACATCCTCCCTGGGCATCTCAGCAGGAGACTGTGGGAAGGTTCTTCCTTTTTTAATATCATTGGTATTTACAAACTGCCCAGAGGAAGACAGGAGTGGGAGGCGGGGGAACTTCCCCTTGATGAGGAAGGAGACCAGGATGCCGACTGTGGTCTCTCTGACTCCTGGCCCAGTGCCCTCCCCATCCCAGCTGTCCAGTGAGTCAGATGGGGTCTTGGTGAGGTACATAGAGATCTGAGTCAGATGAACCTATCTGGACCCAGCTCTGAACTTCACTGTGTGCCCTTGAGCTTCACCTCTCTGAGCTTCCTTACCTACGTTTGCAAAATGGGGCTAATAATGTTTACAACAGAGCTGTCAGGTGAATGAAAATAAAGATCATACCTACAAGATGTTTATTGTAGTAGCTGGGACACAGAAATGTTGATACAGTCACTCACTAGTATCTCCTATCATTGAGATCATAATTATTCACACACACACACACACACACACACACACACACACACACACACACAGAGTTTCTTGTTTATTGCCTGAATTTTAGAGTCTATGTGGAAGCTGGAGCCCATGTCTGGGCACTTTCTAATCCTGTTTTCTTCCTCAAAGAGGCTGCTCCCACCCCATTTGCACAGAATTCTCTGAGCCTGCTTGTATAATCCCAGCAGCTCAGGAGGTGAAGCAAGAGAATCACAAGTTCAAAGCCAGCCTCAGCAACTTAGTGAGGTCCTAAAATAACTCGGCAAGTCTCTGTCTCTAAATAAAATATAAAAAAGATCTGGGAATGTGGCTCACTGGTTAAGTACCACTGGGTTCAATCCCTGGTACCAAAAAAAAAAAAAAAAAAAAAAACCCACCATAGTTTAAAGTGCTTCTGTTAATAAAACCATGCCTGAATCTTGGAAAGATCTAAGGATACCATAGAGAGCACTCTGGAGTAGGTCTCTTGAGCCAGAGGGGATGTAAACAGCTCAGCATCTTGTTCCCACATCTCTGTGGCACCCCAACCCTGTTTTATCACTTTTATTGATCTAACTAAACACACCCCACTTCTTCTTTTGAAAAGAACAAACACTAGTAGACAGATTTGCAAATGTTATATGGTCACTTAATTTAATTATGCATTATTACTTTGGACATGTGTTGCCTTTAACAGAACTTTCTTTCTTTCTTTTTTAGTGATAGTTGGTACAGTATCTTTATTTATTTATTTATTTTTATGTGGTGCTGAGGATCGAACCCAGTACCTCACACATGCAAGGCAAGTGCTCTACTACTGAGCTACAGCCCCAACCCCAGAACATGGTTTTTTGACCTTCAAAGATTCAAAGACTTGAGGTCAACTGGTCTAGTCATTCTTATTTATTTGGGGTTCTGCGTGCCTCCTCAGGCAAAAGCAATTTTTCACACAATTACTGGGACACTCCCCCCACCATGTGGTCCAATAAACAAGAGAATGTCAACAGAATCTCAAAAAGGCTAAGATAACTCAAGCTATCAGTTAATTATATGGTCAGGATTCAAACTCTGGTCTGCGACCCACTGGCTGTTCCAGGAGAGACACACCTAAGGCCAGGTTGCCTGTGTTCAAAGCCTGGTTGCTCTGCCTATTGGTTATACGACTTGTGCAGATTACAAAGCCCCTTGGTACTTTAGTTTCATTAGCTGAAAATGGGATGACAATAACAGGACCTTCCACAATCAATGCCTGCCACTTGGCATTATATCAGTGTTTGCTATGATTACTTTGTAATCAAGAAGGACAAGTTTGCTGAGTGTGGTGGCACATACCTCTAATCCCAGTTACATGGGAGGCTGAGGCAGGAGGATTGCAAGTTTGAGGCCAGTCTGGGCAACTTAGTGAGACCCTGTCTTGAAATAAGATTAAAAAGGCTGGGGTTGTAGCTCAATAGCAGAGTACTAGGCCACCATGCAAAGCCCCAGGTTTGATCCCCAGCACTGGGGCGGGGGGCCAGTGGGGGAAGCTCAGGGAGATAGGCACTTTCCCCTGACCACCAACCTACCAAACGGTATGTGACTCCATTCCCAGGATGTGACCCAAAGCCTTTAGTCTGGGAACACAGCACTCTGCATCCAAATTTCTTCCACCAACCCCATTTTCTTTTTCTTCAATTTTATTCTTAGTTTGCATTTTTTCTTTTTTATTATTTATTTATTCTAATTTTTTATACATGGTGGCGGAATGCAATTCATTTCATATTACACATATAGAACACAATTTTTCAAGTCAGTGGTTGTACACAAAGTATTTCCACACCATTCGTGTCTTATACATTTACTTAGGGTAATGATGTCTAACTCATTCCACTGTCATTCCTACCCCCATATCCCCGCCCTTCCCCTCCCTCCCCTTTGCCCTATCTAAAGTTCCTCCACTCCTCCCATGCTCCTCCCCAATCGCATGCATCCTATATGTCCGCAACCTCATATCATTCGGCCTTTGTTTTTTGGGGATTGGCTTGCTCAGTTAGCATTATTTTTTACCTGCAAATACCAGTATTTTGTTCTCTTTTAATGCTGAGTAAAGTTCCATTGTGTATATATACCAAAGTTTCCATTCATCTATTGAAAGGCATCTAGGTTGGCTCCACAGTTTAGCTATTGTGAATTGTGCTGCTATAAACATTGATGTGGCTGTGTCCCTGTAATATGCTGTTTAAAGTCCTTTGGGTATAAGCTGAGGAGTGGGATAGCTGCCACTGACCCCATTTTCAAAGTCATGACTGAATGGCACCAGAGCAGATTGCAGAAGGTCAGGGATTCGCTTCTTCAGAGAGCAACCCTGGAGTTCAGCATGAAAATCCACCTCTTCCCTGCAGAGGAAGGACCACAGAAGAGCGGGAGAAGGGTTAGGAGTCGGAAGTCAATGGCAGGGAAAGGGGATGGAGACCCAGAGGGAGCAAAGCAGGTGGGGACGTCTGGCCTCTGACTCCTGCTCTTGAGGTTGCAGAAACAGCCTGTGACAGCAGCACAGGGGGACAGCATAGGTCCAGGGAACTAGCAGGGGCTGGACGTGCTGCAGAGAGGCTTCCTGGGAGCCTCTGGGTTCCGAATTCAGAGATTCCCCTCCCTCCCTGGGGTTGTGGGCTGGGCTGTTGTAACACTTTCGGTTTTGTTTTCTCATCCTCGAGAAACGAAACCCAATAGAGAAACTCCAGGGAGCAGAGCATGGAGGGAGACTTCCAAGTGTGCAGGAACTGGTAAGAAGGCACTTTCTCTAGCAGAGACCACTAGTGAGGGTCAGACCAGAGAAGGCTGTTTTTGAAGTGAGGAGGACACAATGTGATCTTTGCATTCAAACGCCCAGGAGGGTGGGGACTGGGATCCCCTGGGGTTGGGAAGTTGAAACCCTGTAGAGGGGTAGGGTAGTCAGCAGAACTGGAGCTTCAGTACCCTCCCTCAGATCAGCTAGTTCAGACCTTCTGGATCAGGCCTGGAGTGAAACATGCAGGTGAATTGTCCTGACTGAGCTACTCATCCTTGGAACTTAGAAACTGACTTGGAGTTCTGGTAATATGGCCTCCACACCAATTTATGAAGGAAAGGGACCCACGGAGATTCCTCAGGACCATTTCCACCCTCACCTTGAGAGCGAGCTGAGCAGGTACCAGGCCCACACCTCTCTGTGAGTGGCAGCTGGCCCATGGAAGAGCCTCACTCTCAACGCTCTCTACTAGCGGCAGGAACCAGGGTGGAATGTCCCCAGAGAGCTTTGCTCCTACCAGACCTTTCTAGATCTGTGGTCCTGGGAACAAACTTAGGAAGATCTCAGGGAACAGGACAGGCAGAGTAGAGAAGGGGGAACAGAGGAAAGGGAATGTAAAGCCACTCATGTGCCTCTGACCAGGCAGCTGGTTCTAACCAAGAGCAGTGAGATTTGATGGCCACTCCTGGCCCAGTCCCATGTGATAGGGACTTTGACAGGCTCTTCTCTGGACATCTGGGCTGTAGGGCTACAGTCTCTATAGAGTTTTCTTCCTCCCAAGCTGCCAGCAAGAATTGATGGAAACGAGGGTGGGAATGGTTCTGGGGAATCTCCATGGGCCCCCTTCTTTCACAGATTGGTGTGAAGATCATATTATCAGAACTCCAAGTTAGGACCTAAGTTCTGACACGTATGAGTAGCCCAGTTGGGACAGGCCTGACCCAGAATGTCTAAAATAGCTGAGCTGAGAGAGTGACAAAGATTTTTGGAAAAACTGCCCTGCCCAGGAAGTGGGAGGCTCAGAAGCCTTGATTCATCAGGAAGGGCTTTGTGACCTCTCTGGCAGGGAACAGGTGGGTGGCCTCTCACTCTCAGAGACATGGATCACTCTCGCATTGGAGATTCTCAGTTGTCATCAACCTTGCAGGAAGCCTGGAACTGGCAGGGTAACTGGCTTGAACCAGCAGAGGCACCAGAAAATGAGGGAAAAAAAACTTTGGAAGAACTAAATATTTGTTATTGCATTTTGATTACAGCCTTACTGATGTATAATTGACCTAGGATAAACTGGATGTCTCTAAAGTACCACTTGGGATGTTTTCATGTATGTCCAACACCCATGAAACCATTCCACGATCTAGGAAATGAATTTATCTATCCCCGGAAAAGGTTTCCCCTTACAATCCCTGCCTCCTGCTTCTTCACACCTGCTGGGTCCAGCACTGGAGGAACTTTGTAATCGTCCTTAGACTTATTATGAGGTGCTGCATTGTTCTGATTCTGGACCAACATTGGGGAAGGCAGGGCAGGTGGGGTCAACACCATCATATTTTCAGTGCTGATGGACTCCAAGGAGCTGGCCCTGGGTAGAAAATAAGCTCTGTGTTCTATACCATGACAACAAACCTGTTTTTCTCCCCCCTGGCTCCCACAGCAGAAGAAGTGTGGCCTCTGCCCACTTCACCCTCCACGAGGCCCACTGCCTACGGTTCCTGGTCCTTTGCCCAGAGTGTGAGGAGCCCATCCCACAGTCAAAGATGAAGGAGCATTTTGAAAATGAGCACCAGCAGGTGAGCAGGTGGCAGGAAGGATGGGAACCTAGGGCTCGGGGGCCAGAGTCCAGTCCTCCCTGGTCCCTGTGGGCAAGCTGTTCAGCCCCTGTTGAGCCCCTGTGTGTAGAAAGGTATACGACCCTGTCTTTCTCATACTAGAGTGACTCTGCCCGCAGTTTCTCTTTCTCAGATTCTTTTCCTACAGGCTCGTGGGTCTGGCCAAGACCAGGGAGGTTCTTGTTGCAGGGAAGCTTAAATATTCTTTCAAGATTCCTAACGTGGGAAAGCAGGAAAGGAGGGCAGACAAGCATCACTTCTTCTTTCCTGCTTTTTTATGTCAGTCTGTCTTGGGGCTCCCTTATCTGTATGTCTGGAAGTCCTCAGGCTTGGGCATCTGTTTCAGCTCAAACTCGTCCAGCAAATGCTTCTTGAACACTGGGCTAGATGCTAGAAGGAGCGAGGTAGCCACACCTGATTCCCCACCTTCTAGAAACACCAAGCACCAAAGTGGATGTGGGGAAGGCTGGAGGTGTGGGGTGAAGTTTCTCTCTCTTGCTGTCCTCTCTCTCTCTCTCTCTCTCTCTCTCTCTCTCTCTCTCTCTCTCTCATTCTTTCTCTGCTTAAATCAGGTGTGAGATGTGTCCGTGAAGTACAGAAGCTCTTGCTGGAATTGCATGCAGTAAGAGTCAGGTGTGATTCCTCCTCTACAGTCAAGCAGTCCAACATGGGAGAAGGAGAGCAAAAGGGAGAAGCAGCTAGTCATAAATTCCCTCTGAACATTGCCTTCTCACCCAAGTGGGTTCAGAGAGCCATGAAGAACCAGCCCCCCCTCAGGAAAACACATTCCCCCCATCCTCAGATGTTGAATAGGAGGGTTTTCTGTACGTCCAGGGGTCCAAGAGAGGTCAGATTCCTCAAAGACTGTCCTGTACTCTGGCCCTTGCCCTCGCCTTCTCTGATTGGCTTCAGTTCCCTAGGGAGATAGGTTCGGGTTCTTGACCTGCCGTCCAAGAGGCCAATGATCATGCCCTTCCTGCTGCCTCCCGCAGACCGAGGAACGCCAGCAAGACTCCATCCAGTGCAAGTTCTGTGAGCTGACGGGGTCCCTGAAGGAGCTGCAGATCCACGAGTCCCGCTGTGACAAGCAGACAGAGTGCTGCCTACACTGCGGCCAGTTCATCAGGCTTCAGGTGCTAGCCCGGCACCAGGAAGTCTGTCCGGGTAGACAGGCTCAGCTTGGAAAAGGTGAGCATCAGGGAAAGCCTGGGGAGGAAGCAGGAAGCCTCAAGGGTCAGAGCCTCTCCTGGGCGGGATGCAAGGGACTGGATGTCCTCCATGGTGCAGAGGAGAAGGGTGTTTCCTTGTGTGTACCTCAGTTCATCTGCTATTCTAGGTCTGCACCAAGCTCTAGAGGGGTCTTCTTGTGTGTCTGCCGAGGTCTTTAAATGATTGGTCCAGGAAGACCAAGAGGCCTAGGCGGGATGGGGGTGGGGGCTGAGAACCCCACATACGAGTCAGGAAGCCATGGAGAGTCCTCAAAATGGGGGGGGGGTTCTTTGAACTCCTCCAGTGCAATCTTAGCCTGGTGAGACACACACCCCCCCCACCCCGAATCCTTTTATAAGTGAGAAATCTAAGAATGAAGCAGGGCTTTCTCAAAGCAGAAATAAGACTGGACACTCATGTTTCCTGATACAAAATCTAGTTCTTTCCACCATCTGCAATGGCCAGAGGGGAGCTATCTGTAGCTCCTGAACTTCACCAGGCCTGTGTGTTGGCCGCCTGGTATCACCTTCTGTTCTCTTGGCCCAATTCAATTAATTCTTTGTGAAGGTGTGTTGAGGACACAGCTCTCAATGTGGCTGATGTTTTTGCTACCACAATGTGGTAACATGGGGGTGGAGAAAGCCTAAAACCCCTTAGATGATAAATCTCTCCTGGTGAAACCCTTAGATAATAAATCTCTACCCAGGGTCAAAACTGACCAATGAAAACTGGACAGCAAGAGGTCCATGCATGCTTCCTTCATTCCCGTGTGCCTGGGCTTCCACACAACCAACACAACCTGCACCACAACTTCATCCACACAAGTTCAACACAACATGGCTTCAACCTAATGATGTGTACAGTCAACATCTAGTTGGATCACAGATCTTGGAAATGAGTAGAACGAGAGAGTAGTTAGACAGGTGTGGCCCCTGTAGTAATGGCTCCCCTTATCGCCTTAAAAACCCAGCTCCTGCTAAATGTCTCTTCCCCAGGGTGGCATGCTACCCTGAGTGCACAATGTGGCCACATCCCTGTGTGGCTGAGGATGCTGGCAACGCAGGAGACTTAAGATGGGGCCAGCCTGGGGGCAGTTCATGCTCACAGGTACATGCCATGCAGGCAGTCAGGGGAGAGCTGGGCTAACCATTGTCAAGGGTGATCATTTGTGGCGTTGTTTCTGTGCTTATTCAGGGAAGAGAATTTCAGCTCCTGAAAGGAAGATCCACCGTGATTATTACAACCAGAAGTATTCAGAAAATGAGTCCATCCTCCATAGGGTGAGTAGCAATTAGTCGTTTTATCACGATGCCAATAGCTAATTCATATTCTAAAAAAAAAAAAATGTGACGTGAAAGAGCAGATTCTGGCCCAATTTGTCATTGCACATATATAAAGGTTCCCATATTTATTTTTTGCTTGGTTCCCAAAAGGATTTTCGTGAATTCCTTTCAGTGAATTTAGCATACATAATTGACCTTCAAGGAGTACCCATGACCTCCCCTGATATTTCTGATCACCTCTGACCCTCTACAACTTTCAGGACCTGCAGGGCCCTCAGGGCCTTGTTAGCGCATTGCTGTGCCAAGTTGTTCCCTTTTTTTGTACAAGACGGAAAAGTCACCATAGCTTCTCTCCAAAGACCTCAACTTCTCTTTGGACACAGAGCTGTTTACCTTTCTAAATTCTTCAATTCATAGAACTTATAGAATATCAGAACTAATGACATCTTTTTGCTTTTTTATCACTATAGTAAGATATACATGAAATTCGCCATTAGTGACATATTTGACTTTCACAGTGTTATGAGGCCATCACCACTCTATTTCCAGGGCATTTTCATCACCCCAAAAAGAAACCCTGGGCCCACTGGCAGCTACTCCCCATTCCTTCCTTTTCCCAGGTTCTGTGGACATTTTATATTAGTCAAATCCTCCGTGGTCCTCTGTGACTGGCTTCCTTCAGTTAGCATAACGTTTTCAAGGCTCATCCATGTTGTAGCTTTGACATGTGTGGGTACCTTATTCCTTTTATGATTTTTTTTTTTGTGCGTGTGTGTGCTGGGGATCAAACCCAGGGCCTTGTACATGCAAGGCAAGCACTCTACCAACTGAGCTATATCCCCAGTCCTCCTTTTAGGATCTTTTTATAGTCATGCTGCCTTGTGTTTATCCAATCTGTTGCCAGACAAGAATGCTTGGGTTCCTTCTGCCTTTGGCTCCTTGCTTTTTAAACAGCAGATCTGTGGACCAGCAACCTCGGCATCACCCAGAAGTTGGTTAGAAAGACAGACTCTCAGTCCCCTTCTCTAGAAATGCTAAATCAGAATATGCAGGGTGAGGGCTGGGACTGTAGCTCAGTGGCAGAGCACTTGCTTAGCACATATGAGACACTGGGTCCGATCCTTAGCACGGTATTAAAAAATATATACAAATAAAATAAAGGCATGCTATCCATCTACAACTAGAGGGAAAAATTTTGAAAAAGAATATGACAAGATTTACCGGGTGTTTCAAGTTTGAGAATTGCTGCCTCAGCCAAGTGATGACCAGTCTTAGCTGCACATCAAAATCACCTATGAGTTACCTTAATACTGATATTTATCTCTAAGTTGCCTGTGTTTTTTGTTTGTTTGTTTGTTTGATCAGATACTTGTTATGCACCAACATAAGAGTGAAGTTGATGGCTGGGGTTATGGCTCAGTGGTAGAGCACTCACCTAGCATGTATGAGGCACTGGGTTCGATCCTCGGCACCACATAAAAAAATAAATAAACAAAATAAAGGTATTGTGTCCATCTACAACTAAAAAAAAATTTTAAAAAAAAAGAATGGAGATGATTACTCCCCTTCAAAATGCTCCAACCTGTAACCAAGGACACCTACATATTTATTTGAAGGTGGGGGGAGCTATAGTAACCATGGAACTGGATTTGTTTGTGGTCAGAAACTCTTTTGAGTTTTATGGGACTCGGTTTAGCTGATCCTAGTTTTTTGGCAATATCTAAAGCATCTGCAACTTACTATGTGCACCCTCCCTGAGCTTCTTTCTTATTTTGTGGAAAATAGGAACAAAGATTTATCTACTTGGTCATGAAAAGAGGACAGCCACAACCACTCAACACCAGAGCCCCCTCCCTCCTTACCAGCATCTATATTCACATCTGCTACCTTCCCATCCATTATCATAGAAGGGCTTTCTGTGCTCCTGTTGAACACTTATCCCCTCCTGATGCACCAAATCCTTCCTTCTTGCCTGCACAAGGTCACTGCTACCCTGTTAGAGCAGTTCTCTCTTCTCTCTTCTGCAACATGGAGAGGTTAAATGCACTGTACATGCAAGCAACGACAAAATCTCAAAACAGTTCTCCCGCTATGTTCAAACATTTGTTATGAATGTTTAAAGAGGTGATAGTAACACTTCTACCCATGGTATTCTCTCTGACCTTACATGGAAGGCATATTTATTTATTTATTTATTTATTTATTTTGAGAACTGGGGACTGATATAGTGTACACTAGGCAGTTTCATGATTCTGTCCTTAACTTTAATAGTAACAACCCCAAACCAGAAAAACAAAAAATACTTGTCTTCATCCCATTTCCTGCCAGCCAGCCATCATATTATCTCTTTGTTTCCCTTGGTAGCAAAATATTTGAACTCACTATCTATATTCTTACAAACGCTCCATTCCAGCTTTCGAACCCACTACTTCCCCCAACTCTGCCAAAAGTACTCTTCTCAAAATCATCAATGACCTTTGCCTGGCTAAATCCAATTCTCATTTCTTAGTCATCAATTAATAATGAGATTTTAGGGCTGGGGATGTGGCTCAAGCGGAAGCACACTTGCCTGTGGCATGCGTGCGGCCCGGGTTCGATCCTCAGCACCACATACAAACAAAGATGTTGTGTCCGCCGAAAAACTAAAAATAAATAAATATTAAAATAATGAGCTTTTAACACCCCAGCTCATCATCCCTCCCTCTTCCTCAATTCATTTTTCTTGGCTTCCAGGAGACCCCACTCTTCTGGTTTCCACTAGACCCCCCCCCCAACCTCCTAATAAGTGGGGACAGGGCAGAGCTCAGTCTCTTATCTCCTTTTTTATGGTGAAAATATCTGTAATTGAAATTAACCAGCAGGACTCGGTTTAGCTGATCCTAATTTTTTTTTTTTTTTTTTGGCAACATCTAAAGCATCATAATCAGGAGCCAGTTAATCATGCCTTCTGTCTCCACCAGGCCTGGTCAGGGTATTGACCTTGGCCACATCGATGTAATAGAGCCTCTTCAAAGTATGCTCAGATGCTTTTTGGCCTTGACACCCACAAAGAACCCAAGTGTGTTGTCATCTCGTACCTTCTTTACCGCCGACCCAGTGGTCAGGTGCAGCTTGATGGCAGAGTGGTCTAGCTGATCTTTCCCAGCGGTGCTGTTTGAAGGATATCTGGGTGGACCCGGGAGCCACAGGGCCTGGGGCAGAAGGTGGGATGATGGGCAGGTGTGTGTGTGTGTGTGTGTGTGTGTGTGTGTGTGTGGCCACCTTTCAGCACTGCCTTGGGAGCCTTTGCTTTGGCTTCAGCTTTGGGAGGGACAGGAGCTTCCTTCCACACTTTGAGCACCATTGTGGTCTCTGGTCTCTATTATTCCTACACCTGCTGCCTCAGTCATTTCATCTAATCTCCTTTTTTTTCTTAATGCCATATGTAAACTGACACTCCTAAATTTATATCTCAGTCTGAACTTTTTACCCTAAACTCCAGATTCAGGTATCCTTGCCGATTCAGGCATCGATGCTTGAATGCTTGGCAGGCAGCTTAATCATAACACATCCGAAATGGCATTCTCTCCGCCACTGCTTTGCCCATCTTCTGCAATGGCAACTCTGTCCTTCCAGCTGCTCAGGCCACGATTTCAGGTGCGTCCTTGACTCCCATCCTTCCATCAGTGTGGGTACCCTGGTGCCAGCCACCGTAACCTCCAACCCCAGATTGCTGCTGTCATCTCCTCACTGGGCTCCCTACCACCCACCTTGCCCACTGCAGTGTGTTCTCACCATGGCCGTCAACATGAACCTTTAAAAATACAATGATTTCATTCCTCTGCTCAAAATTCTGTACAGCTCCCGCCCCCATTTCACACAGTCGAAATCTGAACAAGGGCCTCTGTGCCCTGCGTCTTCTGCGCCTCTCTTTCCTCCTCATCACCTCTCCATCTCATTTCCCAGCCTGCTGGCCTCCTGGTGGTTTTCCTGAGCACACGGTACGTACCTTAGAGCATTTTCCCTGGCTGTTTCCTCTGCCTGAAAGTCACCCCGTCACCCCACTCCCTGCCATATTCAAAGAGCTACCTCAAGTCTTTGCTCAAATGACACCTCAAGGAGCATCCCTTGACAAACTATTTAAAACTGCAGCCCCTCCCCATCACATGCCCACCACCCCTCACCTTCCTCTGTATTTTTCATAGTATCTATCAACTTCTAATATATTATCTAATTTCATTATTTATTATGATCCTTATTAATTGCCTCCTATAGCCTCAGTTAAAATTAAAATAAAATCCCCAGTGCCTCCTTTCCTATTAATGGCTTCATAGACACAAGTACTCTTATTTTTCTCTTTTCCCTGTTTCCTATGATAATTACCTGCATATTTCTTTCTTTCTTTTTTTTTTTTTTTTTTTTTTTGGTCCCAGGGATTGAACCCAGGGGCACTTATCCACTGAGCAACATCCCCAGCCCTTTTCATATTTTATTTAGAGACAGGGTCTTGCTAAGTTGCTTAGGGCCTTATTAAGTTGCTGAGGCTGGCTGAACTTGATCATCCTGCCTCCTCCTCCTGAATTGCTGGAATTACAGGCACGCACCACAGTCCCCGGCAACCTCCATATTTCTAAAGCACTTTCTTTTACTGATTTTTTTTTCAATTTTAGATATTATCTACTGACTTATTAGGATTTAGGAATACAGGTTTCATTCAAGTTTCATCATTCCCTCCCCTCAATTTATTGACATCATTCATGCTGGTTAAATCAGTACTGAATATTACATTACTCTGACCATGTAAACATTATAAATGATTTGCCATATGATCAGATTTACTTTTTTCTACAACTCTTTGTTTCCCCTGAAGTTAGTAGTTGCTTCATTTTTTTCATTTGTTTCACTTTCTAGTTACCTATCACTAAATCATCCCTTAAAGATTCTGCCAGATCAGAAATTTTCCCCTCAGTATAATTAAACACACCAAGTATTCTATTGATTTCATGTTGGGAGCATGTTATTCCCTAGCTCATCCTAGGAATTTCTTCCACCTTTTTCCAAAGTTGGAATTCTTTTCTTCAAATCTCAGGTCAGGTCTTCCATTTTTTCTTGATTTATTACTTATTTGATAGATGTATTCTCCATTTGTCTCTTGAGAAAGAAAGCGAGGGAGTAAATTTTTTAGACCTATATGTCTGGAAATGGTGGATTAGATGATAATAGAATCAATCATCTTAATTTTTTAAATATTTTTTTTTTTTTAGTTTTTGGCAGACACAACATCTTTGTTTGTATGTGGTGCCGGGCCACATGCATGCCAGGCAAACGAGCTACCACTTGAGCCACATCCCCAGCCCTGAATCATCTTAATTTTTAAGAAAATTATTATAAAAACACTCAAATAAAATGAAAGTAGAGGGCTGGGGCTGTACCTCAGTGGCAGAGAGCTTGAGGCATGAGGCACTGGGTTCAATTCTCAGCACCATATGAAAATAAACAAATAAAATAAAGGCAATTAGAACTATAAAAAAATTTTAAATGAAAGTAGAAAGCTAATACAAAGAAAACCTATGTATTCATCCCTGAGATACAATAATTAAAAGTTTCCCGTATTTACTTTTTCCATTCTTTTTTTTTTAAGATATCCAAGATCCAGAGGAGAGAGCAATTTGTCTTTTATTTTATTTTAAGAGAGAGAGAGAATTTTTTAATATTTATATTTTAGTTTTCGGCGGACACAACATCTTTGTTTGTATGTGGTGCTGAGGATCGAACCCGGGCCCCACACATGCCAGGCGAGTGCACTACCGCTTGAGCCACATCCCCAGCCCAACTTTTTCCATTCTTTTGTATTTTTATTTTTTCTTTTCTTTTTTTCCTGAAATATTTCAAAGCAAATTCAAAATATCTTGCTATTTCACCATTTAAAGATACATTTTTAAATATGGTCATTTTTTTTTTTTCACTTAACCACGGTGCCTTTAGTACATCTAATGATATTGACAATAGTTCTTTTCACCATCTTTTGGGAGGCCTTCCATTTACCACACTTACTCATTACTACTTCAGCTGCTTTTCCCTCCCCTGCCTTCTGTTAGATTGAACAAGTTTTCTTTCTTATTTTTCTTCTTTTCTATTGATTTGGCAATTTTGAATTTTCTTTCTATTATTTGAGTAGATATTAATAACTTTTAAATATGAAAACTTTATAAAGTCCGCAGTGAATCATTATCTCAACCCTCTTTACAAACGTATATGGATTTGAAAATATGCTAACTCTAACCCTCTAATCCTATTTTATATGAAAATGTTTCCATAATTCTAACCTGCTTTGTTTTCCTACTACCCCTCTTTAGTCATTAGAGTTATTGTTAAGTTATGCAATTCATGCCTATTTGGGTATGCTCACAAGATTACCCTTCTCTTTGCTCACATTTTTTCTTGGATCACAAGTTTTCCTTCTTGCCATGGTTTCCTCTCTGCCTGATGTATGTATCAGTGGTCCTTTCAGCAAGAACCTGTTAGTAGTAAATTTTTAATTGCCTGAAAATGAGCTTTTTCCCCCTGAATTTCTGAATGATAGTTTAGCTAGCTTTAGTTCTATCATCTGAATTTCTTGGACATTAACACTACTATTTGTTTTGATTTACTCAAGATGGATTGTTCCCACAAGTGCTTGTAAATTTGAACTGTGCGTTTCTATTTGGTGGATCTCTACTTGTGAGAATCCTTTATGATCAATTTTGAAGTTATATACTTTCCAGAGGTATTATGTGATTACTTCCCGCAGTCCGGCTACAGCAAAATAACGGGGGGGGGGGGGGGACACGAACAACTTGTGTAGATTGATACAGCAGGAGTAGGAGCCGTTTATTGTAGGACAAGAGGGGTATATATACATTACATATAGCTTATCTTAATTAACATAAACTAGATACAGCAATCAACCAATAAGGAATCTCCACACTTAATGGCTCGCTGGTGTTACTTCTCAAACCACTTCCTCTGGCAAAATGCCAGGCACCATCCTGACTTGTTTACAGACCTTAACAATTACTTCCCAATTTTATGTTAATTTTTTCTGCTTATGCATTTTCCAAAAATGAGTCTAATATAAATATGAACCCTAAGCACTGAAATGGTATGGGCCTGTGATTTTAAGTTTACAGGGACACATTTTTTTTTTTTTTTTTTTTTTTTGCTTCTCCACATTCAAATTCTGGCCCCAAATAGGAAAGTTTTCTATCACTTTCCTTTTCTAATTAGCTGATTCTTTTCTCTTAGTCACCATAATTTAGCCTTTAAGAGTCCCAACATTGGGCAGGGAGAGGGGATTGTTACTTCCATTTCCCCACCTTATGGGAACGGGACATTTCTCTCATCCAAGCCCCTATTTACAAGATTGACCCCACATCTCCTCCCAAAACCAAGTGTCTGCTCATTTGCTTAACCCATGTCATGGTCTGTTTGTGTTGCTAACAGAATACCACAGACAAGAACAGAACAGAAATATAATTCTCACAATTCTGAAAGTTAGAAATCCAAGATCAAGGTGTTAGCATTTGGTTTCTGGTGAGGGTATTCTTGCTTCATCCTCCTGTAGCAGAAGGTAGAAGAGCGAGTTAATCAAATGCTGCATGAAGCTGCTTTCATAAAGTCCTTAATTCCATCAATGGCATTCACCACAGTGCCGGGCAACTGTAGGGAGAGCCAGATCTCTGAGTCTCCGGCTCCTATGATCTAATGACCTCTTAGAGGCCCTGCTTCTTAATACTATCCCACTGGCCTTACGTGGATTTTGGAAGGGACCTCTTCAAATCACAGCAACCATTCAGACCTTCATTTCTGGAACTCGGTTTTCTCTCTTTCATTTAAAGTCAACTATGAACTTCAATTGAATATCTGTCATATTTCATTCATCCTACGTAGGTGCTTCTGGTAGAAAGTTTTCAGGTAATCTAATCAATTATACTGTTCAACCAATGAGGTCACTTTTTAATTTGATCTATTACTCACAATTGCAGGGTAAGTGTTGTTCAGTCTCAGAGTCTGGGAAACATCATCCATCTGGAAAGCCAAAAATTCTTCCTCTGTCCCTTCCAAGTGAGACTGCTGGAAATCAAACGTCCACCACTGAGAGAGATGTTCGTCCAAAGACAAGATATAGAAACAAATTTCCTCATTTTCCTGAAAATTCAACACAGAAAGCACAGAGAAACAAAAACAGAACCGTGAACCTGCCTTTGAAGGCTGAGCACAAGCCAAGGACTGCCTTTCCTACAGAAGATGAGGCAGCCTATGACATTTTGAGGATGTGTTCTCAGTGTGGTATCCTACTTCCCCTTCCCACCCTATGTCAACATCAGGTAAGCAGCCTCTCTTCTCTCCTTACACGGCAGTGAACCATTTGGATAGTATCTTCCAGAAATCCAAGACTTGCAGGATGCTACCCCAGTGTTGCAACTGAACGGGCCTTTCCCTAACTTCTCTGTGTGCCCAAGGTTTATTTGGGTTACCTCCTACATACTGGATCACCTGAGAAAGTAGAACCAGTTCTCTGAGTCCCCAGCTCCTAGCCCAGCACCAACACATGGCAAAATGCTCTAAAACTGGAGTGAAACCAAGGATAGCCAGTCTCTCTCTTCCTGAAGGTGTAGATCATTGAGGGAGAAATGGGCCTGGAATGGTGCAGAAGGGTCAGAGAGCCAACGTGTCTTGCTCCAGATTCTAAGTCAGTTGGTGGTTTGCCTCCAGCAGGTCAAGATTGCTTTAAGCCAGCCGTGGTGATGCACGCCTGAAATCCCAGCAGCTCAGGAGGCTGAGGCAGCAGAATCAAGAGTTCAAAACCAGCCTCAGCAAAAGTGAGGTGCTAGGCAACTCAGTGAGACCCTGTTTGTAAATAAAATATTAAAAATAGGACTGGGGATGTAGCTCAGTGGTTGAGTGCCCCAAGTTCAAGCTCCAGTCCTCTCCCCACCCAAAAAAAAAAAAAAAAAATTAAGCAGATCAGGATTTGCAGCCATCTCCCTCAATATTATGTTTTTTTTTTTTTTTTTTTTTTTTTAGATATCCTAGTTCATTTTGTTGTGAGTTGGTATTAGAGGTAGTTAACAACTGAATGCAAGTTACAATGCTGAGCTCTTGAATAATGGTTAATTGTGGGAAGCCATTCTCACTCAGTGATTTGAGTTACCTCCCTGGCTGGGTGAGAGGCACTCAGGCAAGCTTTGTCAGAGCCTTCCCCACCCTGTCTCAGGTGCAAGGGCTTGTCCCTGTGGGGGTGTGCCTGACCACTGACCTGAAGACCAATCACTGACCCTGACCTTGGAATGCTGCCCCCCTCAACCTTCATTGGATGGAATTTTCCCTTTAGTTTTTTGTTCCCCAATAAAAGCTCACTCCCTGGCGTGTTCCCTCTCTCTCGATGGCCTCTCGTGTTAACCTCGCTACCGCATTAGGTGGCTGGAGGCAGGAGCTAGGAGGAGCCATCTCTGAGTTGGGTGAAAAAGGTAGCTGAGAGTCATGTCTCTTTAATTTAAACTCACTAGTTAATTTCTATGCTTCAAACCTCTATTATGAAGCTAGCGTGCTGGTCGTGTGGCTGAGTTAATCGTCATTGTAAACAATAAACAGATATTTTATCTTCATTTTACAGGTGAGGAAACTGAACAGAAAGGTAGACTACCTTTCCCAGGATTGTGCAATTAGAGAGTGCCAGAACCCAGTCCATAATCCTCACATATATAGCTCTAAAATTTATGTTCTTAAGCTCTGGACTGGTTTGTTTGTTTGATATTGTTTAAAATACAAAGTACTAAATTTTTGTTGAAACTAGCTGACATAATACCATATTAAAGAGTATGGAATTAAAGGTAATTAATCATTCCCCACTCTTACCCTTCCCCACTCCTATGCCCTGAGATACCAATTTCAACAGCCTTGTGGGTGTCCTTGAATTGCTTCGATTTCCCCACATATTAGTTTTATATATTCATTATATTCACATATTGTTTTTATATAGTCATTTGCCTTTTCCACTTAATATATGACACATACTCTCTTCACAAAGGTAGACCTAAATCTTTTCTTCTAACTTCTTTGTCATCAATATATGCATATGATTTTTTAAATGAGCTAATTCATATTTGCTGGGGGTGCTATTAGGGCTATTTCCCTTTTCTCCATTCCTTTTTTTTTTTCTTTTCCTTCAGGGCTGAGGCCTTGCACTAGGCGAGCACTCTGCTACTGGGCGAAATCCCCAACCCCTCTCCATTCTTATACAATAGGATTGCTAGATTGAGCAAATGAAATTCCCAGATGATAATCAAATTTGGATTTCATAGAAACAAAGCATTTTTAAATATACGTATGCCCCCAAGAAATGATTCTTGGTTTCTCTGAAATTAAAATTTAACCTGGTATTCATCCTATACATAATATAACTATTGAATAATCTTGTTATATAATCATATGCAAACATGTACATTTGGAGCACTATTATACACATTTCCTTGCATCTTAATATTATGATCCAGCAATACCCAAGTAAAATCCCTTTGAGTCAAACAATGTGGCTTATTGTTTTCAATGGCTACGTAGGAGTCCTTGGCAGGAGAGTCTCTCTTCTGCTCCTTCCCCATGATCATCAGCCTCTTTTAACACTCTCCTAGAATCTCCTGATCCTCTCCTGGCTCAGTGGGGCCTCTTCTATCCATCCCACCCCATCTTTATCTTGGAGCTCATGCTCAGGAACAGGGGACAGCAATATTCAGAGACATTTCAGAAACCAGCACTTGCCACTGGGAACATATTGAACTTTATTATATCCATTTTTTTTTTTTTTTAGGAGAAATGCCTGCGGTTAGCTTCATGGAAAGGAAAACAAGTGAGAAAGTCCAGCTAGATTTGGAAAAGGTACTAAGAATTTAGATTTCCTATTATGCCGGTGTTCCTGCTTACTTTCCACGGTGCTCTCTATTTATGAAAAGAGATCAATTTTATTCTTTGGGCTTTAGAAGAAAAGCTTTGCACGTTAACCATATTTCTTCTTTTGAACAGAGACATAGGTTTACCCAAGGGATACAAATGACCAGGAAGAAAAAGGATTCCAGTTCTTCTGGCTGAGCATTCTGATTAGTCATCTGGACTCAACAGCTGGCATGTCTAAGAGACCTCAGCTTTGCCCTGAAGAATAAAAATGTCCTTCCTGGAACCTTCTTGTTCACCTTCTTTGGAATTTCTTGCTGGTTTTCCAGGGCAAGAGATGGCAGGAGCCAGGACAGCAGGATGAGCAGGGAGTGGGGGAGGGGAGAAAAGAAGAGGAAAGAAAGCAGTAGAGGGAGAAATGAGGCTCAAGGGTCAAGTGACAAAGGGGCAGCTTTGAAGACTTTGGGTAGGGAAGGAGGGGGAGTCTGGAGATGCAGCCTACCTAGGGACAAACAGTACACTCAATTTTCTTGGGGGGGGGGGGTCATTGGACATTGGGGAGGTCTCTTTGGGCACCAGCTCCCTGGCTGGAGTAGGGAAGGGCCAAGGAAGGTGGGTGGTTAGGAAAACCACATCCTGGATGGGAGGAGGCGGGAGGGATTGAAAAGGTGGGGCGGCTCTCTAGCAAATGTTCAGATTTGCTTCAGGCCTTTCTTGGGGGGCCTTGTCCAAAGAGAAGAAAAGGGAGCCCCAGGGTAAAGCCTGCAACAGCGACTTCCTAAAGAGAGGCGCAAAAGCTGGGTCTCCAGAGGCTTGGAGGGACCCAGAGGCTAGGTCAGGACCCGACAGGTTGTGGACTGCGCCCCAATTTCCCAACAGAACCTCTTCCTTGCATGGAAGGGTAGAGTGCATGACCATGTTCACCCCGAGTGCCACGCGAGCCTCCTGCCTCCCAGCGCCGGTAGGGTCCTCTCCTGGGCAGTCAGCGCGGGTTGCTCCATGCCCTGTACACACCAACAACTGACTTGGCGACTCCAAGTGTGAGCCCCTGAGACCTGTGGTGCTGAGCAGAGCCGTGCGGGCGGGCGGGGCGTCACAAAGGCGACCCGGAGATGGACATTTATTTACCTGGGCGATGGCAGGGTGCGGACCCCGGGTGCTCAGAGTTGGCGTCCGAACAGCAGCGGCGTGGGTAAAGCAGGCAGGCACTCGCCATCCCTGCAGCCCAAACCGGGCACAGCCGGAGCGGGGCGCAGCGAGTGGGTAACTGGCGAGGGGGCGCGCGTTGCAGGCTGCCAAGTCCCTCCGGGAGGCTCAGGCGGGGTGGCGGAGGGACGCCCAGAGGTCTGGAGCGCGAAGGGCGGGCTGCCTTCCTCGCCCGCCTCCTCCTGGAAGTCCTTGGGAGTTTCCCCAGCCACCCTGCATCGCCCGATGGATAGGACATCCTTAGGTTTCCTGACTGGCTGTGTGATATGGTAGATGGAGCCCAGCTTGGAGTCCCAGCTTAGGGTGGAATCCAAGGTCTTACCTTCTATTTCTCCATTTGTAAAGTGGATGGATTCATCTCTTTCTGAAGAGGATGGGGCAGAAGTATCTTGGTCCCCTCCTACTTCCTAATGGCAGCCAACATTTGGGTAGGGTTTCCAATGTTCTAAGCGCTCTTCTGTCCCTTTCCCTAACTCAGCTCATATAATACTCCCAACACTAGGAGAAAGGTACCATTACCCTATTTACAGATGCAGAGACTGAGGCACAAAGAAATTAAGGTAACACAGAAGGAGCCCAACCCACGAAGCTACACTGCCTCTCACTTATGATGAGGGTCTAGGGTTCTCTCAGTCATCATATTTGATTTGGGGGTCCCTCAAAAAAACCTCTCCAGTTCCACCAAACATATTCTTCTACCCATACCCCGACTGTTTAAATATCTATGGTTCTTCCCACTTTTGACTTTGAGGAGGAGAGAGAGAGCTAGCTTTGCTTTGTTTTTGTTTGTTTGATTTTGCAGTGTTAGAGATGCAACTTAGGGCTTCACACATGCAAGGCAAGTACTGTACCCCTGAGCGACACCTCCACCCCTTCAGTTTGGCTTTTGAATTGGTTTAGATTTGGGGGCACACCTTTTCAATGTCTTGATCCGTAGAATGGCCTGCAGAGGTTCCCCAACCTTGAGTAGCTTACAAGTGATTGAAGAGACATCCCAAATTTTTCATTTGTTAAATGTTTAAGTACTTACTTGATAGAAGACTGGGGATGGCCCTAGTCCCAAGCAGTGTGGATCCCTTAGGAGAGAAAGACAAGGACATAGATCATACGCAGTGATGCACACTGGTAAGAAGGAACAGAGAAGGGAGCACGCTGAACATGCAGGCAGGGACTCTGGGAACAGGCTAGAGCCTGGGGTCATGGGTGACAGCAGGCTACTGTTAAATCCTTCTCAGAAGTCTGTCCAGATCTGAATGTGGGGGAGGGCCTGCCGCAGGCAGAGGCCAAACTGCTCAGTGGGTAGGAAGGGAACTTGATGGAGGAGGAATAATAAAAGAGAAGGTCACCAGGAAGGCCCACATAGCACTTGCTGGAGGATGCTCATTGTCTGTGGTGTTGATGGGAGCAGGAGGAGACCTGGGCCCATCACTGGAAACAGAGGATGGGACAAAGACAGGTAGACCACCATGGGTCCTGTTCAGCAGGATGCAATGGGTGAAATATACACAGAGCCACGGAAGGAATTTTACAGACATTAAACACACATCTGGCAAACACACAGACAAAAAGGGGCACATCAAACATACTGGAATAGTTGTCTACCATGTACAGGAGAGAGCAATGGAATGAGATAAAGAGCTAAAGGGAATAAATGAATAAGTAAAACCAAAGTGGTGTCTCATGCACACAAACAATGTCTATCCCACATTGAGAAAAATATAATTTTCCCCCTTTGCATTTGAGGCCCCAAAAAATAGAGGTAAGAAAAAAAGTTCAAGAGAAAAGAGTCAGAAAGTCCAGGTTCTCATTCTGGGGTCCTGTTTCTCACTTGTTATGTGAACTCAGGCAAGATCCTTTACCTCTCTGGACTCCAGCATGCACCTGAAACCAATTCTCGGGTCTATTTCCAGTGCTATGATTTTATGAGCTGGGACCAACAATCTTGGGCTTCCTTGATAGAGTAGCCAATAAAAGCTTGAACCTGGACATACAGAGGTAGGGGGTTGGGAGAAGCAAGGAAAATAAAGGAAGTTTTGAGCAGGAGAAACTTTGAAAGAAAAAAAAAAAACTTGTGAAAACTTCAGCAGATTCCTTGTATCAGGCAGGGCAGGGAGACCCCCATGGGTCCTGTTCAGCGGGACTCCCAAGGTTGGCTGGTGACACCACCTGCAATCCAACAGCCAAATCAGAAACAACAGTTATCAAATCATATCCTCTAAGGCCCTCACAGACCCAGTTTCCATCGCAGTGCCTGGATTTCCCATGACCATCCTTCCTCTACTCCCCCAGTGTGTCCATTCTACACCGAGACTGACCACATCACCTCCACACCGATGACCCTTCCTCTCCATAGCGCTCCCTGACCTTAGCTGAGGTTCCCTACCGCTGTTCTGCTGCTCTACTCTTGAATGTACATCAGCAATGCAGCTCAGAGCACACAGAGGCTCGCATCCAGAGAAGCAGGCAGACCAGGTCAGAATTCCAAACACTCAGGGAGAAGGAACAGCAGGAATCCTGGCCTCTTGGACACAGTCTTTAAGCCCCCTCCATGCAGGACCTCCTGTAGGTCCTACTGGATCTAGCACCTCTGCCACATGTCCAATATTTTACTTCCCTGAAGGTGAACACATCCTATGCATTCGCAGCCCTGTGGCCTCTCACATATTTATTGTCCCCTCTGCCTGGAATGTATCAGTACTTCCACCACCACCACCAGGCCAAGTGGGTCTGCCTTGCAGATCTGACCTTCAAAACCACGTCACCTATGTCACTTCCTCTGAACAGCCCTCTCTACTTCCTCCCTGCCCAGAGAGAATAAATGGTAGACTCTGGGTCTACCGTGACTATGCCTGGACCTTTTCACTTCTTGCATTGTGGTGAAATTGAGGACCGATCCTCGTCCCTGGATAGACTGTGCAATTCTTACAGGTGTGGGTTGTGTCATGAGGTGAACCTGAACCCCCCTCAGCTGGTACCGTGCCTAATATAGTACACAGAGGACCACAGAGAAAGTTGGTTCAACTGAGTTTAACTTCTGCTGGGCAGGTAATGGCTCTTCCTTTGTACTCCCCACAGAAAACAATTGCTTGTCTTTCCTCATTTTTGGAAGCCCTGCTTACCACGCAGCTGCACAACACATCTGGGTTCTTTGATGGATGAAGAAAGTGAACCCATCCAGCCTCAAGACCAGAGTTGCTGGGCCACCCTGCCCGATGTCTGCCTGCGACGTGTCTTCTGGTGGCTGGGAGACAGGGACAGGTCCAGGGCAGCCCTGGTCTGCAGGAAGTGGAACCAGATGATGTATTCAGCTGACCTCTGGCGATACAGGACCATCACCTTCAGCGGGAGACCTTCCCGGGTACACGCATCCGAATTTGAGTCAGCTCTTTGGTATGTTAAGAAATTTGGCCGTTACCTGGAACACCTGGAGATCAAATTCCTGAATCCTTACAATGCTGTCTTGACGAAGAAGTTTCAGGTCACCATGCGAGGTCTTCTCTCGTGCCTGGGCAAGAGTAACAACCGCCTGAAGTCTCTTTCCATTCAGCACTTGGAACTGGACCGTCTGGTCTGGAGGAACAGCATCAGGAGCTCTCTCATCAAGAGCCTGAGCTTCTTCCTAAAGAAAATGGGCAAACACCTGGACTACCTCAGCCTGAAAGGGGCCAGGCTCACAGTGGAGCAAGGCTGCCACGTCCTCAACTCCCTGAGCTACCTACGGAACGAGAGCATGGCCTCGGAACTCAACATTGAGGATTACTTCAGCCATCACCTGGCCGTCTACAGCAGCCCCCAGTTCAACAAGACCATGGCCACGTTCCACAACCTGGTGTCCCTGACGCTCAACTACAACTGTATCTCTGATGAGCTGCTCGAGAACTTGGGTGAGAACAACGCCAGCACCCTCTGGACCATGAACATCAAATGCCATATTCACGATCCCCATGGCCAAGTTGTCTGGGGCATGTCCTGGGCCAAGCTGGCCAGACAGGCCAACAACCTGAAGGTGAACTTCTTCTTTGAGCGGGTCATGAAGTACGAGCGCTTGGCCCGGATCCTCCTGCAGGAGATCCCGGTCAGGAGCATCAGTCTGAGAAGCTGCTATTTCAGTGATCCAGACTGGTCCATGCGGCCCACTCTGATGGACCTCCTTCCCACCTTCCGGCACACTCTGCAGGTGAGTGGGAAGTGAGACTCGGGAAGGCTTGAGAAGAGCGACTGTCACTCAGGTGACTGGCTTTCCCAGAGGAAAGCCCCCCTGCCCGCTCTTAGCTCAGCTCCCACACATCTCAAATTAAGGGTCTAGGAAATGTTTGCCAGACCAACTTCCCCTGTGTCCCCACTGCCACAGCAGATGACAAAGACTGTTGCTCATCACAGACTCTTTTCTTATTGCTATTCCCTAAACAATGCAGAATAACAACTATCTACATAACATTTACGTTGTTCTTAGGTATTATAAGTCATCTCCAGGTGATTTAAAGTATACAGGAGGATGCACATAGGTCATATTCAAATACTATGCCATTTTATAAAAGGGACTTGAGCATCCATGGATTTTGGTATCTGAACAGGGGGAGTCCTGGAAGCAATCCCTTATACATACCAAGGGATGACTGTAGCTGGTTTGAGCTTTTCCTGAAATACAGGAATTTTCTGGTTGGTTGTTAACCAAGAAAATCCTCTATATCCTTAGCTCAGAGCTGTGAAGACAGAGTTAGGAGGAGCCTTCCAAGTGACAGGTGGTCAGCCTCTTCCACCTTCCTACCAGGCCACAGCAGAACACAGAGTACCTGTGGCTCCTGTGGTCGCTGCTATCCAGGGACCTATCTGATTACAAAAGTGCCTGCTACTTGGAAAGATGGGTTGGGAGAGAACCAAACTAACCTAAAAGCTAAATTCAATTTAGTCCACTGAAGAGCTTGGAGGTTCTGGACTATTCTCTAATCTTGCATTTTCCCCCATATATAAAACCAGAATCATTTTTGAGCCTCCTAAGGGCCTCCCAGTGGTTCTAACAATTGACATGAATAACTATAAATAACATTATGAACATGGATGAAGATGCTAATAGCTCATTTGATGTCCGCATAACCCTGAGGCGTGCAGGGCAGACATCACTATGATTTCTCAGAGCTACAGAAAAAACCTGAAGTTTGGCAGCCTGCCCACTGTCACCCAGCCAGTCCATCCCAGGGATGAGGTCAGCACTTTGGTCTCTGGATTCCAAATGCACTTGCCTCCACCTTCCAAGTTTTTCAAATTTGCATGCAATCACACTTATTCTCAAAGCTCTTCCTTTGAGAACTAAATGTCTAGTGTCCCTTATCTAAAAAGCTTGCAAACCACTCCAGCTATCATCAGGCCCAAAGCTGGGCCTTGCAGATAAGGTAGAATGACCCAGCCAGTCCCAGAAACCCTGCCCACACACTCCCCTCTTTGGTACTTTTCCAGAAATTAACTTTTGAGTTCAACAACAACCATGAGTCACTGGATGAAGAGCTGCACCTTCTCATTCTAAACTGCAGGAAGCTGTTTTACTTTAAAATCTGGGCTTTCCTCGATGTTAGATTTGTAGAGCGAATTCTGAAGAGCCAAGAGGAGGGGCAGTGTGCCCTGCGCACCCTCAAGGTAAGAGCCCCCAATTGGTTCTCTGGTCGTCTGGACACCCTTGGTGTCTGGACATGGTGATTCTGCTCTGAGATGCAGGTCAGAGATGAAGGGAGGGCTGGGCAGGGGGCAGTCATCGCACCTGAATCGAACAGTTTCCCAGAGAGGAATTTGGAGCTGTCTTCCGTAGTACACTCAGGCCTCGGTATCCATGGGTTCCACATCTGTGCATTCAACTGACTAAAGATAGATACTTGGGGAAAAATACTGGGTCTGTACTGAAGATATACAGACTCTTTTCTTATTGCTATTCCCTAAACAATGCAGTATAACAACTATTTACATAACATTTATGTTGTCTTAGGTATTATAAGTCATCTCCAGGTGATTTAAAGTATACAGGAGGTTGCACATAGGTTATATTCAAATACTATGCCATTTTATAGAAGGGACTTTTGAGCATCCATGGATTTGGTATCTGAACAGGGGGGAGTCCTGGAAACAATCCCTTATAGATACCAAGGGATGACTGTAGCTACTTTTCCTAATTCTGACAGATCCTTTGGATTAATTGTTAGGTCCTGAATGATGTGGTCACTGTGTGTGTGTGGGGGGGGGTGCATTTCTCTGTTGGTCCAGGTGAGAATTTATACAAACAGATACGAGACAAATGAAGAAGACAGGACCCTCCGGGAAATTTACAGGAAGTACAGAAAGCTGATCGATTCAGAGCTAAACTATTTTGTCATCGCTTATCCCATGATGTGAAGAGCACTCTCTGGAAGAAGAAAGCTAGGAGCACTTTGAACTTGAAAATCCAGTTCTCAGAGAACTATGCTTGTGGCACCCCACCTCCAACCTTCTTTCCTCTCCTTTTTGCCAATCCCACACCATCATGAACAGCCCAGCAAAGGCTGGGACTGCTGGGGATGTGAAGGCCCTAGGTGACTTTAAAGTGCTATCTTTACCAACTATCCAGGAGTAATTTCTCTTTTTATCATTTTTTTTTTTTTTTTTGCTTTTTGACACCCTCATTCAGCCACAGAGGGGGAAAACACACACACACACACACACACACACACACACACACACACACACTCACACCCGAAAGTCACCAGAAGTAGCTTCCTACTAGGAGACGCTACCAGTGCTCCTAAAAAGGTGTGTGACCAGCCAGTAAGCAAAAAAGAATCTATGACCCACGTTGCCAGTTTAGAACTAGATCCTTCATGTCAGAGCCTCCTGACATTGACATGGTCAGGGACTGACCTCACCTAAATGGAAATCCGCCAGCCTGTCCTAGGACGAAGCAGGAGAATCCCCCACTTTCAGAAGGAGCCTGTTCAGAGCTGGAACTCTCTCCCCCTGGGAGGAGGAACTCAGGCCCTGATTTTTTCAGTCTTGTGGACTCAGTTCTCCTGCCTTGGCTTTGCTATGTCTTTAGTTTTCTATTCAGGCCCAGCCTGCTGCGGACGCTCAGTCCTCAATGTGGGCTGAAACAGAAGCAGCCATTGCACTCGTGTTTATGAAGAATCTGTAGTGTCCTGGGGGAGGTGTTCTCAATGCCATGCTAAGTGAAGAAAGCAGAACACAGACCTCCATATTTAGTAAGATATCAATCATATAAAACAAATCTAAGGTTGTTTTTTTTTAACCCCAAAATATTAGGAGTTATTTCTGAGGGGATAGAATTATAGGTGGTTTTTATTCTCCTTTTTATGTTTATATTTCTGAACTTTTCTACAAAGACCATTTTTTATTTTTTATCATTAGGAAGAAGTCTAGTGTATTTAAAATAATGAGTAATTTTAAATTCCTGAGTCCATGCCATAGACATGTTTTATTTCTGGTCCTTTGAGGGTTTTTTGTTTGTTTGTTTTGTTTTGTTTTGTGCACATAGTTGCCTGTTGTTCTCTTTTTCAGTGTATATAAACAAATAAAATTCCAGAATATTTTTAATAAGTGACTAGTTTCAGACTTGTTGTCTTGCCTTTGTGTGCTGCGTGTCCATATTTATGCTTTTTAACCTTTTGTTACAATTTGTATTTAACCAGTGCTTTTTTTTAAGAGAGAGAGAATTTTTTTAATATTTATTTTTTAGTTTTCGGTGAACACATCATCATTATTTTATTTTTATGTGGTGCTGAGGATCTAACCCAGCGCCCCGCCCATGCGGGCAAGTGCGCTACCGTTTGAGCCACATCCCCAGCCCCAAACTAGTGCTTTTTAATTCTCAAAGCACTTTCATGGTCACGATCATCTGGTTCATTCTCCTGCAATGCTGTTTGGTAGACACGGTCACCGTTTCACGAGCATTCAGGAGGAAGCTCCTGAGTCTGATGGGGAAAGACACCTTAAATTATCATAAAAAGCTAAAAGCTAAAAGGGCCAAGGAAGCAATCCCTTACTCAGTGGCCCAAAGGAGGTGATTTGCCTGGGGTCAGAGAGGGGCTTCCGCTGGAATCCTGACCACCTGGCAGATGGTTCCATGGGTGTGATTTCTTTGTATTATGGATGATTCTTTTCATCCCAAACATGGAATCTACATATAGGTAAACTCTTACATAAACAGGTGTTCAAGTTCTATGAAAATTCTCTCCAAAAAAGGAGAAGGTTCATCTTACAGCTTTGCAAATCTGCCATGTCTGGCGGAATTGTAGACCCCTGGATTCTCTCCATGCTTCTGCCTTCAGTCTGCTGAGATATCACATACCATGTCACCTCCAGAAAACTCCAGATAAAATGGGAGTAAAAAAGGCACATAATGACTTGATACAATTGTTAAAACAGTTTTAATCTCACGGATCCCTTGAAAGGAGGAACTCGGGGATCCTCAGAGATCCCCTGACCACACAGAGAACTACTGGCAAATCAGTCTGGCTCCCCAGAGGAACTGAACCAGGCTCAACAGCAGGAGAGTCATAGTGCACTTATTTAAACAATATTTAAAGTATTAAAGCAAATATCATCCCCCTTTTTTTTAATTGCCATCTTCAAAGGCCCAGGGGTAAATAGAGTCAGCTAACTGACTTATGACCTCTGCATTCCTGAATAACAGCTTCTTTTTTTTATTTTATGAAAACATTTTAATTTGTTATATATGACAGCAGAATACATTATGATTCATATTGCACATATAAAGCACAATTTTTCATATCTCTGGTTGAAAGTAGAGTCACACCATTCATGTCTTCATACATATACTTAGGGTAATGATGTCCATCTCATTCCACCATCTTTCCTACCCCTATGACCCCTCCCTTCCTTTCCTTCCCCTTTGACTACCTAGAGTTCATCTAATCCTCCCATGCTCCCCACCACCACCACCAGCCACATTATGAATCAGCATCCTTAAATCAGAGAAAACATTTGGCATTTGGTTTTTGGGGATTGACTAACTTCACTTAGCATTATAATCTCCAGTTCCATCCATTTATCTACCTGCAAATGCCATGATTTTATTCTCTTTTAATGCTGAATAATATTCCATTGTGTATATATACCTCATTTTATTTATCCATTTATCTACTGAAGGGCATCTAGGTTGGTTCCACAGTTTAGCTATTGTGAATTGTTCGGCTATAAGCATTGATATGGCTGTGTCCCTGTAGTATGCTGTTTTTAAGTCATTTGGGTATAGACCGAGGAGAGGGCTAACAGCTTCTTTTTTTATACTTGTCCTTGTTCTCCAATAAAAAGCAAGAAGATGGAGGGACAGATTCCCACATGGCTCACAGGGCTAAGGGTCTGCAAAGAGCACCTGTTTTTGTTGTTGTTGTTGTTGTTGTTTTGAAGAAATACATAGGACTGCTCCAATGTGTTCCTGGTCCTATCCTTAGAAGCAAGAGACACATACTGACTTTCTAGGATCTCCTTGGGTTGTTGGCTTATAGCTGAAGCAGCTTTGGTGACAAAGTGACTGGGGTCAATTTCCCAGCATATCCAAGTTGTAATGGACTGAACATTTGTATACCCTCCAAAAATTATGTATTATAAAATGTAATCCCCAAGGTGATGATATTTGGAAGTGGGGTCTTTGGAAAATAATTAGGTCACTAGGGTGGGGCCCTCATGAATGGGATTAGTGACCTTATAAAAGAGGCCCCAAAAAGCCTCTTCACTCTCTTAGTATGATGTGAGGATACAAAGAGAAGTTATCAGTCTGCAACCTAGTAGACAGCCCTCACCAGAACCCAACCATGCTGGTATGCTAATTAAGACCACCAAGCCTCCATAACTGGGAAAAATAAATTCCTGCTGTTCACAAGCTACTCAACTCTGTAGTATCTTTCGATATCAGCCTGAACTGACTGAAACCACAAATATGTATGGAAAGTAGGGATTTGATCAAACTAGAGCTTAACTCATTATCTGCTGACCAACTGACAATATAAGGGCGGATTTTTGCTTTTGAAAAGACTCAGGGATGGACCTTTGATTTTCTGGGCTAGATGAAGCCTAAGGCCTAGATTTGCAGACCGTTTGGGCCATCTGTGTGATCTTGAATTAAGTTTCTTACTCTGTTTCGGCCTTAGTTTTCACTATGTATAAAATGGGAGGAGCTGAGAAATGCTGTTATCTCTGAGGTCCTTCAGATGTCGGTCTTGGGACACAGGTCTGGGAGGCTGAGCATGGATGTGAAGGGCTGCAGTGGCCTGAAGCATCTGGCCTTGAGAACCAAGGCAGCCTGGCTTTGAGTTCTGGCCTGCCACCTACCTGCATCCTTGGGGTGAATGTTTAACCTCCTGGACAGCTGTTCTGTATAGAGAGGAATATATTAATAGAAGAATAAATTAATGCACATGATACAATACACAACCCTGGCCCATGGGTATTCAATGAATGTTGGTTTGTATCTTGTTTAATACATGGAAAAAGAGACTTGAAGAAGGACAGGAAGGTAACTTGCCCAGAGCCACACAGTCTACCAGTGGCAGAACCAATACTGTACTTTCCTGATTCAGAGCCCAGAGCTTGCTCTTCTACATAAACAATAAAATGGGAAGATTTCAATTCCTCCCTTTCCCTCACTAGCCCGGGTCAGACAGGTAATTAAAGTGATCTCCTATTGAGCGGGTACATGCTAGGTGTTAATTCACACAGTTCTATGGAATCCCCACAGCAGCTCTAGAAAGTAGAGACTACCATCACCCCTCTTTTAGAGATAAGGAGACTGAAGTTTTTGCAAGGCTAACCTGCCTGAAGTCGTGTAGAATGTGCTGAAAAGTGAGTGTCAAACCCACCCCAATTCCAGAGCCAACCTCCTAATCACTACATTCAGGTTGCATCCCACAGTAAGATTCGGAATCCCTTACTCTGGAATTCCATTAAGTGCAAGAGCATTTGGAAGAGAAGTTCAGTGAAAATTTCTGTTTGATTTCTGTTTAGTCTAGAAATGCTACTGTGTAAAATACAGTAAAATTCTGAGAATTTTATTAAATTAAATTCCATTTAATTACAAGAGCCAGAGGAGAGAGGAGGGAAAGATTTAAGGAAAATTATTCAGAGAATGGAGTGAGCTTATTCCACACTCCTGAACGGATCTTAAAACCCTGACTTCAGAATCCCAGATTGATGACTCTCTGAGTGCCACCGCATCCTGCTTACAATCTCAACCAATCCAGAAACCATGGCTCCTCTTCCTGTTCCAACCTTTTCCTGCTACCTGTTATCCTGCCCCTCTCATCTATAGCCAATGCATATTCAGATATAAATGCCTTGTACTTGCTTTCCCAAATTTTCATTATGAAATTGTTTTTAGCTCTGGTTCCAGTGGACAGTTTTCTAATTACCACTTAACCCCGATGCTGGTCATTGCAGGAATTGTCCCAGACCTGGTTTATGGCTCAATAAATCCTCTGTATTAGCTGACTTTTCATCACTATGACCAAATACCTGAGAAAAACAACTTAAAGAAGGAAAGATTTATTTTGGCTCAGTTTCAGAGTTTTCAGTCCATGATTGGTTGGCTCCATCATTATGGGCCTGTGGGAAGGCAGAACATCATTATGGAGAGGGTATGGTGACATGGTGGTAGAGAAGGTATGGTGGGGCATAGCTGATCAATTCATGGTGGCTGAGAAGGAGGGAGAGAGAGAGAGAGAGAGAGAGAGAGAGAGAGAGAGAGAGAGAGAGAGGGAGGAAGGGGCCAGGGACAGGATATAGTCCCCAGAGGCAAACCTCCCAAGGACCCACTCCCTTCAACTTGGTCACACTTCCTGTTTCTACCACCTCCCAGCACTCCATTCAACACTGAATTCTTCCATGGATCAATCCATTGATGAGGTGAGAGCCCTCATGATTCAGTCACTGCCCAAAGCCCCACTCTAAACTTTGCTGCACTGGAGACCAAACCTTCAACTCTTGAGCCTTTAGGGAACATTCCAGAACCAAACTATAACACTCTCAGAGATCCCTTGGTCTCAAAGAGTTTTGGTTTAACAGATACAGCTCATAAAAATCAAATATATTTAAGTAAAACAAATATATGAATACATCTTTAGGATGTCTTTACTATTTGTTATAATTTTATTTTTTCTTTTTAACTGACACATAGTTGTACGTGTTTATAGGGTACAATATGATAATTCAATATGTGTATACAATGTATAATCACCAAATCAGAATAATTAACATTTCCGTCTCCTTATCATTTCTTGTGTTTGGAACCTTCAAACTTCTCTTTTTAAGTTCTTAAAAATAATAATCAAATAATAGGTTGTTGTAAACCATAGTCACCCTACCCTGTTGTAGAATGTTAGAACTGATTCCTCCTAACTCTCTATTTTGATATGCATTATCCAACCTCCCTCCATCTGCCCCACCCTTCTCAGCCTCTAGTAATCCCTATTCTTCTCTCTTTCTTCTTCAAGACTAACTTTTTTTAGCTTCCGCATATGAGTGATAACACACAATATTTGTCTTGCTGTGTCTGGCTTTTTTCATTAACATAATGTCCTCCACTTCCATCAATTTTGGTGAAAATTATGACGGGTTAAGAATGATGGATGTCATTGTTTCAGGAAAAAAAAAAAACATCAACTGCAACTTGAAAGAAGCAATTTTTTATAAACATAAAATATCCCTTTTCTTTGATGGACCTAAATCCTTTATGCATATTACCCAAACAGCTATGGCAGAGAGAGGACCCACAGAAATTTGAATTGGCAATCTGAAACCACAGAATCCTATATTCATTGGTTGAATATCACACACAGGGAGAGGAATCACATTGTAGGACTTCCCTGAGAAATGCTTAGAAAATTAATCGGATGAATATTTCTCTGTATTTGCAAAAGCACAGATGTTTAAAATACCATCTAGATACACATACACAATCTTAAATGCTCAAGTGGAAGTAACTTCCTTGGAAGCATGAAATTTGGCTTTGTTCATTATGAGTCCCCAGGGCCTTGAACTGTTCTAGAAACAATGGCAGCATTCACTATTTGGTTTTGTTGTTGTTATTGTTGTTGTTGTTTTGTCTTTTTAAAAAATGTTCAGCAGGCAGAAACCTTACAAATCACTTCCCCAGGCCCTCTCACCCAACCTCAATGCTTTTTCTTTGCAGATGAGGAAAAATAAGGCTCCAGTCAGGGAGGGGACCTACCTACCCTAAGATTCTAGCACAGCTGAGACCAAAACCAGGAATGAGCCCAGGCCTGCTTGCTCGGTGAACCAAAGCCATCCCTAGAGAATTTATCCAGATCCCCTTCCATCCAATCTGTCCCCATCAGAACCTTGTTAGATCCCAATTTAACCTTATCACTAATCCATGTAATTGATAGCTTGCTTGTGGTCGAAGACTAAAACCACCATAGAGAAATACAATTCAGGAAAGAATGACAACGATGTTTACTGAAGGGCGGTTACTAAGAGCAGAAAATTACAACCAATTAAAAGGTTCATCTGCTGGGAATGGGTGACGTAAAAGCTGGTAATTCCCTGTCGTGTGATAAGTAAATGACTAGGTTGGATCTTCGTGTCTTCACTTGAACATCCTTCAGGATATCCAAAGTGAAAAAAAGCAAGTTGCAGGACAATACATCTAGAGCAATACTATCTATGTTTTTTAAAACTATATGGAGTTGTATAACTATTAAGCAAAAAAAAAAAAAAAAAAAAAAAAAAGCATTATATGAAGTAAATGCACATAGGAGCTGGTGGGTTGGGTGGAGATTGCCAAGATCTGCCCGCCCCACCCCACCTCGAACACATCATTCAGGACCACAAGTACCATGAGGTCAGTGTCGTGGTCAGGACTTGACTCTCTCCACAGAACCAGCCAACCAAGGTGTCTCAGGCCCTTCATGCCTTTGGAGTTCACCACACTCTTCACCATAGCCCCCACCCTGCGTCCTGGCCACCACCACCACCACCACCCCACCTGAGCAAGGAGAAAGCTGGAAAGCTATCTTGACAGGTGGGAGCCATTATCTCCAGCTCAAGGGCCACTCCTCCTTCCTTCTCCTTGCAGGAAGAGGATGGGAGGCTGGAAGACCAGGGTTTCCTTTCTGGTTGTCCAGGAAACCGGGGAATAAAGAATTCCCTGCAGCCCTTGCAGGGCTCCTTTCCTGGGCAGGTGGGAGAGGGCATGAAGAGAAATCAGATAGGCTAGAGAGGTCAGGACCCTCTGGCCCCTAGATCTATCCCCAGCCTCTGATTGGCTAGAGTCCAGGCCTCAGGCCACGCCCCTCATCCTCCTGAGGGTTTTTTGTTTTTGTTTTGTTTTGTTTTGTTTGTACCAGGGAATGAACCCAGAGGTGCTTAACCACTGAGCCATATCCCCAGCCATTTTTTATATTTTTATTTAGAGACAGGGTCTTGCAAAGTTGCTGAGGCTGGCTTTGAACTCACAATTCTACTACCTCAGCCTCCCAAGCCACTGGGATTACAGGCTTGTGCCACCATGCCCAGCTCCCAGGAGTATTTGGATCAATGGGCTGAAGGACCCATTCATCTCTAGCTACCTCCAGGATCTGGCTTGAACTTTTCTTGGGTCTACATAATTTGACCTCAGTCTACCTCTGTGATCTCGTCTCATACCACCTTCCCTTTTTCTCCAGCCTCATTGGCTGTTCACTTAAAGAGCCCAAAGGAAACAGTTTCCCCTAGGTACTCATATGACCACCTCTTCTTGTTAGTCACCTTTATTTCAGCTTCAGTGTCAGTCCATCAGAAAGGCCTTCCCTGACCACCCAGTCTCAAGTGGCCCTGCACTTGGCCGGCCACCGGCCCACCTATCACATCACCTATTTCCATCTTGGCACTTTGCACTATCTAGAATGGCTTTGTTGTTCACCAGTACGGTCAGCCTCTGGATTGCGTTCCAAGAGGACAGAGAGCTCTCATGCACCCCTGATGGCAGCACCTAGCACAGCCCCTCGCTCTGTAAATAGAAACCGTGTAAATACTTGTGTGTGAATGAATAAACAAATGTGGATACACCCCCTTTGTTAGCCAGCCTTCTGTTACTATAACAAATATCTAAGATAATTGACTTATAGAGAGAAAAGGTTTATTTTGGCTCATAGTTTTAGAGGCTCATAGTTTAGATTAATTGGCCTCGTTGCTTTGGGTGAGGCAGCACTCGGCGTAAGTGTGTGGCCGAGTAAATCTGCTCACCTCATGGCCAGGGAGCCAGGAGGAGAGGGAGGAAGAGATGGAGTTCCACAGTCCCCTTTTCAAGGACATGCCCCAGTGACCTAAGAACCTCCCATTAGATGCCACCTCTTAAAGTCAATTCTGCCATAAGATTTGGTTCAACAAAAATTTCTGGAGTGAAAAAAAGAGAGAGAACAAAAATATTGGGCTAGCTGATTGACTTCCAAGTCCATCCTCTGAAGTGGGGTATCAATCAGAATATACTCCAATCTAGATAAGCAGACTCACCTGTGGCTTAAACAAATGAAGGCTTTTTTTTCCTAATAGGAAATCTAGAGTTGACTGGCTGCTGGTTTACTTTGGGGGCTCCCAAGATTGGCACCAGCATTTCAACTCTATGCTTCTCTTGGCCTTTCTCCATGGTCTCTCAGGGGCTGCTGTAGCCCCAAACATTCATCCACTGTCAAGGCAGGAGGAAGAGAAGGAAAGGACAGCAGCATGGGCTTTTCCAAAATCCCCCAGCCAACTTTTGCTTTTACCTCCTTAGCCAGAACGGAATCTCATAGCCACCCCTGTTTGCAAGGAAGACTGAGAATGAATTTTGCTCCTGTAACATCATTTTGCCCACCATCTTGTGGTGGGCAAGGGAGACCCCAGAGGTTGCATGGCTGCTGAGTCAGCCACGTCCTCCCCACCTGGGAGATCTGTGTGTGGCTGACCATCCAGAGCATGGGAGGGATCGTGCACCGACAGGATGTATCCCCAAAGCCACAATCAAGTGCAAGTCCCCTCAGATGCAGGGTGGTTAGGAAATCCACAGACCAAATCAGCTCATGGGATTGAGTTCATAATTTCCATCAACGCTTCTCTTCTGCATTTGGGAAGTGGAGTCACTGATTGCGGTTTCTCAAAAAACCATTTTTGGCATTCATCTGGGACCTGTGGTTACCCAGCCCCTTCCAAATCTTGAGGCAAAGGATAGAGTCTAAGTCATCACAGGAAACAGATTTCCCAAGATTAAGGTATTAAAACCTCAGGACAGATCTGAACACTTTAAGCTTGGTCTCTGTATCTTGACACTGAGTCACTATGAGCAAGTGATTGGCTCTGTGCCTCAGTTTCTCCATAGAGCATCTTTCCTTGCTTCTGAATGGTGGGCTATCATGGTTTTAGAAGTGTGTGAGTTAGCATTAGGCTACTTGGATCTGAATGCTATTCGTGAAGCCTCCAGCTTTTAGTTTCCCCACCTGTACAATGGGAATAACCGTTTGCACTACACTCAAAAGCGCTCAGTGCGTTGGTGGTTGTCATGATTGTCATGATCATCAACATTGCCAACAGGGTACTTGTCTCCTAAGGCTATATGAAAAGCCCTCCTTGGTTTTGATTTGAGATGGTAACATCCTTTGTAGGGACCCACACCCCATTCTTGACTGCTCGGGAAACAGATTTAACTGAGACCCCTTGACTTTGTGTATGCTGTGCCACTATTGGGAATGTCCCCCTCTGTTTCCGCCAGGCCAGCATCTGTTTCTCCCTCAAGATCCCCTTGCAGGGGTGGTCCTGCTCCCACCTACCCTCAACCCACTCCTCAGCGATGGCCTATGAGTTGCTGCTCTCTCTGGTGGGAGCCTTGGAAAAACCACTGGAAGTCAGTGAGCGGAAAGAGGGGTGCATTCTAAGGATGCTTGAGTGTCACTGCACCCAAGGGCCTCAGAAAGCTTCTGGAGCCAAGGAAGAGGGTGCTGCAGGGGCTTCAGGTAATTCTCCTCTCTTTGTCTTAATGCATTTGGCTTCCACTTTTTCTCTTGTTGCAAAATGGCTCTTTCCTATCCACGTCACAAAGGATGACTATCATCCACGATCCAAAGCTGACATCTCCTCTATTCAAGAGAGCAGCCAGGTAGAACTGAAATCTCCTAGTCCCAAGTCCAAATTCCTCAGGAGAGGGGCCATTGACCCAATTTCCATTAGCAGCTCACTCCTGACCCAATCAACAGGTGAGGAGGAGAGGGAGCAGGTTGGGCAATACGGTGGCTTCTGCAGAATCCCGTAGAGGGCAGGGATGGTCCCTGGGAGGGGACTCTTTCACAGTGGGAGTGCAGGAGTTTGAAGATAAGCAAGTCACCCTGCTACCTATTCAGAGTCCTGCTTCACTTTCAAAAGCAATGTCCCCACGTTCTCTGGTCCCAACAGAGCCACCAACTCTCTTTCCTTCAACCTCTATTGGTGAAGGTTCCTAAGAGAACAGAAACTTCTGGAAGCTTAAGCCAAGAAAGGGACAACATTGGGACATTTCATTGGAAGGTTAGTCATTCGACTCTTTGAAAGAGAGAACCCAGGCTTCTTCCACTCTAGTAAGGAGTTTGTGACCCCCCTTTTAGTCACTTCCACCCCCAGTGTGTTTCAATTTCAAAATCCTGTTCAGGCAGAATCAGAACAGCCCAAGTTGGGTCAAGGAGTAGTGGCCAGGGAGGGCAAGTCATGTTATATGGACATGGTTGGAAAGTCCTCTTGTAGTGTGGCTCTCAGAGAAGAAATTACTGGGGCCTGGGAAGTGATTTCAAGCCACAGTGAAAACCACCATGAATTTAAGGCCAAGAGTCCCGAAACTTCAGGGTGACCTGAGACACAGAGAATTCTTTTCCCCATTTCTCTCTGAATCTCTATGACTTCATCAACTCTGACTAAGAATACCATAGACTAATAGGTTTAAAAACCAAACCTTAGGGGGGATAGTAGAGGATAGGAAAGGTAGCAGAATACAACAGTTACTAATAGGGCATTATGTAAAAATGTGGACGTGTAACAGATGTGATTCTGCAATCTGTATTTGGGGTAAAAATGGGAGTTCATAACCAACTTGAATCTAATGTATGAAACATGATATGTCAAGAGCTTAATAATGTTTTGAACAACCAATAAAAAAAAAAACCCAAACCTTTATTTCTCATAGTTCTAGAAACTGGGAAGTCCAAGACCAAGACATGGTCAGATTCAGGGTCTGGTGAGAGCCCGTTTCCTAGTTCATAGATGGTTCCTTCTTGCTGTGTCCTCACATAGCAGAGAGAAGCTAGCTCTCAAAACACTTATGAGGACACTTAATCCTATTCAGAAGGGCTACAGTCCTCTTGATTGCATTTAATCCTTATAAACTCTTAACAGCATTACCTTAGGAGACAGTATTTCGACATATGAATTTCAGAATGACACAAGAATTCATCCACAATGCTGTTTCTTCACTTATAAAATGACCCAGACAGGCCCAAACTTCCTGAGATTTTTTCCCAGCATGCCCAATTCTGTGCTGCTTGGGAGAATTTCCACTTGTTGCTGCTAACTTAACCCTGAAGTTGTAAAACTTTGATGCTGTGTTTCTTTTATGTTGATGATAGACAAATCAACTTTGGTTCTAACTAGAGAAAAATCCATGCTTAAATGACTCCCATTTTAAAGAATGACAGTTAAAAATAAAAATTTTTATTATCTAAGAATAAGGTTTTCTGTTATCTTGAAAGAATATTTGGCTTGCATAAGTTGGAAGGGATGGACTTACTAGCTACAAAGGCTTTTGCAACTATGGGACGGTTGGAGTGCCCTCAATGAAATATGGAGTGATACTATTTCATTAATAAAACACGGAGGCCAAGTGAGAGCTAGGAAGTATGTGAACCAGGTTGCCTATAGAAATTTGTTCTCGTGAAATCTTGATGTTTTGGTACTCGGTATCTACATACTGAGAAACAGCTTCAGCCACCAAAATAATATTTCCCATAAAGATAGCTCATGCCAGATACTGTTGAGAGGCTTAACATATTTTATGCCACAGATTAAGGCTTTGGAGGCAGGTACTGGAGATTAAATCCAGGGTCGCTCTATCACTCATCCCCAGTCCTTTTCTTTTTAAATTTTGAGACAGAATCTCACTAAGTTGCTAAGGATTCTCACTAAATTGCCACGGCTAGCCTCAAAGTTGGGATCCTCCTGCCTAAGCCTCCTAAATTGCTGGGATTACTGGCATGTGCCGACGTGCCTAGCTCTCAGATACAGGCTTTATTAAGTTTCATTTTACATATGGGGCAACTGAAGCTCAGGGAAGCTGAGTACCTTGTTCTGGATCCACCACAGGTGATGGAGCTATTCTGAACCATGTCTCATTACAGAACCTGTGAACTAAACTAACCTCGGAGCCTGCCAGGCCCTCAGAGCTATATTCAAGAGGAGGAGTCTCCCCTAGAACCTTGAGGGCTACATCCATTGGGGCAGGCTCACAAGCCACACTGAGTTAGCACAAATTCTGAGATCTTTTCTCCAAACTGAGGAGGGATATTTGGATCCTTCCATGCCTGAGCAGAAGAGCACCCAGAGACTTCCCAAGGGCAAAGATGGGGTTCCCGTCTTGCTCAGGACATGGGCAGGGCTGCCCATTTGCTCAGCACCCTGAGAGGTTTTTGTGCAGAACCAAGATGGCACAGATCAGCATGAAGCCCATGCTCTTGGCTTCAGAGAGGATTTCTCCACCCCAGGTTGGGAATACTCCTTGCTGACAGCAATGGACACTTAGATTCTAAAATGGGATCAGTGGACGCTTAGATTCCTAACCTCCCAGGTGTTAGGTTCACATCCTACATTGTCCTTGTGTCCCACAACAGCACACCTAGAGCTAGGCAGCCAGATTTAGGGAACATCAGATATGGAAAGGGTTCTGCACCATCTAGTCTAATCCTCTTACACTACAGATAACTCTATGAGAGGGAGGGACTTTCCTGGAAGTGTAGAGACTAGAATTTTGATTTCCTGACTTCCAGCTGGTGCTGTGCTCTCATCACCAAGTGTCCAATAGGCACTAGCAACTAAACGTTGGCACAGAGTATAGGAACAGCTCCACACAAGGCACTGATAGAGAGCTTCATTCTTGGAAAGTGCTCTTTTGCTATGGGAAGAATGAATGAGCAGGGGCTGTGGCTCAGCAGTAGCGCACTTGCTTGGCATATGTGAGGCACTAGGTTCGATTTTCAGCATCACATATAAATAAAAATAAAGGTCTATCAACAACTAAAAAAAATTTAAAAAAAATAATGAATAAGCAATTGCCAACAACGAAAGGTCTTCCTTTGTCAACCACCCAGCCACGTTCCTGAGCTGCTGTGCTCAGCAGAAGACAGTTGGCTATAAGCAGAGCTAAAGAAACAGTGAGTATATGGAAATAAGCTTAGTGGAAACTTTTAAAGAAGTATGTAAGCATTAAAATAATGACATAGCAACATGGAAAACTGCTTGCAACATACAATTAAGGAAGAAAATAATTATACAAAGTTGAGACTATGCCATGAGAATAACTGTGCAGAAAGCATGCTGGTATAGGGTAGGAACTGTTTCCAGTGGCTCATATTTATTGATCCCTTGTCCATATGACACAGCCCCTGCATGAAGCCCTTCACGTGGATTATTTCATTCAATCCTCCGGTAGCCCTATGAGGTAGGTGCCACAGGGATTTCTCAGGGATTTCTGGCTCCAGAACCTTTAATGGTTTGGTTTTGTTTTGGTGCTAGAGAGGACATCCAGGGCCTCCACATGTACCAAACAAGCACTCTACCACTGTACTACACACCCAGTCCCAGAATCTACACTCTTAACCACAGATTTGAAGGTGTAGCAGTAACAAGAATTTGGAGGGTTTTTTTTCCTTTCTTTTATTATTACTTGATTATTTATAGGGGAAAATATACTCCCAATGATTATTAATTGGTCTGGAAAACCAACACCAAACACACTCTTAAAAAGAACGTATGTATATAATTCCTTGCCGCGTGGGGGCGCTAAAGGACACGCTTTACCAGTAGAAGACGCCTCCAGAGCCCAGGAACAGTTGTGGTTCTTTTCCAAACCCGCAATCCACAGGTCGGTGCACAAGCCAAGCGCCGCCCATCCCGCAGCAGATGTGCAGAGGGGTCCTGGCTTCCTAGCCCAGAGACGTCCCACTCTTTTACCCATGACCCCAGAACCTCAGCAACCTGGCTCCTCCCTTCTTCATCCTAGATCTAATTTTTAAAGCCTGGAAGGTCCCGTGTCCCTAATCCCTTTTCATTTCATTCAGGCGGGCTCCAGATCCAGGACTGCTCTCATTCACCTAAGTTTTGAGTAGACTTTCCACTGACCAGCCAGGAGGGGTTAGGTCAGCAATCACTACATGGCTTTCTAGGGAAAAGGGATTTTGAGAGCCAAGAGAAATAGTAGCAACCCATCTCCTGAGTAAGAGGGACCTGCCCGGATAGGGGATCCAGCCCAGCCACTCTATTAAAATGAACCTCAATTAAAACATCTTGAACTCCCCTCCCCCACCCTGAGTCCCGTGATACTATCAGCGGCCTGCGCCTAGCATTGAACTGCTAAGCACCCACCACGCCAGCAGCGGCAGAATTGAACCTCGCCACCCACCAAATCCCCCACCACCATCTCACCCCCAGCCTCTCCGCCCCACAAGGAAGCTGGAATCCCTCCCCCACCTCCCCAGAAATTGTGGCAGGCTGACTCAAGTTTCGCAGCCGACCTGAAATCAGAGTTCTTTATAATGTTTAATGATGTCGTTTAATGAAAATCTGAACTGTCCCTACTATTAGCAGACGGCCTCAGGGCAGCTGCCCCCGGACCAGCCCGAGAGTTCATCGCCTTCCCGGGGCGGAATGGACTTCCTCATCTGCATGCACAGCACTTCATCTATGTAGATGGTGTTCTCTTTCACCTGGATTTCCTCCTGCAGGGCAAGCTGTCTGCGATGCAGCCCCTTCAGCTCCACATGAGCTTGGGCCAAGGTTTCCTTTAATCTGCAGGAAGGAGAACACAAAGGAATGATTTCTCTTTCTGCATCTTTGTTTGTTTTTTGTTTGTTTGTTTTGTTTTGTTTGTTTGTTTGTTTGGGTTTTTTTTTTTTTTTGGGGGGGGGGTCTGGGTATCCAACTAGGAGCCAAATTAGTATGTGCTCTTCCCTTCCCTCTCTCTTTGGAATAAATATTTCTGATTGGTGGCCTTAGGCCAGATTCATGACTTTTCCATAAAAATGCCAATATTTAAAACCGCAGATTTTACCTAAACATCTGGATTTGGAAAAAAAATCTCAACATGGGGATCCATTTCCCATATGGCAACAATTTTGGCTGGAGTTAGTAGAGGAAGGAAACCTCTGATACAGAGCAGGTTTCTCCCTGTAAGGCCACTGGCTGGTCCCTGCTTGCCATCCAGGTTAGGGTTCCAATCCAGATTGGGTGGCACTCTGGGCCTCTCTGCCCCTGGCTGCTGCCCTACCGTGCAACATTATGGTTGATCTCCTGAACCTCCTTGAGGAGTCGGTACTGAGCAACATCACGACACAGCTCCACGTTAGGCCGGTAGGTCCTGTTCTCCAGGCGTGTGTGTGCCACTTTGGCAGGCCCCTCTTGATCAAGGATGGCTTTTTCAAGAAGTGCAATGTTTTTCTCCTGGGAAGCAATCTCTTCCATGACCTTATGGAAAGAATTAGGCCAGGTTATTACTCCCCAAAACTCAACAGCGCACAGCCAGACCTGTTGTGATTATGTGGGTTAGGGAGAAGGGAACTCAGATTTCTGTCTGAGCAGAACCCCAAAATAAGGCTGATCTCTCTTCCCCAAAGCAATGATTGCTGCTGGGCGAGGTTCTCATCTGACCTTAGAACCTCACCATTGTCACCTCATAGCCCAACGGTGTGATGTAAACAGCTTCCACCCCCAGAGAAGGCCCTCAGCAAAGGCCAGGCCTGCTCAGGCCTCACTACCTGGATACAAAGCACCTTCAGATAGGAACAGAGACTGTTTCCTATGAACTCCCCCCCAGGTTCTGTCTTCCTGAGGCCTGGGGAGAGAGTGTGACAGAGCCACCTGAACTTTGTCAGCGTTCTTGAGAGTGGCTTTGTGCACAGAAACATCACTCACAAGTTACTTGGTTTTTTAAGAATACTATTTAGTGGGGCTGGGGTTGTGGCTCAGCGGTAGAGCGTTCGCCTAGCACATACGGGGCCCTGGGTTCGATCCTCAGCACCACATAAAAACAAGTGAATAAAATAAAAGTATGTGTCAACTACAACAAAACTATATATATATATATATATATATATATATATATATATATATATATATATATATATATATAAAAGAATACTATTTAGTTATAGCTGGGAATGTTGCTCAGTGTTAGAGCATGTGCCTAGCATGCCCAAAGACCCAGTACCACCAAGAAAAAAAAAATGCATTTCTTCCTTGAGTTAGTTTGTTTGTTTTGTTTTGTTTTTAACTTTGTACCCCCATGGAAATTTCCAAACATACACCAAGGTAAATAGACTAATGAGTCTCATGTACCCATATCAATATAAAAAGGAATCAATAGATAGCCAGTCTTGTTTCATCCATATCTCCTTCTCCCCAGGTCCTCCATCCATCAGCTTAATTATTTTAAAGCAAATCCCAGATCATATGTCATTTCAGTCTCAGATACATGAGTGAATATTTCTAAGATAGAAGGAGATTGAGGGGGAAGGAGGAAGTACAGGAAAGGGGAGGAAATACAGAATTTGACAAAATTATGTGATGTGCATGTATAAATATACCACAGTGAATTATATTATATATATATATATATATATATATATATATATATATATATATATATATATATATATATAAATGAGTGGAAAGTAGACCATTAAAGTAGAAGGAAAAAGGGGTAGGGGGGAAGGGAGGGAAAGCAGGGGCACTGGGGACTGAAATGGAATAAATAAAATTCCAAGCATGCATGATTATGTCAAAACGAACCCAACTATTATATACAGTTATAATGCACCAGTAAAAGCCAAAAAAAAAAAAAAAAAAGCTGCTACTAACATGTACAGCAATTTGTGTGGACGTAAATTTTCAACTCTTCTGGGCAAATATTTAAGACATGAGATTGATAATGTAAGAGTATGTTTTGTTTTGTAAGAAGAAGCCAAACTGTCTATCAAAGCAGCTGTCCCATTTTGAATTCCCACCAGGACTGCACAAGAGTTGCTATTGCCCCAAACCCTCAACAGCATTTCATGTTTACTCCATATTTTGGAGTTTTCTATAGGCATATAGAGGTATCTTATTGTTTTTTTTTCAATTTGCAATTTCCTAATGGCATATGATGTTGAACATATTTCATATGCTTAATTGCCACTGCTGTATCTTTGTCGCAAAGGTGTCTGTCCAGATCTTTTGCCCATTTTTAGCTGTTTCTTTCCTTATTGTTGAGTTTTAAGAGTCCTTTGTATATTTTGGATAACAGTCCTTTATCAGATAGGTTCCCTGAAAATATTTCACCTGAGACTGTGGCTTATTTTTTATTCACTTAGAAGTTTTACATTTATAAATGGTTGAAACGATCAGAAGCAGAATATTTCATGTCATGTGGAAATTACATAAAGCTCAGTTTTCAGTGTCAATAAATAAAGTGGTATTGGAACCCAGCCATGCTCACGCGTTTATTTCTGTCTGCTTTTGAACTGCAGTGGCAGAGCCAAGGGGTTGCAACAGACTGTATGTGGTTGCTTTGCACTGTTGCCCAGAGGACTGCAAATCACAGTGACATGGATGTAACTTGAGAGCTTTCCAGCCACGTATCACCACACATATCATGACATCTTGTTTTCTTGTTTTATTTCCAGTATGTCTTAGTCCATTCCTGCTGCTGTTTTTAAAATACCTGAAACTGGATAATTTATAAAGAACAGAAATTCGGTTCTCGTAATTCTGGAGCTAGGGAGTTCAAGGTCAAGGCACCAGCAGATTCAGTGTTCTGTTGAGGGCTACTTTCTCTGTTTCAAAATGGTACCCTGTTGCAAAGACCTTAAGAGGAGATGAATGACCACCCACCCATGTGGATGGCAGAAGAGCAAAAAGGCCTTACTAGTTCCATCTGGCTCTTTATTAAGGCTTTCATCCCATCCATTAGGATCGCTCCTGAAGTTCCATCTTTTAACACTGTTGATTGAGATTGAGTTTCAAAATAAATTTTGGAAGGGTCATTAAACAGTCAAACCATAGCACAGAGCATACCCATCATGTTAAAACAAGAAAATTGGGCTTCATGTGATGCATTTTAATGGCCCAGTGGAGCATATAGGTTTTGTTAATGAATTAGATGTCAAATCAGTGCATGTATTAGCCGATGACACTGTAGCTGTACCGAAAAAGTACAATAAGTTTTCAGACTAAGCATTGATCGCAATAATCTCAACTCACAAGAAAGCAATGATCAGAAAAATTAGAAAATTTTAAAATAGAGTATCTCATCACTGCAGAGCATCTCAAAAATGAAAATGAGGCTGCAATCAAATTAAAGTTCCCAATGGCTCATTCGTTAGGCAGGCAAGGAAAGTCATTTGCTAGCTAATGAAATTATGTTTGACTGCAGTGACTAAGGAAATGTGTCCAGAGAATATAAACTTATTTGAGACCATTAGTCTTTCTATAGAACGATTGCAAAGTGTTGAGGGCATAGGGAGTAGATTAATAATCAATTAAGAAAAAAGGCAAGTCATTTAGAGATGGTTCTCCTCAATGAGTTGACAGGTGTTCTGACACTGCCTAGTGACCTTTATTCAAGGAGTCAATGCTGAGTTTGAAGTAACTAGATAAATAGCTCTATGAATATATTCTGCATGACATAAGTATTTCCAAAAAGTAGAGAAAATGCTTATTAAATACAACATGAAGTGGAATCTGCTAAGAAGTGGTGTTGAACAGAAAAAGGCTTGACTGAACAAATTTATAGAGCGTGCGAAAAATACGTTATTTAGAGCCTATCATTGTATTTATTATTCATCAGAAGGAACTTCTAAGAAAATATTTGTGCAGCCAATTTGGAAAGCAGTATGGAGATTTCTTGGAAAGCTGGGAATGGAACCACCATTTGACCCAGCTATTCCCCTTCTCGGTCTATTCCCTAAAGGCCTAAAAAGAGCATGCTACAGGGACACTGCTACATCGATGTTCATAGCAGCACAATCCACAATAGCAAGACTGTGGAAGCAACCTAGATGCCCTTCAATAGACGAATGGATAAAAAAAAATGTGGCATTTATACACAATGGAGTATTACTCTGCATTAAAAAATGACAAAATCATAGAATTTGGAGGGAAATGGATGGCATTAGAGCAGATTATACTAAGTGAAGTTAGCCAATCCCTAAAAACCAAATGCCAAATGTCTTCTTTGATATAAGGAGAGTAACTAAGAACAGAGTAGGGAAGAAAAGCATGAGAAGAAGACTAACATTAAACAGGGATGAGAGGTGGGAGGGAAAGGGAGAGAGAAGGGAAATTGCATGGAAATGGAAGGAGACCCTCAGGGTTATACAAAATTACATACAAGAGGAAGTGAGGGGAAAGGGGAAAATAATACAAGGGGGAGAAATGAATTACAGTAGAGGGGGTAGAGAGAGAAGAGTGGAGGGGAGGGGAGGGGAGGGGGGATAGAAGATAGGAAAGGCAGCAGAATACAACAGACATGAGTATGTCAATATGTAAATCAATGGAAGTGTAACTGATGTGATTCTGCAATCTGTATACGGGGTAAAAATGGGAGTTCATAACCCACTTGAATCAAAGTGTGAAATATGATATATCAAGAACTATGTAATGTTTTGAACAACCAACAATAAAAAAAAGAAAAAGAAAAAATGAAAAAAAGAAAAAAAGAAAGAAAATATTTGGATCTATCCTGTGATATTGAGCCAGCATCCACAACAGTGAACTTCATTAGCTCTCAACCATTATATTTCTGTGAATTTTTGTCAGAAACAGAAGTTGAATATCCTAGTATGTCCTACCACTCAGTAATTCAGTGTCTCAGTAGTGGTAAGATTTTCTTATGATTAATTTTAGCTCAGGACCAAGATTGACATTTAAAAAAAAAATCACCCTAAAAAATTTTTTTAAAAAAGATCCCTCAATTAGCTTTTGCCATAGACTTCATATTTCTTGAGAATTCCAACCTAAGTCATTTCAAAAACTAACCATGATTTTAATTACAAATGATGTCCTGCTTTATGCATTTCCTGTGCTAGCAAATGTTAAAACAAGAAGCAAGACCACTACTCCCACAGAAATCTGCAACAAATATTCTCCAAGTTCCAGTGTTGTTTTCTTGGACCTCACAGCAAGTCTAAAGGAAATTTCATACTTCAAAATCCACTTAACTTGTTCAGTTAAGGAGCTTCTACCTCATCTTCAATGGGAAGTGATTAATCTGAAAGGTAATGAATGATATGCTAAAAAGCAAACACCAGAAGACTCTCACAGCATTCTATAAATGCCTTCCAAGTAATGAATATGTTCAATTAAAATCATATGCTCACAACTTGTTAGCATAAATTGGCAGTACCTATCTGAATGCAAAGACATTTTCAGAGATGGATTATGTAAAGTCTCACTACAGATCAACATTAACAGATGAATATTTGCAAACGAATTTATAGAAAACATTAACTTTGAATCCCAACAAAGCAATATGTTACATTTCTCTCTAAAACATAATTCCCTTCTTCCTCTTAGTAGACCTGTATTACTATATGTTTGTGTTTGTGTCATTATTACTACTCTATTTTGAATTTCACAAGTGAATTTGTGGAAATTTGTTTTCTTTCTTACTAAATATCAACATAATATCCTTTATTTTTTTCCTCTTTTCCCATAAAGCCTAAAATACTTCCAACTTGACCTTTTCATCAAAACAGTTGGCTACCTCTGTGCTACATTATCTTAAAAATTCCTAGACTAGGGCTGGGAATATAGCTGAGATGGTAGAGTACCTGCCTCTCATGGACAAGGCCTTGAGTTTAATCTCCAGTACCCCAAAAAGAAAAAAAAATTCTAGACTTAATTGTAAATCTGAGGTTAAAATACGTTTTGCCCTATAAGAAAACAATTGTGTCATTACAAACAAAGTGAAGGTTATTCTGTGTTTAATTTGGAGGTCTTCTTTTGAGCTTGGTGAGTCCCCCGTGACCAAGAAGGCTTCTAGCAAGATGACAGCCAGGCAGACTCTTTTCTTATAAAACCTAGGTTGGTGGCCTCCAAATAAGGGTGAAGGGCCTCAGAGTTATTCAAAGCACACATTCCCTAATCCTTCAGTTCACATAACAATGCCACCCCCTCCAGGTAGCTAAGTCTCTTAGTTGGATCTTGAATATTTTAGCTCTTAGGAGGCCTAAGTGATTTCCCCTGTTAACTCCTCAGGCCTTTGCATTTGATGAAATCCAACTTTAAAAAAAAAAGTGTGTGTGTGTGTGTGTGTGTGTGTGTGTGTATGTATACATATATATATATATATGTATGTATGTATATACATATATTATATATATTCTTTCTCTTACACCACAACTGTTCTGAATATTAAAATGATTTCGGATTAAATTTTGATGCCCACAGTCTCTAAGCCCATCCCTCTTATATGAACCTTCTTACACCCTTCCACAGTGAAGACTAACCTAGCAGCCACTGGTCACATGTGACCACTGAGCGTATGACATGTGCCTAACCCTAACTGAGCTGTGCTGTTAGTGTCAAATGGCAGTCCTCTGCATCCTCAGGTTCTGCATCTACCAATTTCAACCAGCCATGGATAGAAAATATTTGGAAAACAATCATGTCTATACTGAGTACATACAGACTTTTTTTCTTGTCATTATCCCATAAACCATACAGTGTAACGGCTATTTACATTGTATTATACCACTATAGATTATAAATTATCTGGAGATGAACTGAAGTGTATGGGAAGATGTATGTATATTAGCTGCAAATACTATACCATTTTTATATAAAACCACTCAGCATCCACAAATTTTGGTATGCAAGGAAGGTCCTGCAATAAGTCCCTACAAATATCAAGGGATGGCTATACACCTCTTGGTTTTAAAAAAAAAAAAAGGTAAAATAACCAGGCACAGTGGTGCATGTCTGAAATCCCAGTGACTTGGGAGGCTGAGGCAGGAGCATCAAAAGTTCAAGGCCGGTTTCAGCAACTTTAGTGAGACCCTCAGCAACTTAGCAAGATCCTGTCTCAAAAGCTAAAAAGTTCTGAGGAAGTAGATCAGTGGTAAAGAGCCCCAGGGCTAAAACTCCAGCACTCCCCGCCCTACTCCCCCCCAAATTAATATATATCACTTGTTATGTTGATGATATGTTGAAGTAAAAGGGTTTTGTTTGGGGTTTTTTTACATAGCAGGTTAAATAAAACATAACAATTGATTTTACCTGTTTCTTTTTGCTTTTTTTAAAAAGTGGCTACTTGAAAATGTAAAATGACGTGTACGGCTTGCACTGTGTTGGACTCGGGTTCCCTAGACTCTGTTTCTCTGGAATATGCAGAGCCCCAACTCCCGTGTTGGAGTTGAGGCAAGGGGCTCAGAAAGCTTGAGGTGTCTGCTAAAGGAACCCAGCTAGCTATCACCAGACTGGAGTTTGGCCCCCATCTCTTACATTTGGACCAAATATAGCACCATTCCTCTAGATGGCTTAGCCTGGGGTGCGGGTCAGGGGTGCTGGTCATCAGGATCCAGGATGGGATGGTAAGGAAGTTGTGCTGGAGCCTGGTTGTTAGGTATTCAGCAACTCTGCCCGCCCATTGTTAAATAGGTAGCTCAAAACTGACCACAGTGGAAATATTTACACCATGGAAATCTGCAAATTCCACAACTCAGAGCCTTTTTCCCCTCCTGCCCCCAACCCCAAAAGCTAGTTTACGAGCACACCTAGATAATGGGAGGGACAACTGGCCAGAGGCCCAGAGTGACAACTGGGTTGGGAGAAACCGGTAGCATCAACTCATGGGAGTTCAGAGTCATAAAAGATGTCTGAGACCAGGCAGCTCATATCTCCATGTCACATAAAAAGGGCTGAAGCCTGGGATGTCAGAGAGCCAGCCGGACCCCCAAGCCTCCCATCTCCTGCCTCTGTGCTGTATTCTTCGTATCTCTGCTTTTTGACAGTGGAAACCCAGAGTGGGGGAAGGTCGTACTCCAGTCCCCCCAAACCCAAAGCCTGCTGCTAAGATGAAGAGATGCAAATGACCCTATTTCATGACGTACACCAGGATGACAGTGGCCCAGCCCAGATGGCCTTTATGATTCCAAGGCAAAACTCCCAAACCCACTCTTCTCTGTCCCCCACCCCCAGGGGCCTCACCTTGGCCAGATGAGTAGCCAGCTTGTCCCTGGCATCCTTGATCACCTTCAGCCCGTTCTCAAATGCCAAGTCCACCACCTCACACTGCTTGCGCAGGTCGCTGGTCGTCTGGGACAGGATGCTGTCCACCAGGGCCTTCAGGGCCAGGGAATTGTTCCTCTGCTTGTCAGCCTTCTCCACGTTGGTGTTGGAGAAGTCCAACCAGTCTTCCAGACTCACCGAGCTGAAACCAACCCACACACTCAACCATTCACAGCACGTCTGGACCGGGGAAGAGGGGCGGGGAGGGGCCCGAGCCCAGGAAATGCTCTGGAAGTTAAGTCTACCTTCACCAGCAGAAGCACCTAGCATGTTCTTCCTGTCTCCAGGGAGAGAGAACAGCGGTCTGTCAATAGCAATATCTTTGGGAAACTTCCCACTGGACAGGCATCTTATAGACATTGCCTCATTTAATCCTCATAACAGCCTAGTGAGCTAACTTTTATAACCCTTTTTTACAGAGGAAGCAAACTAAGTCTTGGAAAAATGAAATAACTTGGTCTAGATCACACGGCTAAGAACAAATTGAGCATCAGAATAATAAATAGTAATGGGTTGTAACAAACTAGATAACATAGGAAACCGTGAACCCATACAAATACAAAAAGAAAGAAGAGGAGGAGGAGGAGGAGGAGGAGGAGGGGGAGGAGGAGGGGGCAGAGGAAGAGAAGGGAGAAATGATTGCTAGTTTGATGAGGAACTTTGACGGCATTTACGAATCTCAAAGTTAATTGCAAGAAAATAGATATGGAGTATATATATATGATGCTGTGTAATAAAAAGCAGTCAAAACAAACCTTTTAGAAGAGAGGAGGGTGGCTATATTTAGGGAAAAGATAAAAGTATTGATCAGAAGAGGACTAGAAGGGTTTCTGTGGTAGTGAAGGGGTAGAGATGTTTTCTTTCTTGCCCTGGTTGTTGGTTACATGAGGATTGTCTACTTTGTGATTGGAGGCAGTCTCTGAGCTGATCCCCAGTGATCCCTGCCTCCTGGTCCCATCTTTGTGTAGTCTCCTCACCTGGAGTATGGGAGGAACCTGGCTTGTTTCTCACAAGTAGAAAGATGAGATGTCAGCCCTGGGGTTAGGGTATAAAAAGGACTGTGGCCTCTGTATTGGGTTCTCTCCCTCTCCCTCCACCTCCCTCTTTATTTTTTGAGTTGTAGATGGACACAATACCTTTATTTTATTTGTTGTTATTTGGCGCCAGGGATCGAATTCAGTGCCTCATGCATGCTAGGCAAGCGCTGTGCCACTGAGCCACAACCCTGGCCCCCTCCCTCTCTTTTTTCTTTTAGATCACTCAATGTGGGAGAAGCCCGCTGTCATGTCATGAGACTGTCATCTCATGAGAAATTTGTGTGGAAGGAACCCAGGTCTGCCATCACAAGTCATCTTGGAAGTGGACCTTAGATGGGCTGCAGCCCCACCAGCCAGCTTGACCTCAACCCAGCTAAGCAGTGCCTCAGCTTTCAACCCACTGAAACCATGGGGGGGAAAAATGTTTATTGTTTCAAGCTGCTAAATTTTGGAGTAAACTGTTATACAGAAAAAGAGATTATTGTATTGTTATAATACAATCCACTTAACTGTACAGTATTGTGCACTTTTCTGTATGTATAGTTATTTCAAAGTGATTTTTTTAAAATTAGAATGAGTTAGGTCTGTGATCTAATATTAATTGAAAATTGCAAGTAAGATGTTACAGAAGAGGTATGTAGTATATTTTCATCCTTGCAAACTAAACAAAATATATTTGTGTGGGTGAGTGTGCATACAACTGTTTGCATGAGCCCACAGGTAACACTGTTTATCTTGGAGGATAGAAGATGAAAAAAGAAAGGTAGAGGAAAATTATTAACTCACCTTTTATGTTTTTAGGATCTTTTACTTTTAAAAACATAAATAGGTAAAAGAAGGTGTAACAGCAGACTTTTTCAGAGAGAGGAGCCTCTGGGCACTGTGTCTGGGTGGGCACTGGTCAGTGCCCATCTTTGCCCTGAGCCTGCCTCTCCTCAGCTCCTGGCTGTCGGTAGGATGCTTTGTAAATATTTCCACTCTGGTCAAGTCCTGCCTGACTGAAGGGGTCTGGGACATGACCAGCAGGGACCAGGCCAGCATCAGGGCCTCACTTACTTGGGTTCGATCCTCAGGACGTTTTCAGAATATCTGATGTTTGGTGAGTTATTGTTGAGTGAGAAGCAGATGTCATCAATGGTCAAAGCCACAAACTTGTCCTTCAGATCCCTTTCCAGATTGTACTTGGCAGAACGGTTCAGCCTGAAGGGAGAGAATAAGCTGGGTTTCTCCCTCTGGAAAGCCCAATGGCACCTACAGCTTCTTGGGACCAGGTCTGCGGCAGGGTGGCCACACTTCCATCCCCACCTCCCCATCCCACCAACACACACCCACATGGCCATTTGATGATTGGTGGCTTGACATAACCAAACCTGGACTTCAAGATCTTCCCTTCCACGGTGACAATTTTTTTATATAAGGGGTCAGGCCTGGCAGCAGTGGGCTCCAGTGTCCCCTAGTTCATCACCACCAGTGAAACCAGCCCACCCTCCCCCACCACCCCAGGGGGGAGTGGTAAACCCCACTCCTCTGGAACCAGCCTTGATGGGCACCACTTGTTCTCGAAATTCACAGTGGAGACTTGGAGGGCAGGCCCAGAAGGCGATACCTAATTTGCTCTGTTATCTCCTCAAGAGTACGGGTCAGCAGGGCCATGACACCCCGGATGATCTCCGCCTCCTTCTGCAACTCCTGGTCCACTTCGTCATTCACCAGGTCGATGCCCACACGCTTCTCCCTGGCCAGGGGGAGAGGCTGGTCAGCCAATGCATGCAGGGACAGTTTGGTATCTGCCCACATCAGGACCTGTAAAGGTACCTGGACAACCAGATCCTTCCGGGTGACACACTTGAAGATGGACAATAGTTGGTGTCTGTCCCACTTCAAAATACCCAAAACCCAAGGAAAGACAATTGAATGGGGACTGGTCACTGGGTCTGAAAAATGTCAAATGGACTTTTCCCCCCTTAATTTGGCCATTGATCCTGAAGCCTCATCCTTTTACCTATTCAATGGAAATATTGTCTTTTCGGGGAGGAGTACAGGAGATCTAACCCAGGGGCACTTTATCACTGAGGTACATCCTCAAATTTTTTTTTTTTTGAGACATGATCTCATGAAGTTGCTGAGGGTCTCACTAAATTGGTGAGGCTGGCTTTAAACTTGTGATCCTCCTGCCTCAGCCTCCTGAGTCACTGGGATTACAGGCGTGGCCAGCACACATGGAGAGAACATTGTCTTTTGACTTAGAATTTCCGACATGTGTTTCCTTCCTTGATCCTCATCTTTGACGAGGAATTGAATTTAGTGAGATATTTTCTTTTAATAAATATTATTATAACACTGAGTTTATATTCAATATTACCGCAGTGAGCATGGAGCACAGTGACAGGCACTGGGTTTTTATATAAATACTCCTGCTTAACCTTTTCAAGTACAGATCAGGAAAACTGAGTCTCAGACAGGTTAAGTAACTTACCCAGTGGCACAAACTGGGTATTATACATGCTTTCAATCACCGTGCTATTTCATTCCCCAAACCTACTCCATGCTTTATTCTTTTCTATCTTGCATGATCATGGCTGGAAGGAAAGCTCTCCTGACCACTGGCTGTGTGTCCTGAGGCACATTACATAACTCATCTGTGCCTTGGTTTCCTCTTCTGTAAAATGGGGATAACTATGAGTACTTTGTGGGGGTATGTCAAGGAGCAAATGAGATAAAAAGTTTACGGTACAGTCCCTGGCACATAGTAAGTACATCCTAAATAAATTTAACAGCCTCTAAATTATCATTAGGATTAGACATGAGCAAATTGGGTGTGGGCTTGAGCAAATTGGTCAGCTGCCACTCACCTTTGTTTCACATGCCTCTAAATCTGGCTGGGGGGGGGGGGAATTGCTGCCTTGTTGCTGCACAGACCTGGATCATGAAGGGAACAGGGAACGGTACATTTGGGAAACTGCAAATGCTCAGCACTCCTAAGCCCCTACTGTGGCCTGGAGAGGTCATTGGGGACCCCATCGCCATTTGTTTGCTGTGATAAGAAGCGTGAGCTTTATCTTGAAGCCTTTAGGGCCTGGGATTCTAATTAAAAGGTTTGAAGCATGGGGGTGACTTATACAAACCTGCATTTGGAAAAAGTCACTCGGTAGCCAGTGTGGAGGATATGCTAGATTGACCGGGCTATCCTCACAGCTAGAAGGCCTATCGGGGTGCTCCAGCTAGGGCTGCCAACAGGGAACAGGTCTGGAAATCGGCATCTCCCCAGAGTCAGAGGATCATCTGACTCAGGTTTACAGAAGAAAAAAATAATAATAAAAAGGTATGCATGTATAGTGATCTCTGTATTACAAAGTGCCTCTGTGTGGCTCCCTGGATCACAGGCAGATTTATTGTCTCTCGAGAGCTATAATATCTGTACTCACTTTGGCAATAGAACCCCTAAATTTTTTTTAACTAAGCACCTGGTTGCCTGAAATAAATACAATCACTTCTTAGCTTTTACTGGTGTGCCCGTGTGATTAAGTTCTGGTCAGTGGCATGCAAGGAGAAATGGTGAATGCCAAATCCTACTTATTCCTACCTGCTGGAGAGTGTAGATATGATGGCTGGATCTCCAACTGCCATCTTAAATCATTAAATAATCTGGGGGAATTAAGGCCATGGGCAGAGAAACAACAATATAGAAAAAAAAAAAGCCTGGAACCTTCAAACTGTGGCATATCATCCCAACTTGAACGGACCACCTCTACACCACTTAAATGTAAGACAGAAATTATTTTTGTTTGAGTTTAATGTCATTTTACAGTTTTCTGATATTCACAACCAAATTTAGCCCTAACTTATAATAAGTTATTTAAGAGCAGAATTTAGACATGAACCAAACCCAATATACTTCTCCCACTGCCCAGCACCATGGGCAACTGCAGGTGCTAAAGGAACACCTGCTCATCTGCATCACTCTCACCCACCACCTGGCACAATCAGCTCTTGCTACCTAGCATGGCGCTTCCCAGAGCAGAAGACTCATTGAGGAAACTCCCCTCCTACCTGTAAGCCAGGCACCTCTCGGTGATGAACAAGGGCTCTTTAAAGCTCTCCAGGGATTTTTCCACTCGTATCTTATAATTGAGTAGATCATCAGTTTCATTCACAAGCTGCTCAAGTTTGTCATCTAACTCCTTCTTCCAGAACCTGACTTCCTCGAGTCTCTGTTCTGAAGCACACAGAGAAGTTACGCCAGGGTTAATGGACTCTCAAAAGATCACTTTTCTTCTTTCCCCCTACAGTGGATAGTATATTTCTCTTGCATATTTCTCTCTGCTGTGAGCTTTTCTGCTTTTGCAGAGATGGAACCCTGGACTGCGCATGTGAGACAATAGGCAAGCGCTCTGCCACTGAGCTGCACCCCAGCCCCAGCCAACCACTGACTTCGAACCTAGAGGACTATTGAGAAACCACCTCAGACATGTTCATTTCTTCTTAGTGCTTCTTGGAGCATTTTTTTTTATCGTTACAGATGCTTATTAACAGAAAGGAAGACAGGTCTTCCCACGTTAAACATCAGATTTATCATTCTACACTAATTCTTCAATGCCCACTGTTTGGAATAACTTTTCATTGTATCAAGGATATAAATATATATTGCTTGAAAAGTCCAACAAGTATCACAAATTACAATTCTCTGACCCATCCCCACCTACTCCCACTCTCAGGGAGCAACCAAGTTAAACACTTTTATTATTTCTTCTAGCATTTGCTTACACTGATATTTATACATTATTAGTTTAATATTGAATCTATTGATTTCCTATGTTGAAATACCATGATTTTCTTTTCTTTGTTTTGTTTTTGGGATTTTTTTTTTTGGGGGGGGAGATTGTTTTGGTTTTGTTTGTTTTTAAATGTACTGCAGATTGAACCCAGGATACTTTACCACTGAGGTGCATCTTCAGCCTTTTTAATTTCTTATTTTGAGACAAGTTCTCAGTAAGTTGCCCAGGCTGGCCTCAAATTGGTGATCCTCCTGTCTCAGACCCCTGAGTAGCTGGAATTATAGGAATGTGCCACCACATCTGGCATGATTTGCTTTTAACCAACTCAAACAACATGATCCTTCCATCTCCCAATATATTTGCATCATCTTTTCATTAAATAAGGACTTATTGTCTAGTCATATTTTTGTAAATTTGTAAATATCATTTGTACCTGAATCATGTAGTATACTATGCTATAATAAATTTCTTACAATATTCCATTTTTTTTTTACTAAGCACTTTAAGTAAAAGATAACTGATTATAGTAGGAAAACCACATAGTACATAATGAGTTCAGAATGAGCAGTTTGGTATTCGAATTGTAAATTCATAATGTATTGGTTGTAAAACTATCAGTTTTCCTTTCTGTAAAATGACTCTTATTTTTCTTAGGTACATTTTATTGTGTATATTTGAAGTTTACACTGTATTGTGGGATACACAGAGACAGCAAAATGGTTATGGTAATGATTGTTTCACTTTCTATTTATTTATTATTAACTTCTCAAACTTTCTGACAGGAACTTAAGTATCCTCTGAATATGTTCCAATCCATTTTGTTTCCTCTTTGGAGGCATCTCTCCCAGAATCCTTTCTGGCTCTCTAGTTTTCTTGTTATGGGCCAGGCTATGTAGGCAATGACTAAACAGACTCCATTTTACCCTGAGACTCTATGTCATGTAAGAAATGCTTCTCCCATGGCAACACCCCACCTCTGTGCCCATCAACGGTTGCTTAGTCTAGTGTGTTTGGCAACACAAAATGGCAGTTCTTATACAATATGAAATTATTCTCTTTTGGGTTCCCATTTTTCTTGGGCAATGATTGTCTAGACGTTAGTAACCATTCTTTCTTTCTTTCCTTCCTTCCTTCCTTCCTTCCTTCCTTCCTTCCTTCCTTCCTTCCTTCTTTCTTTCTTTCTTTCTTTCTTTCTTTCTTTCTTTCTTTCTTTCTTTCTTTCTTTCTTTCTTTCTATTTTCTCCTCCCAGAATGCCCCTCCACTCTCTGGCTTGGAAATCACTCTCTCATCTTTCTGGTATTTTCTTTTTTTATTATTATTATTAGTTGTTCAAAATATTACATAGCTCTTGACATATCATATTTCATACATTTGATTCAAGTGGGTTATGAACAATCTGTATACGGGGAAAAAATGGGAGTTCATAACCCATTCTTTAACTGTACTCAACTAGGATCGTTTTGACCCACTTCCCATTCTGCTGATGATTTTAGATCTCATGATGTTTATTTATGGTCTTGAATCATAGCAACAGCCACTTACATTTAATGTGGTTTGGAACTATAAATGTGTACTCTAACCCTTAGAGGGGTTTGAAGGGTGTAGACTTGCAGCCTGCCCCTTGGCCTGAGAAACTGATGTGACTCCACTTTTGAAAATAAATAAATAACAGCAGCTTCTACCTCAAGGAAGGGAGCATGACCCTTGTCCTTGGAAAAACCCACAGAGCCTTTCTAGGCAGATAGCCACCCTGCTGAGTTGTTTGTCTGTAAATAACAGGAGAGATCTGCAGCGCCAGGTGTCCCTGACTCAGTCAGGCTAGGTGAGGATCCATAGCAACCCCCTACCAACCACCAATCAGCATGAGACAGGGAAAATATCTGGGATGCCAGATGACCCCCCAGTAGTTTGTGGTGGTTGATAACATGCTGGGAAACCATGTAGTTCAGCACGTACACCCCTCGTGGCCCTCTTGTATTATCCAATCACCCCTACCCAATTTGTTCCCACCAGTGAATGTGCTAATAATCAATGTTAAGAGTTGTTGTTTGATTTTCCCTCTGTATGGAATGATTGCTGTGTGATGTTGTGACGCATAGAGTATCCCTCCCAAAAAACTATAAATCCTCACTGAACAAAGGACGGGACTCACTCCCTGGGACCGCTGTGTCGGAAATGGTTGTGAGTCCAGGCTCGAGCTTGCAATAAAGACTCTTGTGTGATTGCATTGGATTTGGCTCCTGGAAGTCTATTGGGGTCCCATGAATCTGGCATTACAGCCCACCAGCTGATGAATCCAGATTGCCATTTGGTGAATAAAGATGGTTCTGTCTCCTGTCTTCAGATCAACTAGGTGATTTATTGCAATCTAGCCATAACATTCTGAACGATTACCATCTTATGACTTTGCTTCACCCTTCTCATAAGCTGGACTCCCATTTTCCTAGATTGCATTTCTCCCTCCTCCTTGAATTACCCTTTCAACTTGCAGAAGCACATTCTTTGGCAACTTCCTAAGAAATGGATGCCTCTACGGTTAAAATATTTAAGAACTTGCAAATCTAAATCCACACGTGTTCTACCTTCACCCTTTGATGATATTTGACTATGCACTGGTTCATGGGTTGTAAATCCTTTCCATTGAAAATTCTGATGGCTTGGCTCCATTTTCTTCTACTTCCCAGGGTTTTTGTTGAGAAGTCTGAATCCATTCTGATTCCTGACTTTTTTTCATGTAATCTGTTTTCTCCACTCTGAAAACTTTTAGGAATTTCTCTGTTTTCTTGGTGTTCTAAAATTTTATACTAGTGCCAACTTTATTTAGTTGTACCAGACACCAGGCATGAACTTTTAATCTGAAAACTTAGGTCCTTTGGTTCCAGGAAATTGTCTTGTATTCTGTCATAGATGATTTCTTCCCCTCCATTTTCTCTATGCTCTTGCTGGAATTTCTATTAATTATTAAGCCTTACAAAGGGTTCCTCTAATTCCTTTATCTTTCCCCTCCTGTTATCTATTTTCTTTCTTTTTTCTTCTACTTTCTCAAATTGTTTTTGGTTTTGAGATGGAATTTCACTCAGTTTATTGCCTAGGCTGGTCTTGAACTCTTCAAAGGATCTACCTACCTCAGCCTCCCAACCAGATAGGTCTATAGGCATGTACCATGCCTGGCCTTTTCCTACCCCTACTTTCTGAGGATTCTTTAACTTTATCTTTCAACATTTATTTGGATGTCTAAGATTTTTTTTTCTGATCTCATGCTTTTAATTTCCAATAACTTTTCACTGATTCCTCTTCTTCAAGATTCCTCTTCTTGTTCCATGCATTGGACAATGATCGTCTAGACGTTAGTAACCATTCTTTAACTTGTACTCAACTCAATATCTTCTCTTGATACTCAAGGAGCTTATAGTATATTTTGTGTTTTGTTCAATGCAATCAATTTCCCAAGTTTCCATCTGCTTGACTGTTTTGGTGTCTGCTCTGTTAAAGAGGTTTTCTTTAAACGTTTAGTGATTGTTATGGTTTGGATTTGGAAATGTCCCCTTGAAAAGCACATGTTTTAGGTACCTGGTACCCAGTACAGTAAGGTGCAGAGGTGGGGCTTTTAGGCGATGATAAGAACTGTAAACTCATCAGTGGATTAATCAACTTGATGGGCTAATAATCTGAATGGATTCCTGGGTAGTAATTGAAAGAGGTGGGGCATAGCTTAGGAAGGAGGTCATCGGGGGGTATGTCCTGGGATTATGTCTTGTCCCTGGATCCATGATCTATCTATCTATCTATCTATCTCTCCATGATATCTCTCTCTCTCTTCTCTCTCTCTCTCTCTCTCTCTCTCTCTCTCTCTCTCTCTCGATCCATGACCTATCTCTCTCTCTCTCTCTCTCTCAATCCATGACCTATCTCTCTCTCTCTCTCTCTCTCTCTCTCTCTCTCCATGATCTCTCTCTCTCCCCCCCCTTTTGGGCTACCATGAGCTGAAAACCTCTCTCCACTAAACCAAGCCCTTCTGCCATTATGTTCTGCCTGACCTCAGACCCAGAGCAATGGAGACGGCCATCTATGGTCTGAGACCCCTGAAATCATGAGCCCAAAATAAACTTTTCCTCCTCTAATTTGTTCTCCTCAGGTATTTTTATCACAATGACAAAGAGCTGACTAGCACAGTGGTCCTTATCTGATTTAAGAATGGTGTGCTAAAAGGCTAACCAGGGGCTCCACTTGTGGAGGACAATGCTTGTCAACCAGATGCTTTATTGTACAAACGATCAGGCAGAGTCCAGGAATCTCACTGGAGAACGCCCAAAGGTTAGCATTGGTAGAGCTTTCTTTTTGGACCAGTTATTTTCTCCATAGAAAAACCCTTCAGTCTCCCCTGTCTGGGGGAAGAAGTTGCACTACCATTGTCCTGGGAACTAGTGGGAAGAACCACCATTCAGCAGTAGATTCTCATTGAGCCCTTTGGCTTTGAGCTTTCTGTGGAGTGGAGAAGGGGCTTTTGATAAAGACTTTCAACCTATCTGGTTTCTGGTTCTATCTTGAAGCTCCACCTGCAGAAGTAACTTGGATCTATCCAAAGGTGAACATTTCATGGAAACCTGGCAAATCGACTGCTTTGAATGAGCTTCTACAGCACCAATCAGCAACATTCTCACTCTCCTCTACCCCACCTGGCCTTCTGCAATTCCTGAGTGTATCACCCTTGACTTATTGCTTTCTAGCTTCCAAATTCTTCTCATCACTAGGCTACTATTGTTTCCTTCCACCTATCTCCTTGTTCTGGAGACATAGCTTGCATGACTCTTTTATTGCTTTTGTTGGAAGCTGAAAAGGGAGAGGAGACCATCGCCTGTGTTCCATCCACCCTGTAAAAGGAAGTCTCCCCGCTTACTTTGCAGTTTACTTCCACCCCCACCTTGCATCCTTCACTACCTTCTCTATTAGACTTGTTATCTCCAAGGTCCCCAATAATCTTCAAGTCACCTGTTCAGATTCCTTCTTGTTCAACTCTCCGCCTCCTTGACATTTAGACAGACTTGGATACAACACAAGACTTCCTCGCCCATAGAGCCCCCGTCTTTTGTCCTTCCTGACCTTGATCTTTTTGTTCTTCTACCCAAGCTCTCATTCCCCAACACTTCCCCAAATCCTTTTCATTCTCTGCCCTCTTTTATTCTCTTTCAACATCTTCTTTGAGTAGTCTACTTCCTGTCTTAAGGTGATATCTCTAGATTCCTAATGCTGCCTCCTAAATTCTAAATAGCTACTTACTGAACTGAACCTTCCAAATTCAAGGTCTCCCTCAGCCAGGGTTCAGTCTTGACTCCCACTCAGGTCCACTCATCTCCAGCATGCTGCTCTCCTTCCTGTATTCAGTACCACAACTTGGACCTCTTCTCATTCCCCATAAATGCACCTGCATCTTGCCTTTATTATTTTGTCCTTGTCTTCCATTGTTAAAATTAATTCATGGATCCAACATGATAATTATTGATCACCTCTGCTCTTCATCTTTCCAACCATTCATTGCTTTAATCCAGGCTAACATGGAATAATTTTATTAACTTATCTTTTGTGTTTTATATCTTACAATTACTAAAATGTGTCTATCTTCAGCTTTATACTCTGGTAAATCTAGCATGAGATGGACCTATTTAACAGATGAAGAAATAAAGGAATGGATGGATGGACTGATGGATGGATGGATGGACGGATTCTGGTACCTCAAAATGGAATGGCAAGGTGAAAGGTTATACATGTCCAACTTTGGTAGATGCTGCCAAAGCATTCTTAAGTGGTCATAACAATTTATATTTCCACCAGAAGAGAGTTCCAGTAACTCCACATCCTTCCTAATGCTTAGATTTTTCTTTTTCCTTTCTTTTGGATCACCTCTGCTTTTTCAGTTCAGTCACTGTGGGTGTGTAATGACATTCAATCTGTGGTTTTAATTTGCATGTCCTTAATGACTAATGAAGTTCAACCAGCTCTTCCTATATCTTTGATAAACAAATGTATTCTTTAATTTAATCTCATTTATTATTTTTTGCTTTTATGGTTTTTTTGTAAATAAGACATCTTTTCCTTTTCCAAGTCATTAAGATGTTTGCTAAAAGTTTTATTAATTTATCTTTACCATTTAGATATGCACTCACCTCAATTTGATTTTTTAATACATGATATGAAGTAGGGCTTGGGATATAATTTTTTTTCATGTGAATGTCCAACTGTCCAATTTATTGAAAAGATGATCCTGGGGCTGGGGTTGTAGCTCAGTGATGCAGTGCTTGCCTAGCATGCGTGAGGCACTGGGTTCAATTCTCAGCACCGCATATAAATAAATGAATAAAATAAAAGTCCATCAACATCTAAATTTTTTTTTTAATGTTAAAAAAGACGATCCCTTTCCATCACACTACAGTACTGCTTTTATCATAAATCAGACGAACATAAATGTATAAGTTTATTTCTCATCTCTCCACTATGTCTCATTGTCTATCCTTGTCAATTTGTTCCTATGTCAATTTGTCTATCCTTGCCTATATTTCATTGCCTTAATTATCATTGCTTTATAAGAATAGGTCTTATAATCCACAGTCTCCCAGCTGTGTTCTTCTAGAACTTAGTCATGTCTATGCTTGACCCTTTGTATTGCCACTATGAATTTAGAAGCAGTTTGCCAATTTCATCAGAAATTCTGCTGAGACTTTTTTTTTATTAGTATTGCACTGAATTTATAGATTAACCTAGGGAGAATTGGCATCTTTAAAATACCGATTCTTCTAATCCATTAACTCATATATCCTTGCTTTTATTTATAACCACTTTAGTTTTTTACAATAATGGGTGGTAATTTTCAGTGTAGAACTCTTGCACATCTTTTGTTAGATTTATTCCTAAGCATGTGATTTTTGTTATTGTTATTGTTGTGTTTTTGCAGTGCTAGAGATCAAACCCAGGGCCTTCTACATGCAAAACACATGCTTTACCACTAAGCTACATCCCCCAGCCCTTGATGTTTTTTAATGACCTTATAAATGGCTAGACTTCTAAATTATTCAATGAATCAAAGACATTAAAATTTAGAGCTTGAAAATCAGTTGTCACCACTCACTATGGTCTTACATCCAACCCCTTTGTTACCTACCTGGCCACTATAGATATTTGAGTTGTAGCCTCTGGCCTATCATCTCTTGGTGTTCAGGAGATGTTGCTTGTTTTGCTTTATATTTATTTTTGTTCTTACTTATTTAGGGGTACTATTCTTTAAATACCATTTTTAAGTATGGAATTGTCAAGAGAAAAATTATTCTTCCTTTAAGACCCTGCTCAAATGTTTCTCTCTAGGAAAACATTCCCAGTTTTCCAGTTCCTATCCCATCCCTACCTTAATTTTCCTATTCCAGCACCTATCTGGTTATGGTCTGAACATCAACTTTTGTATCTTTCTCCTCTTTAACCAGGAGCCCCTAAAAAGCAGAGATTCTGATCATTCCCAGGGCATAGATCCACAGATCTCTAAACGTGTACCAAATCAATGATGGCTGGCAGATGGCTGAAAATCAGACTGAGTTACTATGTGTCTGTCTGAGGGCAGTGAGCTAAAACACAAAGCCTGGAGAATATATAGGATGTCACCTAATATTTCAAGAGTGCTCCATTGCCACATTTGAATGCGACACTATAGCCAAAACTCAGTAGCCTCATCTGAATATGGGAGGTCTTACCAATTTTCTTGTTCGCATCACTTTGAGATTTCCTTGTGGTCTTATCAATTTCATCCACAAGCCTCTGGCTTTCTGCCACCAGGCGTTCCGATTGGGACCTCTGGGCCTCTGCCCTGTGGTACTGATTCTTATTAGAGATGTGCCACTCTGAGGGCAGAAACTTGGGTGGAGATTGTAGTAGCTTAGCCATTTGAGATTTCCAAAACCTGATCAAAGGCAGACATTTTTTTAGGTTAAATAAAAGCAATTTTTTTCCTTTTAAAATAATTATTTAAGTATGACATATCAAAAAGTGCATACATCACAAACCATGCACACAAAATGAACGCATCTGTGTAGCCAGCACCCAGATCAAGGAACATCTCAACCCTCTTTCCAGTCACTAGTCACTGCCCAAGCCCCACAAGGTGACACTAACCTGAGCATTAATACTCCAAATTATTCCTCTGGTTTCAAACTTAATATAAATGGAATCATACACTATGCATTCTTCTGCATTTGACTTCTTTCATTCAATATTCATAAGATTCATCTGTATTATTTGTATAGTTGAGGTTCTTTCTCATTGTTGTGTAGTGTGCCATTGTATAAATACATCAAAACTCATCCTTTTCTACTGCTTTTTTCTTGGCTTGTTCCACTTTATAGTATAATGAGAATGTTATGACTATTCTCATGTGCAGCTTTTGGTAAATGCATATGTTCTTTTTTATGATTCATTAAAATTACTGAGTCATGGAATTAAGTTCTACCATACAGATGAGCCCAGAAATGTTTCCTTAAAAATGAATAAATGTGGGTTGGGATTGTGGCTCAGTGGTGGAGCACATGCCTTGTCTGCGTGGAGCACTGAGTTCAATCCTCAGCACCACATAAATAAGTAAAATAGGGGTATTGTGCCCATCTACAATTAAAATTTTTTTAATGAATAAGTGTAATTAGTGTAAACTGACAACTCAGTCTCGAGCCTATTCGACAGATAAAAGAATTGAAGGCTGGGGATGTGGCTTAGTGGTGGAGTGTTTGCCTAGCATGCCTGAGGCCCTGGGTTCAATCCTCAGCACCAAAAAAATAAAAATAAAATAAAATAAAAAAACTTCCCAAGGCAAAGAACAAGAAGGGAAATTCAAAGGAAGGCAGCCAGCAGAGGCCAGCAGTAACATGTCTCCAACATTGTTTTTCCCCAGTGCTGGGGATTGAACCCAGGGTCTGGCTCAGGCTAAGCAAGTGCTCCACTGAGCTAACTCCTCCCTACCTCCCCCCTCCCTACCCATCTCTAGCAGCAACATCAAGACTAAAAGGTACCCGCCTCTTCAGCACACAGCTGTGGGTGACTAAGAGCTGCCTTCTCCAAACAGGGCTGGGCTGTGCCCCCCACCCCACCCCAGCCCCCCCAAAATCTGAGCTCCTGCCCTCAGAGACCTCTGGATTTCTGAATCCTTCACACAAAGTTGGAAGCCAAGTCAGATCTCAGCTAGGCTGAGCACCTCAGGCCACCCAGCCCCTCAGACACTTGGGGTCTCCCCATTTCTCCCTAGTCCAGTCCCTCCTATGACCTCTCCCAAGTTTGTCCTAGTGTGAGGCCCAAAATTTACCCCAAGTCTCCTGGCTCCGTCTAGGTAGCCCTCCCTCAGCCCTAAAATTAGGGCTGACCCCAAGCGGCCCAAGTGTACAGGTAGCGAGGAGCGGTGGGTGGAGGGGAGTGGGCCCGCCTGGGTCTACTTACCTCAGCGCCAAAAAGAACTATTAAACAAGCTCGAGATGGGGACCTCCTTACCCCAACTGGAGCTTCCGGCTCTTGCAAAACTGGGAAACAAGGTGGTCACCATGACAACTGGTGACGCGTCGCCGGGGCAAAGGGGGCGGGTTCCCCCCACCAAGTTGCATCGCCGGGAGACACTGCGCAAGCGCGAATTCTACCGTCCCGGGGCCGGAGACTTAGGGATGCAGCGGACCTCGAGAGCCGTGGGGGCAGACCCTGGGCCCTCGCAATCCACCACTCAGAGTGTCCAGCATCGAGTTCTGGGTCACCTCGGGCCGCTGTGTCCCTGCGGAGTCTCGGATTCCCCCGGTGTACAGTGGGATCGGGCTGGGTGTTACCGCCGGGCCCTGGAGAGCGCAGGCGCAGGCGGGTGCAGGACCACCCAGCCACAGAGTCAGCCCTGCAGGTGGAGGGGGCAAGAGAGATTCCTGGGGTTATCACGGGGTAGGAAGAAGAAGCTTCAGACATTCAACTTTAGAAAGGAAGCTTCAGGACCCCGGGGGGATCCTAGCACAGCGCAGCTGCAGGTGTGGGATTATACACAATGCATAGCTAACACCAGTACGTGGGTAGGAATGGATTCCAAGCAGATATGCAGCACAAGGCTTAGAATTTACTAAATGAATGAGCATACAGCTAAAGCTGTTCCTCAAAGTAAAAAAAAAAAAAAAAAAAAATGCAAGGTGTATTTCAATTTTATGTGATCTTGAGATTTTTGTGGATTGGAAAAGTTAAGCTTCCAGATGGGCAGCATTTTATACCAATTTTTTTTTTCCTTTAGGCAAATGCTCTATCACGGAGCTAGACTCCCAGTCCGACACCAACTTTGATTTGTATCCTGTCAATGCAAAACCTGTAAAATTATTTTGATGTTATTCTTCAAGGCACTCATTTTATATGTAGCATATTTATTTTAAAAGGAGACTGCATCACTACCGGAAATGGAAAATTAATATCACCTGTGTGATAGAAATAGAAATAAAATAAAACACATAAATAAATACAAATAAAACAAAACAACATAAAATCGAATGTTGTTTTAAAACAATGAAACATAAGTAATGACAAACCTAACCTATTATTTAAAAATTTACATCTGAAACCAAGTTCCTCAGTAAGGAGAATGAACTTGTTTATAATAAGTAGATGTTTGGCAAAGATCACTTGATTTTTAGATTTGGTGTTTATCAGTACTAGGATCTCAACTCACTAGTAAACCTATTTAGAAAGATCAAAATGATTTTTTTTAATCCAGTGGGGAGCTGATAAGTTTAATCCTCCTGTGGGTTCAGGAAGCATAGAAGAACCAGAGAAGGTGAACCCCAAATCTGACTTCACCTCTCAATACTTTCACCCTGGAAGTGGGAGTTAAAATCAGGAAACCAACTTAGTCATTTATTTAAGCGACAATGAGTTTCCTCCAGAGTCTGTATAGGTTTCCATGACTGGTTTTCTTCTGTGTGGGAGGCCTGAATGGGTCACTCTATCTGTACCCCAAAAATCCCTCTCTATCTACTGGGAGGTAGGAAGTATGGGAGAAAAATTAAGCCAGAGAAGACCACTGCAGGAGATTTAATACTTCTAAAGTAGTGAGATGGGACAAAGGACAGATAATTGGTTATCAAAGAAGGGAAATGGGTATTTAACATTTCCCCATCAACCGGTTGCTAATACCTTCTGGGGAGGAGAAGGATCACACTTTCCAACACAAGGGATCACCACCACCCCCCCCCACCTCATCCCCCAGGCTTTTATCAGGGTTTTGTTGTTGTTGTTTTTTCTTTTCTGCCTTTTGGTCAAGTAGGCACATAGGAGGAGGAGGGGACAGGAGAAGAAAGGAAAAGTTAAATCTATAAAGGGGCAGGACACCTTTACTCCCACACGCACCAGCTCTGGGTCCCAGGATTCTCTCTCTCTCCTAGCCCTTAAATAAAATTTACTTTCTACTCTTGCCTCGGCCTTTCTCTGGTATTTAAGCTTCAACACCAGGGAAGGGGTGGGGCGAGGACCTGATCTCTCAAGACCAGTATCAGTAGGACTTCCAGAAGGAAAGGGGAAAAATGGTAAAACAACAATGAATGGCGCTAGTCAGCTTTCCTCGCTGTGAGCAAAATACCTGATAAGAACAACTTAGAGGACGAAAAGTCTATTTTGGCCCATAGTTTCTGAGATCTCAGTGCATGGCCAGCCAGCTCCATTGCTCTGGGTCCGAGGTGAGGCAGAAAATCATGGTGGAAGGGCACTGTGCAGAAAAGATACTCAGCTCTCACAGCAACCTGGAAGCAGAGAGGGTCGGAGGAGCCAGGGACAAAATGTGATCCCATGGGCATGCCTCCAGGGGTATACTTCCTCCACTCACACCCACCTGTCTTCATTAACACCCAGTAATGCATTCAAATTATTAATCCATCAAGTGGATTAATCCACTAATGAGGTTAGAGTTTCATAATTTAATCATTTCACTTCTGAGCATTCCTGTGTTAGCTAACACATAAGTTTTTTGAGGGATACTTCATTACCAATGGCAACAAAATAGCCAAACGATGATGGGAAAGAGGGGAATGTAGACTTTGAGCTGGAGACTCAAGCTTTTGGGCTGAAAGACCCATGAAATTCATATTCTCTCTCTCTCTCTCTCTCTCTCTCTCTCTCTCTCTCTCTCTCTCTCTTCTCTCTCTCTCTCTCTCTCACACACACACACACACACACACACACAAATACAGACACACACGCCTATTCTGGTGGAAATTCAAGATTAAGGAGAAAAAGAATTAAGCAATATCAAACTTTCGTCTCTAACAGAGGGTGTAAGAAATGATGCTAGAATCATGTCTTCAAAATTCGAGAGTGGAAATTATTCCAAATCTGGAATTGTATAAAACCAAGTCAAAACAACTCCTATATAAGAGCAAAACACCTAATAAGAGCAACTTAGAGGAGGAAAAGTCTATTTTGGCCCATATAGCAAAATAAAGTTGTTTGTAGGCATGCTGGCTCTAAAAAAAAGTCGAGCATACTCTCTTTGAAAACAATAAATCAAAAAGTAAAAAAAAAAAAAAAAAAAAAATCCAGAAAGAGGAAGGCACTGGCTACAAGAAACAGTAGAACCAACGCAGACGTATGGTGAAAAGAAACCTCTGATAATAGCTGCATAACTGGCTGGGGTAGTGATCTGTTACTGTGTATGTATTTACCACACTATGATTTTATCATTATTTTAGAATTTATCTCTAATAATAAAAAAAATAAAAGTCTGCTGTAAAACTAGGCCTTGTTTTGCTGGCAGCAGCCTCTTACATCCAAGTGCCTGTCTGCACCATCTTCTCTGGTGCTTGGTTCAGTCTTGTTGTTTTGTTTATAGTCTCCACAGGGCCGAGACTACGCCGTGTATGTGTGTGTGAGTGTGTGTGTGTGTACCACATAGCCCAGGTGTGTAGTAGGACATGTCACTTGGGTTAGCATAAATACACTCTACAGTGTTCCTACAACAATTAAATCTCCTAACATTTCCTAGAACACATCCCCATCCTTAAGCAATGCAGGATTGTGGGCAAAACAGGGATAATAGAGCATAATTTGGAGCTGGGGCTGTAGCTCAGTGGTAGAGTGCTTGCCTGGCATTCATGAGGCACTGGGTTCGAGCCTCAGCACCACATAAATGTAAAATAAGGATACTATGTCCACCTAAAACTTAAGAATAAATATTTAAAAGGTAAATAAAAAATTAAAGCACTAACTCATAGGATAGCAATGAATATTTGTGAATTAATACTTATAAAGCAGTTGCAATAGCACTTAAGGCACAATAGAGCTCATGAAAATATTATTTTTACCTATAATATGAAGTTCATTTAAAGTTTATATTTGTTGAATAGCTTCATTATTCTTACATTATAAATTTGAGTTTCTATAAAATAACATCATGTCCCCTTCATCTCTCTTATGCGTTGAGGTCTTACACAAGATTTCAATTAAAAAAAAAAAAAAAACTAAAGAGGTTCCTTTGCTAAAACAATGACATCAAAAAAGGGGGACACATCATAAACAATTGATTTGATCTCTAAATGTCCTGCTGGCTCCAATTCCAGGGACACTACCATTCCATTCTGTCCCGGTGAACATAACAGTAAGATTTAAAGCTCCAGGAGTGGAGGGCCCATATCATACCAAGAAGCACTTGTACCTGTGGGTGGGAAAGCCCTGCCCCACTAACAGCTGGGCCTCCCCTGGGGACTCTTTAGGAATGCACATTCCTGGGCCCCACCTAGACTACCCCCTCCCAAACTGCAGGGCAGGGGTGCAATAACCTGTATTTAACAAGCCCCCTCCAGCCAGGTCTGACTCAGATCCCAATGTGAGAACCGCCACTCTAGAAGGGAATCCCACAGATTACAGTTCTGGGCTCCGAAAGAGCCGACTGTTGTTTTCAAAACTGATCTGGTTGATAACAAGAAGTTCTTTCTGTTTCTATGACAAGAAATTCCCTTCTGCTGTAAGAGTACCCACACTGAATTTTAAGAAATGAAATCAGGAAGGAAAGGAAGTCTTAGAAATCATGTCATTTAACCCTGTGGAACTGCAGATGAGGAAAAGGAGACAGAGAAGTAAAGGACTGTATCCAAAGTCACACGAAAAAGCTAGTACAGACATCAGGTTTCCTAAGGTTCGTGGTAGAGTGCAAAACACTTGGTTGATTGGATAAGTTTAGTGAAAAAAATCCTGGGAATGGTTACGGAGTGTCACGCAACCAACTCCATCGAATGACTGAATATTTCATGTTTCGGTCTGTTTTCTGCACTGTGTAACACACCCCTTTGCAGCCTTCTATAGATTAAGAAACATTGCTATTTTTCCTTTCCTTTCAGTCTGTAGGTTTGGCAACTTGAATTCTTGAGCAATCACTTCAGACACTTGAAAGGGAAAATAAGAAACTGGCATCATTTTCTTTGTGATTTAGAGCTCAGATTGCTGAGGCAAGTGTAATTATCCAGCAGAAACCAGAAAGGCATGAAAATCCTGCTTCCCAAAATGCTTGATTAAATATTTCTCAACTTTTTTTGTTTTTTTGTAAATTCCTAAGTCAGAAATGTAGATAGGTATGACAAGAATGTTTTTGTTTGTCTGTTCAATTTCTACAAAGGGTTATTGTATTAGCCAGCTTTTGGTTACTGTAACAAAATGCCTCAGATGATCAACTTATAAAGAGAAAAGTTTTATTTTGGCTAACAGTTTTAGAGGTCCTAGTCCATGATCCATTGGCCCCTTTGCTTTGGGCCTGTGGCAAGGCAGCACATCATGGAGGAGGCATGTGACAGAGCAAAACCACTCACCTCACAAAAGTGAGAAAGAGGAGGAGGCTGGGGTCCCACCATCCCCTTCAAGGGCATCCTCCAAAAGGCCTAAAGACTCCCCCCATGAGAGCCCATCTCTTACAGTTTCTACCACCTTCCAGTAGTTCCACCCTGGGGATAAAGCCTTTAACATGTTGGTCTTCAGGGGACATTCAACCATGGCAGTTATCACGTAGATTAAATGGGATAATATCTACAAATCACTTCGCAGATTTCCTGGCATATAATACATGCTTCATAAATAAGGATGAAAGTCTTAGTTGGTGCATAGTTTCAGAGGTTTAAGTTCATGATCCTTAGACCCCATTGCCTTTGGGCCTGTGGCTGTGGAGGGGTGGAGGACCGCTGCTCATCTCATGGTGGGAGGCAGAAAGGGAGATGAAGGGACCTATATCCCAATGGCCCCTTCAAGGGCACACCCCTAGTGACCTACCTTCCTTCTCCCAAGCCCCACCATCCCTAAGTGCCTACATCTCAGGAAGTTCTTCTATTATTCAGGCATTCATTCAACAAATGCTTTTCGCATAGTATTGTTCTAGGTGCTTTGGGATAGGTACCCTAGGGTCAGCCTCTGGTCTCAGACCTGAGTTCAAGTCCAATTCAGGCTCCTACCAGCTGTGAGATCGTGGACAAGTCACTGATCTCTGTGCATCTCAGTGTCCTCATTCATCAACGTGGTCAAAACAATGTCTAGCACAGGGGTATCCTAGGAATTAAAAGAAATCGTGTGTGCAAAGGGCTATGGAGGCTAAAAAAATTATTCTACGTCCTTCATTTCTCTTCAAAGTGTTTGGTGTCTTTGTGTGCTCTGGAGGATTCTTTCAAAAAGCCATATATTTAACAAATAAGTGATACAAAGGCATTTATCATAGTGAGACAGTCAGGGACCCCATGATAAAGAGGACACACACTCTAAGAACCCTAACTCCTAGCTGTTTCCCCTTAAAAGTATGGCATGTGCTCTCCCCGACTCTCTCAAACAATCATATCAACCTCAAAAACCAGGTGCATCATTAAAGCCAGGATGCCCTCGCCATAAGGAATCCGGGAAGAACAGGATAAAAAAATAAACCTGTGGGGATGGCCACAAAGGGCTAAAGGCAATCCCCAGGGCCGGTCACCTGTCACTCAGGTGATTTGTGTTTCTCCCACTCCCATCTATGTGCTCTTTTGCCAGCTGCAGCAACTCACCCTCATCCCAGGACCAGGATGTTCATGCAGGATGGGGTACCAATGGGGGGAATGAGCAGTCTCTGGGCTCCACGTTGACCGCCCGTTCCTCAAGGTCAGAACGAATGTCAATACAGCGTCCCAGTGACCATGATAGACAAAACAAGAAAACACCTTTTGAAACCATGCCCCAAACCAAGGCAGATTCCGAGACTCTAGCCCTCCTCCTCCAGGAATAAAAACTGATCCCTTTCTTCGCTGGGGGCATATCCAGCCTGACACATTCTTGGTTGGAGCTGTATCTCCTTCTTGCTGGAGCAGAAGCCCCGGTACAGCCTTGCCTGTGTTTGAGTTCCTCCAAGGGTCGTCTCATTTCCATAGTTTCTGGACCCAAGAGCCCCACTCCAGTAAGGAAAGGACCATAGATCCTAACCAGCAGTTCATATCAACAACAATGGAAAACCTTTTTGGACAGTTCTTGGACTTAGTTGGAACACCAAGGTTAAGGATAAGGCATATGGATACAGGCTGTACTTATTTCTTATGTAAGTAGATTATAAATGCTGATGATTAAAAATTCTGTTTTGTTTTTGTTTTGCAGTGCTGAGGATTGAACCCAGGGCTTTGTACGTTGGGCAAGGACTCTACTACTGAGCCACATTCCCAGCCCTAAAGTTTCAAATAACATACGATAAAAAACAAACTTCCTATTCCTTGCCCCTGGCTCCTTTTTTCCTCCCAAGGGCCAAAAATTTTCCAAAAATATGTCTCATTTTTCACAATTTTTTTTCTCTGCATTCTTCAAATTGGGTAATTTCTACTAATCTGTCTTCAAGTTCACTGACCTTTGGGGAGGGGGTCACTTCCATTGTGCTATAAGCCCATCCAATAAATTGCCTATTTCAGATATTATATGGTTTTTTGTTCTAGAATTCCACCGTTTCAGTTCTTTTAGTAGTTTCTATTTTTCTGGATGAAATTTCCTATTTGCTCATTCATTATGAATATAGTTTCCTTTATGTCCAGTTTTTATCACAGATATAGTAACCCGTCATCAAAGCAAAAAATATATATATTTTCCACTTTTATTTAAGTTTTAGTTGGAGCCAGTATGTGAAGCAGAAAGAATGAGACTCAATAATCTTCACAAAATATTTCAATCTTTTAAAATCCCTTTATTCATTTACCCTTTATTCATTACATCATTGTCGTCTTCTTCTTCTTCTTCTTCTTCTTCTTCTTCTTCTTCTTCTTCTTCTTCTTTTTCTTCTTCTTCTTTAGTGCTGAGGATGGAAACTTAGGCCTCATGCCTGCTAGGCAAGCTATTACTGAGCCACATTCCCAGCCCTGTTCAAGCAATTTTAAATTTCAACCTTTATTAGGAATTTATCATTTGAAAACTCATACATCCAATGTAAATGGGAACAGTATATATTCTGCTGATTTGAATAGGAAGACACCAATATGCCTTTTTGCATATTTTTTAATTGGAAATTTTGGGATCTCTCTGCAGTGCCTCATTCTGTAAGCATATAACTTAAAGGGTATGATCTCAGCCAAGCTCCTGAACTTTTTAGGTGGCAACGATTAGGGTATGAGAACACTTTTGCCACCTGACCTTCAGATGCTAGAATAATGTTGGCTTTCCAATTTATTCATGAAGAGAAAGAATTCTCTCCTGGCCACTCACTGTCTCTGCCCTTCAGCATTAGAGGAAAACATATTTGCTCTGCATAAAGGAAAAGGAAGTAGGACTTCTACCAAAATGACGCTCAACAAAATAATTTTTTAATATTCCATTTTCTTTTTTTTTTTCTGGTTTGCCTTAGTATATTGAACATCTATGAGAAAGCCATTCTAATTCAATGGAAGAGATGCTGAAGGATTCAAGATTAACATCCATTATTAGCAATGTAAAATGGAGGGAAAGATCAGTGAATTGTGCTCCTAGAATTCTGTCCCCATGGGAGACGGAAGGGTCAAGCCGAAAGCCATCCATGGGAAAGATGAAGAAAGGTGGGCTCTCAGAGCAGGGGTTTCTGGCTAGAAGCTGTTCCTTGCTCACTGGGTCAATATTTTCTCCCAGCCCCCTCAGGCTGATTCTCTAGGCTAAGATGGTGGAGATGGTGTTTGCTGTAGAAAGAAAGTGGCGGGCTGAACCCAGGGGTAGTGCCGAAAAGCTTCGTGAGTCACGCTTGGCTCAGGCTCCTCCAGGGAAGATGGAGACAGAGGGAAAGGAGGTGCTGGCACCAAGGGAGGACTTGGCACAGGGCTCTGGAAAGTTCAGAGGAGCTGGAGGCCCAGGTGGCAGGACACACCTGGATAGCAATGAGAGAGTCTGCAATGCCCATACAAGGGACAGCAGTCCAAACCCTATCTTGCATAAGCAGATGGAGTCTGACAAAGACTTGCCCTAACCTGTCTCCCATGTGGGACTGACCTAACCCTATCAAGCCCTTCGTGGGCAGCCTGGGAGAGCTGGGGTCAGGGTAGCCCCGTGTTGGACAGGACACCATGGGAGACAGACCCCATGAGGTTTCTGGCTCATCTCCATTTCTCAAAGCTTTTGGACATGCACACAGCTGAAGGAGGTCTCCCTGGCGGAGAACTTTGGGCAGGGGTGGCAGGGTGGGGGTGGGGACTCCCTTGAGAAAGCAGCTGAGGAATGGAAGGATCGGGATTTCCAGAGACTTCAGAGATGATGCCTGGTCTGATAGGAACCGTGATTCAATGCTCCGACTTGGGGCTAATTTGCCAAATGAGGTAGTTCCATCCTGACCTCTCTGGGCAGGGTTGATCTGGGAAGGCAGAAAATAGGCCTTCCCAAGACCCACGGGAATGAAAAGTGGCCAAGAAAAGCCAGATTTGGGATCCCAGAACGCAATGAGAAAAATAGAGAGAGGGCCGTAAAGGATTCTAGGTGCATGCTGAGCTGACGGCGCCTGCTATCCATGATTCTGATCCTGACATTGGCTTGGAGGCAGAATCAGCCCTTCCCTGATCTTCCAAAGCCTCGAAGATAAAGGGACCAGGTGAAGGATGGGCTTTGGGGCATCCAAGGGCACAAGTGTGTGACGGCCACCCCTACGGAACTCAGCAGGGACCAAAAAGAAATATTCATTTTCTATTAATCACAGGAAACTATATAAGATATAATCAGCATAAAGTACGTTCACTGAAAATTGCTCCAAAGATGCAATTAGGCCAATACTGAGAAGAGGATCTGGCATAAAATGGGCACTTAGTAATTTTTTAAAATTAATGAGCCTATGAATTAAAACTATATGCTAAACTGGATTGCATTTTCTAATACCAATATTGGAATCTTCCAGGAAAAGTCAATTTTGAGGGCTTTCTTTTCTCTTGAAGAACATTCTTCTTTTTATTTTTCACTAAAAAAAAAAAAAAATTGTATTTAACAGATTTCACAAAGAAGAATTCCACACTCTGGCAGGCGATGTCCAGGTATAGAGTTATCTTTGTTCTTTATGATGGAATTATCAGACACATCAACAAGATCTGAAGGTCCAGTTTCCAGGAGTTGGTAATGGATACTGGTGCAAGCCAGGCTTTCTGCAAAAGTTTGAACAAGGCCATATCCCTGGTGTTATGAAAGGTCTTTTAAACTTAGAATTGCACAGTAAAAAAATTATGTGTTGATTGTTAGTTTTCTTAAATGTTAATTACAGGGTTACGAACTGCACAAATCATGACAGTTTCTTAATGTTCTATTTTAAAAGTACAGCTCAGGGTGCTAAACACATATTTATTGTTTGTCAAGACCTATCATCTGGCAGTGATGTAGGCCAAGCAAAGTCTGATTGGGCCGAACCCTGGAAAATGAAAATATATTTATCCTCTTCCTCTTTGACCCAGCCTCGTGTCTCCTCATAGTTTTAATGGTGTCTGCTGTTGAATTTTGGCAGACAGCACCCAAAGTCTCTAAGAATGCAGGCAGCCCTCCAGCGCCCCAGCATCAGAACCCCCCAGGGGGGGTGCTTGTGAAAAGGATGGATTCCCAGGCTGCCCTGCAAACCTGCTGAATCAGAAGTTGAGTTGAAGAAATGCTTCACCTTCGGGGGGTGTCTGCCCTCTCCTCCCAGTGGCTTGCCCTTGGGTTTCACTTTTCGACAGGAAACAGAACATAAATCTAAAATTGCCTTTGTGCTTAGACCAGTTTCCTTTGCTGATCTGATTCAAGAATGGCTTTTTGTGCTATGACCATGAGTCCACTGAATAGATCCCTTGAATTTTAGGGGAAGAAATGCAGTGTTTCTTTGCTCACCATCATAGCTGGCCCTGGTGGCTCTGAGAATCAGCCAGCTTAGATTTCACCCTTGAGGATTACCATTTCACAGGCACATAAAGCCACCTGAAAGTCAAGATGAGAAAGGGGAAAGGGCACGCTGGACTCTTTGTGTGGTTGGTTTGTCTTTTTGCCATTGGTCAGGCACACAGCAGCTGATGCTACTGAATCTGACAAAGTAGTAACAGTCAAGAGCAGAATCGACTCCAAGATGCACTTCTAGAGAGTGGAGCCAAGGTTGCTGACCCACCACCTGCCCCTGTCATGACCAACTCCACACCTGGAAAAGTTATCCCCTACCCTCATCTGTAAAGTGTCTGGGGGGCCTGCAAAGTAAACTGATGAAAGACAACAGGAGATAAGGCATATAATTTTTATTCATCTTAATATTTTTATCTGCATGTGTTCAAAAAAAGAAGTCAAAACTCAAAAGATGTGATGAGCCTTGGGGACTTTTATACCATTTTAACAAAATGTGATACATTATGAAGAAGTGACTGAAAAAAGGGAAGGGGATTGGCAATAAATTATAGAAAAGTGCCTAGGAAATATATGGAGGAAACTAATGGAAGACAAGGATTCTGTTAGTAGGAGCTGCTTTTGCAGACTCAGCTCAATGTAATTCCTCATCACCAGAGATAAGAGTCAGTCTCCTCTTCCTAGTACAGAGGGGCATCTTCCTCAAAGGAGAATTTATGCACTGCTATTCTGCAGAGAAGGGAACAGCAGCAAATTTTCCCTACATCTGTTTCTTTATTGCCTATAGCTCAAAATAATCCTTCTGCCAGTATGACACATTCAGGATGGTGTATTCTGAGCCTCGTTATTATCATCAGCACATCCAGCTGGGGAGAAGCTGGACAAGGCTGGAACAAAAGGGAGTTTTTTGGCAGTTTCTTTGATTGCTGACCACAACCCTTGGCTGAAGGTCTGGCCTGTGCCCTGGTGAGGCCTGGTCTCCCCACCATCCCTGACTGCTGTAAACTGGTTTATGAATGGCCTTGTCCCTCTGAAGGAAGCTACAGAAGAACAATTGATGTGTCCATCAGGTAGGACGACTCCTTAGGGACAGAATCTTGGTTAAAAACTATCTCATAGTTCAAATGACTTAAATAGGTCATTTGTAATGGTCTTGTGATGTATACAGATAAACCGTATGCATTAGCTTTTTGTTGTTATGACAAATACCTGAGAGAGTCAACTTGAAAGAAGAAAGATTTAGTTTGACTTGCCATTTCCACTGCAGAAACATCATGGCGGAAGGGCACGGTGGAGCAAAGGTGATCCTCTCATGGCAGAGGGGAAGCAGAGAGAGAGTGAGCAAGAAAGGGGCAGGGACGAGATATGCCCTTCCAGGGAACACCCCCAGTGACTTAGTTCCACCAAGTAAGTCCCACTGCCTACAGTTTCTACCACCTCCCAATAATGTCAGCAAATGTGAATCCCTTGATGGATTAATCCACTGATAAACACCCTCATGATCCAGTCACTCCCCCAAATTCCCACCTTTGAACGTTGCTGCCTTAGGGACCAGACTTTCAACTTGAGTCTTTGGGGAACATTCCAGATCCAAATTCTAATACTGTAGCTTCAAATAAGTCTTCAAATAAGGAAGATTTTTTGGAGTTCAAATAAGGAAGTCTAAAATCTAAGCCAGGACCTAAACTCAGAGAAATCATTATGTTCCACTAGAGGGCAGTGTAGTAACTTGTTTCTAAGACCGTTGGCTCAGAAGAGCAGAGGAAGGGAATTTTGATCAGAGTTTTTAAATTTGTGATGAGAAATACCACCTTTACTTTAGAGTTTCTCTGCATGACGTGAAAACTACTCAAGAAGTTTTGGGTTTTGTTTTGTTTTTGTTTTTTTTTTAAGTCCAAATGATTTTTTTTTTTTTTAAGGCAAGTAGACAGACTTGGAACAAAATGGAATTGCTCTCATTTAGTTGCTATGTTGCTCTGTTGCTATGTGATCTAGTAGATGCTACAAACAAAATCAAGGAGATCACATTTCCTTTGCTTCAGCCCTTGGAAAAGCTTCCTACCCGTAAGAGTCCTCATCTGCAGTTGTGCCTGGAGCTACCAAGTTTGCAGGAGGGTTAAATTGGGAAAGGTAATAACAGCCATCACTAGCTTTTTTTGAACTCTGAGTACTAGGCCGGGTGCTTTACATGGATTATCTCCTTAATCCTTATGGTAGCTCTGAATTCGGCACTATTATTATCATCCTCATTTGACAGATGAGGAAACTAAGGCCCTAGAGGATTGAGCATTTGCTGATGGGATACAGCTCTTCAATGGCAGAATTGGGATTCGAACCAGGCAAATAAAATCTAGATGTCAGGTTTGAGCTGCTTCTAGGTGGTTGGTGGCAAAGACAGAACCAAAATCCAGTCCTCTTTGTTACAAATTAATGTAACAAAATTTGTGTTGCAAAAGATATATAGGAGTAGAAAAAGAAAACTTTAGAAGCTCCAAGGGGAAGGATACAATGTGACAGTAATTGCAGAGATAGGTTCCTGCCAAGAAACAAGAACATTCCAGGTGAGTTGGGATGAGCAGCCAGGGCCCACTGCTTCCTCAAATCAAAGACCTCCATGACTAGTGGCCTTTGAAGGAGAAGTCAGCAGAAGATGGCGTCTGGCTTCAGAACACAGACTAAAATACATAGAATTTTCACCTACATCCCTGGAGCCATTATCAAAGTCATCCCAAGATCATAAGCATAATTATAATTGCTATCACTGGAGTACTCAAATGCCTGGCTCTATGCTAAGCCTTGGATGGGAGCATCTCATTCTCATGGTCACTCCACCAGCTGGGCACCATATCCACCCTCTGTGTGTTCCGTGCACCGGCTCCTCTCAAGGGGGCTCCCACGTGTAAGGCATGTGTGGATACGTGGGTGAGAATCTCACACACAGGTTGCTTCTCTAACCACCTCCCCTCATCTTTGAGCAAACAGCCAGTTGGGTTGTTAGAATGCAACGAAGTCTGAGCAAGGGTGACAGACGACTCCCTTCTCCCTTCCAACACCACTCCCCGGCAATAGGGGCACAGAGGACTTACGGACCCATTAGGAAATGAAATGAGGGAAGAGACCAGCATGGAGAGTTCTACGCATGCTCGGAAGATGAGGAGGAATGGGAACTGACTCAGCAGAACTGGGAACGGCTTGCTACCAAGGTCCCCGGAGACGGGGATGACAACAAGCAGAGGGGACTGGGCTTACAGATTCTGGTCCTGAGGACTCTGAGAAAAATCATTCATGGAACCAAAACCAGGGGACGAGGTGGCCTGTTGGGGGTGATTCCACCCCCTCCTCCCACTTCTGAAAGCCAGCAGCAGCCCCGCCGATGGGCTTACCCTGGTCCTCTCCCCCACCCCTGTGCCCCTCCCCACCTCCATAGCCCTAAGAGCCTTGAGATGTTCTTTATGGATAGCTAAATGGCTCAAAGACCCACTTCCAAATTCTGCCATTTGGGAGTCCAACTCCAATTAAAAAGCCAGTTTGCTGCCTGTGACAGTTTGGATCTTTAATATTCCCCAAAGACTCATGTGGTAAAGACTTGGTCTCCAGTCTGTGGCACCATTGGGAGGTGGTGGAACCTTCAATAGGCAGAGCCTAGTGGAAGGAAGTTAAGTCACTGGGACATCTCTCAAGGCAATCTGGAAACCCTGGCTCCTTCCTGTTCCTCAGCTTCTGGCCTCCATGAGGTGAACAGGTCTCCTATGCCACACACACACACACCCGTGATGTACGGTGCTATCAGAGGTCCAGAGCATCAGGGTCCAGTGACTGTGAACTGAAACCTCTGAAAATAAACCTTTCCTCCTTATAAGTTTTTTATTTCAGGTATTCTGTCACAGTAACAGAAAGCTGACTAACAGAAAGATCTTATAGTAAAGATTTTTAAATACAGGTGAAGTGTGCCTTATCCAAAATACTTGGGATCAGAAATGTTTCAGAATTCAGAGTTCTTCAGATGTTGGAATATTTGCATAGACTTTACTGGTTGAACAACCCTAATCCAAATGTTCCCCCAAGTCAGAAACATTTTTGAGTATCATGTTGGTGCTTAAAATTTTTCAGGTTTTAAAGCATGTCAGATTTCAGATTTTCAGATTAGGAATGCTCAAATTGTAATAATAATTGAGGCAATACAGGAAGTCCAATTTCCAACTGTAAAGAATTCTATAAGGAAAGCTGGGCGTGGTGGCACACACCTGTAATCCCAGCAGCAAGGGAAACTGAGGCAAGAGGATCGTGAGTTCAAAGCCAGCCACAGCAATGATGAGGCACTAAGCAACTCGGTGAGACCCTGTCTCTAAATAAAAATATGAAAAATAGAGCTGGGGACGTGGCTCAATGGCTGAGTGCCCCTGAATTCAATCCCCAATACCAAAAAAAGAAATAATAACAATAATAATTCTATAAGAAGAGAGCAGAGAAAAAGAGAAGCAGGATGAAGGAAGTTATAATAAAAAACAATACCATTTCCCAGAACTGAAGAATACAATTCTTCAGGTTGAAAGACTCCACTAATTGCCAGACTCACTTCAAGATCCACACCAAGGGCTGGGGATGTGGCTCAAGCGGTAGCGCGCTTGCCTGGCATGCGTGCAGCCCGGGTTCGATCCTTAGCACCACGTACAAACAACGATGTTGTGTCCATCAAAAACTGAAAAATAAATATTAAAATTCTCTCTCTCTCTCTCTCTCTCTCTCTCTCTCTCTCTCCCTCTTTAAAAAAAAAAAAAAAAAAAAAAAAAAAAAGATCCACACCAAGAGGCATCAACATAAATTACAGAATAAAGATTTTCAAAGCTTCCAGGGAGGGAAAAAAATTAACACACAAAATACCAGGTATTGAATGACATTGGACTCCTCACTAGCCACACTCAAGTTAGAAAATAATGGCTTCAAATTTACGTGTGAATATTACTTTTGGCTTAGAATATTGTAACTAGATGATCAATGTAATATGAGGGGGCTGGGGTTGTGGCTCAGTGGTAGAGTGCTTGCCTAGCACGTGCAAGGCCCTGGGTTTGATCCTCAGCACCGAATAAAAATAAATAAATAAAATAAAGGTATTGACAACTACAACTAAAAAAAAATAAATATTTTTTAAAAATGTAATATGAAGGTGCCATAAAAGCATTTCAGATACACATGAACGCAAATTTTCCTTACAGGTAAAATTAATCCTCTTAAATAGCTAATGCAGGATGTGCACCAACAAAACAAGAAAGTAAACTAATAAAGATGATGTGGGGGGGGCTGGGGTTTTAGCTCAGCGGTAGAGGGCTTGCCCCACACCTGCAAGGCCCTGGGTTTGATCCTCAGCACCACATAGATAAATAAAGATACTGTGTTTCAACTACAACTAAAAAATAAATCTTTTTTAAAAAGATGATGTGGGACTAGGAATTATGGGATATAACCCAGGACAGCAGTGACGAGGGAACTTGCAAGAGAAGAACAGATAGAAAACAACCACTACAGAGGGAAGCAAAAAGGTCAGCAGGGTGAAGAGGGAGGTGCCCAAGGAATCAAAGAAAATGACTTGTTTGAGGATACAGAAAATAGTATCCAGACATATTGAAGCAGTCTGGAGAAAAATGAGCAATTGTTAATAGATGACCAGGCAAATAAAAAACATAAATCAGGGCCTGTGGCAGACGGCTTGCCTAGCATGGGTGAGGCACTGGGTTCGATCCTCAGCACCACATAATAATAAACAAATAAAATAAAAGCTTGCTGACTATCTACCGCTCCAAAAAAAATTTTTTTTAAATAAAAATAACTCAATGGGCTGGGGATTGGGAGAAGTCTTTTCTTCTGTCCTTTAATAAATTTCTAATTTCTACTCTGAAAAAAAAAAATGGGCTGGGGATATAGCTCAGCTGGTAGAGTGCTTGCCTCGCATGCACAAGGCCCAGGATTCAATCCCCAACACCACAAAAAATAAAAAATAAATCAATGACTAATTCCAGGAGAGAAATAAGGAGAATAACTCTTGCAAATGGCCTAAGACAGAAATGAGCACAGTTCATTCAAGGACTAGTGAGCAGAGGGCCCGAAACTGACTGGGAAGGGGAGAAGGCTAGGCAGTGAGGTCACCAAGATAAGAGAGGCCAGGACATGCCTGTCATTCAGACCACTGGGACAACTCAGCCATTTTCTCTGAGTGAGACGGGATCTGCTGCAGGGTTCTGTGCAAAGCTGTAATGTGATCTAACTTACCTGTTGGCATTTCCTGGTGTATTGAGAATAAACGGAAGAAGGGAATAGGTAGAAGGAGGATGGTATTGCAGTTAGAAGGTGGAAGACAATAATGATGGCCCAATTGGATGAGGGTGGCTTGAACCAGGTGCTAGCATTGGAGGTGGTGAGAAGCAATTGGATTCTGGGTATATGTCAAAGGCAGAGTCAAAATATTTCTTGACATATGGATGGTAGATATGAAAAAAAAAAAAATAACAATGATCTGACTAACCAGAAGGATGAAATGGCCACGAAGGATGAGGAAACCATGATTGGAAGGATGTGTCCCTAATCTATTGATGAATCTATCTAAAATGAATGATGTCAACCAAGAATCATTGATTCACTGTCAAGGCCCTGATAGTTGACTGGCTCAGCTGGGCAGTTTCACTTGGTGGCAGGGATCCTCTCAAAAATCTTCCTCCCTCACGTATCTGGTGCCTCTTCCAGAAGATTCAGGGGTGGGCCAGTAGGGGCTCCTGGGGCATCGCTCTCTATGTTTATGTGATCTCCCCACATAAAGAGTCGCGGTGGCTTTGGATTAGCCAGACTTCAGTGATGGCTCAGGACTCCAAAGGGGCGGGTTCCACTAAAGAGAGGAAAGCTGCAAAGCCCTTTGTGACCCAGCCCTGGAAGCAGCCCAGCTCACTCCAGTGGCATTCCATTGCTCAGAATCCGGGCACCATGTTGAAGTGCGGAGGGGATCAGATTCCCCCCTCTCGATGGGAGGAGAGTCAAAGAATTTATGGACGTGTTTTAAAACCAAAAAGTAGGTTTTGGGGGAGAAGATCAGAGTTCAGTTGGGGGACATTTTGAGCTGAGCACTGTTTGCATAGTCATATACTAAAGTAAACACTGACAATCAACTTAACCAAGTTGTGATATGACCCCATCGTGGGGGGGTGGAGTGGAAGGAAGTGACGGGGTCACTTGTGTGGGACAGCCAAGTTCTCATCCCCTGCGGCAGGAAGCCAATGGGTGTATACAAAGGAAAAACTGAGTAAGAAACATAAAGCAACATCAATTAGAAATACAGGGATGGATACCAGGGGAAACGCATAGAAGAGGTAAGGATAGTTCCTTCTCAGAGCAAGAGGGGGTGAGAATGGGGAAGGGAAAGGACCTAAGTTTTTTTAGTTTTTTTAGCACGATTTGACTTTTTAATCTAGGTACATGTACATTTGATAAAATAATAATTTTTGCAAATTCAGTTTCTATCAAATAGATGTTAAAAAGGGTTCAGAAAAAAGAAAAAAGATGTTCCATTATGTGGCAAGTATAATTTTAAGAAATATCCATCCCAGACCCCTTTCCACTCTGCACCTTGTCCTTTATGTCCCTGAGCTGAAAGAGTGCTCAGACAGCAGGGGGCACCTTACACAATCCAGGGACACAGCCCACCTTGTGATCTCAGAGCCAGGACCACTGCAGCTTTCCAAAAGCCACAGCTGCATCTCGCTAATCCCCTCCCCAGTCCTTGGGGGCTGGTGGGGCAGGGCTGATGTCTGAGGAGTATACCATGGCTCAGCGAGTCTGAGCATTCACTAAGATAACGTGGAGACCAGAAGCCAGGCCTCCTGGCTTACGGCTTTATGGTCTCTTCACAATAAAAAAAAAAAAAAAAAAAAAAAAATGGTGGCTACCATCATTTTAGATGATCCTGGTGGAGTGGGGTGGGGTGGGGGCAGGGAATGGGAAGGGTGGTGTTCCTGGACGGGAAGTCTGTCCTTCTAAATTAAGTGCATTATTTTTCCTGAATAAAAACACACCTGTCATGAAATCCACTGCACCAAAAAGATACTTGATACAGCAACTATGATGGCCCCTGGCCGAAAATACTCCGTTTCCCTTAGTCACCCTCCTCGGGTCAGTGTAAACTTGCTGGATAAAGTAACAGAAGCAAACAGATGTCCCGTGGAATGAAACTCCCTGGCTACAAGGAAGACGGCAGCAAGGGGCAGGGGGTGGGGAGACAAGGTTCTGGGTGGAAACTTAGGGTTTTCTCTTGCTCTTGGGGTGACCCCAGTCTGTGATCTAGAGATTTAAACCCTTTTGGGGGTAGGCTGGGGAGGGCAGTAGAGAAATTGTCCGGTGAGGCAGGATGAGTGCAATCACTGTTAACCCTCTGCAGGCCAAGGCAGCAGAGCTAACCAACCCTCTGATGGTGATTATTTCCATACAAAACCCTGCTCTAGTTATGTCAAAGTCTATTTAAAGTGATATGAGTTGTCTGGTGTCCCCCAGTTTGCCAATATACAGTATCGCAGTGACCATGATGGACCAAACAATCCAACCACAGCCAGGCCCAGAGGATCCACTGAACACCTAATCTAAACCAAGTCTGTCTGAGGCCCAGGATGGCAGCAGATACAGACCACAACAAAATCCATCTCTATCCCAAGGTGGCTCTCAGTGGATTTGACAAACTAAACTACGAGTGGCTGTGGCATAGTCCATGCCTTCGGTGGAGTTTCAATTGCTTGTTCTGTGATCCTGCCCATGGCTAATCCAATCCACTTAACTATAGGATGGGCCCTGCTTGTTGACTCTGCCAGGGGAGCAATTTGTAAATCAGAAAGTGCTGCCTGACTGAACACTCTGCATCTCTCAAAACAACAAGAGGAAAAAAAAAAACGTAGCCTGTTTTCTGAAAAACTACAGCAGATTTCCCCGAAGGGTCTCTGGCCGGTCTTCTCTTCCCTTCTCCATCCTAACCTGAATTTGACTTTTTTTTTTTCCAATTCCATGATAATGACTAAAGGGAATCTAATCAGCATCCTTTGTCCGCAGCAGTGATGCTGCACTTTGGGAATGAAATCTGAACCGTTTATCCAATAAGGGGTTCTGGTCCAGCCCAGAGAAGCTAAGATCCACCTTGTTACCTTCGGCTTCATTTATTCACATCTGCTGAATAAACAAATGTCAGCAGGAACATAACTCTGATCCCCCAGAGCCTCCTCTCACTGGCTTTCAAAACTTTCTGGTTATTGTAAGGGAAACATTTTGAATAAAAAGGTTGCACTATAAAGAAACTCAATGGCACCTGAATAATTCTCAGAGTAAGTACTTCACCTTCAGAAATCTGGACTGGTTCCAAGGGGCACAGAACCACTCATTCATTCAGCCACTGCTTCCTGTCTTTCCTGGTACCCAGCAACCTGTCCATGTGGCAGCATGAATGCTACTAGGCCTTGCAGGGATCCAGGCCCAAACTCTGCCTTCAGGGAGCTTATAGGCTAGGGATAAAACAAGATCAGTGAATGACAGGATAAAGTCATGGTTCTCCGGGAACTGAGATGGCACAGTGGTATTAATGAAGGCCTTCCTGAGGGGATGATGCTTAGACTGAGCTCTGAAAACCAAGTAGGAGGGGTTCAACTGAATGGGGCAGAGGGAATAATGGAAGAGAAGCATAAAAGTGAGAGTTGGGCCCGAAGACACCTGGCCAGGTTAGGTAGCCTTCAGTGTCCAGTAGGAATCACTTATCGCAAAGACAATGGGAATCCTTTCCATGGAGATGGTGACATGACCAGATTTGCTTTTTAAATCACTCTAGCCCCAACACGGAGAATGGATTAGAGACAGAGAAGCATCCAAGCCCAGGAACCAGTTTTAGGAGCTAATTGTTCTAATCCAAGTGAGAAGTGATATGGGCTAGATAAGGTCACAGGCAGGGTGGACAGAGAGAGCTGGGATCAAGACCTAGTGAAATCTTCCTGATATATATATATATATATATATATATATATATATATATATATATATATATATATATCTTGAAAATGAAGAGGAGACAGAAAAATGGACAAAAGACAAAAGGTTCATAGTAAAAGGACAAACGTTCCATAAACATGAAAATGTGTTCATCCTCACTCCTAAGAGAAATGCAAATTAAAACTAGAGTGAAACCATCTGTCACCTCCAAGGCAGACAAAAATTCAAGCCTGACAATACCATTGGGAAAGACAGGAATCCTCACACCACATGGAGGGAGGGGTTAAAATGGCACAAATGCCACGAAAACAGATTTGATGGTATCTAACAAAATGCTCTAGATGTGGAGCCTTTAACCTAGTGATCGTTTCTGGGAATTAACCCTGAAGGTACACCCCCTACAAATCCAAATCAACACGCGCACAAGGCTGCTTACGGCAGCCCTGTTTGTTAAACACAGCAAAATATTGGAAATGACCTAGATGCCCTTATGTAGGAGACGGGTCGAATAAACCATGAACTATCCACACAGTGTAGTGCTGTGCAGGCATTTTTTAAAGATGAGGAGGATCTCTTCGAAACCATACACACTTATTAATAAAAATAAAAGGCACTTCGGCTGGGGGTATAGCTCAGTTGGTAGAGTGCTTCCCTCGCATGCACAAAGCCTGGGTTCAATCTCCAGCATCACAAAAAAAAATAAAATAAAAGGCACTGGACCGGGGATGTGGCTCAGTGGTAAGGTGCTTGCCTGACCCTGGGTTAGGTTCCCAGGACTGCAAATAAATAAATAAACAAATAAATACATGTAAAAATTAAATGAGTTGCTATAGTTTGAATCTGGCTTGGTCCCCAGCCCATGGTGCTATTGTGAGTTGGTGGAACCTTTAAGGGGTGGGGCCTACTTGGAGACTGTAGGTCACTGAGGGCATGCCCTTGAAGGGGACAGTGGCACCCAGGTCTCTTCCTCTCTCCCTTTCAACTCTGTGCCATGAGATGATCAGATTTTCCTGCTCCGTGTGCTCCCTGCCAAGATATGCTGCCTCATCACAGATCCAAAAGCAATGGTGCCAACCAACCACAGACTAAAACTTCCTTTGGTATCCCCAGGAGATTGATTCCAGACTCTTCAGACCCTTAAAATGTCCCTTTTAAAAAATGGCATAGTTAACCAGGAGCGGTGGTGCATGCCTGTAATCCCAACAGCTCCAGAGGCTGAGGCAAGAGGATCACAAATTCAAAGCCAGCCTCAGTAGCTTAGTGAGGCCCTAAGCAACTTAAGAGACTGTGTCTCTAAATCAAACATAAAAAGGGCTGGAGATGTGGCTCAGTGGTTAAGGGCCCCTGGGTGGGTTCAATCCCTGGCATTAAAAAAAAAAAAAAAAAAAAGCATTCCTTAAAATGGAATAGTTTTTACATAGAAACTTCACACTTCCTCCCATATTTTGACTCATCTCTAGATCCTTTATAGTACCTATTGAACATAAATGCTGGGCTGGGGATGTGGCTCAAGTGGTAGTGTGCTCGCCTGGCATGCGTGCGGCCTGGGTTCGATACTCAGCACCACATACAAACAAAGACGTTGTGTCCACCAAAAACTAAAAAATAAATATTAAAAATTCTCTCTCTCTCTCTCTCTCTCTCTCTCTCTCTCTCTAAAAAAGAAAAGAACATAAATGCTATGTGAATCATTGCCATTGTATTGCTTAGGGAGGAATGACAAGGAAAAAAAAAAGGTTGAACATGTTCAGTACAGATGCATTTTTTTTCCCAAATATTTTCAATCCATGGTTTGGTCAAATCCACAGAAGCAGAACCCATCAATATGGTGGACCCATTATGTATGTGATGCTATCTCTTGTGTTTGAAAGGAAAATTAAAACAGATATGTATTTGCTTGTTGTTGTGGAAGGAAGAAAGGGAAGGAGAGAGGAAGGGAGAGAAGAAGAAAGACACTCAGGGAGAATAAATAAGAAACAAAAGGAGAGGTGAGAGCCCAGGGAGGAGTATGAATAGGAGTGCCCCCTTTTTAAACCACTTTGGCTTTTTTTTAATTATTTATTTTTTAGTTGTAGTTGGACACAATATCTTTGTTTTATTTATTTATTTATTTATTTATTTTTATGTGGTGCTGAGGATCGAACCCAGGGCCTCACACGTGCTAGGTGAGTGCGCTACCACTGAGCCACAACCCCAGCCCCCATTTTGACTTTTGAACTAGGTCAAGAATTTGCATATTCAAAAATGCACTAAAATAATGGAAACAAACCCTCCACTGAATACACACAGAAACAAATGAACTTCACCACATATTACATTCATAACATGACTTCCAAGAGAAAAAAAAATAATACAATTATTTTTTGAATCCACTTCCCTGTGCATCCTGGGGGATACATTCTAATTGGGGGTAAAAAAGCACCACAAAGAAATCCCTAACCTTACTTATTTGGGTGGGTTCATTGTGAGCAGTGGTATCAGTGGAAAAATTCTGTGTTCATTAGAATACAGAAGAAATTCAGAATCATATTGAAATTGTTGGGAATCAGAGAAAATGGAAAATAGAGAATAAAGTGCAGAAGAAGGGCTGGGGATGTGGCTCAGAGGTAGAGCGCTCACCTAGCATGCATTAGACATTGGGTTTGATCCTCAGCACTACATAAAAATAAAATGAAAAAATAAAGATATGGTGTCCACCTAAAAAAACTAAAAAATAAATATTAAAAAAAAAAGTACAGACGAAGCCTGTGTGAGATTGAATCTAAACTGGAGGTATTAGTAGATTTGAAGGTCTTCTATGTAAAATTTCATAGAGCATGATACCCAGTTGCAGTGAGCACCTCTAGTTCTTGAATCTTTATTGAAAAAATTTCCCACTATTGTTGATAACTTTAAAGAGACCAGGCAGGACCTCTTTAAAAATGGTTGATTCTGGGGTTGGCTGGAGCAAGGAGAGTCAAAGATCAGCCTGGAGCATCCTGTGCCAGAAAGCAGGGAATTGCTCAAACAATCATGAGGACATGGCAAAAGGACAAGCCATCATCCCTCACTGGACCAACTTTGGACAATTTAAGCATCAAAAAGAACTGACAATAAGAGATTACGACACATTGCACTTAAAAAAAAAATCCATGAGTCCAGAGTAACTCTCAAAAACTGAAGTAGCTGGAGGGAAAGACCTCTGCAGAATAAAACCAACTGATAAATATAGAAGGGAATATGTAAATCATTTTCAACATTCAATGTGATTACAGGTTCAGGCAAAAATCACCAATGGATCACCCTAAAGCTATTGGATGAAAGGTTGCTGGGGAATAAAATGCATGGTCTCAAGAGTTTTACCCAAAGGGTGTAATGAGAGGTCTGGTGGCCCCTGCCTGTCCATAGTCAGAGCTGGCAGGGACAATAGGCCAAGTGTGTGCCCCACATGTAATGCTATAGAAATGGCCAACATGGTTCACCTGAGTCTAATCAGAAGGAAACAGACAAAGAGATTGTAGAACAGTGGTGCATAAGACAATTGATGGGGGTTCTTCCAAGAGTCCAGAGAAAATAGCAAGCAAAGTAGGGGGGACTTCCTCCGTTAAAAGAAATAAAAGAGATATCAAACCAAATGAACCGTGTGAACTTTGACTGGATCCTAGACTTTTTTTTTTTTTTTGAAAGCCATAAAGGGCATGTGGGAACAATTGGGGAAATTTGAATATGGATTGTACATTAGGCAAGCAAGTGTTCAATTTCTTCCATATGATAACACTTTGCTTACATAGGAGAATGTTCTCATTCTTGGAAGATCTTTGCTAAAGTGTTCAGGGGTGACTTTCATGGTATTGGTACCTTACTTCCAAATGGCTCAGAAAGAAAGATAAAAAACAACTCTTTTATAGAGAAAGAACACACATCAGCAGAATGTTAGCAAACGAGGCAAAGAGATACAGATGTTCATGGACCTATTCTTTTGACCTTTCTATAAATTGGAAATTTTTTCAAAATGAAACTATGGAGAATACCAATATTTCTGAAACTTCAGGACACTCTAGAGAAGGGAAAATCTTGAGCCCCTGCTGGCAGGGATCTCACAAATGCTCAGTTTGCAATGCCTGGAAGGAAGCAAGTGAATTGCTTTGGGAACAGCCCCCAATGTCTAGGTCCAAAGGGGACCCGAGAATGTCCATGAGGCCAATGGGATGTGATGGCTTCTGAGAAAGGAGCCAGATTTTCAGAGGAAGGTAAAATATTTAATTCAGACATCCACAGACTCCCTAAAGCCCACACAGGGCCTGGGTGTTAACATTGAAGAAGTGCAGAGCTCAGAACATAGCTCAGAGGAATGGGGAGAGAAGGGACTCTAAGGCTGGAGAATAGAAATAGCCATAGATCTTCTTCTTCAGGACTTTCTAGGGAAGAAGCAAACCTTAGAGAGTTTTGGTTTTGTTTGGTTTTGTGGGTGCCAGGGATTGAAATCAAGGGCACTTAAATTAACCACTGAGCCACATCCCCAGCCCTTTTCATTTTGAGACAGGGTCTCACTAGGTTGCTTACAGCCTCACTGAACTGCTGAGGCTGGCTTGGAACCTGTGATCCTCCTGCCTTAGCCTCCTAAATCTCTGGGATTATAGGCTTAAGCCACTAGACCCAGCCACCTTCGAGATTCTTAATGTGCTCTTTCAAAAGATGATGAGGGCTCTTTAGTGTTCAAGAAAGTCCAAACACTGAGCTATAAGAGATCAAAGGCTCTAAAAGCAAGCCCAAAGCAAACTTTAAAAGCCAGAGGCAACATAGCCCAGAAATGATCCCACCAAGTACATTTATTATTTGGCAGAAGCTGATCCTGGGGCTGCAAGACCATAGCTAAGAGAGAGAGGGAAACAAGTTGGCCATTTCTATGGGTATAATCAAGTCATCTGAATAAGTTCTGACACCTGTCACCAGCTTTTGAAACCCAAAACCAGAGTCGGTTCTGGTGGATCGGTAAAATGTCCCACCTAAAACTGACCCACTGAATCAGCATTTTCAGCCTTCTCTCCAGTTGCTTGGGGTCATATGGATGGGACTTAACAGCAGAAAATAAAGTGTTCTCTCACGCTGATCTCCTCCAGTTACAGAGTCCTGACCACTGCCACTAGAAAAAAGCTGAGAACTTTTCCTCCTCTAACACATTTGCGAAATTCGTTGGCTTTAACAAACTGTTCCCCAAACACCTGGCCCGTATGCTCTCCTCTCACCAGCATGTGTATATCATATTCAGAAGGTGCTTAGAGGCTCTCACTCGCCTTGAAAAATATCCATCAGCTGTCAGAAAAGCTAAAACCCATCTTGGCTCTGGTGAAACGTTCACTTCAGGGAAACGCACACAAGCCCCTTTGGTCAGATTTAATAAGTTTTAACAAAATCCAGGTGAAAGAAACCTCTCTGGAAAAACAGAAGAATCGTATGAACCGTTCCAAGAAATGATTCTCTCAGGAGAGGGGGTAAAAAAAAAAAAAAAGATGTGAAACCCTCCATCCCATGATAGAGGCAATGAGGAATCCGATTCTACAAATGGGAACTTGCACGTAATCCCAGTTTAAAATGGTGGTGTCCCCAATGTCTGGAGAGTGAGGGTCCTGCTTGCACCCCCTCCCTGCCTTGGAACAGTCATGCTATGTCCTAGAGGAAATCAGGTTTCAAACTCATTAACTCCTATGATCCCTCATTCTCCCCATACCCAAAGAGCATCACGGAACTGACTTCAAACATATCTAGTCCATCTTATTCTGCAAGAGACACACAAGGGGAACCATTCCTAAAGTTTAAGAGAAACAGTTCCCCATTCCAGCAGGATCTGCTGTACTTTATGTGTGGAGGGGGCAAGGCACGTCTACAACTCAGGAGAGCTCCATTCAACATGTGTGAGTGCTGGGTAACACATAGGCATGCTTTTTATAGAGCCCTGGTGTTCCCGCATTGGCTTCGGGTTTTGAAACTCTAAGCTCCAGTATGTGTCTCTGCTAATAATAGGGCTCACCTTCCCAAGCCTATGAGCAACAGCAGAACTAGAGAGGGAATGGATCCCACTGTGCGAGAATCCAAAAGATGCCAAGGCTACAGCCTGAACAAACAAATCCACTAAGGACTAGGGTATAGCTCAGTGGTAGTTTGCTTGCCTAGTGTGTCCAAGGTCTGGGTTCCAGCACCAGAAAGAAATTTAAAAATTAAAAAATTAAAAATAAAAGAAACCTGCAAACAAATCTACTGGAAGTACTGCTCAGTCACCTGTAAGGTCTGCCATGGCCCTCCAGCCTTCCCAACCCCCCCACCACCAAGGATCTTCTGCCCCTAGCACCCAACATAAGGGATGTACATGCATCTCCATGATGTCACATTGGCACCAGTGTTTAGAGCCTATTGCATGAGAGGAAGACCCATATTAGCTCCTTAAAGACAAATTTTAGAAATCCAGGGACAAAATCCAATCCAGTTATACAATGATTCTTGAATAAGTATAAGGTAATGGCTACAGCTTTATAGAATCTAAAAATTTTTCTATTAAAATCCTACCACCACTAGGCTGGGGTTGCGGCTCAGTGACAAGAGTGCTTGCCTTGCATATGTGAGGCACTGGGTTCGATCCTCAGCACCATATAAAAATAAATAAACAAAATAACGATATTGTGCCCATGTATAACTAAAAGAAAAGATTTTAAATCCTACCACCGAACAGTCATGAAATTAAACCTGCACTTTTGATGGGCCACCAGGGGCTTCGAGTATGGCTCAGTGGTAGAGCACTTGCCAAGCATGGGTGAGGCTCTGGGTCTGATCTCCAGCATCATGAAAAAAAAAATTTTCAATAACCCCCCCCAAAAAAAAACACCCCCAAAACGTTCCATCTTGAGCCACAGTTTATCATAACACATTTGTCAACATCCAATGGACAGATCTATCTGTAAGGGGAATTTTCTGTTCATGCTCCTTAGACAACATGGAGATGGGTGTCCGACACGCAAACTGGGAGACAGCAAATGTCATTTTCAACTTCTCCAGCAAGCGGTTTTGATGCAAGAACAGTTCAAATGGGATTTAATCAGATCTTCATTTGAATATACGCAAAGTCTCTTATTCATAAAACTCACATCTCCCAAACAGAAATAACAAATTCCAAAAGCCAAGTTCAGCACATCTTTTTTATGTACAAATGAGTCAGTGGTACAGATGGAATTACTTCTTATAAATACCTGCAGCAAATCCTCTAAAAAAGATGCAAATAAAAACTCAGCACAAAGGGTCTACCCTTCCCCAAAAGTATTAGCTTCCAGAGAGCCTATCCTCAGCTGAACCCCTGCTGGGCCTCCTGGGAAGAAGAGGAGCACTGTAGGACCCAGGCAAGAGCCTTCCCATCTCCCCCCCACCCAGAGAGTAGAGGTGACTTGAAGGTCACCCGTTGCCCAGGACCTGTGCATGATTAAATTGTTTCTTCCCCAGACTTCAGTCTTCTTTGTCAAGCTGCTGATTAAGTGGTCTGTTTCCTGGCAGTGGCCCAGAGGGAGGGAGGAAAGGAACCTACAATAGTGTGAGGAAGTAAAAAAAAAAAAAGGCTCTGGGTATTTTGATAAAAAACACTTGGTAATCAATGGAACCCTATCAAGCCAATGTATCCAATTCACCAGAGGGAAAACCATAATTTAGCATCCCGGAATCTACACAGGCAAGCATTTCATTAGGAAGATTATTACTTAGCACCAATTTCTGTCTCTCTCTCTCTCTCTCTCTCTCTCTGGGAATTTTTCCTTTTTCTTGGAAACCCTGGGCCGTGGTAGTACTGTCCAGCACAGCTCAGCCATACTTTTAATCAGTAACACGGCTGGGCACGAAGGGGCACGCTGTCACACGCCACAGAACAAACAGTGAGCTCACACCACGGCAGCTGTTCCCGGGGTCATCCTGACTCAGGAACACAAGCAGCCCCACAGTCCCATCCCGGGCTGCTCTTTGGCTCTCCGGGTCCCACGGCTTTACTCAAAGCGACGCAGGTGGTTGTACAGCGACTGGACGTAGGTGAAGACGCACATGGGGTCCGGCTTTCGGCCCATCACCATCATGTCCTCCACTTCGATGAGGCGCTCACAGTTGGCCAGATTCCTGAAACACAGAAGCCCCCATCAAAGGATGGTCCCGGCAAGCAGCCAGCCCCTCTGCAACTGGGATGTCCTCGGTGTCCCCCAAAACAGAATTCAGCATTCAGGTGCTCTCCAGGTCACCTAACACAGTATTTCCCCAGCTCCCATATTTACAATCATGAATCACCTATACTATAATTTGTGTGTGCGTGTGTGAGTGGTACTGGACATTGAATCCACTCTGCCATTGAGCTACATCCCCAGTCCTTTTGGATTTGGAGACAGTGTCTCACTAATTGCCCAGGCTGGTTTTGAACTTGGGATCCTCCTGCCTCAGCCTCCTATGGAGCTGGGATTACAGGCATGTGCCACTGCACCCAGCTACAATTCATATTTTGATTTCAACAGACTTACTTTAATTTTAAGTGAATTCAACTTAAGTAACAATGTATTCATTATCCTGTGGAAAAATTAGCACAAACTATAAAAAGAAATGTAAAACCAATAAGGTAAAAAGTAAATACACCCGTTTGCCTTCCAAATTAGCATTTTAAAAACTCTTCTCTTAAAGAAAAAATAGTTTTCATCATGAGTTCAGCACACACACAAACAGTCAGCCCAGTATAAACCACAAGTTCCACATCCACAGATTCAACCAATCTTGGATTGAAAATATTAAAGAGGGCTGGGGTTGTGGCTCAGCAGTAGAGCACTCACTTAGCACGTGTGAGGCACTTTAGTGTCCACCTAAAGCTAAAAAATAAATATTAAAAAAAATAAAAAAATAAATGAGAAAGAAAGTACTGGGTCCAACTATAACAAAAAAATAAATAAAAAAAGAAAATATTAAAGAAAGAATCACATCTGTATTGAACACATATAGACTTGTTTTTTACTGTCATTATCCCCTAAACCATACAGGATAACAACTATTTACATAGAATTTACATTGTTTTAGGTATTATAAGTAACCCAGAGATGATCTCCAGTCTACAGAAGGATGTGCACAGGATATATGCAAATACATCATTTTATATAAGGGACTTGAGCACCTGTGGATTTGGGTATCCAAGGCGGGTCCTAGAACCGTGGATACTGAAGAATGATATATGTGAAATACACTTCCACAGAAATTCTTTTCTTTACTGATATTTTCTCCATGTTTCATATTTATCCCCCTCCCCACCTTCTATAAATTGCTGAACCACGACAGTAATTTTACAAAGTACTAATGGGGCATAGTTGGATGTTTAAAGAATTGCTCAAAATCATCTTGTCACCCCATCTCCAGCATCCGCTCCTCCCCCACCTGCAAACCCTGTGCCTCACATCCCGGGAAACATGGGTCTAACTCTGGGCACCTTGACACAGACTCCTATGTAAACTGTAGCCTCGCAGGGGTCTCCAGGACGCAGGAAAATGGACTTCGTCAGTCAAGACACACAGCCCTGCTCATCTCAGCACTGAGTCCTGACGGGGCAGCAGGCATCTTGTCGATGCCAAGTAATGCCCCTGCTCCCTCTGACTGTGCTCACAGTATGCCCAGGACTCCTGGACACCAGGAGTAGCTGGCCTGAAACCAGGCAGATCCAAAAGGGCAACCGTGAGTGCATTTGTCCCACTCGCCAGTGCCTTTCTGTCCATAGCTGTGTGTGCGTCTGCAGCTCCAGGCTTTCTCAGTCTTCTTTATCCCCCTGATCAGTACGTGACTGTCAGGGTTCAAATTCCAGCTCCATCTCTTATTAACTCTATGATTGAGGACAAGGCACTTAACTTCTCCAGGTCTCGGTTTCCTCATCTGGAATAATATCCACCTCACAGAGTAGCATGAAGGATTAGTGAGCTAATCCATGAAAACCAGTCAAAACAGCACCTGGCACATCAAAAGAGCTCCATGACTGCTGGAGATTATTACTATTGATGCTTTTTTTTTTTTTTTCAGGAGGGCGGTACCAGGGAATGAATTCGGAGGTACCCAACCATGGAGCCACATCCCTAGCCCTATTTTGTTTTTATTTAGAGACAAGGTCTCACTGAGTTGCTTAGAGCCTTGCCGTTGCTGATCCTCCATTGCAATCCTGCAGTCTCAGCCTCCCAAGCCACTGGGATGACAGGCGTGCACCACCAAGCCCGGCACTATTGTTGCTTTTATTATCACACCTCACTTTATGCAGCAGAGGATCATGGAGAAGAAAACTCAATGTGAAATCTAAACAACTGGGTTCAGATCCTGACTTGGCCAATCACTTAATCTTTCTGTGCCCATTACCTGAGAAGAAAATTAAGTACACCTCTGTTCTTGCTTCCACAGGGTTTGTGAAGAGACTGTGTTTCCACACTATGTCCCTATGCACCTTGAACCCCAAAGAGCCCAGCCAGAGGGAAGACCCCAGTGAGCAAACCAGGGCTCCTCAGACCCACCACAATGCTTGAAGCCAGCTTGGCATGACTCCTGCAGCTTCTACCATGACATGGCACCAAGGTAGCACCCTGAACCGTGCGCTCCAGAGACAAAGACTGTAACATTACTACCAGGCCTGGCTCAGTGGTGCTGGCCAGACTCCAGGGCTCCTATCAGAAACCAAATGTCAAGGCGAAATGGAGACATCTGTCCCGGATCCCATCTCCGCCTCCCTTTCGGGTTGGGGCAGGTGGCCTGTAAGAGAATCCAGCAGCTTTGTTGGGTAAAGAGTCGGTTTGGCCCAAAGAGCAGGCACCCTCTCTCCCGAGGCCAGGCCAGAGCTCAGTGTCAGGGAGGTCAGCCCTCTGAACAGGGGAGGCATGCAGAGGTGCTTTGTGGATAAGGACTAAAAAATCTGAACTCTTCAGAGGAGCCAGGACCTGAGTTCACCTTGCAGAAATATCACTGGCATCCGGTGTCTTCCTCCTCCCCTGCCCCACAGAGAGAGCACCTTCTCTCTCTCTCTCCTCCCTCTCAGGCCTACTATTTACAGGATCCCAAGTATGCAAACAGGCTTCACATGAGCCCAGGTTACCACCACCAATAGTGGTAGCCTCAGTACCCCCCCCCACGCTAAATGTGGACAGCCCTGGGACCCCAGGACCTCAGCCTCAGAAGAGAACTCAAACATCACCCTGTCCAAACACATCAATCAGAAGCACAACCAGCTCAATCAAGACCCTGCCTTGGCTTGCTCACCTCTAGGACGACCAGGGAGAGGGACCTAATTTCCTCCAGGGACCATTCCAACCTCTCCAGGTGGCTCAAATCCTGAGGAAGCCGTTGCCCATGTGGCTCATGCTATTCTGCCTCCGTGCTTTCTTTTTCTTTTTTTTTTTAATGCTTTTATTTTATTTATTTATTTTTATGTGGTGCTGAGGATTGAACCTAGCACCTCACACGTGCTAGGCAAACGCTCTACTGCTGAGCTACAACCCCTGCCCTCCTCTGTGCTTTCTACCTAATGTCCCCACAGGTTATTCTCAGTCTAATTTCTCCCCATAAAATAGCCCTTGACATGCTGAAAGAGAAGCTTCCTATCCATTCCTAAAATGAAATCTTTCTGGTTCCTTAATTGTGCCCCCAAAGAGCACAGGACCCTCTCCTCTGAATTCTGACTTCTGATTTCTGGCATTTTCCAGAATTGTCCAACCTGTGCAGAGGAGGGTGCGTGAACCCCTTCCTTCATCCAGAGGCTGCACTTACCCTCCAACCCACATCCCCTGCCCTGTCTGGGCAGCAAGGCTTCGAGATCAGTGGAGCCTCACCTCCATTCCCATGCCAGGCAGTGACTTCCCCAGAAGGCAATCAGGACCCTGGGCCACCATCCACCTAGTCCCTACCCTACCCCACTGTCACTTTTAAGTTAAGCAGATGAGAATATGGAGTCTCTGAGACTTGGGGGACAGGGGGTCACAGTATGTAACATGTGGCCACCATCTCTCAGCTCTTTCTTTTCTTTCTCTGTACCATCTCTGCCCCTCACCTACTTCTTTCCCTGGGGAGCTCCCAAGTCTCCCTCCTCCATGTAGAACAGTGTCCCTATCTGAGACCACAGCATGGTGCACACCAGACCCTCATGCCTTCCATGGGCACATGCCTTCCACTCCAACTTGTCCCCACAGACAGAACACACTCTCCCTCGGCTGGTGCCAGCTACAATGGTAACAAGATTCCTAGAAGCTGCAGACACAGGATGAATAAAATTCAGGAGACCCAGTAGGAGAAAAGGGAAATGATGTCCCCACTGACTTGTTTTTATGTTTGTTTGTTTGTCTTTTCAGTACTAGGGATTCAATTCAGGGCCTCACACATCTCCACCCCCGGCTACCAAGCTACACCCAAGCCCCTTTTATTTCTTATTTTAAGACAAGGTCTCATTAAGTTGCCCAGGTTGGCTTTGAACTTGGAATTCGCCTGCCCAGTGTGTGGCTGTGTTTACAAATGTGTACCAACCACACCCGGCCCCATTTACTTTTATCAAAATAATTAAGCCTCAAAATATCATAAGCCCCAGTTACCTTTTTACATTTTAAACGAACTGCTTTTGTAAACATGGTCCAAGCTTGTTTTAATTAATTCAGACTCCATGGAAAAATCCAAAGGAGAAAGTACAGATCCCTTCCAACGCCACCAGACGGCAAGACATTGGCCTACATCATGAACTTGCTTACACTCAGTTTGGAGGGCTTTCTCCTACTCCTATCACCTGTGATCTTCAGCGACCATAGCGCTGGCCTATAAGGGACATAGAGGAGGGACTTTGGGGGGGTTATTTTTATTTTTTTAAGCCTGCTCTAAATACAGCCAGGGCTCGGGCTGCTGCCTCCTGTCTGGTTTTAGACAGAGGCACATGGAGACTACAAATAGCCTGGAAGCCCCTTCTGCTGGGGCGTAACCGGAGAGCAGGACACATTCCACGCAGGGCAAGTGGGAAGAGTCCTGCGCTGGGCTCTGTGGAGAGGTGGGGAGGAAAGGTGCAGAAGGGCCAGGCGCCTGCCTGACTCAGCCCTTCCATAAAAGGGACTGGTCCTCCCTGTTCCAGGCCCTGAACACCTGTCAGGCAAGGGAAGCTCACTCTGCTGTCAACACTGCATCACTCACACAGATTAGGCCACAAGGAATCTCTGGGCCCAGAAACTGCGGGGGGGAGGGGCCGCACACACCACTTTTACTCCAAACGTTTCCAGTCCTTGTGCCTTAAAGACACTTGCTCACCAGAGGAGCTGACAACTTTCCCTCCCCGATGCTAGGTGGATGCATGGTTTGGGGACCACCTATCTTTTCCCTTCTGAAAGTCATGCCTTGATGGTATACCAGGCTTCTCTCATCTCCAGCTGCCTGCTCCCAAGCCGCCTCTCTTAGCTCTGTTCCCTGCCTCCATGGTTTTTGATGGCTTTCCATACCCTGGTGCATCCGCTCGGATTTTGCTGGCAGACCTCATTGGGACACCTGAGACATCCAGAGCTCATATCCTCAAGCAGGTGTCCCTGAGATTCCCAACAGCTTTCCTAACCTGTTGTCCAAGTGACTGTCCTTCTCAAAGGCCCCAGGCAGGCCGGCCCATCTACCCAGCCCTCTCCCCGACTTGTACCTGTGAGATAATCTCATGGGTGACTCATTCAGGGAGGCGCTTTCCCAGGCTCTGAGCAAGCTCCCCATACAGACCCACTGCGGGGCGCCCCTCCCCACCCCCCTGGAGTCAGCAGAAAAGCCAGGGCTGATCTCAGGAGCCCCATCTCAGCGGCCTCCTCCCCTCCCCAGCCAGAGCAGGCTCAGGCTGCAGGGAGGCAGGGCTGAGAATTTCACCCCATTGTTTGCTCTGGAAAGGAGAAGGCAAAGCCTAGACCAGCTTCCACCACCCCTTCCCCCTCCCCCAGGTCGGGAATAGAAGAAACATCTGTTTGGAGTCTGGAGGCTCCGTGAACTCAAACCTCGTGCTGGGAAAGCACAGCCTGGAATGGTTCTGGCTTCAGCTGCCAAGGGAAGCTGTTTTCTTTGGGAGCTGGGGTGCCAGGCCACCACTCCATGGCCCAGGGTGTCCCTCTCCCTGCCACAGCCCAGCCTGGCCCAGGGTTGAGGGTGACCAAGGTGGCCAGGGCATGAGTTGGCACTGCTTGGCCCACTGGACATAAATGGTGAAGAATTCTATATTCCCAGCATGGCCTCCCGTGGCAGGGGTGGATCTGGAGGTGCCCACGGAGAAGCCCCAATCCCCACACATTCTAACAGTCTGATTTTTGACAGTCCCCATTTCTGTGTTGCAAGCAGCTGGGCCTCCTCCTCTGAGCCACCCCCTCCCCACATCATGCCGCGACACTTGGCACTACGCCACCTTCGTCTGGATCCAGTTGCATAACACACCCGTCCAGAGCTGTTTCTGCTATTAGGATGACAACTAATCCCAGGCAGCCAAGAAAGACAAGGCTTTAAAGTATACATGGAGTTCTTATGACCCCAAAGGGGCTGAGAGTCCTAGCGCGTCGCCCGAGACGACACAACAGGCCCATGCAGATATTCCAAAACGTCAGGCAGTGAAGCTCAGAGCCAGAGGCCTGATTCTGCCCCAGAGCAAGCCAGCAGCTGTCGGTCCAGGAGGGCTTTCCATACCAGGGTGGGGTGTAAGATCCACTGGCCCCACCTCTCCCTGGCCAGGCTCAGGGCCTGGCATGGGGGGCTGGGATGGGTGGTCAGGCCCAGAATGGAGTGAGCAGGGCAGGCAAGGCGGGGAGAGGCCCTTTCCACACAGGAGGATATGGCACTGAGGACCCAGACCAGAAACTCACATGGTCCCCTAGAGATTGACCTTAGAGGCTGACAACACAGAGCACGAAGGCAGGGAGAGAATGACCGATGTGCCCCCAGTCTGGGAAACTCAGCTTTGGAGTGGGCCTTCCTTCCCTCTAAGGATCTCTTTGTCCCCTGCTTTCTACCCCCAGGGGGCTATGATGGGCTACAGTGATGGCTTCCTGCTCTCTGGGGTCAGCCAGCACCAGCCCCCGGGTGTGAGGCCAGGAGAGGAAGGAGGTCCGAGGATGATCCCAGGGCTCCTTCCCTGCTGGGTCTTGTGAGCTGGCCACATGCAGTTGCCCGAAACACAGCTCCTGTCAGAGAGCCATGAACTGACTCCATGAACCTGGTGTCCCCTCCAGTTGCAGAGAGATAACCACCCAGGGCTAGTAACAGGTCTGCACTGCAGTCACCCCAGACGTGCTACTGCACACAACCTGCTCCTTTTCTCTCGCTCTTGCCCACGCCTTTGGAAAGAGTCCCTCTATGAAACACACATCACCCGGTTTGAATGGACACCCACCCTCCGCCAGGGCCCTGACAGATAGACTAAACTTAGCCAATTCTCCTGCTGCTCTAGGGGTTGCCCTTGGCCAATAACCCAATTCCAAACTGGTTTCTCAAGCACGTCCCAATCCCAGAACGGCTCCTCCCTCCCTCCCTAAATCTTCCTATGAGTGGGACGTGAAGAGGCAAGTGCCATGGTTGAAAGAGGATTTGCCCCTACCAAAGTTCCTGTTGAGGACTGGTCCCCAATGTCATGGCATTGAGAGGTGGAGGAGTCTTTAAGAGGCATTAGGCTCATAAGTGATCTGTCCTCCTGAAGAGGCTAACATAGATCCTGCAAGAATGAGTTCATTATCTTGAGAACAGTTGTTATAAAGCCTTCAAACCCCTTTATCCTCTCCTCTCTTGCATATATGCCCATTTGCCCTCTCTCTTCCCATCCTGAGTCTAGGCAGCACAAGGCCCTCACCAGAAGCCAAGCAGATGCCAGCACTACAACCTTGATCTTCCATCCTCCAGAACCAAAATAAACCTTTTTTTTTTTTTTTATAAATTACCTAGTTTCAAGTATTCTGTTATAGTTACAGAAAACTAAGCTGGTATTTTGAGCATTTCACAGAAAATCCTAAAATAGTATTTAGGGATGCAAAATCTACTTTTGAAACGTCCCAAATATCATCCAGTTTCCTTCTGGACAGCAGCTGGGGTTTATCCAAGCAATTGTATCTGTTCACCAGTGTGACAAGATAGACCCACCGCCCCAGGGACCCTGTTCCATTGTCGCTCAGGCTCTGTGGTCATTCTTCCATGCTGCACCCAAGAAGCTGAGCACCAGCAAGAAGGGGAGGAACACCAGGCACAGAGAAAACCTGGCCCCACCGAGTACATCCCTCACCAGGCCTCCATCTTCCCATTTGTACAAGAGGAAGATAGGCTGACTGGCCTCAAGGTCCCTCAACTATGTGGCCAGGGGCTCTATGTCCTGCCTACTCCCAGACCCCACCTGGGGTAGAAATAGTACTCGGGGTCTGGACTGGAGCTAGTAGCCAGCAGGATTTGCCACACTTACTCCGCCATGGTGAAGGCCAACTCAAAGTTCTTCTGCCGCTGCGCAGGGTTCAGGGCATTGTAGTCGAAGGCATCTGGGAAGAAGGAGTGCACCAGGGCACAGAAGGCCATCCCGTCGCTCCAGCTGGATGAGAAGTTCTGCAGGTCCACGTGCTGCAAGCAAGGCCAGGAGCGGGTCAATGAGGGGTGGGAGCACCCAATTCAATCCCACGAGCAGGTGCTCCCAGCCCCGCCCCAAAGCCCACCATCACCCAGCTCATCAACAAGTCGTCGCCAGACCTCCCTGCTAAAGGTACGCCGGACCAGGCTGCTCAGGCCTAGATCTGGATTCCTAAATTCTCTAAGTACAAGCTGCTGGTGGCTAGACACCTGCTCAGAAGGGACCATGTCTCCAGCTCCAGCCCCTTCCCTCAGCCTGGGTGGGCTCTCGCCCTATCAAGGAGAACAAGCTCAGGGATGAAGCTTGGCTGGCTTTGGGCCAGGGCTCACCTGGTAGCCCAGGGTCTTGTTGCGACACCACTCCAGCAGGATTTGCTTGATGCTGCTGGCGCTGGCCACACCAAAGCTCTGCGACCGTTTCAGCTTGGCCCGGGCCTCACCTTTGCCCCTGTGGAGAAAGGGCAGGCCTGCTGTGGGGGCTGTGGGGGCTGTGGGGAGGACCTCTGTACACTACCCAATTAGACAGCCCCCAGGTCTGCTCACTCTAGGGAGACACTGGGTCAGGGTGCAGCTAAGGCCCCACAGCACAGCCCCAGGTACCATAAGCCTCCTTTGATGGTATCTGGAAGAACCATCATCACCCCCTTGCAGCCCTCCAGGGACCCTGAGAATTTTTGCACTTGTAAGCGGGGGCCACTGGGTAATCCAATGGAGTCCTCCTTTTCTGAGGGTTCTTTCCTGGCAGGAGGGATGGTTTTCTCCTTGGGGCTCCAAGGACACTTCCTAATGGCTAAGGTCAGGATGCTGACTATAGGGTCAGGGGGGAATCTTCCTGGCTGAGATTCTTCCCTAGACTTGAGCAAGGAGTGCCTACACCACCCCTTGCACCTGCAAGATATCAATACTATGCACCAAAAAGGGGGTTGAATAAATATGCAAAGGCAGGATCAAGAATCCCATCTCTCCAGAGCATGTTGGTGGCCAGCCAGCCCCTGAGACCTGCCATGTCACCTCTTTGGTCCTCAGGCAAGTTCAGCCCAACGGCAGCATGGTCTCCCAACTCCAACCAGGAATACCAAACCCTGCCAGACTCCTTGGTCATACCCAGAAACTAAAGGAGGGACAATCCTGAAAAATTCAGGTTCGAGGGTGGTTTGGGCACACTGGGAGTATAGAAGACTGGGGTGCATCGGAATAGAGGGGAAGGACCCTCATCAGGCCTGACCCAGACCCTCTACAGTCTCTTCTCCCCATAAACCCACACTGTGACTCAACCTTGACCTTGAACTTTACCCCAGAGGGCTAGTCTCAGGTTATGCACCTGGGGAACAGGTCAGGACCCTGCCTTACTATGCCCTGCCTGCCTGACCCCAGTCTAGGCTGGGCCTGATGTGGGGAGGAGGGCCTGAACTGGGGGTGAGTGTCCGTACTTGCCCGCTGTATCCTGCTCCCACTTCTCAAACAACGCCTTCCGGGCCTGTGCCCCTGAGGTGCGGGGCAGCGTCTGCGACCTCACCAGCTCTCTGCGACGCTCCCCCTGGCGAGGGGCCGGAGTCACAGCTGGCAGCTGTGGGGATGGGGGTGACTGGGGTGGTGTCACCAACGGTGGGCTAAGGAGAGAAGCACCATATCAGGAACACAGACCTGGCGTCACTAGCTCCCTAAGCCCCGGTCCAGCCCCTGCCGAGTGGGAGAGAGGCTGACAGGCTGTACCATGATGGATGGGCACTACGGCAGCGGCAGTCAGAAAGCAAGCCCCACCTGCTCCATCCTCAGCTGGTTTGGCAGGTTTTCTGAACTGAGCTGCTGTCTGAAGCAGGCCAGGCCAGCAGGCCTGACGGCGGAAGGAGGATGGGCCCATTCTCTGGACATAAATCCTTTCCTTGGCAGGTGTCAATGCCTGGGGGTGGCCAGGGAGGCCAGGAGGTATCCCCTGAGCCAGCCCTACCAGGGCCAAGTCTCCCTCCTCCACCACTAAAGAAGACCCCTGATGTTCCCCGCCCCCAACAATTGGCCAAAAAGCCACATTCTCTATTTATTATTCAAAGATAGAAAGACCAGCCCAGTTGCCACTCCCACTCCCACCCCCAGTTCCAACCACAGCTCAGCTGGCCTGCCGGGTGGAGGTGAGGGGACCTGCTGCACAGGGAAGCCCCTGCTACCCTGCCCCAGCTCCTGGGCCTCTCCACATACCTGCTCATCCTGAGACAGGAGTGCCTAGCTCTGAGGGACCCTCCAGCCAGTGCAGATGGAGGAAGAGAAAGTGGGACATCCTTCTACCCTCCTTCCTACTATGGGGGCTGAGACCCCAAACTCCCCTGCAATCTTTTAACTGCCGAGCTGCCACCATATTTCTCCAAAGGAATCTCTCTGCCAATCCCATGACCTCACTCCCCCTGCTCACACCCTCCCAGCCAACCCCACAGCCTTAGTTCTGGGGAGCACCAACTCCAGGGGGGTACTAACTTCTGAGCCGGTACAGGGAGCTCCCTGAAGGGGCCCTGGGCAGCCTGGGCCTTAGGCAGAGCGGAAAAGCCACCTGGGGAGAAAGACTCACCTGTCCTTGCGCTTGCCTGCTGTCACTGTCCCGAAGCCAGAGCTTGACAGAGATCGAATAAAAGAGGAATTCTTCTCTGTAGGATGAAGGAAGGGAGAGAAATGACAAGCCTGGCCTTAGAGAGGGTTGGCCACAGCCTCCCTTTCTCTGGCCCTGCCCCATTTATCTGGCATCACTTTGGACAAACCAGAATCCCTGGGCTAAACTGGCCTCAACAAACCAAGCAAAAAGGAGAATAGGGACATACAGCAGTGACATCCAAGAGGTCCTCTGAACTGTCTCCTACCTTGCTCAAGGGCAGAGCCCAGGGCCTCCTGTGTTGTGTGACCAGAAACCATTGTCCCCAAACCCACCTTTGGAAGACCACACAGCCCCAGCCACGACACACCAATAAGACCAGACCACAGCTCAAGACAAGGCCTGAGGGTGCTGACGGAGGGGACTATGCCAAATGTGCAGGGCAACCATGGCTTCAACCAGGAATGGAAGCTGTGACAGACAATGACAGGCAGAGGTGGCTGGGGCTTGGCCTGGGCTTCTTGAGTCTCCACCACCCTCCTCCAGCCCTGCCCTCCTTCTCCCCATCTGAGGTGAGCTCGGCTCCCACACCACTCTCTCCAGCTCATACCAGTGGGACTGGGAGTCCAGGGGGTGGTGGCCTCACTGGGGCTTGAGCTGAAGCCCCCCAGGATGGAAGCAGATGTGGGTGACAAAGCTGCTGCTGAGGTCTCCCCAGAGAACTTCTCAGAGACTCGGGTGACCGCCGTGACTGGCTGGTGAGGCAGCCGCAAGGAGAGGCTCACAGGTCGAGGCTTGGGGGGCTCTGGTGCCGAGAAAGCTCGGGCAACTTCAGGGGGTCCGTCGCCTGGACCTGGAACATGTGACCAGCAGGGAAGGATCAGCCGTGGCAGCCAGAGAAGCTTCAGAGTCCCCAGGAGAGCTTCAGCCTCCCTGGCCCTCCTCCTACCTCCTCCAGGAAGGGCCCCTGACCTCCCTTACTGGGGATAGATATCCTGCTGCTCTAGCAGAGCTGATTCTTCTCATCTTCCCCTCATAGCCAGCTCCATAAACACTAATTGGCCGGCCAGCCACTCTCTGTCCACTTCATTGTTTGGACAATTCCTCAGCCCCCTGCTTGCTTTTCTCTAGAAACAGGGAAGCTCACTACCTTCCAAGATCTCCCCTTTCCCTGTGTGTTTAAAAAGTTGTACTGTACACCAAATGAGGCTGCCCTCCTGGAAGCTCTCTGCCTATTGTGGCTCAGGCTCAAGTCCTCCCTCCCCCCAACCAAGAAATGGCTGGCCGAGGCCCTGATGCCCAAATCTCTCCAGCCACCTCTCCCATCCCTCCATCCCTACCTGCACCCGGCTGGTGTCCATTCTCCATGATGCATGAGTTTGAGGTTCGTCTCACCTCTGGCTCGCTGGCTTCATCATGGTCCACGCTCTGCTGAGACAGTGACACCACTGAGACAGCTGCCCACCCCCAAAACCACTTCCCAAACCCCTCCTCGTTCAGGCAGGGTGAACAGCCCTCATTTTGAGAGAAAACAGGCCCCAGGAGATACAGTGGTGAGCAAGGTCAAGAGCAAGCTGGGATGAACCCACCCCAGCTGCAGAGCCTCTCAGGGCTCATCCCAGAGCCCAAACAAAAAGCTAAGGACAGAGGTCAAGGTGGAGGGCTCTGAAGCAGTGTCAGGCAGCTCCACCCCTCCCCCCAGGCTGGTCCAAATGACCAGGGTCAGGAGAACCTGGACCCTTCTCCTCCCAGCTGGGCCACCCCAGCTTGGCTACCCACATGGGAGTAGCAGGAACCAGGAGGTACAAGGTCCTCCGGAGCATGAGCAGCAGGAGAGGCCCCCATCATGCTGAGGCCTTTCCACTAAATGCAGTGACATGAGACTTCCCAGATGTGCAGAGTGCAGGAGCTAATAGGCTCCATGCCACCCCTCCACCCTCCCTGTGCTGCAGCAGGGGTTGGGGCCAGCAGGAGGCAGACAGAGAGCCAAGACCGAGAGGCAGGGTAGCGGGGTGAAGCCTGGGATTCTGGCTGAACTGCCAACCCCACTGTATGACCTGGGACACATCATGCCCCCTCTGAGTCTCCGTTTTGAAAAACAGGAGCAGACGATGCAAGTGCCATCTGAGAACTTACCAAATGGGTGGAACCTGAGGTCTCAGAAAGGGGACACGCACTGACAGGGTTGTAGAGTGAGGAACAGCCAGGCTGTGTGGCCAGGGGAAGTCCTCTCCCCCTAGGTCCCATGGCCTCCTAATACGGGTGGGGTGTGTCAGTATCTGTGGGGCTGGGGTCAGCCTGGCCAGGGGAGACTGAAGCAAATCCCAACCAGGCACTTGACTAAGAGCCCACACTGGGTGGACTTAACAGGTTAGCCATGCAGCTCCCTAGACACCTCCAAGGTGGCCCCTTAGTTTACAAGCTTCCCAGACAATAACTAGTCCCTCAGATGGCTCAGGTTTTCCTGTAAGCCGTGCTGAGGGTGCCCACCCTGCCATGGGGAAGTCAAGCTGGCAGGTAGACAGATGGTGACAAGCCAGCACAAAGATGCCTAAGATAGACATCAGCCCCGAGGGGCAGGGAGGTTCCCCAGAGACAGGCAGGGGTGCCTGGGCCAAACCCACAATGAGCCAGGTGCACGAGGAGCAGAAGCCATTCTCAGCAGACCCATGGCTGCAAAAGCAGAGAGACATCAAGGCCCAGGCCTTCTGATCCTGCATGACCCACAACCCAAGCTTCCTGCCAGGAGTACTTGGACTTGACTCCTTAGGCAAAAAGAAGCCAAAGGCATATTTTAGGCATCCTTCAGAAGCCAGAGAGAGTGGAATGAATGGGAGAGTCCAGATGGTGAAATCAACTCAATAGTCCCAGGCGGGGATCTGAGGAAGGGCCATGGGGCAAGAGTGTGGGAGGGCAAGGGCAAGGACTCAGAGCTTTGGGGAGAAAGGAATCCAAGTGGAAGAGGGATGGATGCAAGAGAGAGAATGTCCTGCCTGCTCCAAGCCCAGGCTTGGGGACTGAGTGCGGAGGAAGCAAAATAATTTCCATTTTAGACATGATGGGTGTCAGGGGTCCCTGGAACATCAGGGAGTTAAGGAGGTAAGTTGGATATTGGAGACCGAATGGGTAAAAGAAAGGACGGATGATGGGGAAACAGGAGTCACAGGATCCATGGGCTTCAGGGAGCCAGCAGAGGAAGAGCTAGCACAGGGGCAGCGGGGGACCTGAGATGTGGCACCCACATCTCAGAAGCAGAAGAGATATCTGTGAGGGAGAATAGAAGGAGCAGCCAGAGAGGTGAGGAAGAAACCCAGCAGGACACTGAGAAAGCCAGGGAGGGAAGTGAATCAAGAAGGCCACGTGTCCAAAGGCAGCTTGAGGTCGAGGACTAGAAGGTTAGGAAAAGGTGTCCCTTTTGTTTAGCCAAAAAGAGGTCACTGGTGATGGTTATCAAAATGGAATCAGAGGCCCGGGACTGAGAGCAAAAGACAACCTTGGGATAGAGAAAGGAGCGGGCAGCTTGGGCTGCAGGTTCATCTCCAGCCACCCACCTTGGTCATGCAATGGGAACAGGAAAAAGGGTCTGGGGGTGTTCTCCAGATGAAAGAGGCAGGACTACACTGACAGGCTGAGAGAGAGGCTCCAGCAAGTTGAGGGGACCATCTGTGAGGTGGGGACCTGGCAAAGTGACAGAGGACAGGACCTAGAACCTGAGGAGAGCCTGGCCTTGGAAAGGAGGCAAGCCCTCAACTTCTGATTCAGAAGGGTGGAGGAGAGAGGCCAAGCCTGGTGGACGCAGGACCCCCGGCGAAGGGCAGGGTGTCTCCTGATACTCCAGAGTAGGAAGGGCATTCCTAGAGCCACACTGCTAACCCGAAGCCAAGCCAGCATGGGGAGGAGAACCAGCCAGGTCAGCTGAAACCCCAGCCCCCACTGTCACCAGGGCTCTCTCTGGGGTCTCATGTCCCCCCATCGACCCCACTCTGGTTCAACAGGTTTCACAGGTCCAGGAAGGGGCCTAGAGGGACAGGTTGATGGTGAAATCATTTTCCCAGGAATGTAGGTCTTTATGGGGGAGTCCCCCACAGCCACTTGTCCCTGCATGTTGCAGGCCCCCACCACCCATGCTGCCCCGGGGACCAGGAAGGAAGGAGGCGGTACACCTCTTTATCAGCTGGACAAATGCCTGCTAAGGGGTCCCCAGCACAGGAAGGAAGAGAAGAAGCTGGGCTAACTCAGGCTAGCAGGGGCAGCAGTAGCTGGGGTGAAGCTTGGTCCTGACTCCCATGTCCCCCTGCCCGCTGCCCCACACTACAAAGTACTCCGCACCTGAAGAAAGGACTCCACCCAGGCCTCAGACCAAGAGGCCACCTTCCAATCCATCATCACCCACACAAGGAAACCAAGTCCAGGGAAGGGAAAGGATGCCCTTAACTCACACTGTGGCTGAAGGCAATGTCCACGTCAAGGGTTAGGACTGGGATCTCCTGCCCCACTCTGGCCTGTCAGAGGACTGAGGACAACAATACAAACTTGACTCCCAAAACTTGGTCAGAGTGAGCTCTGGCCGCAGTGACCTGTCTTAACCAGATAACAGGGAGGTAAAGGTGCGAGACTGGACCATCGCCTAGAGGGACTGTCACAGAGCCCTGAGACCAAAGGGCCAAGCCCAGCTAGGTAGAGCAAGCTATTCTTCCAGGGACCAAGCCCACCCTAGAGGCTTCTGGCATGTTCCTCCAGTGGGGTACTGTCTTCCTTTGGTGGGGGCAACCTGCCCCAGCTATTGGGGAGGGTCCTAGGGAGGAACCTCTGTGTGCAGGGATCAGTACAGAAAGTACCACCAAGCCCTGGCCCTGAGGACAGGTCCTGTTGAGCTGGCCTGGCACCCCCAAGATTCCCCAAATCTGCTTTGTTTTGGAGAGGGGAAGGTGACCCGTGAGGAAGCCCAGGCCTTAAAATTCACAGGAGAAAAGCAGGGGATGAGATAAGTCCAATTTCAGGAACTCTGGGAGAAAGGACCCTCTTACTGAAGAAGTTTTTTTTTTTTTTTAACATCTTTGTGGGGGAAGGAATAATTTAGGCCTTCTCCGTGTTTCCTGGTCCACCCAGGCTCATACGTGAACACAGGAGACAGCATGTGTGCCTGGCACAGCCCATGACAGGCAGAACCCCGTTCCAAGATGGTTAACAGGGCCGCCCTGCCCTGCCTCCACTCACACCACAGTTTTAAAGGACTCAATTCAAACTTCTCCCTAAAGCATTAAACTCTCTTATCACACGATGGGTCTGGGAAAGGAAGGCAGATAAGGCGAGAGTCTGGTTTCTTTCTTGGTCGGGCCTCTGACACCCGGCTCCTGGCAATTGTTCCTGAGGGACTGTGCTGCCTCAGCCATGGGGACCCAGCAGCTCCAGCTTAGCAGCAGCTGAAATTTCCAGGGAATAGTCCTAAGTCAGCCTCCTGGGGAGTGAACCTGTCCTCCTGGGGAGTGGGCCTGGCCTCAGGTTGTGACCATCCACCCCAGGCCCCCAGGGGACTCCTGGCTCCCTCCTCATGGCCACACAATGGCAATGGCTTCCAGGACACTTTTGTTAACCCAACTAATTGGGCACTAACTACCCAGCCTGCTCAACAGGGCCCTTCAAGGTTGATCAACCCGCCTTGGTTTGGATACGAGGAAACTGAGATTTAGCTGGGAAGATATGCCCCCAAGCCTCGCAGCAAATGCTCCAAAAGTCTGCTCCAGTGTCTCAGGCTTCTGCATCCTCCCTGAGTGCCCCTGATCATCCTCTGTCATTAAGTTCAGACCTGTGTCCCCTCCTCCCATGTCATAGCAAGACCAAGGTGTATGCACTCGAAAGTGGATTACTCGATCAATCCCTTCTGAATTGAGTTTGGAGCACATTTATATGTTGAGTACAACCCATCTCCAACTCCAACTGTCCCCAGTAAAAAGGTGTCTAAATCCATTGCTTGTTTCTGAGGGACAGTATAACACCAGCTTCCACAAGGTCTGACCACACATCGAGTATGCACAGGATGATACCCTCAGGCCCAGAACCACCCCAACACACATATACACATACACATACACACACATACACACATGGAATATGAAAGGCCAGACATCAGCAGCTGTGACTGTTCATTGTCCACACTCCAGTTTTGCCGTGAGGCCCTGATTCCTTGTTCGTGACCAAGTACCCAAACATAGGCTTCTTGTGGGTCACAGCACACAATCTGGAGCATGTGCATCCTCTACTCAGGCCCCTTCATTACCAGAAGCTGTCTCAGACCTTTGTCAGTGCTGCTGAGAGGATAGTCTGCAAGAGCAGTGGGGACCAGTGCCTCTAGGGTCAGGCAGGGGAAGCTGCCTCAGGCCCAGGAAGCTGAGACTCAAGGGCTGCACACCCTCTGGCCCAACTGGAGGCCAGCCATCCTCTACCCACTGCGCTTGCCCTCTCAGCTACACTTGCTGCTCCCTGCCTCCAGGGCCTTTCTGAAATCCACAACCTACTACTCCCCAACCGGCTCTCCATCCTCAGCTACAGCATCCCTGACCCCAACCTCTTCTTCAGAAGGACTCCCCTCTCTGGATTTCTAAGAGTGGGCACTCCAGGTCCTTCTTGCTTTCTGGAAATTCTGTGACCTGGTTTTCACTTGCTTCAAATTTTTCTGCCTCTGTCCAGGGCTCCTTCTCTGCAATGGACCTGGAGACCATATCCACCCTACAACTCCAACCGCCAGCTCTGCTCACATAAGCCCCCTGACTCCCAGCCTTGATCTATGGATCCCCCTGCACTGAGACATCCTCACCTGGATGCCCCACAACCCTCTCCCAGTCAACCCCCCCACCCAGATCTGCAACCCCAGTAGTCCCCCAAGACAAGGTTATTCTCTCCACCCCCATTCTCCTGTCCCAAAACTACCCTACCTGTTGGTTTCTACCCTGACCCTGTCCAAGGCAATCTGTCCACACACCACTGCCCCAGCTGAGACCCATTCTTTCTCCTGTGATCATCATAATTACGTTACTGGTCTCTATCCATCTCTGAGGGAGCTTGCCAGATATAAGGAGAATCCTATCCCTTCCCTACCCAGCCCCCCAATGCCATTCCCATTACTAGGAGGGCTAGCCTGACCTGGTGAATGGTGAATTCCCATTGAAGAAAATCACAACTAAAGAGAATCACATATATACTTCTAAATGTGTACACATCTACATGTATGTATGACTCTGAGATTATTTTTCTTAAAACTTGGACAGCTGCTTCCATAAACAGACAAGTAGCAGATGTGTGTTAAAATAATACTTCAGAAACAATCGATGACATAGTTTATTAGGCACGTGTGAGCTCACAGTGGTGATTTTATACCAGGGACATATGAACTGTCATGCTCATAGGAGAGACTTAAGTGTATCCATGTTTCCAGACACTTCAAGCCGGGCACTGGGACAAAGCCCAACTCCTCTCTCCAGTATCCAGGGCACAATTCTACCCTCCACTCTTACACATGAAGGCTCACCCTGGCCAGCAAGTTCTTTTAGACTTTCTGAGGCAGCAAGCACAGCCCTCCACATATCACCATCTGCACTAGTAGCCTGGGGCTCCAGCACAAAGACCTCCTTGGAGCAGAACATCCCTGGCTGTTCACAGTTAGCACTGCTCAATGTGGGGCCCTCTCCACCAGAGGCTGGGACCTCCAGAGGCTTTATCAGAGCCCCTCCTCCAGCCCCAGGTGCAGCCCAGCCCACAGCAGGAGATGTGAGTGCGTGAGAGAGTGCACGGAGGAGGGGCAGCAGGGCCAGACTACTCAGCCTCAGACCCTGGAAACCCAAACCAGAGCACATGGCTGATCAGGATGGAAAATCCCACCTAAGGGCCACTGCACACACACACATGGAAACATTCTATCCAGGACCTGCCACTCCGGGAGGCCCATGTTCAAGGTACTAACTGGTCTACACCGGCCTCTGGCCAGTTACTGAACCCAGGAATTTAGACACTGCTTAATACCTGTACCCACCCCCCCTTCTCTTCACGGTAAGGCATTTGCCCCCTGCAATGTATGCAAGTTCCCAAACCAACCCAGATCAGACTGCATCCCTCCCCAAAACACACACACACACACACACACACACACACACACACACCTCAGGTTCTCAGTTTAGGTTAATCTATAACTTGAGCGGTCAGGCTTCAGTGAAGCAGCAACAAGAGGCACGTGAATGGAAGTGGAGGCCTGGGTTAGGGGGGTGCTGACCACTCCAACACGAAGGAGAGGCCCCAGGCGGTACTCAACCTTCAGGGACTGCACCTCAGCGCCCAGTCCCTTAGAGTTGAGGGACTGTGGGAAGAGGGAGGCAGAACCCAGTGCAAACAGGACTTGACTCCATATTAGGGAAGGGGTGTGAGACAGGTGCAGCGGGCAGACTAAGCAGGCTTCTTCCTTCCTTTCCAACTCAGGAGTGGTGGTGCGTCCCCCGCAACCAAGTCCCAACAGTAGGCGGAGGCCCAGCCTGCAGGTCAAAAGACGCTAGAGAGCGCACGCACTCGGGAGGGAAGGACGCACCCAGGCGCTGAACCCTACTCCTTGGCGCACGCGCATGATCCCGTACCTGTGTGCAGCGCTCCCCTAGGCTCACCTGGCTGCGGCCGGACAGCGAGAAGGTGGCATGGCTGGCGAAGCGTGCAGTACCCAGGCGGGGCGCTCGGTCCGGAACCCCAGGCGCCGGCGGGGGACTGGGCGTGCCGGGCGCAGGGGACAGCCCGGTCGCCAAGCCCAGCGCTTCCACCTGGCGCGTCAAGCGCTCTAGCTGCGCCTGCAGCCGCTGATTGTCGCGCTGCAGGTCCGCCACGGTGCGCGCCAGGGGACCAGCCAGGCGCAGCGCCTCGGCCACGCGCCGCTCCACGCCGCGCTGCAAACCCTGCATGTCCTCGTGCAGCGCGCGCACCGCGCCCTCCAGCGCCGCCTCGTAACGGCCCAGGGCCTCGCGCACACTGCGCGCCTCCTCGGCGTCGGGGGTCGGCTCCATGGCCGTGTAGGGTGCACCGATCGGAGAGCGCGTCGGAGGTGGGAGAGGATCGGAGCTCTGCAACTCAGTGCTGCGACTGGCCGTAGAGAACTGGCCTCGCCAGAGGGGCGGCCGGAGGGGCGGAGGCAGGGCGGGGCGGGACCCGTGAGCCCCGGGACTGGGCGCCGCGCGGGGGCGGGGTTGTGGGGGCGGGGCCCGTCCCGCTCAGGGACACCCCGCCCCTGGAGATTCTCTCTGTAGTGCGGGATGGAGAGCTTGCCACCTCCTATCCTCTCCAGGGGAGCAAAGCCTTGGGAAGTTTCAAGTCCGAGCCCCTCTTGACCCTGAAGGAGCAGCGTGCGGCCTGGGGGCAGGAACGGGGGGGGGGGGGGGGCGCTGCGGATCCACCGGAAGAAGGCCCTGGCCCTTGGGGACCATAACCGAGGGCTATGCCTTCTTTTTCACCTGTAGGGCCTGGGTTCTACTGGAGTTGGGGATGCCCACTTCTCAGACCTGAGAGCAGCAGCAGTGATCTTCAGAACTGTTCTGACTTTCACCAGGTCCCCATCATCTCCAGTGTCTTACTTGCACATACTTACCTGTGGGGCCTTTGCCTGTTACCAGACCTCAAGGAGAATGAGACAGGTGGCCAAATCCTCTTCCAGTCTTTTCAATTATGTGCTATCCACGCCCAGTTCTCCTACTCTGTGTAGCAAGATCCTTGCACGCTTCCCACCCGTGGTCAGTAAGGGCTCCAGGCTCACCAAAGAACTCCCTATTAGGGCGTCCAGGAGAGGCTGAGGGCAGACAGGGAGGAAAGGGTGTGCTTAGAGTGGAATCTCCAAATCCTGCCATGGGCAGCTTGGACTAATCTCCTGCCTTCCCCCATGAGAGGTCAGTCCCTGGCCTCTACCCACAGGCCAGGGCTCTGACTTGTATTCCCTCCAATGCTCTGTTCATTCCTGATCCCAGAGAGACACAGGTCCAGAACACACACAAGCATCAACCATTAGAAGAAAACAGTTGTGACTTTAGGATGATATTGTAAAACTGATTTGAAATTAAAATGAGAACATCTCATCCTTGGGGGGGAAGAACTCCTAATTAGCTTTTCCTTTTCAAGGTTTGAAGGAGGCTCCCAGGCTGGGAAGGAACAGCCAGATGACCCACAAGAAAGAGAAAACTGAAAGGCTTGTTTCCATGGTCCTGTTTAACTTCCAAGGATATTTGGAGCCACAGAGCTTTCTAACCCATTCCCTGCCCCACAGGAGCTGGATCAGTCTAACAGATGCTGGCTGCTGCCCCTCCCCACACACATACACACACAGGAAGGAACACTGAGTTACCTAATCCAAGGAGCCTTCCAGCAATTATTTCACGAGAAAGTCAAGTGCCAAAAGGCGTGCATGTTGCATGTGTGTGCGAATGTGTATGTGTTCCAAGTAGCCGTCTGGACAGGGTGAGCCAAACCGCTCCCCACATTCTTTCTACGGGTGGAATTTTTGATAGAGACCTTGAGAGATGCTGCTGTAGCAGCCCTTGCCCACAGACAACACTCATAGCCCCAAGAGGTAGAAACACAGGATCCTGGAGTTCAAAATTCCTGGTTCCAGCCGCAGAAACCCAGTCTCCTCCCTTACAGAACCCGAGAAAGGAAGTTTTGGGAGGGCCTGTTAATCCCCGGACCACAGCTGGCTGTTGTGCACCTGAACGTATACCTGGACTAACAACTTAGCCAGGGGAGTGGAGGCTGAGCAGGGATCCAGCCTCAAGAAGAGGCTGGCTGGGGTCTCTGGGACCTCAGTGGGTAGAAGGTGGTAGAGATCTGCCCAGGATACATCCACACTCTCCAACCTCAGGTAAGTTATCTAGTCTCTCCTGGGCCACTGTGGATAATATCTAGGAGTTGCTTCGGGCCAGGGCAGGGTTCCTTCTGGGGCTAAAGTAGGGACTCTGTCAGAGGCAGACTGGGCGTCTCCTGGGTCCTGGGAAGACAAACGGTGCAAGATTCAAACCATCCCCCTGGCTTCTTTCCCTCAGCAGTCAGACCACTGAGTCAGTAGCTGGAGATGAGCCTAGAAGAGAGAGAGAACCAGGAGGGCAGGGAAGAGGGGCAGGAGAAGAGGAAGGAAGAGAGGACAAGGGGAATTCTGGAGGGACCCTATCTATGAAGCTGGCTCCAAGACAGATGGGGGGAGGCTGCCACTCTGCTCCTAGGCCAAAAGGTCCTCCCGGCTCTCCCTGAAAATCACCCCCCATCCTCTCCAGCTCAACTCCAAGCTGTGAGGGAGGTGAGGGCTGCTGAACCTGGTCCAACTCCCTCCACATTTGCCAGCCCTGATGTCAGCGAGCAATGGAAGCCGACCTCCCACCAAGTCCTGGGGGGTCTGGCATCTGCCCTTCCAGCTCCCCCCCCCCCCCCCGTCACTGGGCTCTGACGCCATCACTGCCTGCTGGTCCCCTGCTCAGCTCTGCTTCTAAGCTCAAAGCAAGAGGCAGATGAGCCTTCCCAAGGCCCCCTGCCAGTCACCTTACAAAATCAAATCCTTGGCAGGCCCAAACCACATAATTAGGGAAGTTAAAGGCATAGAGCTGACATGGGGAACTGATGCTCTGAGAGGGCATCACCTGGCCTAAGGTCACTCAGCAAGGCACTCAAAGACTGGATTGGAACCCAAGATTTGAGGTATTTCCTCTTCCTATATCCACTCTGAGCAACAGTCAGATTTAGGCAATTCAAAGCAGTTCCTCTCTGCGTCCCAGGTTGGTGGGAGGCTCAACTCCCCTGGAATTTGCCCCTCAGAAGTATTCTGGGGGCTCTGCCCACCAGCCTAACACGACTTCTGCACCCTCTGCACCCCTGGGTCCACATGCACGGGTGCACAGGTACACACTTGCATGCATACTTTGGACCCCATCCACAGAGGGGGTCTATCTCAGCCATTTGCCTGTCCCCACACCTGGTGTGGCAATTGGCTTCAGTACATTGGATGATTGGATGTCTGGGAAGAGGGGTCTCATTGGAGAGAGATAACTGTTGAATGGGAGGACAATGGGGGATGCAAGAAGGAGAGAGGTAAGAATGGCTCCCAAATTCTGACTTGGGGACATAGAGGTAAAGGTCACTCTGGTGAGTCACAGAGAACATGTATTAGAGTGAAGTGTGGGCTGTGAGACTCATGGACCAGTGTCCAGGGTCACATCAACATTCGCACTGGATCAAAGGCAGTTACTGATGTCAGTGGAGTGCCCTCCAAAGCCCACTCCCAGAAAGAACTCAGATTGGAAGGTCAGGGGCCAGGCCAGACCTATTGTCTGCCAGGCCCTGATTGGCCCTGCCACACCCTCCACAGAGGCCCCAGCTTACTGGGGCAGCTAATAGGCCTGGTCTGGTCATTAGGCTTCATATCCGGGAAGATATATGCAGCTAGCCATACTCCCTCCACAGTCTGCAGCTTCAGGTGCCCAAACGAAACACATTAACAAGACCTCCAGGAGGAAGAGTTCTGGACTGAATCCACCCCCACAGCCAACGTACCACCCCCCACTCCTCCTCCCAAATCCTGAAATCCTCTCTGTCCCTGGAAACTGTTGCCTTGTTATGAGATCCATAGGGGTGGGGACGCAGGGCTTACATTTATCTTTTCCTGCCAGGTTGCTGGGCTCGGGAGCTAAGAGGAGTAAGATAAGGAGGGAGGTAGAAGATATGGTAGAGGCTGCACAGGAGCAGAGGCCCCAAGTTGGGTAAGTCTTGGAGTCCCCAAGTCTCACCTCCAGCCAGGACTCAGGGAAGTGCCCAGGAGAGGAACCCCTGGGTCTCTAACCTCCTCCCCACAGCTCTACCTGCCTAATGCAGAACCACAAGGGCTAATCCTGGAACCCTCAGGCCTCTGGGAGGCTGGGAAGAAACTCTTCCTGCCTCCTGGGTAATTACAACTCCCCTTTACAAAACCCTCCTTTAAATCTGTCCCTCCTTTCCAGTGGACACTCTGCCCCACACTCCTGTACTTTTCTTTCTTTTTTTTTTTTTTCTGGTACTAAAGATTGAAACCAGGGGTGCTTTACCACTGAACTACATCCTCGAGCCCTTTTTTAATTTTTTAATTTTGAAACAGAGTCTCCCTAAGTTGCCCAGGCTGGCCTCGAACTTGTGATCCTCCTGCCTCAGTCTCCCAAGTTGCTGAGATGATAGGCATGTGCTATGGCACCAAGCTGATAGTGTGCATTTTTAACATTAATCTTTTTGCTGTGTCTGAGAATGTGTCTGTGCACGCATCATGCTTGCACATGCATGTATGTGTCCGGGTAGAGAAAACAGATGGGAGTTAAGAGTCTACTATCTGCACCCATGCCTGCACATACACGGGATATGGGGAGCATGTGCACATTTGTAAGTAGCCATGTTTGCAGGAGGGCTTTTTAATGTGTTTGCTTGTTGGTGACTGTGTGTTTATATTTACACCTATATGGGTTTGCCTGCAGTACCTGTGTCAGTGTAGACATCAGGTGTGTCCTATGCAGCCGGTACTGTACACATGCTTGTACGCGTCATGTATACAATAGATCTATATACCTTAATGTTTGCATGTATATCATCGTGTGTGGATTTGGACATACATATTACATGACCCGTTTCGGACTGACTCCAGCCAGATCTAGAAGTGTCTCTAGAAGGCACAGGTCTGGTGTGTTCTAGGGCCTGCTCTGTAGAGATTCTTGCATATAAAATTCTACAAGTGCCCCTGGTTTGGGGAGGAGATATTAGAGAGCAGAGCTTCCTGTCCTCTTGGACAGACATTAGACTCTCTTGACCCCAGTGGGAGAGGAACTTCCCACAGGCCTCAGCTGAGGCCCAGGCTGCCCACCCATTCAACAGCCTGTGGTCCTCCTCCCAGAAGCAGGGGCTGTGGAGGGTGAGGGGTGGGGACATCTGCTTCCAATGCAGATAAGGCCATTGGGCTCACATTTTCCATTTCCAGGATCCTCCCCCTTGGGTCCCAGCCCCTAAGCCCTGGCCCCCTGGACTCCGGAGGCCCCTACACTGATCCAGCCCAGCTCCCCACCCTCACCCTGAGAACTATGGAGCCAGGAGGGGAGATTGCGGTGCAGAAGGAGCAAGCACTTGTCTGGGGCTTCAGGCAAGCAGGGGCGGAGCAGGCACCCTGCCTCAGTCTGTCCCAGGCTTCTGGATATTGGGAAGAGGTCTCTAGAACAGGGAAGACCCAGCCTGAGGGCCCCACAGTTCATATCCAGATGCTCGGGCCTCTAGAAACCTGCCCAGAGATGGGAGGCAGGAGGATCGGCACTGTGCTGATAACACACTCCCTGAATGCATACCCTTTCTGCCCAGCCCAAGGACCACAGACCCAAGGGGCAAGTCATCTTTTGAGGGCAGATCTGGGCCTCAAACTCTGGGCTCTTCCTCCCTTCTCCGCCTCTTACCACCCCCTCCTCAATATCCCACCAAAAGGCCTGCTCCCTCCGGCCCAGCCTGGGCCTGCCTCCCCTCCCCCTTCTAGAGAGGGGGCCGGGGGAGGGATTATTTATAGGGCCTTGCTCAGTGGCCTCCGGGACAAGAGGAGCCAGAACTCCAGAGCTACAGCTCACTAGGCCTTCCCCAGGGGCCCCACGGGACAGGCAGTGTCTGCTTTCAGTCCAGCAAAAGGCCGCATCAGTCAGAGTGGGCAGTGGGGGTGGGGAGGACAGGCCAAGGCAGGGGGCTGGGCTAAGGCTTGGGCCAGGGGCCCTGTGGACCCTTTTACAGCCCAGAGACAAGCTCAACATCCTCCAGAGTATTCTGAAGACTAACCAGGACTAGGAGCCTGTAGGGAAGAATTCAGGGGTCACTGCCCCCTCCTCCAGGGAAGGCCTGAAGGAGTCACCAGGCGGCCATGTCCTCTGTGAGCCCCAAAGGCATCTTGCTCTTACAACACTCTCCCAGCTAGTTCTCCTCCTCCTGACCCAGGGCTTCCGCTGCCAACAGGACAACACCTTAGAAGGCCATTCAAGACCCTTCCTGACCAGATCTCCTTGCCCGAGGCACATCTTCTACTTGCCAGACTGACAGATTCCTGCTCACTCCTCAGATCTTCAGAGCCCAGCTTCAGCGTCACCTCCTCCGAGAAGCCTCCCGGATGATGAAGCCTGCAGCCCCGCCACACCTCTGCTGACCCCCTCAGGCCTCCTGTCCTTCCTGCCTCCCTCCTCCAGGACAGACCTTGTGTTTCTCTCCAGTGCTGTCTCTCCTGAGGGTGTGGCTGTGTGGCTGCCCCTCCCCTCAGGCTAGGGGCTCCCTAAAGGGCAGGACCCTGTCTCGTCCCTCTGTCCCCATCACTCAGCCTCCCATCCCCATCAGCCAGGGCTTGTTGGTGAATGAATGAGGGGAAAGAGTCCAGAAGGAGTGAAGGAACAAGTGAGCGAATGGGTGAGTGCAGAGCGAATGGGCATCTGCAAGAATGGGGAGGGCTGGTGAGCAGGCTCGACCCCCTTCAGCGCCTCCCAACCCTGGGTAACTGCTTGGCGACCTGGAGGGCGGGAAGGCGGCAGGGGCAACCCAGGCCAGGTCTCAGTGACACTGCCGGGCCCTGGGCAGCAGCCAGATCGGTCACTCTCATTCTTTCCAGATCAAAGTTCCCCCAGGGAACAGCCCGGAACCTGACACTGGCTCTGGGGGGTGGGGCCAGCTGGCCCTCTACAGGGAGAGGCTGGGCACCTGTCCCCTCTGCCAGGGACACCAGTAGCCCAGGGCCAAGGGGACGGAGGGCTGGACCATGTATGCACCTACCCCAGCCCCACCCCCACCCCTGGATGAAGGGCCACACCATTGAGTGGCGGGAGTCCTTGGACCAAGACCATCCTGCACCAGAGTCCCTGAGGGTGCCAAGCCCCCAGGACTCCAGGGCCAGGGCTCCTTGCACTGTCATGCTTCTGTGTCATCTTGGACTCACCCCTGGCCCCATCTCCCAGCAGCTTCACTCTCAGACACTCTTGGGTACCTCCTTCTGCCTCCCAGTCTCTGTTCTTTCTGTCTTTGCTCCTTCCTGTCTCAGCTCTCCATATTTCTATATTTCTCTGTATTTTTTGGTTCTCCTCTGGTTCCTTCTATCTCCTCCTCTCTCTTTCTCCATTTCTGTGTCTTTCTAGACTTGAAGAATAACAGTGGCATCTGAGCCCTTCCTTCTTTTGTTTTTTGAAATTAATTTGATTGTATATTTTATTTAACAAAAGTATGTAAAATATTAGACACTTCCAGCTGGGGCTGTAGCTCAGTGGCAGAGCGCTTACCTTGCACGTGTGAGGCACTGGGTTCGATCCTCAGCACCACATAAAAATAAACAAATAAAATAAAAACATGCTGTCCATCTACGACTACAAAAAAAATTTTTTTTAAAAAAATAGACATTTCAACATAGTTAATATAAAATTATTGAGGATATATTTCTTTTTTAAATATGTTTTTAGTTGTAGATGAAAATAATACCTATATTTTACTTTTATGTGGTGCTGGGGATCGAACCCAGTACCTTCCACTTGCAAGGCAAGCACTCTACCCACTGAGCTACAACTCCAGCCCTATTAAGGACATATTTCACATTTCATTTTTTTGTATTCCAAAATCTTGTGCATATTTTAAATTTGTTCTTTTCAGATATACATGGCAGTAGAGTGTGTATTTTAATGTATTATATATACATGAATTATAACTTCCCATTTTTGTGGTTATACATGATATGGAGTTATCCTGGTCGTGTATTCACATATGAACATAGGAAAGTTATGTCCAATTCACTCTATTGTCTTTCCTATTCCCATCTCCATTCCCTTCCCTTCATTCCCCTTTGTCTAATCCAATGAACTACTATTCTTCCCTCCACCCCACTTTTGTGTGTTAGCAGCTACATATCAGAGAGAACATTCGGGCCTTTGGTTTTTTGGAATTGGCTTATTTCACTTAGCATGATAGTCTCCAGTTTCATCCATTTACTGACAAATGCCATAATTTTACTTTTCTTTATGGCTAAGTAATATTCCATTGTATATAATGAGCCCTTTCTTCTAAGGAATGCACTCCCATACCCCTTCCTCCTCAGTAGCCTGGACCCTGATGTTGGGATGGTAGTGGAAGAGAATGGGAAAGAGAGAACCTGGGGCCAGCCCTACTGCACACAGATCTCCTTTGAATGTTCAGCCCTTTGTCAGATCCAGGCAGGGAGGATGCAGACAGAGCTCTTCTGGGACAAAAAGCTGGTGCTACTGAGCCAGGTCTTGGGTTTGCCACTCTCTCTCCTTCTTCCCATTTCACTCCTAGCTGTGGAAAGTCACACCACAGTCAGATTTTGATTTCACGCCCCAACTCCATGTGCAAGGTAGTGCATGTGCACGTGCACACAGACACACACACACACACGACATAGAGTAGCAGTGCTGAGCTCAGGACTTGAGTCCCAGCCACAGCTCATCACTCCACACATCAGTCTTTTTATCTATAAAATGGGGAACATGAAAATAGTAGCAGCTCCACAGAATCATCATGCGGATTGAATTAGTTCACCTTTGTAAGTCCCTTGCAAACAAAGGCCAGTATGTCTGGCACATGTGGGTTTATGTACAGTAGCCCTCCTCCCTATCCACAGTTGTGCTTTCTGAGGTTTCAGTCATCCACAGTTAACAAGAAGAATAGGTACAGTATAAGATATTTGCAGAGGGGAGGAGCATATTCCCATAAGTTTATAATAGTATGTTAAAATAGTTATTGCTGGTAATCTCTCACTGTGCATGATGACTTAGATCTGGAATAGCCCTCTAAAAGCGTGTGTGTTGAAAGCATAGTCCCCAGTGCAGCAGGTTCAGAGGTAAGGCTTTTAAGGAGTGATTGGATCATGAGGGCTGTGACATCATCAGTGGCTTAATCCACTTGATGGAGTAATCCACTTGATGGATTATTAGTTTGAATGGACTACTGGGTGGTAAGTGGAGGCAGGGAGGGCATGGCTGGATGAAGTAGGTTATGGGGAGACCATATGTGTTCCTAGTACAGGTCTCTCTCTCAACCACCCCACTCCCTGCTTCCTGGCTGCCATGAGCTAAACAGCATTCCTCCACTCCAGCCATGATGTTCTGCCTCATCTCAGGCCCAAGCAATGGAAGTGACCAAGCACTGATGAGACCTCTGAAACTGGAAGCCAACTGTGGTCTAAGTTGTTCTCGTCAGGTATTTTGGTCACCACTACAAAAAGCTGAGTAATTTACAAATTAAACTTTAGCATAAGGCTGGGGCTGGGGCTCAGTGGTAGCACACTTGCCTGATGTGTGAGGCACTGGGTTTGGTTCTCAACACCACATATAAATAAATAAAATAAACTTCTATCAACAACTAATATGCATATATATGAAAAAACTTTAGCATAGGCATGTTATGTATAAAGGGGAAAACAGTATATATAGAATTCAATACTGTCTGTGGTTTCAGGCATCCAATGCCTGAAATGAAACATATACCCTCAGATAAGGGGGACTACTGTATACATACATAAAATGAAGGCTCAGTGATAGAACACTTACCTAGCATGCACAAGGCCCTGGGTTTGATCCCCAGCACCTCAAAAAAAAAAAAAAAAAAAAAAAGAAAGAAAGAAAAAACAATAAAACAAGAGATTGTTTTCACTTTGATTCTGTTGCCCCAGGCTGAACTGGACCCTAATCCCAACAGATCCAAACAAGCCTGATGTGAGCAGCTGAGGGAGATCATCCAGCTGTGAGGGGTGTGTATTTCTACAGATCTGCCTGTGGAACAAAGTCACATGCAGAGAAGTCACATTGCTTCAAGTTAAAATGATTGAAACCATCTCCTTATGCTTCCAATATATAGACATGAGATTTTTTTTAATTAATAATCACACAAATGTGATCGATAACAAGAGAGTATGCAATTGGCACATATCTGTAATCCCAGCTACTCAGGAAGCTGAAACAGGAGGATCACAAGTTCAAGGTCAGCCTAGTAACTTAGTGAGAACCGGTCTCAAAATAAAATTAAAAAGGGCTGGAGGTATGAATTAGTGGTAGGGCACCCTTAGGTTCAATCCCTAGTTCTGCATAAGTAAATAAATAAGAGAGGGACAGGCTCAGAGACAAGAAGTGGAAACTTCTTAAAAAGAAAAGAGACAGGAGCCCTCAAGGGAGAGAAGGGAGTCTGTAGGGCTGGGCAGAGAGCAAGGCTAAATTTGAAGGATGTAGACTGTGGTATAGATGCTTAGCAGGGCTGGTATCTGAGCATGGCTGGTTTTGGGAATTGTGCTGCCAGTTGGTGAACATAAATCAGAGCAGCTATATCTGCCCTTCAAAGTCATGGCAAAAACCAAACCACAAGCCTGTGGTTGTGCCCTCAAGCCGAGCCACCAACCTCACAGTGACTCTCCCAGAAATATGTCATTCATATGAGGTGGTGACCACAGTAGACACTTCTGAGAAAACTCTTGTCTGGAGCCTGACCCAATACAGACCAAGCTAAGGCCACTAGTCCTATCGAGTTTCCAGATAACCTCAAAACCAGGAATCATAGAGTATTGAAGAAGATCAACAGCATGCAAGCAAACAAACTCAGTAGACAGAACTGAGAAACTGAGTTTTAGGGCAACTTAAAAAAAAAACACATTAAATTATCTTTAAAGGCCTTAAAGAAATAAAAAGGGGATGGCAACTGTGAACCAAGACGAGGAAGTAATAAAATAAGAACAGGACAAATGAGAAAACTTCCATTAGAAAACTGAGGAATTAAAATTACAGGAAAAAAAAATGAAACCTCAAAAGACAGACTAAATATTTATAGTTGGAAGGAGAAAAATGAACTGGAAATTTGAATGGAGGAAATTGCAAAGAACTCAGCACTGAAATGTCAAGAGATGGAAAATATGGGGGTGGGGAGGGATACAAGAAGAATAGAACCTGTGAAACTCTACATCATGTACAACCAGATGAATGAGAAGTTATACTATATTAATCCATGATGTGTCAAAATACATTCTACTGTCACGTATAACAAATTAGAACAAATAAAAAAATAACAAAGAATAGGAATTTATCTCTCTAGAACAGAGAGGTAGAAATAATGACTGACGACTTTCCAGAAGCAAAATAAATAAATCATTCGTTTGGGAAAAATCTTATCCCATGCTAAGCATGATGAACAAATAAACAAATAAATCCATTCTTATTTTTTCACACTTTAGTAAAATGTAAGAACATCAAGGATTAAGAAAAAAATATCCTAGTGCCAGAGAAAAAGTAGATTATCTAAAAACAAGGAGCAAGAATCTGACATCAGAATACTTTTTGACAACACTGAAAGCCAGAAGAAAATAAAATAATATTTGCAAAGAGAAAAGAAAATAAACTTGAACCTAGAGTTGTATACATAGCTACACCACTCTTCAAGAGTAGTGGCAAATTAAATACATCCCGGACATCACTTAAATGAAAAAAAAAATATATGAACCTAGGAAGAAGCAATTTGAATTACAATGAGCAATAATGACACATAGGCCTTGGGTGCAATCACCAGCACCATAAAAGAAGAAGGAGAGAGAAAGAGAGAGAGAGAGAGAGAGAGAGAGAGAGAGAGAGAGAGAGAGAGAGAGAGGCAGAGAAGAAAGAAGAAAAAAATAATAATGATCAAATAAAAGTGGTTAAACATTGGTGAAACAAAATACCAACTCACTGTGAACATTGATGTTGAGTTGCTAGTACTAAAACTGCAGAATGTGGGTGTTGGGAGGGCAGAGAATGGAGGGCAGTCAAGGGCATTGAGGGTTGGATGCTGGTGTCCTGACTCACATTGTCTTGGCTACGCTTCTGATTTCAACCAACGTTGCAGCCAAAGTTCCTGGAGAGCTAAGGACAGGCAACCGCCTTAAGTTAAGTTTCATTTTCTGCTCCAGAATTTATGGAGTTAATGCCTCTAGAGGCAGCCCTCAAAAATGGGGGACAGAAGCTGAAGGATAAATGTTTCTCTCACTAGTTCTTCATCCGGACAATGCTAAGAAGTCTTCTATACTTGCTTTAGAAGGTCTCCAGTGACATTGAGCACAACTGTCCACAGTGGACACCTTAGTAACACACACTCATATTGTCCACCCTTCATTCTCCTGTTCCTTTTTCAGCTTCTCATCAATACCCATCAGGTAAACTTTCTTCTTTCTTTTTCTTTCTTTTCTTTTCTTTTTTCTTTTTAAATTTTTCTTCTAGCTTCCAGTTTTCTTCCATCATCTCCTTCTCTTTCCAGAGCCTTCCATCTCATCACAACCTCTGTGTGTCATCACCTGTCCCTCCAGGTCCACTTCAGACCCTAACATCCTTCCAAGCACCTCCCAGCCTTCCCCATCTCTTCAAGTCTCCCCCAGTCATCTTTTCCTTCCATAATATCCACTCTCCTCCTCGCTCCTCTCTCACTCCATCCCATTTGGAACCTCAGCAATCCTCATCCCTCTAGCTTTCTCCCAGACTCAGTCCCTACTGATCAGTTTGAACCCCCAAACCATTCCCCGTTCTGTTTCACCCAGCAACCCCAAATATTCATTCCTTATACCCCCACTCCCTGGGACCACAAACTTCCTCCCGTATTCCACAATCCCTCCAGAGCCCTCCCGTGCCCTGGCCCCTCTGTTCCTGCCTGATTAGAGACTCATCATCTAGGTCTTCACCTGGGACGGTGAACAGATCATTTTCCTGCATCTCAGATGGGTCATTACATTGAGACCTTCAGCTGGCCAGATTGTATTAAAACATAGACAATATTTAATGCTGCCTCAGGTACCCCTAGACCCAGTGAGAAGGAATGGAATCACCATATGATCCAGCTATCCCACCTCAAATGGGATGAGAGTGTGCTGACCGCAGTCAGAGAGGGCCCACGCTGGCAGCCAGGAAGGTCCACGCTGCTCTGACCCACACGGCCAGATCAGATCAAGGGGCCTACTGTAGCAGGAGGTCATGGAAACAAGGTCAGGGGATTCTGTCTTACAGAGCTTATGACTTTTTGAGGTGGTCAGTCCTGTGCCACCCACTTCCCACCCAGCCCAACATTACCCAGTGCCCCAAACCCTTCTCAACCCAGCCAGATCTCCCCACTCTCTTTCCTCCTCATTCCCCCCCTTACTCCCAGACACTCCTAGCTCCACCCACCCTCCCAGCAAGACCTCCCCGCCTCCCCATCACCCCTTCCCTATATCCCTTCTAATCCCTCATACCTCCATTAGGGACAGGGACATCATGGCTTCAACTTTTCTCTATGCAACATAGAAAACAGAATAGAGGTGGCCAGGGCTTAAGAGGAAAAAGGAACTCTTTTTTAATAGGTGCAGAGTTTCTGTTTGTGGAAAGAAAATGTTCTGGAGATGAACAATACAAATGTGAGTGAACTTAATGCTGCCAAGCTGTACATTTAAAATGCTTACAATGGTAATTTTTTAAAAATTGTAGTTGTAGATGGACAGAATGCCTATTTGTTTATTTTTATGTGATGCTGAGGATCAAACCCAGTGCCTCACATGTGCTAGGCAAGCGCTCTGCCACTGAACTACAGCCCCAGCCCCAGTAATTTTTAATCTTAGGTATACTTTAATAAAAATTAACTTTTAAAATGGTGCTTGGAAAACTGGCTCTCTATATGTGGAAGAATGAAATTAGATCCCCATCTCTCACCACGCACAAAAGTCAAATCAAACTGGATCAAAGACTTAGGAAATACACCAGAAACTTTGCAAAGACTAGAAGAAAACTCAGAGTCAACCCTCCAGTTTATTGGTGCAGGCACCAACTTCCTTAACAAGACCCCTAAAGCTCAAGAAATAGAACCAAGAATCAATAGGTAGGATGGCATCAAATTGAAAAGCTTCTACACGACAAAAGAAATGATTAAGAACATGAAGAAAGCCTGCAGAATGGGAGATCTTTGCCAGCCAGCTGCTCCCATGACAGGGGATTATTACCCAGAATATATAAAGAACTCAAAAACCTTACTATAGTGGTACAGCCATCTCAATGTTTATAGCAGCACAATTCACAATAGCCAAATGCGGAATCAGCCCAGATGCCCATCATAGATGAATGAATTTAGAAAATGTGGCATATATATATATATATATACTATCGGGAGTTGCCATGGATGCAGAGGCCTTCAAATCCTGATACCTTGGGGCTCTGTCCAATTACTACATTTCCTAGGGACTTGGGCATTGTCCCAGATCGGATAGCAAGGCACGGCTCCAGGTTGAGCTACACTCACCTGTTCCCTCGTAATCCAACCCCTTTGCGCTTTTTGGGATAGAATGTTCCATGGAACCTCCCCCTTGTGTGTCCCCTATATAAGAATAAAGAATTCTGGTGGCTCTCTCTCTTTCCAAGGACGCTTAAGGTCGCAGAGCCATCTCCAGATTACTGAAAAAGGTACTTCTGCGCGGTTGCGTGCTTTCTTTGTCCTTTTCTTGAGTTGCTGGAATAGTCAGATTTGGTGAACCCAGCATTAGGTTGCCAGCTAGGACAGATGGCGATAATACACAACGGAGTTTTACTCCATCATAAAAGAGAATGAAATAATGGAATTTTTGGTAAATGTATGGAACTGGGGAAGATCATGTTAAGTGAAATAAATCAGACTCAGAAAATCAAGGGTTGAATGCTTTCTCTCATCTGTGGAAGCTATAGCAAAATAAGGGCAAGAATGTGGGGTGGGGGTTCAGATGTTATAAGGATGGGGGGGGGGATCAGAGCAGTAGAAGGAGATAGAGACCCAGGGAGGAGGGACAGGAAAGGGGGAGGAAATGTGGAAAGAATTGAACCAAATTGTGTTATGTTCACGAGCAAATATCACACAGTGAATGTCACCTTCATGTGAGTCTGCGGAAAGCACCCATCAAGGGTGGAAAAATGGACCAGCAAGGGGAGGATCAGTGGAGTGGAGGCAGGTGTCGGAAGAGGGAGGAGTGTGGGGGGAACAGGGACTGAAATATCGCAGGTCGGATTCCATGCATGCATGTATGATTTTGTTGGGATGAACCCAGCCACTATGTATAGCGCTCATTAAATAAATAAATAGGGCTGGGGATGTGGCTCAAGCGGTAGCGAGCTCGCCTGGCATGCGTGCGGCCCGGGTTCGATCCTCAGCACCACATACAAACAAAGATGTTGTGTCTGCCGATAACTATAAAAAAAATAAATAAATATTAAAAATAAATAAATAAATACAAGTTTTAAATTCCTTTCCATCCAAGACACATCTACCCATTGCTTTCAATCCCATTCCCATCTTCTCCCGTGTTCTTCAGTTCCCCTTGGTTGCTCTTTTTTTTTTTGCCATCTCTCCTTATGTTTTCTCTACCCTAAGTCACCTCCGTGGTCCTGGTTCTCACATCCTCCTGAGCTCACTCATCTTCTTATTCACCCCATTCCTTCCATGACCCCCACTGCCTCCAAGCCCCCCTACCCTTCCTAATCATGTCCATTCTCCCCAGGCTCCCTAAATCCACATCTGTTTCCCTTGATCCCCCACAGCCCCTCCAAGGGCCCTCTACCCACCCCTGGACCTACCATGTCCACCTCCACGCCATCCCATAGACTCTGCCCCTGCCCTACCCCAGTTTCAACCCATTACCTTATTTGGGTCAAAACTGCCTGTGCATTCCAGGAGCTATTTTTCCTCAGTGGATTTGATTTGATTTTAAGAGATGCAGCAGAAATCTGCCTGCAGTGGTTTAAACAAGTGTGATACGATATGAGAATGGGAATTGTCTTGGTGTTGCCTAAGATCCCAAGACAATAGGTATGAATGACTCCCCACTCCAGAGGGAAGGAAGTCCATCAAAGCAACTGAGAACCTGCTACCTGACTGTCAGCTGACCACCCTTTTCTAGATCACAAGAGAGAGTGTAGAGACTAAGAGAATTTTTTGTTTTTGTTTGATTGTTTGTTTGTTTTTAGTAGAGATAGGGTTTCTTTGTAGAAACCAATATAGTGATTTCCACCACTAACTCCCACCAGTAATGGGGAAGAAGTAGGGGAGTGACTGTCCCTTACCTCAGGTCTTGGCAAAGTGGCTTTAATCGGACCACCCAGGAAGCTCAGGATGCAGTCAGAAAGTTACTGATTGTTCCATGACTGAAGATGGAATAGGTCGCCTCAGTAATTTAGAGAACATATTAGAATGGTCTCTGACTCATGCTTCAAACATTTAATAAGGGTGACTTGTCCTTCTGCCTATGAAGGATTAACTGTCTCAGGAATTGCCCCTTCTTACAGTAAGTGATTAGAAGTCTGGACAAATACATGAAACATATTTTTAGACATTAAACAACAGGTAGCACAGAACTCTGATCCCTGAGGGAAGAGAAATAAATAGTGTGAATGCCCTAGTTCACAGCCTGGGGTAAGTTTGGGGGTCACAGTTCAAGGAGGAGGATCCTAAACAGAGACCAACAGTCTCAACAAGTCAAAGGGGCAAAGAGCAGAGTTGGAAGTCTAAAGAAATTTGCAAGACAAAGTACTGAGGGAAAAAAAATGAGTCTCAAAAAAAAAAAAAATTCCACATCGTGTCTTCAGAGGAGTATTCTGGAGTATCCTGGGCTAAGAACTGATATTCTCATGTGTGAGAAGAAAACACCCAAAAGCTGATGGGGATGGGGGGGGGACAGCAGAAAGTAGTAGGTCAGATAATATCTGAAGATCACACAGGACTAAATGGAAAGACCAAAATGGAAAGATATTGTAATACATCAATCGTTAGGTAGAATCCCCAGAGGGGTCATACATTACTGGTAGGGCTAATTAGTCCCAGAATAAAGTCTTCCTACCATAGCAAAGCTTCAAAGGAAGCCCTGAAAGGATCAAAGTGATTTACAAGTACTTAACGGCATTCCAGGACAAAATCCAACACTCTTTAAGGGAATACAACAAAACACAGCACTCAACAACGTAACATTTACAATGTCCAGCATCCATTAAAAAATTACCAGATATGCAGAGAAGGAGAAAATTTTTATCCATTACTAGGAGAAAAACAATTACTAGAAACAGATCCAAAAATGACAGAGATGGTGTAATTAGTAAAGAAATGTTCTATAAAAAGAAAAATAACTATAAGGTGGGTGTGGTGGCACCGGCCTATAATCCCATTGACTCAGGAGTCAGAGGCAGAAGGATCTCAAATTCTAGTTCAGCTTCAGCAGGTAAGAGGGGCCCTTGGCAACACAGCCAGATCCTGTCTCAAAATAAAAAATAAAAAGGTTGGGGATGTAAAGTACCCATGGGTTCAGTCCCCAGTACCAAACCAAACAAAACAAACCTATAGCAAATAGATCAGGACAAAAAGAGAGAGAAGACACAACTTAACAGGAATGAAAAAGGGTATTTCTACAGATAATACTTACATCAAAATGATAATAAGGAAATATTATGTATAACTTTATGCCAATAAACTTAACTTAGATGAAATACACACATTTCACAAGCAACACAAACCACCAAAGTTCATTAAAAAAAAAAAAATAGGTAATACTTCTCAAGACTCCAAGACAAATGATTCCACTGATAAATTCTACTAAACATTTAAGGAAAAAATATTAAAAATCATAGACAAACTCTCCCAGAGACTTACAGAAGAAGAAATACTTCCCAACTCATTCTATGAGTTCAGCATGATCCTAATTTCAGAACCAGATAAGAACATTATGGGAGCTGGGGATGTGGCTCAAGCGGTAGCGCACTCGCCTGGCATGCGCGCGGCCTGGGTTCGATCCTCAGCACCACATACAAACAAAGATGTTGTGTCCGCCAATAACTAAAAAAATATTAAAAATTCTCTCTCTCTCTCCCTCTCTCTTTAAAAAAAAAAACATTATGATAACAGTACAGAACAATATTCTTTATGTACATAAATACAAAATCCTTTAATAGAATTTTAGCAAATCAAATCCAATAATAAATAACAAAATAATACATCATGACCATAAGGAGTTTATCCCAGGAATGCAACATTATTTTAACATTTGAAAATTAATTAATATAATCCAAATTAACATGCAAATAAGAACTGTAGGATTATCTCAATAGATGTAAAAGCTTTTGACAAAATGTAATATCCATGCATGATTTTAGAAAAACTCTTATAAAAACTTGGAACAGAAATGAATTTTCTCTACCAAACATAGCACATCCAGGATAAAGATCCAGCTAATATTATATTTTATCATAAGAAGCTAAATGTGTGTGTGTGTTGCTGGGCATGGTGGTACCCATCTGACATTCCAGCTACTCATGAACCTGAAGCAGGAAGAGGATCACAAATTTGAAGCCATCCTGGTAAACATAGCAAGACCCAGTCTGAAAATAAAAAATAAAAAGGGCTAGAGATGTGTGTCAGGCGTAGAGCACCCCTGGATTCAATCCTTAGTACTGGAAAGGATACAAACAAAAAAATGAAATACCAGTATATACCCAGACAGGCTAAAACCCTAAAAATTGACAATATTAAAATATTTCCAAGAATTCAATACAACTGCAACATTCACAAATTGCTAGTGGGAATGCAAAATGTTGCAGCTATTTTGGAAAATAGTTTGATAGTTTCTTGTTGAATTAACCATACACTTACCATATGATCTTGCAGTCTTACTCTTAGATATTTATGCAAGAAGAATGAAAATATATGTCCACAAAGACTGGTACACAAATGTTTATCAACTTCGATATTCATAATAGTCCAAAATATTGGAAACAATTCTATCTCTGTCAATGGGAGAATAAATTGTGGTACATAGATACAATGGACATGACTCAGCAATAAAAAGGAAAAAAAATACTGATACATGCAACAACGCGGTTGCTTCTCTAAGACTTTATGCTAAGAATCAGATAAGAACAAGCACATACTGAAATTTCCATTTATAATATGTAAATCCTCAAAACATGACTCCTTTAGTAAAGGCAAACATACAGAGATAGAAATAATAGCACGGGCTGGAATTAACAGATGAGGCAAAAGGTCACGGGAAACTCTCTAGATGTTGGAAATATTGTCTTGATTATGGAGTTTGTGGCTGGCCATACATATGAAAACTGATGATTTTTACTTTATGTAAATTATACCTCAGTAAATTGGGGGGCAGGGGATGAGTAGCAGAGATTGAACTCAGGGGCACTCGACCACTGAGCCACATCCCCATCCCTATTTTGTATTTTATTTAGAGACAGGGTCTCACTGAGTGTTGCTTGTCACCTCACTTTTGCTGAGGCTGGCTTTGAACTCATGGTCCTCCTGTCTCAGTCTCCTGAGCAGCTGGGATTGCAGGCGTGTACCACCTCCTCCAGCATATCTCAGTAAATTTGATTTAAAAAAAAAAAAACAGTGCGTGGGAGACTTGTTGGATAATACTGGTTTGGATAGTAAGGTGAAGAAAGTTGGCCGATTGGAAACTGGCACCCCTAAAATCCACTGGAGGAAAAGATGTGATTGTTTTCTGGGCACCAAATATAAGCTACAGGACAAGAACAGAGCAGTAGTAAAATCTGCCGAGGAGCGCCACCTGGAGATAAGATCCAGTATGGGCAGCAAGGAACGGAAGGCTGAGCTACTTGAGAACCAGAGTAGTCAGCCACACCAAAGGCAGCTTGGGTGAGAGACCCAATAAAGGTGAGGACTGGAGGGCCTTGGAAGAACTTAGGAAAGTACTCACCTGGATGAAGAGTCAGCCATATATACAAACACAAAGCCCGAGCAGCTCACACAGTCCTAGTCAAAGACCTTTGCCTCTTCCTCCTCCTCCTCAGTTTCAGTCCTGGAGGAACCAAAAGTGGCCAAGTACAGGAGTGAGGAGCAGAATCCAGGGCATATTATCAAGTGGAAGGAGGAGACTTTGCAATTTGTTAATTGCAGTTCCTCTGTTTTTCCACTCGTTCTCTCTTTTCTCTCTCTCTTTCCCATTGCTTACTACCTGTCCAAAGAGACCAAGAAAGAGCAAGGAAAAAAAATTAAAGAAGAAATCTCTAACTTGAAAGAGTCTTTTTAAGTTTTGGGGAGGATTCTTGGGGATTTTGTTTTGTTTTGGGGTTTTTTTGTTTTGTTTTGATTTTTGTTTTGCTTGTACTTCTTTTCATTTTTATTGTGGTAAAATATATAACATACAAATATTTATACATAACATAGAATTTACCCTGTTAACCATTTTAAGCGTACAATTCAGTGGCAGCCAATATGTTCACATTGTTGTGCATCCATCTCCAGAACTGTTTCATCATCCCAAACTGAACTCCTGCACCCACGAAACAATAACTTCCATTCCCCAACACCACCTCCTGGAAACCACTGTTTTAATTTCCACCTCCATAGATTTAACCATATTATATGGTGTTTTAAATTGCAGTGACTGAAAGGAGACTTTGAAACTTGAAGTGACCCAGAAAATGTTTTATCAACAGAGTGTTCCAGAGAAGACATGAGCCTACTCTATGCTCAATTCAAAAGAGTAGTGATGTGGCTGGGGGCTGTAGTAGTGGAGCACTAGCCTAGCATTTGCAAGGCCATTCGTTGGATTCCTCAGTGCTGCAAAGAAAAAGGGGGGAGATGATGGATCATCCCCACAATCTTCATTTGAATGAAGATTGGGAGATTGTTAAAAAGTGACTTTATGCCATAAACATACATTGGAGAAAAGATGGCCTCTTCAACAAATGGTGCTGGGGAAATTGGAAATCCATATGTAGCAAAATGAAATTAGACCCCTATCATTCACTCTGCCAAAAACTCAACCCAAAGTGGATCAAGGACCTAGGAATTAGACCAGAGATCCTGGGCCTAATAGAAGAAAAAGTAGGCCCAACTCTCTGTCATGTTGGCTTAAGAACTAAATTCCCCAACAAGACTCCTAAAGCTCAAGAAGTAAAATCAAGAATCAATAAATGGGATGGTATCAAACAATCAAGAATGTGAAGAAAGAGACTACAGAATGAGAGAAAAATCTTTTCCACCTGCACCTCAGATAGAGCATCAATGTGCAGGATGTATAAAGAACTCAAAAAACATAACACTGAAACAATAAATAACCCAATCAATAAATGGGCAAAGGAACTGAACAGACACTTCACAGAAGAAGAAATACAATTGTTCAACAAATATATGAAAAAAATGTTTAACATCTCTAGTAATTAGAGAAATGCAAATTAAATGTAGACGAGATTTCATCTCACTCCAGTCAATTATCAAGAATACAAGTAACAATAAATGTTGGCAATGATATGGGGTGGAGGGAAGATACACTCATACATTGCTGGTGGGACTGCAAATTGGCACAACCACTCTGGAAAATATTCTGGAGATCCCTCAGAGAACTTGAAATGAAATCACTATTTGACCCAGTTATCACACTTCTCAACCCCTATACCCAAAGGGCTTAAAATCAGCATACTATAGCGATGCAGCCACATGAATGTTTAGAGCAGCTCAATTCACAATAGTTAAGCTATGGAATCAACCTAGGTTCCCTTCAACAGATGAATGGATAAAGAGAATGTGGTATATATATACAATGGAATATTACTTAGCCGTAAAGAAAAATGAAGTTATGGCATTTGCTGGTAAATGGATGGATCTAGAGACTATCATGCTAAGTGAAATAAGCCAATCCTCCAAAAAAACCAAAGGTCAAATGTTCTCTCTGATATGCAGCTGCTAACATCCAATAAGGGGTTGAGGAGGGAAGAATAGCAGTTCATTGAATTAGACAAAGGGGAATGAAGGGAAGGGAGGGAGGCTGGGAATAGGAAAGACAGTAGAATGAATCAGACATAACTTTCCTATGTTCATATATGAATACACAACCAGTGTAACTCCACACCATGTACAACCACAGAAATGGGAAGTTATACTCCATGTATGTGTGATATATCAAAATACAATCTACTGTCATGTACAACTAAGAGGAACAACTTTTTTTAAGGAGTTTTTTAAAGTTTTTTTTAGCCAGGTGCAGTGGAACATGCCTATAATCCCAGCAACTCAGGAGGCTGAGGGAGGAGGATCACAAATTCAAAGCCAGCTTCAGCAATTTAGCAAGATATGAAGTAACTTAGTGAGACCCTGTTTCAAAATAAAATATAAAAAGGGCTGGAGATGTGGCTCAGTGGTTAAGCACCCCTGGGCTCAATCCCTCGTACAAAAAAAAAAAAAAAAAGTTGCCTTATATCAATACCCCATGAATTCTATTTCTTCAATCTTACAGCTACACAAATAAGTTTCTCTTCCCCATGGGACCCAAAGTGTGAATGTAGGGAGTTCAGGGCTGATATCATTGGTTGAGGAGTCCACACTCCCTTAGCTTCTTGCTGCACCATCCTCTAGGTCCAGGTTCTGAGTTCCAGGCAGGAAGAAAGGAACAGAAAATTGCTTTGGGAAGAAGCGGGGAAATACCACCCGGATCATTTCCTGTGCTGTGTGGATCAGAAGAGGGATGACCCAGTTAACAAAACCTGTTCCAAAGGTCCAAGGAAGCAAGGAGCGTGGCAGTATCCTGGTAGGACCAGGCTGATCCACAATTCCTATTTCCAAATGGAAGTCACATGTTCAAATTCAGAGAGGGAGGAGGTCAACCGAACTTAGCCACACGTTTGCCCAGAGGCTGTATGGTAAGGCGGCAAGAGGACCGATGTGCTCCCTTAGCTCCTGTGGTGGGAGGCACACTGAACATTATTAGCCTCTGTCATACAAATAGGCTAACCTGGGCCCTGCATATCGGTCCCTATGATTTTTACTTCTTCACAACAGGACTGTTAGAGACCCGTGGAGCCAAACTCAAATGTTTACACATCTAATTGCCTCCAGGACAGTCCAAGCAAGCACATGTTCAGCCACTTACAGCCTGCCTGTTTTGCAGATTCTACCAACACCTGCTGGCCATAAAAAGGCCAAGCCCTGCAACTATAAAAGTCTGAGCCACTGCTGCCCTTTGGAACTTCTTTGACCCAGAGACACCCTCCTCATGCAGACATGTAAATCCCCTTTCTGATCCCGCTCTCTGGGAATTCCCTTGCCTTCTTCCCTTTCTGGGTGGAGGCCCCACAGCACTATCCATAGAAAGTCTCCTGCTATGAGGGATTTCCCCTAATGAGCACCCTGGCCAAGCCCTACCCAAAAATTCATTGTGTGCTACTGCCACCTGGTGGTCATCTTCTCCCTTGCTCAGCCCCCAAATCCTAGAACTCAGTACCACCTCTCACCAGGACTCCATAGGACAGAGGAGGAATAACACCCCATTAGAAAATCTAGATTCAGTTAAGAGAATAGAGAGAAAGGAGCTAAAAACCTGATGAATGTTCACGAAGTAGGTAATGCCTACAAGGAATAAGACTCTTCAGAGGCTGGGGATATAAGCTCAGTGGTAGAACGCTCTTCTATCATGTATGTGGCCATGGGTTCTGTCCCCAGCACTACAAAAAAAGAAGTAACCTAATTGTCATTGCTTGCAGATGTGTGAATTTAATTTCTCAGAAAAGCTCAGAGAACATTCAGAATTAGAATTGACATCATATTCACACTTTAGGAATGACTGAGCCAAAATAGAGTTAGACCCTTTGCAAAGTTTCTCAGCACAAAGGAAAAGGGCTGGTACCTGAAGCCAACTGGAATGCTTTTGATAAAAGAAATGAATAAAGAACTAGATGCTACCATGAAAACAACATCACAGGCACTTTAGAGTTTGTCCCTTCTGCTTTAGAAATATTGCGGGGGTCGGGGGGCGGGGGGGACTGGGTATGGTAGCAGATGCCTGTAATCCCAGCTACTCAGGAGGCTGAGGCAGGAGGATTGTAAATTCGAAGTTAGCCTAGGCAACTTAGTGAGACCCTGTCTCAAAACATTTTTTAAATGGTGTCTGGGGAGATGTCTCAGTGGTAGAGCACTGGCCTTAGAAAGAAAGAAAGGAAATTTACAAAGTGATAAATGACTTCTTACTGGAATTGAGCTTCCTCCATTCTAAGCCTGGGTCTAAGAATACTTCCTAGGTAACAGCAGGGTCAGGACCACACAAATGTCTTTCTTGCCCTCTTGAAGTTTTAGAGACTGAGAGCTAGTGTCTGCACTACATTGTGCTCCCACTTCAAGTTGCAGATGACATTTGCTACCCTCCAGGGACTCCTAGAAGTATGTGCATTCATTGGCATTATTAATTGTAAGCAAAAGACACTTCTGCAGGACTTAAGTAGAAAATAAATTTATGAAATTTCGGTGGGCACAGAAAATGGATGGTGGGCTACTGGGGAACTGGCTCAGAAGTTATGCAGCCAGGACCAGTAGTCAGAATCACACTGTAAAAATGTCTGGTGAGGGCACCACAGTCTCCACCTCATCTGAGAATCAGCTGCCACAGTTTGTATCCCTGACATTGAGCTGTAGAACTGTGGTGCCATGACTCTGAAGGAATACCAGCAAAGTGTACTACTGAACCTACTAGGTAAAAACAAATAATTCATGGATTCTCTGATTATCAGGATCAAGAACAAAATGTTCATCATGGGCTGTGTTGGTTTTTCCCAACAAAGAAATACCTGGGATAGCAGCTGTAATTTGAGCTTTCTGTTTTTACTGTATCTACAGTTCTTTTCCAATTCCTATCTTCTGCATTATACAGACCACTACATTAAGTTGAAATATGATAGCAATCAGTACTCTTTTGTCTTTCAAGTGTTTAATGGCAGCATGCATTTTTGCAATTCTTCCAAAAAAGCAGTATTGATTTTGGTTTTCTATTGCTCTTATAGAGGGAGCCCTCCTGAGGTTTCCACTTGGCTCTTATTATGTTAAAATCTCTTATTCTATGAGTTGGAGAAATGATGCAAAGATTATAATTAATGCAAGGAATATTTTTTCCAACCACATTCTCATAGTGTGGAAATAGCCACAGGATGGGTTCAGAATTCCATCAAACCTACCATGAAGTACATATAGATGCCCTTTTATCAATGATCAGAGTTCTCATTCTAACTAATGAACGACAGTGGCCTTCAGAAATCACTAGTTCAGAGCCAACATCCAACAATCCCTGAAAGATGTGGGTATTTCCATTTCCCAAGTGGGCACTTATCCTAGCAAATGCGTCTACTCATTCTAATTCCACCTCCCCTGTCAGCTGTAGTCCTGATTGCTTAAAAACCCCATGCTGTGGTTTCTACAACTGGAATCCCCTGGAGTGATTTTTCTAAAAATTCTGGTCAAATCAGAGAAATGAAAGGCCAAATTCTACCTTGTCTCCATGGCTACCATTAGAGTCAAGTCCTAGCATGCTCCATGGGGGCCAATTATAAAGTCAACCTAGGGAAAAGCTTCTACACAAATACTCTCACACTTAGCAGATCTGAGATATGACCTGGAGAGCTGAGCAGGAAATTCCCTTCTGGAGTTCCAGGGGATTGTAGAAATGCTGACAGCTGGGTCCTTATCTTTCCCATCTCTGGGATCCCTTTCTGGTTAGCAGGAGCCACCAGGGCTAGAGGACATGTTCTGTGGACTGAGGGACATCCATCCTTCAGCTGTTTCCCAGGCTCCTGATGGTCTTCCCCAGCACAGGTGCCTTAGATTAGGTACTCGGAGAGTATCTGCCATATCCATCTGTGAGGATATTATAGGCTGCTATTATTGGTATCTCCCAAATACCAATAACAACCACCAGGGGAGCTTTAAAACTATCATAATCACCGGCTTTTGTTTCCAGAGATATTGATTCAAATTCAGTTGGTGTGGGACTGGGAGACAGAGAGGAACCCGGATGTTGGTAATTTTTTTAAACACTACAGGTGATTCCAGATTATCTGCCTTATCTAATTCCCAGACTAGGGAGTTAGATAAGGCAGTGATTCTCAGCCACACCTGCACATTGAAAATGCCCAGGAAGATTTTTATTTTTTTTTTTTTAAGAGAGAGTGAGAGAGGAGAGAGAGAGAGAGAATTTTTAATATTTATTTTTTAGTTCTCGGCGGACACAACATCTTTGTTGGTATGTGGTGCTGAGGATCGAACCCGGGTCCCACGCATGCCAGGCAAGCGCGCTACCGCTTGAGCCACATCCCCAGGCCCGCCAGGGAGATTTTTAAAGATGCTGATGAATCTCCAAACCAAAGAGTCTGATTTTGGTTATTTAATTCATCTGCCTAGGTATTAGGATTTTTTTTTTTTAAGTTTGCCAGGTGGCCCTAATGTGCAGTTATGGCCATTAGGATTTTTTCTCAAAAAGAATAAGAAAAATGAATCAATCTATAGCCTTACACTTCAGACTCAGTCTCTTGTGTGTGTGACAGAGAGAGAGAAAAAGTTAGTTTCAGGAGTGAAGATTATCCATACCATTTAGCATGGGGGAGACTGAGGCCTGAAGAGCAGAGAGGAAATAAGGAAAGAACTCATTTTTGGAAGGTCTGTTCTTTACCAAGCCTTACCCTATGTGCTTTAAATGTTTTTATTTGTTTGTTTTGGTTTGGTTTGGTTATGGGGATTGAATCCAGTGGTGCTTAACCACTGAGCCACATCATCCCCAGACTTTTTATTTTCTTTTTTGAAAATTGTCCTGAAACAGGTCTTGCTAAGTTTCTTAGGATCTCCCTAAATTGCTGAGGCTAGCTTTGAACTTGCAATCTTCTTGCTTCAGTCTCCATAGTCACTGTGATTACCAGTGGGCACCCTGCTCAGCAGCAGTTCAATTTTGCAAGCTCCCTGGTGATTCTGATACACACAAAAGTTACAGAACCCCTGTACTTGAGGATGCCAAGAGAAAGAAAAATGATTGGAGAAGCATGTGAAATCAAAGGATTATTTTGTGCTGATTGTCTTCATTTTGTTATTTATTTATTAATTTGTACCAAAAATTGTAAATATTATTGGGGTGCTGTAGAATGTTTTGGATGCATGTATATATTGTCTAACGTTTAAATCTGATTAAAGAGCCAGGCACAGTGGCACATGCCTGTAAACTCAAGAGGCTGAGACAGGAGGATCACAAGTTTGAGCCCAGCCTCAACAACTTAGTGAGGCCCTAAGCAACTTAACAAGACCCTGTCTCAAAAAAACAAATAAATAAAAAGGCCTGGGATAATAAATAAATAAAAAGTACCCCTCAGTCAGTCCCTAGTGCCATAATAAAATAAATAAATATCAAATTAAACATATCTATCTCTTTATTTAGCATGCATCTTTCCCTCTCTCCCTCACTCCCTCCCTCTCTCCCTCTCTCCCCCTCACTCCCTCCCTCTCTCTCTCCCTCCCTTCCTCTCTTTCTCTCTTCCTCCCTCTCCCTCACTCTACCGGGGATTGAACCCAGAGGAATTCAATCACTGAGCCACATCTCCAGCCCTTTTGTTTAATTTTTTATTTGGAGACAGGGTCTGGCTAATTTGCTTAGGGCCTTGCTAAATTGATGAAGCTGGCTTTGAACTTGCAGTCCTCCTGCCTCAGCCTCTTGAGCTGCTGGGATTACAGATGTGTGCCACTATGCCTAGCCCATTTATCATCTCTTTATAATGAAAACGTACAAAATCACTTCTTCTAGCTTTTTTAAATGTACAGTGTACAATTATTGTCTATAATCCCCACACTGTACAATAGCAGCCCAGAGCTTCCTTCTCCTTTTCTAACTGTAACTTAGTACCCACCCATCAGCCCTTACCCTCCCTCCCACCCTGCTCTCCCCAGCCCCTGGTAACCACCATTCCACTCAACCTCTATGAGATACGGCTATTGTTTTAATGTAGAATATACATGAGCTTTGTTGTTTACTTTGTAATTAAAATACAGTATACAGAAAATTGCAGGTTCATAAATGTACCTCGTGATGTATCTTCATAATCAGCACATCCATGTCACCAACCCCAGGATTAAGAATCAGACATTTACTCTGAGCTCACCAAGCCACCTACGGAGGTAAAAACTTGATGGACAAGAAGTTCTCACTGAAGTTTAATGGTGGCAGACATGTCCAAGAAATATTTGGGGGATTTTATTCCTTTATGAATTTTGTGACAGATGAATGTGCAGAGATGGCAACTAATGCTCAACAGAACAGTACCGAAATAGTGGTAATAGGAAGGGAGAGTTCCACCCTGTTAAACACCTTGGAATGAGGATAAAGAATGGCCGAGGAATCCATGTCCCTTTTCCAAAGGTCCTGTTTTACTATGACATACAAATTAGGCCATGTACATTTTCGTATTAAACTTTTTATTAAATAAACACATGTAACTTTTCCAAGATAAAAAAAATAGAATAGAAATAGACATCACCAGCTTCCCTACTCCAGTCACTCTGTGACTCCCAACGGCAGATGAGTTTTCCTGGTTTTGTGCTTTAAATAAACGAAAGCATATACTCCTGCGCCTTTTCTTGGCTAGCTTCTGTCACTCATCATCATGTTTCTTAAGATTCATATATTTTATTGCACATAATTGTAGATCGCTCTTTCTCACTGTTGCAGAGCATCCCATTGACATGACTTACACCATTCGTTCTATTGATAAAGGGTGTTTGGACAATGTCCAATGTGGGGCTGTTACAAATACCGCTGTTTATCTTGGAACGAGTCCTTGATGTGAATCCTGGAGGGAAGGAGCTTGGAAACGTGGTTTCCAGGCTGCAGCTTCCCACAGAGGTCTGTGGCGCCGCCTGCTGGACAAGAGTCACATGACATGCCCCGGGTTTTGCCTTCACCGCCCAAGTTTTTTCCCCAGACCTCAGAGCCTTGTTCCCACCTGGAGACCACACCCCCACCTGGAGTCAACACCCCCCCACGTGACCGGGTCCTAGGCTGAGCCACCACCCAGGCCGCCAAGTAACCTTAGTTACTGAGTCCTCAGTCCCTAGAGTCTGGAGCAAGCCAGGAATCTCTGGCTGCTCCCCCAAGAGAAAGAGGCCTTTGGATGTCCCTACCAATGTCCGTGGCTTTGGGGCTAGGCTCCTTGACCTTGCTGAGCTGAGGTCCTGACAGGCAGCCTCACTGGGAACCTGTCATGAGAGTCCCTAGGCCCTAATGGGACGAGCTCACCCGCAGTTTCCCTGGCCCCACCCTGCCCAGACCTGTTCTAGATTCCTCCACCACCCTTCCCCAAGGCCACTGCACCTTCTGCCCGCCTCGCTGAGCAGTGCCTCCTGGTCTCAACCCGGAAGGCTGGCAGGACGACGGTTGGGTTGTCTCAGGGGCCATGGAAGCCTCGGCAGCGCCTGTGCTCTATCAAAAGCTGCAAATTTGGGAGCCAAACATGGAGTCAGAGGAAGAGGAGGAGGAGGAGCTGGAGGAGGAAGAGGAGGAGACATCAGAGTCCCTGGTTCTCTACCTCAGGAGGCCCCTGGATGCCCCTGGGTGAGTTGGGGAGGGGTGTGGATCCCTGATCCTCAGACTGGAGGCTGTCAAGTTCCTCTCTCTGGGACCCTGAAGCAGGGCAAACAGGGCCAGCTCAACCTTGGCTCAGCTTCAGGGACTTTCTGGATGAGTGGGGGAGGGGGGTCCCAGGCTGCAGCCCCAGACCCCGCTGAACCAGTCAGAAGTCTATGAGTCCAAAGGGACATCTGTACAAGCCAGTCCCTGTCCTATCCATGGCTGTCTTAGGTTCCCAGCCCCTAGCCCCCACCCCCAACACACACACCTGCTGGACAGATTAGGGCTGGGCTACACCTGGCTGGCCCCTGCTCTTCAGCCTTCTCTCCTGCCTGCCAAGCCCCTTCAGGCTTCTCTCCAAACTGGCTGGCCCCTGCCTCTCCAACCCTGCTACAGACAATCCCTCCAGAGCAGGCCACAGGTTCCCCAGCTCTTTCCCTCTCTGGGTCTTTGCCCACGCTGAGCCCTCTGCCTGGAAGCCTTGCTCTTCTTGGCAAACTTGTACTCTTGCAAAATCAAACCCTTTGGGGAAACATTCCCTGTGTTCTCTTGGGATTCTTTGGTATCCTCCTGCCTCAGCCCAGCTCAGAACACCCGTCTCTGCAGGAACAAGGTTGATGGGCTTCCCGGAGCCTGGGCCCGGCTGGTGGCAGCTCTGCTGCTGCTGGCTGTTAGCTGCTCCCTGGCTGTGAGGCAGTTCCAACGGAGGGGCAGCTTGACGGGAAGGTTTGGCTCGGTGGCGGTCCCTCCAGCCAGCGTACACTCCCATCCCACTGGAGTATACCATCACGGTGCCATCATCAGCCCTGCAGGTCTGTGCTGGGAGGGGAGGGGTCAGGGGTCACTTGTCCCCGCCACTCCCCCATAACAATCCCTTCCTTACTGCAGCCACGTGCTCCCACCTGGGCCAAGAGCTACTTGCTGCTGGGGGCAATGTCGTGGATGCTGGAGTTGGAGCCTCTCTGTGTCTGGCAGTGGTGCACCCTCATGCCACAGGGCTAGGTCAGTGACCCATGACCCTGACAGCAATACTCAATCAGGGCCCTGGGCTGTGACCTGAAATTCAGGCAGTCAGTGGCCTTGACCTCAAGGCTAGCTAGCCAACAGCACTGTTCTGTTTTCTGTAGTTTGAAAGTAATGTGACTGGCTTCAACCCTAGGCTGTGACCCTTGAACCCAGGTCTTTATAACCTTGACCCCAGGTGTACTGTCTACCTACCCAGTTGTGCTAGGGCAGTGGGCTAGGTCAAGAGCCCAAGAAAGACAATATGGGGATAGGAGATATGGGGTTCATTGAGAAATGCTTCTAGGAAGGTCCATTGGCGATGGGTGGGGCAGGTGTTCCTCTGCTCCACACAGTGCCTTTGACACCTCACCTGAATGTACCGTCTCTTTCTTCTTGTGATACTTTATCCAGAGGTGGCCTCCTTGAACAAGTACATCCCTCTCCACAATGCACTGATGTGTCCCAGTTTCCAAAAGGGCAATTTTATAGGTTGGGTTGCAGAAGAAGTAGTTGCTTTGCTGTTTGTATAACCAGCGTCCCTGGGAGCAGCTGTCCTGGTACATGTCCAAAACAAAACCCAGCTTTTTTTCAGATCATACTAACTTACCCTAGTTCCCAGCCTACATGACAGAAAGTTTATGTCCTTCTAGTTTATCTGGGCATTCCTGACCAGAGCCCACTCTTCTAGTTGCCTTGACCTGGTGGGGTTCCTGGAAATTAAAGGAATGTTCTAGGGATGTGGTGTCTTTTTGTCCTCCTTTTAAGGATAATACATTCCCAGGCTCATGGATCAGTCAGTAACCTTTCACCTGAGGATGCTGAGTGGCTCTGAGCCCAGTCCTGGCCAGCGCCCCTGACCCCTTTGTTACCCCTTTATCTCCTGCCAGGTGCCATGTTCTGGGGCCTCTTCCACAACAGCTCCTCAGCAAACACAACAGCTCTGATGTCAGGCCCAGCCCAGACCCTGGCCCCTGGCCTGGGGCTGCCCACTGCTCTGCCTGCCCTGCATTTGCTTCATGCACACTTCGGCCACCTGCCTTGGTCACACCTGCTGACGGGTCCAACCATGCTGGCTCAAGAAGGCTTCCTGGTGGACGAACCCCTGGCCAGGGCTCTAGCAACCCAGGGCACAAAGGGCCTGTGTCCACTGTTCTGCCATGCTGACGGGACCCCCCTGGGCCTTGGGGACCGAGCCACCAACCCAAAGCTGGCAGCTGTGCTAGGCAGGGCAGCACTCACCCCTACTCCAGCCCTTGCTGGAGATGAACTACTGAGTCTGCTGGCCAGAGATCTGGGGCTGGAGGAACCCTCAGCTAGGCCCATGCCCACCTTGGTGCCAGCACTGCAGTTTTCTATGGCCCAAGGCACTCTATTCACCACCCCTGGTCCCTCAGCTGGCCCAGAACTGTTGGCACTACTGAAGGCAGCCCTGCACTCTGGAGAACCCTACCCTGACCCCTGCCCACCCCTCCTGCAAACTGCTGTGACCCCTGTGAGTAGCATCCTGGCCACCGTGGACAGCAGCGGCGCTATGCTCCTTCTCACCTCCTCACTCAACAGCTCCTTTGGGTCTGGACATGTGTCTCCAAGCAGTGGGGTTCTGCTTAGCGATCTAGTGGACAGGTCTGCAACTAGTGCCTGGGCCTGCCCCCTCGTTCTCCGTGTCAGTCCGGATGACACAGAAGCTGATGTGATGGGACTGGTGGCCTCAGGAAACCCCAAGATGGCCAGAGCCATGACTCGTGCCTTGCTCAGCCATCTCACAAGGCCACAAACCCATACGCAACACCAGCAGCAGCCCCAACAAGGACCAACAGAGAGTTCCAGCACTTGTGGCCAAGGGACCCTACTCCAGGTGGCCACCCATGCAGAACACTCCCATGTCTCCAGTGTCCCTAGTGGCTGCTGCCCCTTCGAGGGGCTCTAATGGAGGGGCAGGAGTCTGATGGGAGACAGAGTTGTCTCAAGCCTGAGAGCAGGAGCAGAGCAGACTCAGCAACAATGGGGTACATAGAGACTGTGCATCTACTAGGTGCCATTGTTGGCTCAGCCCCCAAACTCTGGACTGGTCAGTTACCTGAGCTCAAGCTCTGGTATCCAGAACAAGCTGGATCACTCTTCATAGCATGCTCACTGGACGGAATTTCTGGCTTTTTAAAAAATCAGATATAGAGCCTGATGATAATGAGGAAAAAAGCATCAGGTCCTGGGCCTAGCTCTGAGTGCATATCACCTCTGGGAAAGACAAATGGAAGAATACCAAGCCCCTAACTAAGCTCTGGGCTTCATGGGATAGAGCAGGCGGTACTCAGGATCCTGCTGGTATCTCTGGCTTCCCCTCCATAGCCATCCTCTGCTGATCTTCTTCAACTGGATTGAAAATAAATAAACCTCAAGTCTCCAGGGTACCAAGTGCCATTCCTGCTTTTTGATTAATTTTCCATCTGCCTTGGAGGCACCTGATTTCAGAGTTTCCCCCATGACAGCACAGGTGACCAACATCCAGGGAGGATGTCTGAAAGCTTTCCTTGCTCTGCTTACCTTGTGCTTCCTGGGGCACCAGACATGCAAGGCAAAACTTTTTAAGTTTGCTTGCTAGAACAGACAAGAGTGGGGCAGGGTTTGCAGGGTTACCGGTTACCTTGAGTCCTGCAGAAGCACAGCAAGGCAAGCGTGGAGTAGAAAGTAAGAAGCTTCATTTAAAGAGTAGTAGAACAGATTTCTCCCAGGTGGAAGAAAGGGACCCCAAAAGGCAGTATCTGTTGGATGAAGAAGTCCCAACCCTTTTATACATCTAAAGTTTTCTTTGTCCTTTTACATTCCTCTCCTTTATCTTGTTCATTTCCCCTCATCCTGTGTATGTAATGGGAGGAGGGGGTTGCCAGTGGGAAGGCCAAAAGCTGGGAAACAGGTGGGCTGGAGGGGCCAAGGAGAAGTGATCCAGGCAGGAAAGGGGGCCCAGTGGAATTAATTAGCAATTCCCCTCAGGAGTTGCTTCATTAATAATTCTTTCTTTTTTTTTTTTTTTTTTTTTAATATACCAGGGATTGAACTGAGGGGCATTCCACCACTGAGCCACATCCCCAGCCCTATTTTATATTTTATTTAGAGATAGGGTCTCACTGAGTTGCTTAGCTCCCCGCTTTTGCTGAAGCTGGCTTTGAACTCGTGATCCTCCTGCCTCAGCCTCCCAAGCCGCTGGGATTACAGGCATGCACCCCTGTGCCCAGCTCATTAACAATTCTTTAGGATGGGCACTAGAGGCAGGGCTTTGGAGACCTTAACATTTCAATCTCTCAGGGGCAGTTTCCTAACTCAAATGGGACTCCAGCAGACCTGACTTACCTAGCTACACTAACTACCTGTCTTTAAATCTGGCTTCACAAGGGTAAGTAGGAGGTGTCCCAGGGAACTGGTTGCCAGGGGACTGAAGCTGGGTGTATGGTATTCAAAGGTCAAGGTTGGCCCAGACCTTCTCTCTAGGACTGGGGTCTCTCTGAATATGATACCACCGTTATGGGTGCTGAGTGCTGCTCCCTCACGTATTGAAGTATAACATTAGAGAAGCACGCCAAGACAAGCATTTGAAGTAGGGTTTATTTAAAGAGGGGTAACATAGAGTTCTCCTGGGAGGGAGAAGGTTACCTTCGCAATAGGTTGGAGCAGGGGCAGATTTTTTTGTGGGCGTGTGTGTGGTGCTGGGATTGAACCCAGGGCCTAGTACACGCCAAGGCAAGCGCTCCATCAACTATAGTCCCAACCTGGGAGCTGGTTATCTTGATAGGGTGGAGGAAGGGCTCTGAAGGCATTAGCATTTCAATCCCTCTCCAACTTCCCAGATCCAAATTAGCCTTCATTCTGACTGAGGACCTATCTTTAAGTCTGGCTTCAGATACAACGCTTTCCAAGCCAAGAAGCAGGGGTGGCCAGAAGCCACCCCCTTCTCTGCCATTGTAAAGAGCATCTCTGATTTAATAGAACTCTCCATCCCACCATCTCTATCTCCCCCTCAGGAAAAAAAAAAATCTTTATCTCCCAACTTAGCAATGTACCAAAATCTATCTAGTTATTTTAGCCCCAAACCTGGCATCCCTGTCTATTCCTCTTCCCTGACACCCAACCCATCACCTCCTCCAATCCCCACTCCAACCAACTTCTAATTAGCCCAAATCTGATCTGTTTTCATATCACAATGGTTTAATCCACACATCTTCCATCTTCCTGCTTCTTCTACCTTTGCCTGCAATCCATCCCACACACAGCAGCCAGATAATCTTTTTAAAATGCAAATATGATGTGAAACTCTCCAGGGACCTCCCAGCACACTCAAAATGAAATCCAAACTCCTGATCCTGGCCTGGGGTGCTGTAGGGGCTTGCTTCTCTGAACCCCACCCCCACCGGCTACCAGCCTCCTCCCCTTCATCTCTAGGGTTTCTGTAGCAGCAATGTCCTTTGCCCCTCCTAGATCTTTGCCCTAGGGGAGAATGGGTTCTTCTTGTCATTCACGTCAGCCCACAAGTCACCTCCCGGTGACTGACCACTCCCTCAAATCAGTATTTTAGAACCTACTGAATTCTTTTCAATTAGCAAGAGTTTTTAACGGGCATTGTATTCACATGCTTCAAAATTTTAAAAGCTGCCTCTGACCTCCTACATTCCTTCTTCTTCTTTTCTTTTTTCCATAGTTATCTTTGTAAGTGTATTTGACTACTTGTTCTCAGCCGCCTCCTCCCATTAGAAAGAAAGTACATCTAATTGGTGGCTTTGTTCCAGCCCGCGGCCCGGCTCAGCACGGTGCACAGCACCCAGTAGAGCTCAATAATTGTTGAATGGCTCAATGCTCGCAGGGGCCGCTCTGGGACGAGATGGATCGATCGCCCTCACTTGGACCTATTTTCCGAGTGGGATATGCAGGAACCCATGCCGTATGCTGAAAAAGAGAGGAACGAACTGAGGGTTTTCCACCCAGGGAGCGGAAAGGCGGGCCCTCTCTGGCCCCGCCCCGGCCCGGCAGGCCCCGCCCCGGCCCGTAGGCGGGCCGACCCAGTACGCCTGCGCCGACGCCTGACCTGGAAGCTGCTGTCTTCCGACCCCACGTGTTCCGTGGAGCATGGCGGAGCTCAAGAGTTGCGCTGTGGCGGAGCCTGTTTCTACCCAAGATGCGACGCAGGCCGACCGCCATGGCCTGCTGGAGCATAGCCGCGAGTTCTTGGACTTCTTCTGGGACATTGCAAAGCCGCATCAGGAGACGCGGCTTGAGGCCACCGAGAAACTGCTGGATTACCTGCGCACCAGGCCGACGGTATGGTGGCGGGGCCTGGCGCAGCGCGCCGCGGAAGTCCCGGCTAGGAAGCTGCCTCGGGCCCCGAGATTTGGGACAGGGACCTGTGGTAGCGACCCTGGTGCTAAGGAGGGTGAGGGCGGGCCCTTTTGTCACTGCTCCACACGGGGAACGCTGTTGGTTCCTTAGGGATCCGAGATGAAGTATGCCCTGAAGCGCCTAATCACTGGCCTGGGGACCGGGAGAGAAACCGCTCGGCCGTGCTTCAGTCTGGCTCTGGCACAGGTGAGGCGGGGCTCCTGGGCAGAGTGGTGGGGTGCTATGAGAACGGGTGTCTCCGCTGCAGGAAACGGGGCGTCGGAGTGAGAAGCCAAGGGCATCCTCACATGGAGCTAGTGTGAGCAAGGCCTGGCTAGGAAGAAATTCGGGCAGGTGGAATAAAAATTTGAACAAGTTTTCTTTAATGTTTTTGAGACCCGGGCCTGGCTGTGTTGCCCAGGCTTTCCTCGAACTCCCTATCTGCCCCCATCCCCAGCATACTGAGTACCTTTGATACTTAAATTAGCAGCATACCTCTTAGATGTGGCTGCTGGGATCGGGAAACTTTGGAGTGGGCTCCAGCAAAGCTCAGCGCCCTGGCCACATGAGGGATTTCAGCTGATCATGGGCCATTCTCTGAGAAACTTGTACAAAAGAGTAAAAACTTACTTCTTTAGGATCAGCCTAAAGAGGCTCAGAGCAGGTGGTGAGAATGGGGTGGGTTGTCTGGGAATCACAGGCTAAGCAACCTAAGGGGCTTAGCCACTATAGACCTACCTTCTGAACCCCTGGTGGGGCCGGGGCAGGGAAGCAAGATTCAATTTCATTTGAGCAGTGGTAGTCCATCCTCAGGCATCCTTGGGGTGAGACTCTGGAGCCAGGGTTTCCTGGGAAAAGTTGAAGGAAGAATGGAGGTTGGTGTCTGGTGGCACATAGCTGGGCCTCCCTGCTGAGCCCCTTTCTTCCTCCCTCCCCTACTCCTGGCAGCTGTTACAGTCTTTTGAAGACATCCCTTTGTGCAGCATCCTGCAGCAGATACAAGAAAAATATGATCTGGAGAAGGTGAAGAAGGTGAGCTGTCCCTAGGGAAGTCAACAATCTCGCTCTCACCCCCGGTGAAGGGATGGGGGGATGGAAAGCATTTGGGTTCTTCTCACCTAGGTCTGGAATCCTTTTCTAGGCAATGATGAGATCTGCTCTCTTTGCGAACCTGTTTGGAGTGCTAGCCCTCTTTCAGTCTGGCCGGCTGGTAAAGGTAAAGGCTTTGGGGATACAGGGGGCACATGGACTAACTTGGAAGTGAGGTGGGCACAGTAACATTTAACACGCCCTCTGCCCTCTATATACCAGGACCAGGAGGCCCTGCTGAAGTCAGTAAAGCTGCTGCAAACCTTGGCCCAGCACTACAACCACTTACACAGTCAGCCCCTGAAGGCCCTTATGGACATCCTCTCTGAGGTATGGGCTTACCACTGTGGGATCTATCACGGGTCACATTATCTGCTATGGAAACATTGAGAAGACTCCAATTACCACATGAGAACACTCTAGAGTAGCACTGTCCTATAGAATTATAAAGGTGTGTAACTGGAAAGTTTTCAGTACTTGTGTTGAAAAGGTAAAATTAAAGCTGTAGTTTGATAATATTTTACTTAATCTAGTAGTAAGTCTAAGATGCTCATTTAAACATGCAATCCATGTAAGGACAGATTCATTCTTTTTGTATTATATCTCTGAAATCAAGCATGTATTTCATACTTAGAACACATTTCCTTTCAGGTAAGATGCATTACAAGTACTTGGTAGCCATGCATGGCTAGTGGTTTTCCTGCTGGGCAGCACAGGTTTTAGATAATGCCTGACACACAGCGAGTATGTTAAACATTTCTTGTTATTGTGGTCAAGGCTGACCTTTCATGGGCCTCCATTGCCCTTCCTGAGACTGAAGTAGGTTCATACTAGAACCATTTGCTACTGAAGAAAAAGGAAGGGGCCTGACATGTCCCAGACTGGCTTTCTATGCAGTCTTACCTCAAAGCCAGAAGGACCTGAATCCAAATCCCATCTCTTCACATAGGGCCCCTTATATAAGAAATGGGTTCATCCTCTATAAGACCAGAAAAAGAATAACTTGAAGCATAACTCGGCCAGTTAGCATTAATGGGGTGCTTTATAAACTCAGCTTCCTGAGAATTTGAGATATTTCTAGCAAATGCCCTGGTACCTGTCAAGGTAGATTGTAACTATCCTACTTCAGACTAACATAATGCCATGAAGCCCCATAGATAGAACAGGTCCCAGAGGGGGCTACTTTGTCTTAACCTGTCTCCCCATTACCAGGTCCCAGAGGCCACATTCCAGGAGATCTTGCCGGAGGTCATCACAGGTGACCTGAATGTAGTTCTCAGTTCCCCTCACCACCTGGAGCTCTTCCTATTGGCTCAGCAGAAGGTGCCCACAAAGCTCAAGAAGCTGATGGGATCAGTCGACTTGCTGTCAGATGAGAATATTCCCAGGTGTGAGGGAATTGGGTCGATGAGCTCGCTCTGGGAACACTGCACCCTTGTCTGCTAGTGGGTGTTTACTGAGTCCCCTCTGCCATCCTCCCCAGTCTGGTGAATGTACTGAAGATGATGGCCACCTCTGTGAAGAAGGAACACAAGCTGCCCAGCCTGGCTTTGAACCTGCTCCGCCTGGCACTGAAGGAGGACAGGTTCTCACGGTTCTGGAAGGAAGTGGTAGAGCAAGGGCTGCTAAAGAAGCAGTCCTGGCCAGCCTGGTGCGTGTGGCATCATCTCCCCTTCACCCCCCCCCCACTCCCCCCCCCCCCGTATGGGTGGGACCTGCCCTGCAGTCCAGTCTGGGGCACTGGGAGCTCTGACCAGGCGTTGTCCCATTCCTTAGCTACCTGTGTTTCCGTCTGCTGGGCGCAGCCCTGTCCCTGCTATCCACAGAGCAGCTACAGTTGGTGATGCAGGGAGACTTGATCCGCCTTTTCGGAGAACACACGATCACTACTAAGGTGGGCTTTATGCTGTGCTGTTCAGCATTGCCAAAAAGGAAGGGCCAGACAGCAACCTCTTCCTGCCAAGGAGGAGGGTCTGGGGGCCTGGGGGGTCCCTGGCCTCTGGGTAGGGTGAGCTGCCTGACCCCAGCCTGAAGGGAGTTTGGGGGCTCAGGCCCTTCTGTCGTCAAGTCCACTTATAAGTGAGTATAGCCAGTTGTCTGTTTAGACTTCCCAGATTGCAAAGGATATGAAGATTAAACAAGTTGCAAGAAAATGTAGCATGGCATTGACACATAGTAAGCATGTGAGAACTGGTGGTTTTTTAATTCTAGTATAGTGTATCTAGGAAACTGGCATAGCAGGATTCAAGCCCAGGTCAGCCTGGACTCTTAACCACCCCTCCACGCTGCATCAAGCTGGGAAAGCAGCCCATCCCCATCGGTTGAAGTGAAATGGAGACCTTCTGAGGCTGGCGGTGCAGAAACAGGAGATGTCAGATATAGGGAGGCCTTGACACCAAACAGAAGTGATGGGGGAACAGGGAGTCATTGCAAGTTTTAATTTCAACCCAGCTGGGTACAGAGGAGGGGTTCTGGACCTGGGTTTAGCCTGTAGTGGAAGAGGCTGGTGGTGCTAACCCATGCCTAATTCTTACAGCTCCCGAACCAGTTCAAGTTTGTCCCAGAAATGAGCGAGTACATTGGCACTTTCCTGGAGGGGAGCCAGGATGACCCTGAGCGGCAGTTGGCTGTGCTGGTGGCCTTCTCATCCATTACCGAACAGGGCCTCCCTGTCATGCCTACCTTCTGGCGAGTCACGCAGTTCCTGAATCCCCAGGCCCTGCAGGACTATGTGGCCTGGCTACAGGACATGTTTCTTAAGCCCAACCTGGACTCCTTGATTGAGTTTAGTACCACCAACCAGAAGAAATCCCAGGATGCTTCACTCAACATGTGAGTGGGCCTGGGGACAGGGGGCGTACCCAGGCTTCTGGAGTTTTCTTCCTGAACTACTGTACCCAGACTCTCCCAGTGTTGTGGCTTCAAACTACAAAAGGGTGCAGGGAAGAACCTTAGCTCTTAAGGATGGCCTTGGGCTTGCCACCCTGGTGTTCAGGGCAGGAAGATCTTGGTTTCCTGTCAAGATGGGGCAAAAGAATATCCTGCTTTTGACATTTCTGAATGGCTTCCATGACCTTAGCTACTGTCTCTCCAGGCCTGAGCGAGCTGTGTACCGTCTGCGGAAATGGATCATCCATCGAATGGTGAACATTGTGGACCAGTTGCACCAGGAGAAGGAAGAGGCCTTGATTGATCAGGTGGCCAGGTACGAAATGTGTCTGCTTCCCCAACTCCCTGTGGGTGGTATGGCCAAATAATTGGGTCCTTTGCCTAGTCCTAGTTTGGGTCTTCATTGAGCCAGATGCCTTCAAGTTGAGCCATACTAGGGAGCAGCAAGCAGAGGGATTTAGAGGAATTCTCCAGAAACCTAGGAAGTGTGGGGCTACCGAGGCCTGACAGGCTCAGGCTTGCCCTGCATGTACTACAGGCAGCCTTTGCACACAGATGTTGTATGGGAAGCTCCACATCTCCCATCTGCCAGACACAGAGCCAGGGTGGGGGGGGTGTTTGTTCCATGCACACAATCCCACAGGAAGCAGCCTCACCAGCCCTGCATGGGCCTTGGCCATTGGCTGCACAACCTCACATCTGCCTTGGTCCAAGGGAGGGGCTCTCCTTTTAGCTCCATGCTCAGCTGGGGATTTGGGCCAGAGAAATGACCCCTTCCTGTCATTGCCTGGCTGCTTCTGGCCTTGCCCCGTAGGCCCCAGAGTCTGTGCCCAAAACCAGAGTTATGGCTCCTTCCTCCTGGTACCACACCATCTATGGTGCCACCTCAAGAGGGGAACCTGTCAAAACAAATGGCGCTGATAGGCAGCACTCATTGCTTTCCCCAGGTTTTGTTTGTTCCACTCGTTCTTTAAGACAAAGAATCCCGTGGATCAGATTCCAGAGACTAAGCAGCAGTTTTCCATCCCTCTGGATGTCCGCACCAGAGATTTCATCATCGCCGCTTTCTTCAGGTGGGACTTGGGCAACTCAGGAGAAGCCTGGGGGGTGACAGTGGCCTTGAGAACACTTGCTTCTTCCTATTACAAGCTGGGAGCAACAGCAAAGTTCCAGTGTGTTCTTCTAGGTCCAGGGCCTGGGGACTGAATCCTGGGGTGGGTAGAGGAATGGTGTCATGTTCACTAGTAGAGACCTGTGACCCCTGTCTCCACTCTTGCCCAGCCTGCTACAGACACTCAGCATAAAGTTCAAGCAAGCACCAGACCAGACCCAGGGTGGGAAGTCTTGGACGTACCACCTGGTGCAGTTGGCAGACACGCTATTGAACCACAGTGGCAACGTGGACGCCGTGACACCCTTCACAACGGAGCAGCGCCAGGCCTGGGACCAGTGAGGGCATGGAACTTCAGAGGTGGGTGGGACACTTAGGTCTGGCTGGCAGCAGTCATCTGCAAACATCCCTATCTTGCCACAGGATGCTAGAGACCCTGAAGGAACTAGAGGCCCGCTCCTCAGAGGCAAAGGCCACTGCCTTCCAGCACCTCTTGCTCCTGGTGGGCATCCATCTCTTCAAGGTATGGTGATCTGGAAGGGAGGGACATAGGAACTCGGTGTTCTACGGCACAATGGGTCCCATATTGAGAGGCTCAAGGGCTCTCTGATGGCCAGGGAAGGCTCTGTGGGGGCAGAAGTTAGGTTTCCCAAGATATCCCAGTCCTATGCAGACTTTGCAACCCAGGGGAAATCTCTGTCCACTTGCCAGACACCAGACAGTATCCCAAGCTTTCCATGCAGGGCCTCTTGTAATCCCCACAGCTTTGAAGTAGGCACTTCCCCGCATCTGAATTATAGGGAATCAAAAACAAGTAACTTGTCCTGTACCTCATAATAAGTGGCTGGGTTACAATTGTCCCCCAGGATTTCCCAGATGTTCCTCACTGACCAGAGGTGATGGATTAGAAGGAGAAAATGGGCCTTGGGGAGGCAATCCCAGCATCCATTAGGTGTGTCATTTTGATAGTCAGTTAAAAATGGTACCTAGTTTTTATGTTTCTCCTCCCTGCAAGACAGTGGTAGTGGCTGAGGTTTGTGTTTTTCCTCACTGTGGATCCTCCTGAACTATGGTGTCTCCCTTTCTGTTCTTTTGAACAAGAGTCTTTGAGCACATGTAAAGCTCAGTGCCAGTAACACTTGTGACCTGTGGGGTTTCTTCTTGACGCTAAGCCCTGGTTTCTTCAGAGGCATTCTTGAGGTGGCCAAAGCTCTTAATGAGGCTGCTCTAGGTCTTAGTAAATCTGAATAGACAGGTCCTGCCTTTGTTCTTTTCTTGCCACTTGGCTGAGGCTTTTATTTCCAGTATTTGGCATCAGGCCTTTGATAGCGATAGGACTCCAGTAATTCTTGGACACGTGTGTAACCTATCCCAGACCCTGGGGTCTCTGAGATTGACTTGCAACCCACAGGACAGGCACCTGCCCAGTCACACCACCAGGTAGCTGGAGACCAATGGCCAGGGCTTAGGCTCCCATTCCCCTGCCCTAGACATCAAAGCTGCCCAATGCATCATGAAAGGGACATCTTCCTTCTAGGTACCTCACATCAGAGAATGCTTTCTACAGGTGCCTCACCCCCAACATGGTGGATTAAAGTTTAATTATTTTCAAGTTCAATGCCAAGCCAAGTGTGAGGGGTGGTAACATAAAATTGTGCATTGGGAGTCTGTGACCCACTGGCTTCCTCAGGTTCTGCTTCTCTGGTTATCAAAGGGAAATTGGGTTCCATGTTCCCCAAGGGCTCTCAGATCCAGGGGTTATATGTGATGTGTAAAAGGGTCATTAGCTCTTGGGCTGCCCCCAGTCTTCCATTCTGGGTGATGACAGTGACTTGTCACAGGGCAGACAGTTACCAGAGTGTTCAAAGCCTCTAAAGTGCCAGCTACTACTGTGTGGTCGTCCCCTCCCCTGGCTCAGCAGGGGCATGAGCAAGGCCCCACCCCTGATTTCTCTTCTGCCCTTAGTCTCCCACAGAGAGCTGTGATCTCCTAGGCGACATCCAGACCTGCATCAAGAAGAGCATGGGGGAGAAGACCCGTCGCCGTTCCCGTGCCAAAGCCACTGGTGGGTCATTGCCCCTGGGGTAGGGTAGGAAGGGTATGTCCTTGGGGGTGATAGGGAGCCAGAACAGGGCTGACCTGGGTAGCCAGGCCAGCAGTATTGTGCCCAGACTCAGCCCTCTTCCCTGCTTACAGACTCACAGGAACCACCATGGGTGGAGGTGATGGTGGAGATCCTGCTGTCCCTGTTGGCCCAGCCCAGCCACCTGATGCGCCAGGTGGCCCGGAATGTGTTTGGCCACATCTGCCCCCACCTGACCCCACATGCCCTGCAGCTAGTCCTGGATGTGAGTTGGGCCTTTGGGAAGAGGAATCTGGGGTGGGGCTCACCCTATACCATGCTATACTAGGAGTGCCACATCATCCCTCTGTCCCCTGCTCTAACCGGCAGTCAGGGGGCATGGGGTCCTTGCTCAAGCTGTTGCCCTGCCAGCCTCTTCCAGGCACCTGAGGCTTGTCAAGGAGACACTGGTAACCCATTTTCTTCCTGAGAGGAGAACCTTTGACCAAGACCAGTGTCCTGAGATGGGCTGGGGTACGGTGCAGTAGGTAGGAATTGACCTGGGAATCCTTCCCAGGTGCTGAACCCTGAGACAAACCAGGATGAGGATGACAACGTGGTAGTCACTGATGATTCCGACGAGAAGCAACTAATGGATTCAGAGGTACCTGGCGGTGAGGGGCAGGCTGGGTGGGCAGCTGTCAGCAGGCACGTGGCATTGGGGAGGTCTGACTCACATGCCACCACAGAATGAGAATAAGGACAGTGAAGACAATCGAAACTCAGAGAGTGAAGAAGATAGTGAGGATGGAGAGGAGAGCGAGGAGGAGGAGCGTGATGAGGACGTGGACCCTGGCTTCCGCCAGCAGCTAATGGCCGTGCTACATGCTGGGAAGGCGCTGGTGAGCAGGAGCCAAGGGAGGGACTTGTGCATGGCTGTGTGTGTCTGTGCCTTCCTGAGGCCAGGCTGATGGCTGGGCCCCTGTTTCTCAGGGTGGAGTGGATGGTGAGGAGGATGAAGAGGAGCTGGGGGATGAAGCCATGATGGCTCTGGACCAGAACCTCGCCAGCCTCTTTGCTGAGCAGAAGCTGCGTATTCAGGCCCGGAAAGATGAGAAGAACAAGCAGCAAAAGGAGAAGGCGCTCCGGGTGGCCTTCCAGATCCGGGTGAGCATGCCTGGACCCTGCCCCTCCCCTCCCTCTGCACAAGCTCCCATGCTGCCTGACCGCTCCACCCCACCTTGGCCATAGGTGCTGGACCTTATTGAGGTGCTGGTGACCAAGCAGCCTGAGAACCCCTTGGTCCTGGAGCTACTGGAACCGCTGCTGAGCATCATCCGGCGCAGCATGCGCAGCAGCAGCACTGCCCGGCAGGAGCAGGATCTTTTGCACAAGACGGCCCGCATCTTCATGTGAGCAGGGCAGGGGTGTAGAACAGGCCCAGAAACAAGGCTGGGGATAGCCAGACCTTCAGGGTTACCCAGATAGGAAGATTGAGCCAAGATTGAAACCCAGGTCCGATAATTCGAGCTCCCTGCTCTGACCTGCGGCACGTGCCACTCAGTAACTCACAGAGCCCTTAATGCATCCTCCCATTCTCAGACTTCATGCCACCCAGACCCCAGAACTGGGAGTCTTTGGGCCCCAGCCCTTCCCTGCCCTCGCAATAGTTAGGACACCAGTCATCCAGTACCGTAGTCCTACCAGGATGACAGGCCTGTGGTGGGGGACCCACTGTGGGGGTCACTAACCCAGTCCTGGGAAAAGTGGGAGCTGCAGAATTAATGAGAGGTCATCAGGGGCCTAGGGCAGGATAGATGGGAGGAAATGTGAGGAGCTGGTCACGGCAGCTGCAGCTGGAAGGCAAGGCAGGCAGCGCAGCAGGAGGGCCCATATGGGCCGAGCTGGTCCATGGAGCCATTTTCCACAGGAACTAGGGGGCAAGGGAAGGCCTGAGATGGAGAGGGTTTGGAGAGGGCTGTTCTAGAGGCAGAGAACTGGGCTAGAGCAGCAGCTGGAGAGAGACAATGTCTGTGCCAGTTTCTGACCTGCCTTCCAGAACTAAGGTGCTGGAAGAGAAGGCCTAGGGACCTGGGACACCGAGTAACATTGCACAGACATGGTAGTGGCCCCCAAGACAAACTCGTGCCAGCTCCAGGTCACGCTTGTTCAGACAGTTCTGCCTTCTGCTTGGATAGTGTCCAGTTTGCCAACTGTCCTCCCTCTCATCCCATGCTCTCCTACGAGAGACTATGTAGGATGTCGATAGAAGATGGGGACCAATCGGGGTGTTAGGTGCCTGGGCAGCTTTTTCTTCCCTTTGCCTCATGACCTCAGAGCAAATCCATAGGACCTGAAGTGGGGCTTAGGGTCGTTCCTCTTGTAGTTGGTTGGCTTTGCTTGGCAAAAAGTAAGGTGGACAGAAGTTCTCATTGATTCTGCCTCTCCCACCCCAAGGCAACACCTGTGCCGCGCCCGGCGCTACTGCCATGACTTGGGTGACCGGGTCGAGGCTCTGCACACAAGGGTGGAACAGCTTGTGCAGCAGGCCAGCCGCCAGGCCGACTCCTCTGTCGCCCTTTACTACTTCAATGCCTCTCTCTATCTGCTGCGTGTGTTGAAGGGCAACACTGTCAAGAAGGTCATCCACAAGAGCCAGAAGCAGAAGAGAGCCAGCACCAACATAAGCTCCGAGCCACAGGAGCCACAGGTAAGCCAGGCCTGTCCTGAAAGGGCTTGGGAGGGGCCCTAAGCTCAGCACAGGAGGGGGGGTGCCATCTCCAGCATTTTACACCTGGGGGTTTGAAGATAAGATTTCCCTGGGACCCAACCCTTGGCCTTCTGAAGGCAGTCTGGGCTCTGCTCTCATCCTCACCCTGCCTCTCACCTGGCCCAGGCTGCCAGCTGCTTGGACTTGAACCTCGTGACCTCGATATATTCAGGAGCACTGAGTTCCTTCCTGACCAAGCGCAACAGCCCACTCACTGCTGCCATGTTCCTCAACCTCTTCTCCCGGTTCCCAGTAAGTATCAGAGCCAGCCAAGCCCCCTAAGGGTCCCTCCCCAGTCCAATTACCACCTTATGGCTCTTGTCATCCCCTACAGGTGATCTGTAAGAACCTGCTCCCCATCCTGATTCAGCATGTTGCTGGCCCAGCAAGGCCCCGCCATCAGGTAAGGGCCTTCCTTGGTCCCAGCAGAGCCTATGTGAATTACTTGCTTAGCTCCCTTCTGCCTGAGTATTAGTGAAGCCCAGAAGCCCTGCCCTGCTGGTCTTGGCTGTGGTGCATGCTCTTCAACAAGCAGGATGGCTGATCTGAGGGGCAAGGCCAGCTTTGCTCTTGTAGCAACCACTTTCAATCTGGCCTGAGCCCTTAATCTCCCTGCAAGAGAGGCACAAGAGATGCCTGGGTGTCTGGTTGGGTGCTGAGGCTGTTGAGGCGGCTGGAGGGAGGTGGCACTAAGTTTATAAGAGGGCCAGGAACTATCCCAACCTCAGATCCCGCCCCCAGCCACTTGGGCCCCTTGCCTGTCCCCAGACCTCAATGTCTTCCACCTATATGAGAAGGGACACAGGTGGATGATCACAGAGCCAGAACAGCAGGGAGTTCATTGTGCATCACCTAGAGCCACGTGACCTTATTTATGAGGTGTCCAATGGATTCCTGAGCTCTCAGTGGTTCCTGAGCCTTGGCCCAGCTTACCAAGGCCCCCGGTAACCACCATCAATCTCCTTGCTGCAGATCCAGGCCTGCCTGTTGCTCCAGAAGACTTTACCCAGGGGGGAGCTGAGACCATGTTTTGAGGAACCTGAGTGGGAGCAGCTGATTGTCCAGATTCTGGTGAAGGTTACTGAGGTAACAGCCATGGAGCGCCCTCCTCCCAATGCATCAAGAATGGTTCTCTGGGAACTTGAGCCTCCAGAGTGTGGTTTGAGGGTGTCCCAAGAGACATTTCCTCCCTCTGGGTTTGTCTGGTGAGTGGGAATGGACAGAAAAGCTGTCCACTGGGACGGCAGCTCTCCCAGTGCCTGATTCTGACTACTTCCTCCCTAGAATCTGCGCACGCTGGGGGAGGCGCAGAACAAGTCGGAGCACCAGAAGGAGCTATCTTCCCTGGGGCTGCTCAACATTCTCCTCAAGAGTCACAAGGTGAGGCAGCAGCCTTGCAGCTGGGCCCAGTCAGGAACTTGCATTGCATAGGGTTCTGGCAGCAGACTTCCCGGGAGAGTCAGGGCTTCATGGCAGCACGGAGATCACCAGGCAGGACTGTGGCGGCTGGGTGCCAGTGGGAAGAATCAGACTGTCCTGATTTAAGTGACTATAGAGCCATGTGTGGTTGAAGGTGACACTTGGGAAGACAGCACCACACCTGTGGCTGACAAGGTGGAGGTGGGTATGGGGTGTTTGCAGGCTTCAGTAAGAGAACTGAGAAGGGTCTAGGAGCACTGGAGGCAGTGGGTGGAGTTGGAGAAGATTGAGTGTGGACAGCAACTAGGAAGGAAGCCCGGCCTTGAGCAAGAGGACATGGAGGGGTGCTGAGGAGTTGAGTCGAAGCTGGTGGGGTATGAGATGTTCACAGACTGTCAAGGTAGAGAGGCAGCTGGAAATGGGCCTCTGGGCCCGTCAGTCTGGCCAGAGGGAAGGGTTTCAGCCAGAGTGGAAGGCAGGCTTGGGCTCTGAGCAGTGCTAAAGAGAGAAGGCAGGGCTCAGGGCAGAACCTTGCAAAACAGCAACATAGGGGTAGCAGCTGGACTAAGGCAGGAGGCCTGGGGCCCAGGAGCCAGGGAGAGGCCCTGCCTCCCATCACCACCGCAGCTCCAGCCTTCCCTTCCTCTGCAGAGGCGGGCTGGGAACCTGACCACACTCCTAGATGTGCTGCAGGGCCGGCAGCAGATCCTGCAGCAGAGCTTGCAGCAGGGAGAGCACTTGATTGGCTCCACCCGCCTCCACGACCTCTACTGGCAGGCCCTGAAGATGCTGGGAGTCCAGTACGTTCTGGGAGGATGACCCTTACCTTAGGAGGGGGCTGGAAAGACCCTCCCACCAATGCTGCACCTATTTTGGTTTGCGTTCTTGGGCATGGGAGCTTTGGGTACCTGGGTCCCACAGGAACTCAAGGTAGAGGTGGCCCTGCCCTCACTGGATACTTTCTTGCCTTGCTCACTACCTCCCAGGCGCCCAAAGTTGGAGAAGAAGGATGCCAAGGAAGTTTCCAGTGCCACCCAGAGTCCTGTTAGCATGAAGCGGAAGAAAAAGGGGTTCTTGCCAGAGACCAAGAAGCGTAAGAAACGCAAGTCAGAGGATGTCACAGCCATAGCCACCGGTGAAGACCAGCCCCCAAGCACGGGCAAAAGGAGGAGGAAGAAGATAAAAGCCAAGACCTCAAAGCTGCAAAACAGAAGCGAGAAGCTGTCCCAAGTGAATGGAGTCACTCCCACATCCCCGGCAGAGCCTGCAGGCAAAAAGCAACAGCAGAAGGCTCTTCCCAAAAAGGAGGTCTCAGGCAAATCCCCACAGTCCGCCCTGCCTCGGAAGAAGGCAAGGCTGTCTTTGGTCAAGAGCCCTAGCCTGTTCCAGGGTGGGGCCAAGAGAAAGCGAATGATGCGCAAGAAGGGGCGAGTGGCACAGACACCTGCCTGCCCTTCCTCCCCCGCCACCAGAAGCCCCGTAGACTCCTAGTTTTTTTTAATAAATAAGCTGCAGTCTAAGATACCAACTGCTGCCTCTGGGGAGTGGGTCAGTTGTTAGTCTGTCAGGCCGTATTTCCCCAGGGGTCCCAGGGTGGTACTTAACACCAGAGCTGTGGGGTGAAGTCAGGCCAGTGCAGGTGTGATCATTTCCTGGGTGCAACCCCTACCCATCCCTAGACCATTTTGCAACAAGAGCCATCAGGACATGATTTAAATAGGTTTATTTCTTCATTTACAAGAGGAATATATTTGGCTTATCTCTTAAGACTCTGAGATTCACAATCAGCAGCTCTAAAAAATAAAGGAGCAGTTTGGCTTCCGGAAGGAAGAGGAGGCAACACTGGACCTGGTTCTTGTACAACAAGAAAACATTGCTGGGGCCCCGGCTGAGGCTGGGTGGAGGCCAGACTGATCTTTGGGGGATACCATCCCCACCCCACTCCCTTGTCTAGCCCCCAGGGTGCCCCAGAGCTTGGTGGGGTGGGTATTCCACTAGCTAACACCACTGAAGCCACAGCCAGCCAGTAACTAAGGGGCAAAGGGAGCATTGTCCAAGCTCAGGGTCTCCTATGGGCCATGACAGCCCCCCCTGGACCAGAGCCACCTTGATTGCAGCAAATGTGCAAGGGGGTATGGAGGCGGTGGGGATCAGCTTCCCCAGGGGCTGGTGTGAGGTGGCAGCTTTACCTTAGTGTGTGGTTTCAAGGATAAGTGTGTGTACAGAGATGGGACTGGGTGAAGGCCTGCCCCCCGCCCCAGAGTCAGCTGGGAGTGTGTGTATGCGCGTGCCTGTGAACCACTGCAGCCTGTGGCTGGTGGTGTTGGCTACTGGACAGGCCTCAGCCTCCACAGACCATCTCCTGGGCAGGAAGCTGAGTGCATAGCTGCGTCCTCCAGCAGCCAGAGCACTGGCTACTGCCCCCTGGGTTCTGGGAATTGCTCTCTGGGCCTCATCCTTGGAAAAGGCTCAGCCAGCCTGGAGGGAGGGAGTGGGCCCCTGGCTGTCTGTGGGGTGTCAGTGAAGGTGCTCCAGGGGTCCAGCAGAGGTGGGCTAATGGGTAGCTCCCAGAGATTTCAAGCCGGGTGTACAGCTGCTGCCAGCTCCCTGTAAAGGGACAGTCCTCACCTGAGACCTCCAGGTGAAGAGCCAGCCTAAGGCAGCAGGGACAAGTGTCCTCCAGAGTGACCAGCCAGGGTAGGAAGCACCCAGTGAAGGGTGCTGGGTTCCATGTGCCAGCTTGAATCCAAGGTCAGAGCATGGTCTCTGTGCCAAGCCCTTCATGGGGCTTCAGAATTTGAATTGTGGCTCTGAGGCCTGAGCCATATCTTCTTGGTATAGTCCAGCACCCACTGGGTCTTCAAAGCTGTGTAGAGTGCCTTGCCCAACATACTGTGTGGGGAAGTCCAGCCCCCTGGCCCCATGACCTTGGGAGGGCAGGGGCTTGCCCAAGATCACATAAGCTGGTGGCAGGCCAGGTTCTCCCAACACTCCCACTTGGGGCTGTCTTCTCCCTTGGCCCCAGGGCCCCTGAAACCCAAACCCAGGACTGGGAATCTGTCCAACTGAGTGGCTCCAACACACACAGCCTTCCAGGTTAACTGAGGACGCAGCCTCCTCTTGGAGCCAGGGCCACTCAGCAGTCCTAGGCCATAGAGAATGGGTGCCCAGCTGTGAGTCACACAGAAAGCTTTGAGACAGCCCTATAGGTCCGGGATGCTGAAGGACATCTCCCAGACTAGGGAGGAGCGAGGGTTCTTCACTGTCCCAGCAGCACCTGAAGGGGGAGATGTTAGGTCAGAGGTGAGGCTTTGGGGGCACATTCCAAGCCTTCCCTCCTTCATTTCCTTGCTGTTTGGGCCAACAGGCCTTCCTCTGGAGGCCGAGACTGGTCTTGCACTGCCAGGAAGCTCTAGTTCCTGAGGCCAGGCCCTAAGGAAGATCACAGCAGGAGTTGGGCTCTGCCAGCTCTAGGAAGATTTGGAAGTGCAAAGCTGGGGAGTTCCTGGTCAGTCCCAGCCCAGACCCACAACCTCAGCGCTTCTGAGGGAGGGAGGGAGCTAATCTAACAGAAGCCTGCCTACCTTGCCTAAATCAGTAATCTCGGGGCAACACTGCAAGAAGAGACCAAACCCAAGGTTGGTGGGATGAGCTTCTCCGGGATGTCAGGGAAGTTGCTCCGCTAATACCCTGTCCCTCTCCCACGGGCCTGTGGCCTGCACTCACCACCTCAGACTTTCATGGATGCGGGTGGCATCACCAGCTGGTTCACCCTGGGGGAGAGACGGGCGGGGGTCAGGGTGGCGCATCAGCGGGGGCCGGGCCCGGGCACAGCTCTGGCACATCGCATCGCAGGGGCCGGCTGACCGGAGGTGCTGGGCAGGGACCTCGTCAACCCCAGGGGGAGGTGGGAGAGCCCAGGGGTGAGGAGAGAGAGAGAAAGAGAGGAGTAAAGAGAAGAGGAGAAAGAAGTCAGAAAATGAGAGGAAAAGGAAGGTTAGAGGGTCCCAGCTCTGAAAACCCTGGACCTAGGAACCCAAACCCCATCTAGAACCACTGCAGACTACCTGGGGCCACTACTGGCCCAGTGTGTGATGGAGGCTGGGAGCTGGACCTTGGCAAGGCCTGTGGCCGAGGTGTGGTGGGGCTGGGCCCTGGACTACAGCATCAGGTTACCCCCACCCCAGGACAGCGTGGAGGGGCTGCCACGCTGTCCCTGCTTCACAGGGCCACCCCCTGCCCCACTCACTGCTGCTCAGCCTTGGCACGGTCACTGAGGAAGAAGAGAGCAGTGGCGAGGAAGAACATGCCACCCAGGACCACGACGAAGGGGCAGAGCATGAGGGCATAGCCCAGGCTCAGGAACTCCCAGAGCGGGGAGTCCTTGGTGCTCTGGCGGATCAGGTCCGAGATCTGTGAGGATTTGGTGGGGACGGGGGTGAGGGCAGGGCCACCTCCTGAATTCGCCCAACCTCCCCAGGCCAGTCCCACTCTCTGAGCCACTCACAAAGCCTATGAGGTAGGGGCTTCCGGCATCGCCCAGCAGATGAGAGGTGAAGCTCTGCAAGGCCACCGCAGTGGCCCGGCGGGTGGGAATGACCACGTACTGCAGGAGACAGAGGCAGTCAGTGGCCGGAGGGGCCAGGCCCACCCCACGCCCAGTCCTATTCCTACAGTATGACACTTCTAAAGCCCCTACTGCCTCGGACTCCTGCCCTGGTGTCTTCCCCTTGCCCCTGGGGGTTCCTCTGTCCCCTTCCCCTGCCCTCTCCTTCCCTGCCTACCCTGTAGGTATGGCTGTCCCTGTGGTTCCTCTGCTCTTCCTGCCTGGAGCTGTGTCATACCCACAAACAGCTCTGGTCACTACTGTCCCCAGCCCAGGCCACTCTGTCCTCCTCTAGACCTCCCTTCATCTCAGAGACAGAAACCTTCATCTCTATCCTTACCACATCCAGTCAAGGAGAGAACAGTTTGGGGGTTCCCCAGGACCAGCCCACACCAGCTTCTTCAGGCCAGAGCTCTTTGAGCCTTTGGGAAGCTGAACCCTGAGGAAGAGCTGCCACCTCCCCGACCCACTCTCCCTCTGCTCAGGATGTTCTGCACTTGGCAGGGAGCTAGGTGCTATGGTCAGTGGACACTGATGCCCAGAGAGGAGCCAGCCATTCCTGTGGATCACACGGAGTCCTGCAGTTCTAGAACTAGAACTGTGACCTCTTGCCCTCACCTCCCACCAAACATCTTGTGTCCCCCTCCATGTAGACCAAGCAAGACTAAGGCTGGGACAGTGGGGACATGTGGAACAGGGCCCTGACCAGAAAAACTTCCTCTTGAATCTATGGGCACCCCAAGTACTAAATGCCAAGAATTGCTGGGCCTCAGACACACCCCCATCAGTCCAAGCAGGCTCTGACCCCTCTCCAAGTCAAGACAGAAAGGGTGGCAGAAGAGCAAAGCAGGCAGGGGGTGCCCTTTGTCCCTGAGCCCAGCCTCACCAGCTCAAGGTTGTGGACAATGTGGGAGCAGTCAGCATCCACCAGGCACCGTAACTGGGGGAGAGAGACCTGGATCTCCCAGGTTAGATTAGATTGCGTGGCCCCATTTCCAGCAATAATTAGTCACTTAACTGTGACACTTAATAAACTGGGACATGATTTCCCTGGGATCCAGACCTTGTCAGCAGCTGTCCGGGGCTGCCCCTGGGAATGAGACAGGGAGGAAGTGCTGCCTGGCACCAAGGGCTCTTGACGCACACGGACTGGCTCCCTGCTTCACTCTGGGGCCATCCAACCCCTGCCACCACCCAGCCCTGCACTGAGACACAGAACTGAGTCAGAAGCCCACCACCTCCACCCAGACATGGCCTGATGGGGGACAAAGAGCGATGGCAAGGGGAAGCAAAGAAGAGGGAGGCTTGGGGCGGGGCAGGGCAGACTTCCTGAAGCAGAGGGCTAGCAGGGGCCCAGTGCCAGACAGAATGTGACCTCCTGGGCAGTCCCATGTTTCCAGGCCAGACTCAGAGCACCCTCAGTATCTCTCTCCCCTACACCTCCGGGCATTCTCCCCCATGCCGGTCCTCTGTACTTCTTCTCTTAGTCCTCTCCTGACCCTGACCAGGAGGGTCCCCAAGGAACAAGGGTCATATCCACCCTGCCCCCCACCCAGAGTACCACAAGTAACTAGACCCACTGCCCACTCCTGGCTCCTCCCAGGCTGCTCCCATCCCCACCCAGGGACACAAGCCCCTGCCGGCTGCTCAGACAGCCCTTTGTCCCTGGCCTGCTGGTCTGCAGCCCATTGTTGGCCCTGTGAAGACGGCCTCTGTCCATCCAGCCCAGCCACAGGCCCACAGGCAGGCAGGCGTGCCTGGGACCCAGGCTGAGCCGGGAGGGCAGAGTCCACGGACTTTCAGACCCTGGGGGAGGAGTGCTGGCAGGCAGCACCACCTCGGTGCCAGCCTGGCACCACCAGCCTCCCAGCCACAAACCTGAGCCTCCAGACAACTCCCTTTCCCACCCCCACATTTTATCCTGGCTGCCGGCTCAACCGCTGTTTTCAGGGCCTGCCCTGGTGTAGACCTCCAAATCTCTAATCCACTCCCTGCCTCTGGGTTCACCCTCCCAGCAGGCCTCCCTGCTGAGCCCTGCCAGCTCTCCCACCTCCTCACTCCCCCCATCCCAGCTGCCCCTGTGAGGTTAAGGTCTGGGTCAGCACATGGTGACCTCAGCCTGCCCGGCTCACCATGAGGATGTCCGCAGTGATGGCCCAGTTAGAAAATAGCAGTGTCTCCCCAACGAAGATACAGATCTAGCCAGGAGAGAGAGAGAGAACAATCATCAGGCAAGCCCTCCACCCACTGGCAGCCCCATCATACTGGCTCCTATCATGGAGCCCCAAAGCCTCCAACCCTCCCAGGGGACCCCCACCTCCTGATGGTCAGGCTCTTGAGGAATGGGTCAAGCCATGCCCACAGCGCTGAAGGACACCCAGAGGCCCTGAACTGAGCAAAGGCAGGCAGGCGACCAGAGGACAAGAGCCTCCCCGTGGGGACAGAGGGTTCAATGAGTCAAACTGCACTTCCAAGCCCCCGAGCCTCCTGCCCCCCTACACTCACATAGGCGCCCACAATGCTGCTCTTGGCAGCCACGAAGATCAGGCAGATGAAGATGGCGGAGCCCAGCATTCCCACAGCACACACCAGTGGGTCGGCCCGCTGGGTCCTCAGGCGGCACCAACGCGTAGCTCCTGCACCAGTGACCACACCCAGGAAGCCCGTAAAGCAGGTGATGGCCCCAAAGATGAGGCTATGAGGACACAAGATAGTGTAGGGTATGAGTGGAGTAAGGTGTGAGTGGAGGGGGACATGGCTGGGGCAGAGGTGCCCTCTCATCCAGTGTTCCTCACCACCCAGGGTCCAGCTGAGCAAGGCCTACCTGTCCTTGGCCCCGCAGGGCGGGCTGCTGCATGGCTCTGCTGTCTTCTGCACAACTTGGGCACGGTGCAGATAGAGCGGGATCCACATGCCCAGGGCCCCTGTGGCGAAGGACACGGCCGACGTGGCCAGGGAGGAGAAGACGTAGCTGCGGCTGGGGAAAGGCCAGGGCAATGACACTGAGCTGAGGCCAGAAGCCCCAGCAGCTGGAGTAAGCAGCCCCAAGCATGGTGGCCCAGGAGGCTGCCTCTTCTCCCCCCCACACCCAGGTAAAAGCCTGTCTCCCCCAGACAGGCCTCACCCCACACAGGCTCCAGGGTGAGGCTTCAAGCTGCAGGAATAACCAAGTCTAGGGGCCAAAATGTCACTGCCAGCACTGCAGACACCCAGATGGCAGGTGTCCGGGTGAGGGTCCTGGGAGGGCTACCCCAAGAGCAGGGCCCTCACGTGGCCGCACCCCTCCTTCTCCCTACCAGACTCCTCCCAGCAGTACTCACTTTCGGATCAGAGCCTTCATGTCCCGGAGCCACGATGTCCGTGCCTTGAGCTGTCCCCCGAGCTGGTCGGCATGACCTCTTTTGGTGGCTGGGACCAGGACAAGGATGAGTGTTCCTGTGATCATGCCCAGGACAGGGGACACCTGGCAGAGCGGGAAGCATGAAATCAGGACACTAGGGCCCTGTGAGCTTTGTTTGCCACGCCTTCCCTAGGTTCCAGACCCTTCCTCTGGACTAAGACCCGTCCAGCCTTCCTGGCAGGACCACTGAGGAAAGTGACTGGGGATGAGGTCAGAGAAGGGCTCTGGGGTTCAAAGTGAACTGTCCCATCCAGAGAGGAGGAGGCAAGAAAGACTGATAGGCTGAAAGGAAGGAGGGAGGGATACATGGATGCTTGAATGAACAATGGAAAGACAAAGATGTGGAGATGGAGAGAGATGGAATGACAATCTTGGGGGAGGAAAGAGAAAGTTCCTGAGGGTGGAGAGCCAAAGACAAGCCCTGCCCAATACCCTGGGGCTGGGAGTGTTCCCCAGACCCTTTCCTCACCCCTTGGGGCACTGGGAAGTGACTGGCCGTGCATGAAACCTCCAGCTAATAGATCAAGTAGGCTATCCTTGAGAGATGCCCATGTGGGTCACTTTGGGTCTTCCCTGTGTCCAGCCTAGTGTCAAGAACTGACTCCAATGCCGCAGGTCTCTGTCCCCTACAGGAGAGGGGCCTCACAGCAGCCCAGATTCCTACACAACAATCCCTGAATCCACTAACCCATGAGAAAAGAGAAATTTGTCCCCACCCCCACAGGCCTGGGAGCCCTTGGGCTGGGGAGTTCCTATCCATGCCAGCCCCTCTCGCCCCCCACCAAGAAATTCCACGGAGGCTGCTCCCTTCCTGCTTTTGAGGAAAAAACACTTTGTCTTAGGCTTCCGCTCCTCCGAGAGACGGGGGATCTCTGTTTCCTCCGATTGCACTGTCCTGGGGCCTTGGTAACTTGCCCCCAACCCTCTGGCGGGACAGGAAGTGGCTCCAGACCCCAAGGGCCTCCACATAGAGGTCTTGTCCCAGCCTCACCCTAGCACAGAGCCAGGACTGGAAGCAGGAAGCTCCGCCATGGATCTGGAATTTCCTGACACGGTGAGAGAATCCTTCGTCCTGTCAACCTGGGGCTGGGCAGGGGTGGGGGTGGGGGTTAGGGATGTTTCCAACCCTGAGACTGAGGCCCTGAGGGCAGTGAGGCTGTCCAACTCCCCAGAGACCTCAATCTGGACTAATCTAGAAGGACAAGACCGCAGAGGCCAGGTTGCCCCTGGAAAGTCTGCTCAAGGCCTGTGCCCTAGCCTGGGCAAAGCTGGCATCTCTGGACCAGCAGGGGCAAGGGCTGGACTGGGGGGGGTGACCTCCTGGGAGGGTACCTAGGCCTTACCCGCAGGGCCCAGTGCCAGTCTCCAGCCGCTTGCTTCACACTGGAGCCAGTGATGTAGCCCAGGCCGCTGCAGAGGAGACAGACACATGTCAGCGTATGCAGAGACAGGGACTGGGGTGCGGTGTGCTCCCTGGTCTACGGGGCAGGCCACCTGCCCTCGCCACTCAGCTAGCCAGTCAGCCAGGCATCGGGTCAGAGAATCCTCCAAGGCTGACTACTCAAGTGTCTGGTTCACTGAGGGGGTGGTGGGAAGACCCCTCCCGGATCCTCACCCAAACCAAGACACCTCCCCTCTCACCTGCCCAGTGGGATGGCAAAATAGAAGACAGACAGCATGAGTGTGCGCGTGTTCTTGGTGAAGAGGTCGCCAATGATGGTGGGCGCGATGGTGGAGTAGCTGGCCTCGCCAATGCCCACCAGACCCCGGGACAGGACCAGCAGCCAGAAATACTATAGGGGAACGACAGACAATGTTGGGGACGGCCCTGCCCTGCTCCTCGGCCTGCACATCCTTGCCTCCACTGTGCACCCCATGCCCTTCAGGGTCCAGGAGCCAGGGGAGAAGATGGAACCCAACCTTTGCCTCAGCGGTGACTCCAACCCCAGGCCACCCGGGCTTCAGGTTACCCCGACACCCAGGTTGAGAGCAGTATGGCTCTTGGTCCCCATAAGCACTAGGAATATAAGCCTGTGTCTCTACCTGGGAGACTTCTTCCCCGATCCTGGCCCCAACTTAGGAGCCGCAGGTCACTCCTCAACTCTGTGCTCATCCCCCAAGTAGGGCAGGTGGGCCAATCCTGGCAGCACTGAGAGCCCAGTGTGAGCAGGGAACGCGTAGAGCAGCCCAGAGGACTCAGAGTCCCTCCCCCCACACACATCAAAGGGCAAAGCCAGCTGAGCTGGGAAGGGTGGGGCCATGCCAGCTGCCGGTGGTCCTACCCCTTTGATGTGGACCTGCCCCCTCGGTCCCCCCAGCTGCCCAGGGCTTGAGAACCCAGCCTGGTCATCTTTCCCCAGCCCCACCCTGACCACCCATCCGGCCAGCATCGCCCACATCCAGCCTCCCCCTCTGGCTCCTGGCAGATCCTCTGCTACAGTGCTGGCCCTTCACCTTGACCCCCTTGTTTCTGTAGCTATGTCACCCACTCCCTGAAGACTCCTGGTCTTCCCTTAGCTCTTTGCCTGATTCTCTTCCTGGGTCTCATCTGCCCATAGCCTTTGCCTCTGGGCTGTCTGGGTTTTTTTTTTTTCTGTATTGATTTATATTAGCTTTTTCTCCACAGAGCTTGCTCCTTTATCATCTGTGTCCCCGCCAGCTTCTGTCATTTTTCTCTCCACTTTGTTTATGGAGAGTTTACACCCTTTTGCAGGCTTCCGGATGTTCTCTTTGATTTGATGCCGTCAAATCTGTTGATTTTTCCTGAAAGCCTTGTTCAGGAAGGTCTACTCCATCCCCGAAACACAAAAACATTTCTCTTCTATTTTATGTGTGTTCCGTTTGAGAGAGAGGATGAGAGGTGGGGAGATGCGTCAATCATCCTCAGCGCAGTAGCCAGCCACTGCACCCACGGAAGCCCATGGGACCGTGTACTTGCTATGAATCCGTCTGTGCCTGCATTGCACATGTAGGTACCAATAAACAGCACTCAGTGTCCTCTGTGTGCCTGGAAAACATGCACGTAAAAGGGACCATCCCAAATCCCGCCACTTGCTTTCCCGTTCATTCTTATCTTTTTGAAACCCATTTGCACTGGTTAGCACAGATCTAGTTCATCCTTCCACTGCCCAGAGTCTCACAGTATTAATACACCCCATTTATCTGTGCAGTCCCCTAGACAGCTTCCTCTTTTATTTTCTAGGACAGTATTACAGCGAGCACCCATGCACACTCGAGCCCACAAGTTAGAGTTGCTCTCTTGTCCATATAAGGCTGGGCCAAGCAGGGTGCACAGGGAGAATTTTACAATTTCTTGCCATTCTGATCTCCAAAGAGACTCCTACCAATTTACACTCCCCACCAACAGCGCCTGAGTCCCGGATTCCCCACAGCTGTAATAACACTTGGTATTGTCAGCCTTTTTAATTGTCGCCAATCTGATGGGTGTGAAATGGTATCTCATTGTTGTTTTAATTTGCATTTCCCTGATTACTCGAGAGGCTGAGCCATCCCTTCCTACATTTATTGGCCACTTGTGTGTTTTCTCCTGGAAAGGCCTATAATGATCCTGGGGCTTGTTTTTCTACTGGGTTATTTGTCTTTTCCTTATTGATTTATAGTTCCAGATTTTTAGCTTGTGTTTTGGCTTAACTTTTCGCCTATCTGGAATTCATTTTGCAGTATGGTTTGAAAACCAGATCAAACTTTATTTTTGATCCAGATATAGATAGTTCTCCCCAAGCCACTGGATCTGAGATGCAACTTCTATCTTACATTAAAGCCGGGTAGACACAAGGAGTCAGTTTCATTGATCTCTAAGTCTATCCCTCGGCTACTGTAGTTAGAATAGTCATTAATTTGATAACTGATAGGACAAATTCCCCTCTCGTTGTTATTTTTCACATTGTTCTTGGCTGTTCCTGGGCATTTTCTCTGCCAAATTAACTCCAGAATCACATTGCCAAGGTCCACCAAAAACCCCCATGGGACTCGGGCTGTGATTGCAATGAATTTACAGATTAATTGGAAGTGATCTGTTCCTCTGCCTTTGTTCATCTTATCTCCCCAACTCATAAGGAAACCAAATCTTGTTATTGTGGTCCAGTATTCACTGGTCAGTTCCAGAAGCAGCCTCAGGGGTCTCCTTGGGGCAGGACAAGGCCCAGGGAGGCCCGAGAGGCTTCTGGTCCAGTCTCCATATCCTACTGTGGCTGCCAGGCTGCACCTGGCACTGGGCCTGGAACTCCCCTAAGCCTGACCCTCCCCCATGAAGCAAAGTTGTTCCCCACAAATCTGTAGGTTCTTTGCCCTCATCTTCACTCTCCCCTTCATCAGTGTGAATCTGACCCTGACCTTGTCCTTGTTGAAACTTTTCCAGGGCTCAACAGGCACACCAGTCCCCCCCATGAATCAATCCCTGCCTTCTTTCCAGCCAAAACACTCACCTCCTGGTTCTCCCGACACCTCTGCCATTCGGCACCTGTGAGTGTACTCCTCTGTCCAGGACATCGTCACCAACAGACCTAGCCTCCCAGTCCCAACTGCCTGGCTCAAGTGCTACCTCCTCCAGGAAGGTTTCCCCGACCCCACAGATTGCAAGAAGCTGTGCTGTCTTTCATGAGAACTCAGCATATTGCAGGTCTTAAGGCTCCAAGCCAGGGACTCCTGTCACATCTGCCCAACCCAGGCTCCCAAGGTCAGGGCCAAACTGAAAGTTCTTGAACACAGATCCCGACTTTCCCTTTCTTCCTCCACCTCTCTCTACAGCAGCTGTCCATGATGGCCCACCCTCTGCTTGAATACTCCTACTGATGGGGAAACTCACTACCTCCCAGGGCAACATATCTCCTCTTTGGAAGAAAGAACAGAAATAGAGCTGTGTTGAACATTTTCCATGTTCCAGGATCTGGACGTTCATTCACTTACTTGTTTCTCACAAGAAACTTTCAAGTATTATCCCCATTTTAATAATGAGGAAATTGAGGCTCAGAGTTGTTCCAGGTCCCAAAGCTGAGTGGGCAACAAGAGTTGGGATACTCCAGCCCAGGACTGTGAGAGCCAAAGCGAGAAGCATCTTTATTTGAATTGATGCTTCCTTCCCTGGAACTTGGACTCAAGCACGTGGCTGGCCATCTGACAAAGGGCAAATTGAACAAGAAACAGAAAGGGGAAGGGACTCACCCAGGGTCACATAGCAGGCCCAGGGCTAGAAGCCAAGGTCCTCACCCCTAGGCCAGATTTGTGTCCACATTCCTTGTACCTTTCCCAAGTCAGAGGGAGGCTCAGAAAGAGTCAGGATTTCACCCAGGCTGCACGGCCCTCAGTTACAGCCACCTGGGGCTAGACCTATCTGCACAGTTGATTTACAAAAGCAGTGAAGACCCCCCCACCCCTGCCTTCTGCACTGTTAAGGCACCGTCCAGGGTTTAAGCTAAGGAGCCAAAACTCCCAATCAAGGCGAACAAAGCCTCGTCACCCAATGGAGGGGCCAGGAGGGTGGGCCTCACCTGCTGGGGGATGAAGGAGCTGGAGAAGGTGACTGCTGACCAGAAGAAAATGCCGCAGCTGAGGATCACCTTTCTGTTGAAGCGGTCACCCAGGTAGCCGAAGATGGGGGCAGCCACCATGAAGCTGCAGATGAACACTGTGCGGGGAGAGGAGAGCTGGAGGGGCGGCACAGGGTCCCTAGGCTGGGCCCAGCTACCCAAGGCCAAGTGCCCATGATACAAAGCTCAGCCTGGACCCCGACCAAGGAAGCTGAGCCCCTGCCCCAGGGAGGGAGAAAAGCCTGGCTGGGTTAGGGTGATACAGAGACCACATCCTCTTCAATGCATGTCCATTTTGCCATTTTCTTTACACCAAGTGCTGTGGTCAGGGCGCACCACCGTATTTCAGCTCACCACCCACCGCCCCAATGAGGAGACAGGTTCAGAGATGGAAGGTGACTTATCAAGACCCCACAGGCAATAAATGTCCTCGTGGGAATCTTGACCTCCAGAGCCCATGTTCCTTACACTTTGCCACATAGCTCTCTCTCTCTTTTTTTTTTTTTTTAAGAGAGAGAGAGAGAATTTATTTAGTTAGTTAGTTAGTTTTCGGCGGACACAACATCTCTGTTTGTATGTGGTGCTGAGGATGGAACCCGAGCCGCACACATGCCAGGCGAGCGTGCTACCACTTGAGCCACATCCCCAGCCCCCACGTAGCTCTCTTTATTGTACTTGGTTCAGAGAGATGAAGGGATCTACCTAAGTTCACACAGCCAATCAGGGCAGGACTGGGCCTGGCACGGCAGCTCTCAGTACCTGCCAGATCACCCAGCTACCTTCACTCCCAGGCTGCAGAGGCTTCCTGACAGTTTGTAACCCTGTCATGCATTCATTCATCTATTCATTCAACTGAAATGTTCTTGGTCCCTATAATGTACCTGGTAATGTTCTAGGTGTTTGGGATACAGCAATGAATAAACAAAGTTCCTGCCCTCTCGGAGCTTTCTTTCTAGTGAGGAGAATAGACAATAAATAAATAACAGTTTATCAGATGGTGATAGGTGCTAAGGAAGGTAAAAGGGCAGAAACAGGAGACTAAAAAAAAAAAAAAACATGCATAAAATAGAGAAAGAGAAAGCAGAGGTTTCTGTTTAAAATAGAAGGATTGGGCTGGGGATGTGGCTCAGTGGTAGAGCACTCGCCTAGCACGCATGAGGCACTGGGTTGGATCCTCAACACCACATATAAATAAATAAAGTATTGTGTCCAACTAAATATATATACAAGGGGGCTGGGGATGTGGCTCAAGTGGTAGCGCGCTCGCCTGGCATGCGTGCGGCCCGGGTTCGATCCTCAGCACCACATACCAACAAAGATGTTGTGTCTGCTGAGAACTAAAAAATAAATATTAAAAAAATAATAAAATAAATAAATAAATATACAAATATATGTATTTTTAAAAAATTTAAAAAAGAAGTATCAGAAAAGGTGGCATTTCAGCAAAGATACAGAGGAGGTGAGGAAATAAATCATGCTACCATAAGGGTAAGAACAGCGAGTGCAAAGGGCCTGGGACAAGAGTGTACTTAGCATGTTTGAGAAAAAGCAAAGAGGCGAGGAGAGGCTGGGGCGAGGGACCAAGAGGGCAAAGGGCAGAGACAGCGTTGAGAGGCCAGAGAGGGTAGAACAGTGTGGCCCACTGAGACTAGCGTGACTCCAGGGGTGAGAAGGGGAATACTAGAGGAAGCTGAGCTGGTTTGGTTCTTCCAGAACAAGGGAGCAGTAGAGCCTTAGAGGACTTCACAGGGAGGCCCCCCGTCAGTGACAGGAAGGGGTTTAACGGTCACAGGAATGAAGAGACCTAGGAGGAGGCAGGGTAGACCCTAGGTCACATAGCAAGGCAGCCCCCTCCCTCCCCACAGAAGGCGGTCCCACAGCTGACAGGCAGATGGCCAGACAAAGGCCCAGTGGGCTGCCGATGACCACCAGGCTGAATGTGGTCATGGGCTCAGCTGCTCCCTCCATGGACCCGAGTCCCCAGGGAGACGGGGACTAAAAGAGGCAAGGGAAGGAAGAGGGCAGGGACGGGGGTGAACAAGGAGAGAGAAGGCAGAGGGCAGAGGTCTCCTGACTAGGCTGGAAAGGTGGGGTTGTCCCTGTCTTATTCCAGCCCAGAGCAGGACAGCAGGTGTGTATGGGTGGGTTGGGGGACCTGTTAATCCAGTTCTGAGTGATTCAGGCCTTGGGCAGGATCAGCACAGAGGTGCACAAAGCTGGGCGCCAGAGACACTGCTTGTAGTCAAGTGCGGCTCTGTTCCTCCCTACCTGGGCAACCCTGGCCAGGCAGCAAATTTTCTGGGTCTCCCCTTCCATGGTGTGCTGGTAAGTGTGTAACAACTGGCTCTCTAAAAAGGGAACCCGGGAGGGGGAATCTGCTAGGCAGCCTCTGCCAATCTCCATGGTGTAAACTCCTGCTTGTGGCCGATGTCACATCACCTCTCAGAGCTGGGAAGAGATGTGCCGTGACCCACCATTGTGTGGTTCTTTCCCCTCAGAAAATATAACATGATTAACCATCAGAGCACAGATAATAAAGTAGTAAAATAAGTAGGAAGTGATGACGTTTGAAAACGTATTGTCTGGTTTTAATATAAATTATTTAATAGTAAGTTTATATAACTTAGTTTTTAACAATGGTTGCATCTAACAACCACTCGCACGATTCCTGAAAATCTAACAATCGACTCTCATGAGCCAGTAGGAGCCAGCTCCGGCACGCCAACTTCCTCATCTGTAAAATGAAGATAAAAATAGCAGCTCCCCTGGGCTCCTACTGGAGTCCTAGATGAGATAACATGGGTAAGGTGCTTCACGCCCTGCCCAGAGCTGGCCAGCCCGGTCAACACTGGGCCCTTGTGTAGATCAGTCACAGCCGGATATTATTTCCTCAAATCTAGAAAAAGAATGTTTTCCTGCTGAACCTGCCTCCCAGGAACTGCCTGAGATCAGATTAGGATGTGGGCAGGAAGGAGATTTCAGGGGCATCAGGATTTACACACGTTAGGGCAGAGGACAAATTGCTTTCTCTGTGCCTGTCTGTGCCAGGTGGGGGGTGGATGGAAAGATCAGAGTAGGGGATGCCCCCTGTCTAATCCCATCCATAGGTTGCCCCACTTAAAGGGCTAAATGGCTGGAGAACCAGCAAGGAGCACCACGTCCCACCCGGATAGTGAACCGAGGTTTCATGACGGCAGTGATGTCCACGCTGGGCACTGAAGCGTGCATAGGAGTTTACTGTGATGACAGACCTCAAGTCAACAGTATGTACTAAAATGTAAATTCCAGATCTTCTGAGCAGTACCGTATAAGGGTTGGTGGGGCGTAATGCCTATTGCTAATACCTATACTTATCATTTCTGAAACACTGTAGGCGAGGCCTGGGACACACCCTCCACCTATTCACAATTTTCTCTGTGGATTCTCACTATTATCTTCATCTTACCAAGGAGACAATAGAGGCTGAGAGAAGTGATGTCACACAGTGAGTGTGGCTGAGACAGAATTTAAACCCCAATTTGGCTGACGCCAGAGTCCTTCCTCTAAATCACACCACAGGCTTGCCAGACTGGGAAGGGGTAAGGTCCCAGCTGATGTGCCCAAGGTCAGAGAAAGGTCAGGACACGCTGGGGACAGCAAGGATATGGGTTGGGCTGTGGCATGGGAAGGCCATGGAGGAAGCAGGGGGAGATGAGGCCCTGAAGACCAGGACTAGGTCTGGGTTCTAGAACCATGGTGTGCTCTCTTCTTCCCCAAGAAGGGGGCACTTCGAAAAGCACACACCGGGTAAGCAGAGGAGGCTGAAGCAAGTAACCCAGGCCTTGGCCAGACTCTGGGTGCCCTGCTCCATCCCACTCTCAGGCCCACAGGGCAACAGAAGAGAGCTTCCCCCTTCTGACCCCTGAGCTTCTGCCTGCTCATGTGGGCATGGAAAGGAATAGCCGGAACCATGGATGGACTCCTTTCAGAAGCAGTACGCCCTGCCCCCACCTACCAGCCCCAGCCTGGCCAAGGTCACCAAGCATCTGCATGCCTTTAGCTCACCTGAACCCCATCATTCTGTCCCCATTTTACAGATAGGGCCACTGAGGCCCCAAAGGGTACAAAATTTTGCCCCAGATGACATAGACGGCCTGCCCCGCTGTGTCTTTCCCTTGGAGACAAAGAAATCCAGAGTCAGGAGGGAGATTGAGTCCATCTTTGTAGCCTCACCCACCACTACCCCACCCCACCCAGCCCCACACAGGAGGGAGGACCCCCTGCCAGTCCTCAGGGGGACCTGGTACTGTAGGGGTAGAGACAAGAGGAGGAATTTTCCTGGCAAAGGAATTGTACCTGATGGGGACCGCAGAGGCTCATTCAGCCAATAGGCAGCTCTGCAGGAAATACACTGGCCCAGGCCAGAAGCTTCCCCAGCCTCCCCCCCCCATGCCCATCCCCCAGCCCGTGGTCTTTGTTTGTTGGGGGGAGCTTTCTGGCCAGACTGGCTGCCCTACCACCTGATTTGGGTAGGGGTGGCTTTCCCAGCAGTTCCCGCAGGAGGACATCCTGTGGCCAGGGTGTGGGGAAGCCCTGCTCAGCTCACGTGTGCTGAGCCCACAGGTCTAGGACAATGGAGCCGCAGGGCAGGACGCCAGGCCAGGGGGGCAGGGCCACAGGCAGCAGGGTGGGAGGGGAGAGCCTGATCCAGCAGTGGGAACTTGGGCTCAAAGCCTCACTCCCTCTTCCTCACGGGCTGGCCCAAGGCCATCAGAAACACAGGGGGCCGGACAGGGTGCTATCCACCTCCCCCGGTAGTCCCAAAGTCCAGGGTGCAAACAGCAGCCAGAAGCTCAAAGCACCCGCACAGGGGACTCAGTGTCCTTGTAGGCAGCCACCCAAGTAAGGGAAGTAAGGGAAGCCACCCTCACCACATACCTCACATGTGGCCTGTTTGAACTCAGAAAGTGGTCCTAGGGTTGGGATGGAGCTCAGTAACTGAATGCATGCTAACAAGTGCAAGGCCCTAGGTCCAACCTCAGCACTAAAAAAAAACAAACAAACAAAAAAAAACAATGTGGTCCTGGTCCTGGAGCAAGAGAGGGCAATATCTGAGCTAGGAGATCCCTGGCCTCCTACTTAAGAGCCTGCATTTAGTTCCTGCCTGGGCCTGGGCTGAACCAGGGCTATTTTTACAAAGCCCAGGCTCCAACTGACCCGTTATTTTGAGAGATTTGCCATCGTCCACATCCTGTGGGTAGGGACGGTGCTCCAGCAGGATGGATTGGGTGGGGGTCAGGCTGTGTCATTCAAGGACAGCCCAGCCCATCCCAGCTAATGGGGAGGCCCCCAAACAGATGGCAGCCCACTATGGAAGCCCATCATGCTCAAATGTCCCACAGGAAGGACAGGAACCACCTCCCTTTTCATGTCCTGCTTGGGATAGAAACCTGTGGCCTCAGCAAGCAAGGCTCTTAGGCCGCCTTCTGAATGGAACCCCTGGGAGGATGGTCAGAAGGGCCGCCCAGCCTTGCCTGCAGAACCCAGGCCTGCTGGAATGGAGGATGTCACTAAACTGGCCAAGCCCTAGGGGAGAGGAGTAAAGCCAGGAGACTTGGCCCCAAAGCACAGGCACTGTCTGGTTTCAGTCTGAGCTGGCTCTTCCTCCATCCCCACTCTCCCCAACCCTTGCGCTTCCTCCTGACCCCACAAACCCCAACCCTGAGTGTGTTTTAACCTCCTCTGCCATCCACTTTTCTGCTCTGGGCTCCACCAGAACACCGTGATGCGTGCAACTTCTGTCTACCCTGCTCCAAAACCTTCTCTGGCTCTCCATTGCCCCAAGACAAAACTGGAGATCTTATCCCAATCTGCAAGCCTTTCACAGTCAGACCCACCCACTGCCCTGCCTCCTGTCCCTCCATTCTCCCTACTCCAGCAAACAGCTGACAAACCACAGCTCACTAAAGCCAGGCACTGTCACAAACGTCACTTTTACTCTCTTCCCTGGCTACATTTATGCCAATCCTTCAGCCCACAGTCAGAATTACAGCTAATAATTCTCATTTGCTGATAATTCTCATTTGCTGATAATTCTCATTTGCTTATTTTCTTTTCAACTACATCTATTCTGCTTGTTAACCCATCAGATTAACACATTTTTTATTTCAATACTTACATTCTTCCCTTCTAGAACTTCAGGCTTTTAAACATCTCCCCGTTCTTTTCTCATAATGTGCTATTCTTGTCTTATCAATCCTAATCTTTCTTTTGAACTTTGAAAATTAAGCTCACCTAATTTTAAAGTCCTTTTAAAATGAGTCTATTCTCTGTAGTTTTTCAAGCAGCTTTAGGGCCCTCTCGGGAAGACGAGTTTCCTGCTGGGTGTGGTGGTGCACCCCTGTAATCCCCAGGAGCTCAGGAGGCTGAGATAGGAGGATCATGAGTTCAAAGCCAGCCTCAGTGTCTTAGCAAGCCACATAGCCACTTAGTTAGACCCTGACTCAAACTAAAATATAAAAAAGGGCTAGGGATGCGGCTCAGTGGTTAAGTACCCCTAGGTTCAATCTTCAGTACCCCCCCAAAAAAAGAGAGACGAGTTTCCTGTGTGGTTTGTTAATTTTGAATTTGAGTTTGCTGGGAATTTTCATCTGGGCCCCATGCAGGCTCTGGGATATGAACAGTTTGGGATTTGCTTCTTTTGGATCCCCTGAAAACACAGAGCCTCCAGGGAGAAGGTCCCAGTCCTGTAAGGAGTAGGAACAGGAACCAGCCTCTCTGCATAAAGCCAGAGCCAGGAAGGAAGTGTCCATCTGTGTATAGAGGCTCTACCAGCACAAGTGCCTGCCAGCTTGGAGCACAGTTTGGAATCAGGGAACTTGCCTGAGCTCTGGGAAGGACACTGAATCATCCCCCTGACCCTGGAGCCCAAGCCTGCACTGCCCAGTCATCAGAATGAAGAAGCCCTGAGCCAGGAAACTGGGCCAGACTGTGATGCTTTGATGAATCTGGGTGATGAACATGTGAAAATTTGTTGTCCTCGACTCTCTACTTTCACATACGTTTAAAATATTCCATGAAAAAAAAATGTTTATATTAAAAATACTATAACAAGTGTTGAAGGCATGAATCTGATCTCTAAATATTCTGAATTAGTTGGCTTTGATTCCAGCTCCCACTCCAGTTTTTGACTTCAGCTCCTTGCTTCTGACACCTGGGAATTTCCCCATTAGCTTTAGCTTTCAAGCTCAGCCATGTAATTTAAACGTGTTTTCTTGGCATATTTTATCTAGCTTGGAGGGGAGAGGAAGGTTTCCTCGTATCTACCGAATCTGACAAACCGGCTACATAAAAGTCCTTTCCCCTGAACAAACCCTAACTCATCCTTCAAAGCCCCCATTCAAATGTCCCCTCCTCAGAAGTCTTCTGCACATGCCACCTAGGTGGCTAGGTACAAACTCTCTACCATCCACCAGGCTCCCACAGTACCCCCTGTGCCTGAGCGGTGATCTGATGAGCCATCAACAGAGGGAACCTACCTGAGGGCAAGGACTGAGTCTGGGCAGAACCCAGCATGGGGCCTGCCAAGCGGTAGGTTGAGAAGCAGCTGCCCCTTTAGATGTGGGTTATGGGGGATTCCAAAATTGCAAGACCCAAGAAAATTGCAAAAGCCATAATTCTGCGGTGGGCTGTCACAGAGGCTAAGCTATGGTTCTTTCAGGTGACCCAGGAGCCTGGTCTGAGCAAGCAGCCAAGTGCAAGGGGAATGCTGAAAGTGGGCCCTTCCCAAACCAGTGATGTTCTGGTCCCAAGGGGAAACAGCAAGGGCAGGCCCAGGCCTAACCTTCAGTTACCCCCCACCCTGCCTCCCAGCCCAGCAGCCCCTTGTGCCCACAAATAAGCAGGCCGCCACTCCCAGCCCTGGCCCTTTGATCCGGGCAAGCACCAACACCCAGCTGGCGCCCTCCACACCGGCTCCAACCTTATCAGGCTTGGGGAAGAGACAGGTGCCTGGGGCACAGGCCAATTAGGTGACTTGTTGAGTTACCCACTGAGTCACATCCTGGTCTAGTACGACTGGCTTCAATGGCCAAAGAGGTAAGGATACTCGGGGAACCATCCCAGGGGTGCCAGTTGTGGGTGGCAGGCTAAAGGCCACAGGGTAAGGACTCACACAAGAGAGTCTATGAATGCTGGAAATTCTCACCAAGCCCAGAAATCTCTCCCACCCCGCTGAGATGCCAGACATGTGGACTCCCCCCCAAGCCAAGTGGGCTGCCACTACAGAGGCCTCCTGGGTCCCTATTCCAGGCCTGCTACTCTCTCACCATGAGACCTTAAGCAAGTTGGTTTGCTCTCTTGACCTGTCTCTTTGTTGGGCAAGTGAAGCCAGCAAAAGCTGTGTGGCCACTGGAAGACCCAAAAGAGATGATGCTTGTGGGTGATGTGTCTACATACGCTGGGGATATAGCACATTTGGTAGAGTGCTTGCCTTGTATGCACAAGGCCCTGGGTTCAATCCTCAGCACTACCAAAAAGGAAAAAAAAAAAGTGCAGAAGGAACCAGAACACTGACCTGCACAGCTGTCTTGGGGCCAATGCCCCCCACCCTCTCCCTGGAAGGCTCTGTGGCCTTGAACATGTTTATGTAGGGGTGTTAAATGGAGGAGGATCAGGGTAGAGCCTCCTTCCAGATCAGTCAGCAAGGCCAGAACAATGAGGCTCAGGGGCTGCGAGCTGGATGACTAGGGTGACGGGGCTCTCCCCTGCCCCTTCCTCACCAGCTTGGCATCCTACTTCCTCCCCAGATCCCACCAGCTTGAACCCATCTTCTTGGTCAGTGCTGGTCACTGTGTGCAGGGCCCAGGAGGCTGGAGGGAGCTGTCCCAGGCTGTGTGGCAGGCTGACTTATTCTGGCACAGACAGGGAGGCCCAGGAAGGAGCAGGGGAGGGGGTTGGGCTCCTGGCCTGGATAGAGGCAGTGTCTGCCAGGGCAGGGACCTAACCACTTGTGGGGGACGCTGAGCCACATGACCTTGCTCCAACCTCGCTTAGTAAGTCTCATTTATTAAGACTGAGCCCAGGAGCCATTATATCCCCTCTCTTTCAGCCCCAAGACCCCATCTGGGATGTAAGGACAGGTGGACTGAGTGGCTGGGGCACTCTGAGCTCAAGGAGGCATTGTACATACTGGAATGCTACCTAGACAGGTCAGGCAGGTTCCTGGACAGAGCTGGCACATTCCATCCCCTCCCTCCTAGGAACCTCAAGCTGGGGAAGGGGTTCACAGACTCAAATGCACATCAGGGATCTTCTCCCACACATCTGGCTAGGCCTCACAGCTAAATGGAGTCCAGAATCAAGGGTCCAGAGATAGGCATTAGGCTAGGGTCACACAGCAAGGCTGGGGCCACATCAGGACTAGACCTCCTCCCCTAGCCCTGGGATAAAGCACTAGATTGAATCTCCACCAAGGCAGCCAGGACCTGCGGAGCATGACCAGCAATAGTAAGAACCAGTGGACAGGCCAGGGAGCCAGGGCCTCAGTCCCTTGGGGTCGTGGTGGGGCAAGAACCCGGGGGGACAAGGGAGACACCGTCTCTTCACAGAGGGAGGGGCCAATAGGCTGGGATAACTGCTCAATGGCTTCCCACATAGCCCTTGCTCAGCTTATAGCGGCCTATTGGGGCTCTGCCCTACCTCTAGCAGTCCATTTTCCCTTGAGACTCCAAGGGAAAATGGGGCAGGGACTCTCAAGCCTCAGTTTCACCCAGGCCCCAGGTTCTCCGTCTCTTGCCCGGGTTTGGGAACCTTCAGGGGTTGACCAGGTGGACTCTTTCACTTTGCCATCTAAGAGGTGGTTCCCAGGGTTAATGGCAATGGAAGGAATTGGGAATTGGGGCAGGAGATGGAAATGGTCACATTGGTTCACTGGCATTGTCCAACCCACTCATCTAAGGAGGTCCCTTCATCAGCCTTGGGAAGGGACCCCAATCACTAGGTCTCAGTGAGACCCTAGGACACAAAAAGGTCACACAGGGTTTGGGCCCTTGGCCTCGGTGTGTCTGTCTCCCAAGCCCCTGGGGCAAGTGGTATGTGCTACAAGAAAAAGCAGCAAAGGCTTGGACAAGTGCCATTTGTGGGTGGCAAGGGTGAGATCTGATGAAAAGCCCGTGCTGCCTCTGGGAGTCAGGACTCAGGGAAGAAGAACCCTCGGCCAACAGGAGGAGATGCCAGCACCTGGGCAGGTCGCAAAGGCGGGAGGTGGCCTCACCTGACTGCAGCAAGCCAGCGCCTCGGTCCTTGACCCCAAAGTGCTGCTGGATGTCCAGAAGGACACCTAGAGAGGGAGACAGAGGATGTTTATCAGCAACGTGTAACACCTGGGTACCCCATCACCCCACCCCATCTAGGAGACCCCTCAGCCCAGCCCAGCCCAGCCCAGCCTCTTTTCCCACCTTCAAAGCCCAGCTAGGTGCTACCTCAGAACCACCCTGCTATGACCTCCCCGCTGCCCAGGCCTCCCTCTTGGCCCCACTGGGCCTCCCAGGTGCAGCCTGGGGATGGGGCCCCACCCCAGTGTAGGGGCCCACAGTGCAGAGAAGGGTGAGGCTGCCCTGTGGTCACTCCACCCTGGGGGCAGCCACACCTCCTATCTGCCAGCCCAAGCCTTTTGCCCACCTGTGGCCGAACCCTGGCTCAGACACAGGGACCTAAACAACAGGTAGGCACGGGCCCAGCCCTCGGGGAAACCACAAAGCCCAAAGGGCAGGGGTGACTCCAGGCGTATATACAGACATGAGCGCACACACGCTAGCTCCAGCTGCCCTCCAGATTAAAACCAGGACTCCCTGTTTGTCCAACCATAGGAGGTAGGATGCAGTCTGAAGCACGTGGTGCTCCAGGCCTGCTTTTTTGGGGAAAGGGAGTTCTTGAGACCATGCCTGCTCCCAAGTCCCAGCTACCTCCCCTGTCCTCTTAGAGCTCTGTCCGTCAAAGGGGAACCTGGAAGCCTTGAAGCCACCCACAGTTGCCCACAGACAGGCAGACAGACAGACCCAGGCTACGGGAGGCCCAGCAGAATCCTGGGCCCCGCCCCGCCCCGCCAGCTCTTAGCCACCACTCCTGAATCAGCCCCTGGCCCCACCAGCCCCAGGGGCCCCACCTCAGCTTATCTCTGAGGACAGCAGGATCTGGGGGGCCACAGGTCTCAGCCCCCTTCCTGAGAAGGGGGTGGGGGAAAAAAGAGACAGGGCCTTGCAGGGGACAGAGGCCTCTGGGGGACTCCCAGAGCTCTTGGTGAGGACAACAATGACGGCCTTATACGTGATGGTAGTTTACATTGCTGAGCATTAAGTTATTCATTTGTTAAAGCGTCATATAGCCTAATCAGGCAGGTGCTATTATCTCACTTGCCAGATGAGGAAACTGAGGAGAGGAAGTCCACTTATGGGTTCAAAGTCACACAACAGGGAAGCGGGGCAAAGCAGAACCCCCCGAGCACTGTATCGGGGTCCAGTCTGGCAGCTGGGGCTTGGGATTCAAAAGACACGGAGAGGCTTGAATATTAGGTTCCTCTCAAGACCCAGGCTGGGAAGCTGAGCAGTTTTCCAGCTGCAGGGTCAGACCCAGCTGGTGTTCTGGCAGTCTGACAGCCCAGAGAAACTGGCCTCCTCCTTGTTAATGCCCTGAGTGAATTCACCACAATTACCCTAATGAAGAGGCTGTGTGAGGCTCAGTTAATGACTTAATAACCAAAGCCTAATGGGGCAACAGTCTTGCCTTCAAGGTGGAGGCCAGGGGCCAGTCCTGGGCTGGTAGGTCCCAATGGGCCTCTGGGCCTGGGTCAGGGCACTTCAGCATCCCAGTTGGTGGCCCTGCCATCCATAGGCCCACTGCTATTCCTTTAAGGTTATTTCAGTTGCCTCCTCTTCTAAGTAGTCTTCCCTGATTTCTCCCCTTTCCTCATCCTAAATGAGTTACAGTGTCCCATCTATGTCCCCAGCCCCATCTATGTCCATCCTAGCTTTGGTACTGCTCTTTAGGACAAGTTAGGATTCTATAGGGAAGACACACAGGGACCCAGTGTGGCCAAAAGCTAAGAGACAATATTTATTGCTTTTTGCTAACTTCAGGGCACAGTGAGGCTCTAAGGATGGCATTTCTATCCTTGGCATGCATGCTGGTATTTGTAATTATCATTTCCATTCTGCATATGAAGAAACCAAGGCTCTAAGACCCAAAACTCTCTGTCATGCAGCACATTAGTTTTTGGAGGTCTGAAAATATAGATAAAAAACAAACAAACTCCATTTCCTCCCACTACACACTCATAACAAACTGCTTCTCTGACCAAACTGTGGGGGGTGGGGGTCCCCACACATCAAATAGGCAATTAACTCTGCAGCAGACACCAGCTGGGTATTCTCTAATTCCACTCGTTTCTGACACTATCTACCCAAGACAGCATCAGATCCCCAAAGCAGAGGACTCAGCCCCAAGACCACCCCCCCCCCACTTTAGATGCCCACCACAGCCCCAGGCTGTTTTACCTGTATAAATTGGGGTTCCCACGATCCTCTCCTTGGGTTTGATCAATTTGCTATAGCAACTAACAGAACTCATTTGCTTGGTTTATTATTATTATTTAAATATTTTTAGTATAGATGGGACATATTTATTTTTATGTGGTGCTGAGGATCAAATCCAATGCCTCACCCATGCTAGGCAAGCGCTCTACCCCTGAGCCACAATCCCAGCCCCTCGCCTGATTTATTATAAAGGACATCACAAAGCACACAGATGAAGGGATGCTGGAGAACATGGAGCTTCCACGTCCTCTCCAGGCTCACCCGCCTGCAGGAACTTCGGCACTTCCAAATCTGGGGCTTTGGGGTTTTATGAAGGTTTCATTGTATAGACACATAGTCACAGCTGATTATATCTTGGCCAGGTGTGATCAGCTCAATCTTTAGCACCTCTCACCTCCCTGGAGGTTGAAGGTAAAATACTGAAAGACCCAACCCTTAGCCTTCCCTGCGACCTGCCCCTATCCTAAAGCTACCCAGGGACCAGAGGGCATCAGTCATTCATTAGCATAAAGAGACTGATCATTTTGAAGATTTCCAGGATTTTAAGAGCCCTATGCCGGGAGGCAGGAAGAAGACCAAACACATTTTTCTCAATATCCACCCAGGGTCTGCTCCTGAAAACCAAAGTTTGCTCTTCTGCCACACTACCTCTTCATGCTTTGCTCTTGTCCCCAGCCCACAGCCCAGCACATAGCTGGACCTCAGGGACTCTCTGTGGGGCAGATGCACAGATGGACGGGTGGCCATGAACTGGGCACGGGACATGGTGAGTCAGCTCCAGAACACAGAACAGGGACTGTCACAGTTTTGGTAGATGAAAGGATGGGTGGAGTTGGGAGTTGGTAGGAGAGTAAAAACATCCCCAAGGCCCAGGACTGTGGGTCTCTATCCACAGCTCAAAGGAAGGACGTGGGTTGGAGGCAACCAGAGCTCACAGTTCCACAGCCAAAGCATTCTTGCTTCCTCCCTGCAGCACAGCAACTGGACCCTTCCCCATCCATTGATTTCAAGGCCCAGCATTTGCCTCTGCCTCCAGGAAGCCTTCCCTGACTTCTTCCCCCACACAGTTCTTAGTAAGGGGAAGAAATATTTCTCCACATCCAGGTAGGCATCCAAGGCCCCTGGGAGCTCCTGGGCAGTCTAGAACCCTGGACATAGGAAACCCTGGATCCCTACCACCACCCATTTTACCATCAGGAGGGAGCATAGCCTTGAACTCCACCTGAACTCCAAGAAGAGGGCCAGAGAGCAGGACCTTTGCAGGCTGTGAGGCCCATGGCCAGGCTCTGTCTGGATGAGGCCATGGCCACAGGAGGGCAAGATCCTGCTGGCTGCTGGCACGGGAAGCGTGTGTCACAGCAGCTCGGCCGTCGTCTCACATTTTCCTCCAGGGCCCCAGCCTGGCTGGGCCCACACACCCCCGCCCTTCTTGACCACAGCCTTATTTTTAGCCTCTTTCCTGGAGGCTGAGGTTTGGTGGGTCACAGGACGGGCCTCACGCCCAGGAACAGCTTCCCACAGCTCAGGCCAAGCCAAGACCCCAGCCCCACCATCTTGGGGACATGCAAGGTGGGGCTCCCACCCCAGAGGCAGCCCCCAGCCAGCCCAGCCCACAAGGCCAGCCTCTCCAGGCAGCCACCCCTAATCCACATCCTGAAAGGCTCTCTGGCCCCAGGGTCCCCATCCCTCCAGGACACATTCTGGAACCACAGAAGGCCCCCGAGTTTTCTCATCCACTCACACCAGTCTTGCCCATCCTGGCTCCCTCCCCCGAGGCGGGGGTCTCTGTTATCTGAGGCCCACTCTCTCCAGTCCTGCAGAGATCCCACCCCATCAGCCCCTGACTTGGGCCTGGGTTTTCATCCTCCCCTTGATTTTTGTCTCCCACACAGCAGCCCAGACACCTGCTCACATCTCGCTCACCCCACCTATGAGGACAACCTTGATCTGTCACCTTCGGCCAATACTCCTCCTCCCTCTTCCTACAGAGTGGAAGTTGTTGTTGTTGAACCAGGGATTGAACCCAGGGGTGCTTACCCACTGAGCCACATCCCCAGCCCTTTTTAAAATATTTATATTTAGAGACAAGGTCTCAGTGAGTTGCTTAGGGCCTCACTAAGTTGCTGAGGCTGGCTTTGAACTTGTGATCCTCCTGCCTCAGCCTCTCACACCACGTGTGCCACCATGTCCAGCTCAATGGAAGCTCTTGAAAGAGTTCTCTCCCCCAATTCCGTGTCCTCACCTGCATTACTGCCCTGAGGCCAGCCGCCTCTGTGCTCATCTCCACAGACTCTCATGCCTCCATTTCTCAGCCTCCTGGACTCTCATTCCACAGCTCTCCAGCTGGTCCCCTTCTCTGAGCGGCACCAGTGCAGCACCCAAGCCGAGTACCTGGCAGTCAGCTGTTACCTTCTCCCTGCCTCCCTGAGCCCCAGGAATAGGCCCCAGCAAGCCGTCTCTTCTTCACCAGCCAGCCTCCTCCCCAGCCTCCTCGCCTCCAGCCTCTGCTGACCCAGCCACATCCCTCGTGCAGTTAGATCTCATCAGCACTAAGCAATCGCCAACTAAGTTGTAGGCCCTGAGCTGGGGTTCTGGAGCCCTCAAGGCCATCTCTGAACTCAAGGAGCTAATGCTGTGGCCTTGTGGGTGTCATCTCTTGCCACGCCTCAAGTCACCCAGGACTTTCTCAAGATCTACTGCCAGGCCCCTGGTTCAGCAATGCTAACAGGGCACATATTTATGTGAACTGAGTGCTTCCTGTGTGGCAGACACAGTCTGAAGAGCATTAGCTCATTAAGTGTGACTGCCCAGTAATGCACAGTGGCTCCCCAATCGCTGTCTGAATAAAGTCCAGGGCAACAGAGCCCTGGAGGCCCCCAGGATCTGGCCCTAACCCAGCCAGAGCAGCCACTATCTGGGCCTCCATTTCTTCCTGGGTAAATAAAGAGGTTAGGAACTTCAGCGGTGCCCAGGCCTGCCCGAGAATCCCAATCCCCCTTAGAGAGGGTGCTTGTTAGAATATAGCCTCCTGGGCCCCACCTAGGTCTGCAGAATCGCCCAGAAGGGAGGCCCCTGTGACTTGCCCATCACAGTCTGCAGCTCCAAAACCCAACTACCTGCGTCCTCTTCCTGCCCCATCCATTTCTGCCTCATCCTCCAGGGCCCAGATCCAAGGTCATGCCTACCAGGGTGCCCCCTCCCTCCTCTGAGGCTCTTGATAAAGTGGACCCTAAAGGGGCACCCCAGAGCTCGATGGCCTCTGGCCCTGATTCACCCAGAGGGCTAGTTCCAGATACTCATGGAGAGCACCCATCACAGCTGGGTGGCCCCAAAAGAGTAGAGTCCAGCTCTAGCCAGGTCCAACCTGCTGACATGACGGAGTCCTTGAAAGGCCAAGGGGTAAGAGAGCACTGACCTTGGGAGCACTAGCTCAGACAACCTTGGATATCGGGTGCAGAAAGCAAGATCCTGAGGTCTCTTCCTGTCCACTCAGCAGGAACAGGCCCCTGGGTGCTCAACCTTGTTCCCCCACATTCCCCAAGCACTGTCTTTATCACCACCCAGTCCCTCCTCCTGAACCTCTCTCAGAGCAGCAGGCAGCTGAGCTGAACTGTCAAGAGCATAGGCTTCAGAACAAGACCATCTGGGTTTTACACCCCGATTTTTCCACTTTCCCTGCTGTGTGACCTTAGTCAGTTAAACTACTTAACCTCTCTGACCCAGTTTGCTCCTCTGTAATATGACTTGGTTTCAAGACTGTTTTCCACAGGGTTGTTTTGAGGTTCCCGTCGTTTAATCCACCTAAAGTTTTTACAACAGTGGCCGGCACATGGTAGGTACTCAATAAACGTCACAAACGTTATCAGTCATCATTAACTAATGGCACAGGAACAGCCCCAGTCAAGAATGTGGAACCCTCCCCTCGGTTTTCTGTTCTCCAAAATGGGAGCAGGCACTTAGAAAGACGGACCCTAGGGACCTGAAGGGATGGACTGCTGCCATCGGTCAATCCCTCTCAGAGGGACCCTGTCCTCCTGTGGAGGCCTCAGCGCTGGCTCAGTTTTGCCCCCACTCCAGCTCTCAGCCACAGCTCCCACCCCTGGTAATTACAGGGGCCTAAGAGCCGGGCTCTGCTGACCTTGCTTGGGATGGCGAAGGCCGGGAAACCACAGCCTGGCCCCTCCGGCAACCCCACAGCCAGGGGCCCGCCAGGCAGTCCCTGAGCCAGGGACCCCAGCTCCCAAGCACACACACTCACACCTGCCCTGTGATCTGCCTCCTGTCTCCAGCGACAAGCCGAGTGACCCCTTCTCTGAGCTTCTGGTTGCCCTGCTGTGTCCATTCCTGCATCTCAACTGAGTTTGCTTTAAATGGGCCAACCCTCCCCCCCCCCCAAGCCACTCTACAAACCTGTCATTCATGTCTCTGTAGGCACCATGAAGATGAGGCCCTCCAGAGCTTTTGGCCCCTTGGAAGAACACCCCATCCCCACCCAAAAGCCCTGCCTGCAGACCCCACCAGCCCCAGAGAGGCACCATCCCCGGAACCCAAGAGCCCCCCCCCCTCCTCCCAGCCACTTCTCTCTGCCTAGAGTGGGCGGGGCCCACAGCCCGGCCTCTGGTCTGTGGTTCTAGCCTATCATTTGGGGCCAGCTTTCCTGGAACCAGACTCTGCCTTAGCAATTTGGGGGCTCTGCATAGCCACTCCTTCCCAGCTCAGCCTCCCAGCCCTGTCCTGGCCCAGGGACTCCCCAGATCACCGGGAGTCTGGAACAAGGTGGCCATAGCCTTATTATGACCCTCAGGGGATGTAACTGGTACGTTCACCGACCCAGGATAAAGCCAGGGCACAGGGACAGAAAGGGTAGGGGGGAGATAAAGGCCCCTCAGAGTGGCGCAGGTCAGGCCCTCACACCCTAAACCTGCTCTGGTGTGTGGCTTCAGTGGCGGAGGAGAGCAGAGACCCCGGCTCCCACTTCTCGGGTGGAAAACTGAGATTCAAGTGAATGGACAGAGCCTGAAGGATCAGGCACGAGCTGTCCTCCAAGCTCCTAGACCTGGCTGTGTTGCCACCCTCAGCTAGAAACTTCTAGAAAAAAGGCAGCACCTGGCCCCCGCACTCAACACCCATGCCAGTTCCCCTCAAATGAGGGCTAGTAATGGTTTTGTGCCCAAGTAACCACCACTGCCCAGGCACAGCCCTCCACAGTTTTCAAAGCCTAAGCATGCTCCTGGCCCCAGGGACCCCAGCCAGCACGCCATGCTCAACAGTGAATGGCCACAGAGACCTGACAGAACTAGGTGCAGGGAGACCCTAGCAAGGTCTCCAGGTGGGGAGAAGACTGAGGAGGAAGCAGGTCAGGGCCCTGTCCTCCAGCTCCAAACTCTAGCTCATGGATTAACTCTACCTATTTCTTGATCTAATTTCCATTCTTCTGCCCTCAGACACTGGTTCTCCAGGATTCCATTCACCCACCTCTCAGCCACCTGGAGAGGACCAGGCCCAGAGCAGACCAGTGCTGTCCTTCACAAGGCCTCGCTGGGTGACCCAGGCCCAGCCCTGTGCCCTCAATGCCTTATCTGCAGAGGAGACAGGGCAAAGACGCCACTGTGCCCTCCTAGATGTCTGGAAGTCACTCTTCCCAACATGGGGGTGGGGTTGACCCATTGTCAAGACTGAGGACAGGGCAGACAAGGACTGCCTTGGACGACTTCCTCTCGTTTCCTTCCTGGAGACATGAGGCCCGAGGCTCATTGTGTGCCCTGGGCTGGACAAAAGGGCAGCACCAGTCACTGGCAGAGAAGCCCTGGCCTCAGCAGCAGTGGCCTGGCCCTTAACCTATCCAAGCCAACAAATGTCCTTTCCACCCACCCTGCGGTCAGACAGGACTGGGTCAACCCAAGTCTACCACCCAAGCCTGGGCCAGCCTCACATGCATGCTGGGGTCACAGATAGATGGCCCCTCAAGGCTGGAGGGAGATGGTGACCTTACATGGGGACAGGAGCTGTGATGGAAGCAGAACAAGATGCAGCCAAAAACCAAGAGTTAGAGGCTGGGGGTGTGGCTCAGTGGCAGAGCACTTGCCTAGCATGTGAGAGACCCTAGGCTCCATCCCCAGCACCACCAAAAAAGAAAGAAAGAAAGAAAGAAAGAAAGAAAGAAAGAAAGAAAGAAAGAAAGAAAGAAAGAAAGAAAGAAAACAAGAACAAACAAACAAACAAACAAATAAAACCCAGTGTTAAGTGCCTAGTTCCATCCAGAGAATTGGAGAAGCCCTCCTGGAAGGGGCGCAGAACACTACCAGGACCCCCCAGGGCAAATGGAGGCTGGCAGCTCCTGGGGAACAGACCTGATTATCCTGGGGGAGAGAGATGCAAGCACAGCCAGCAAAGCAGACAAAAGTTCCGGATACCAAATACCCCATGAGGACCTGACCACAGCAAGAGAGGGACAAAATCTCTATTCAGGGGCTGGGGATATGGCTCAAGTGGTAGCGCACTCGCCTGGCATGCGTGAGGCACTGGGTTCAATCCTCAGCACCACATAAAGATAAAATAAAGATACTGTGTCCACCTAAAACTGAAAAATAAATATTAAAAAAAAATCTCTATTCAGGGATCGGGGGCGGGGGGGGTCAGGATCTCCCTTGAGTCACACAGCAAAACCAGCAGCAGCAAGAAGCTCAGCCCCAGAGACACTCAGGGCCCAAGAGGGAGCCCAACCCCAGAATCCTGGGGCTCTGGAAGTGTTATTTGCCTCCCCTTTTTCTTCTTTTTTTGGTGTTACTGGAAAATTGAACCCAGGAATACTCTTCCACTGAACTGCACCCCACCCCAAAGTCCTTTTTAATTTTTATTTTGAGACAGAGTCTTGCCAAGTTGCCTAGAACTGGCCTTAAACTTGTGATCCTCCTGCCTCAGCCTCCCGAGTTGCTGGGATCATAGGCGCGAGCCACCATGCAGCTTGCCTCCCTTATTCTTATCTGTCTCTCAAGATTTCAGTCCCCCACACCCAAGCAGAAACAAAAGCCACTTCTTTTTGTGGAAGGGTCTAGGGAAGGGATGAGGAGCTCTGTCCCTGGGCAGCTCTGTCTAGGGCAGCCTCACTCCCAGGACAGGCTGTGAACTGCATGCAGTCAGTAGCCTTCCTGCCCCAATCACAAAATGGGAAACGGAGGCTTAGGCCAGGGATGTGTCTGGCGCGGGGTCCCAGGCTAGGTGAGCCTCATGGCATTGCCTCCGACAGGTCAGCAGCACAGTAGGGGTGCTGGCAGAAGCAGCAGGAAGTGCCTGGAGAGAGAAGCAGCCTTGAGGGAAAGGGCAGCTGGTGATCAGTCACTGTGGCCTCACCTGAGCACGTCCTCTGCCAGAAAGGTGATCAAGATGCTCCACCCCTCGGCCCTTAGCTGGGACTTCCCCACTGTACAGACATGGCAATGACCAGGACAGGGCCACTCAAAGGAGCAGGGCGGGGACTGTGTTTATCCTTAAGGTGATGACTACCTATCTCGTGGATAACCACACAGTCACTAGGCTCTAGGACTGGCTTGGTACCTATGTGAAAGACCCTAGGCCTCAGTTTCCCCATCCGTCAGCTCCTGATAGACTCTATTGGACATAGGGAAGAAAGCCACTAGGAGAATGAGCCCCAACCTGACAGCTCCTCCCCGTCTGTATTCATCGAGGCCACTCAGGGGAAGCCCCCTGAGCCCCAGCTCCTGGCTGGGTCCCTGGGCTCATCTCTCCTTCTGGGTTTGTGTTAGTGAGTGGTTGCCATGGAGACTGGTCTCAGCTTCTTTGGCAGAAAAGGACTCCCCCAGGGCAGGGCTCTGCCTCTTATCACCAGCCCCCACTCCGCCCAACTCCAATGCCCAGTGTGTGGTGGGCTGGATCAAAGGGAAAGAAAATAGGTCTTGAGAAGGGAACAGGTGCCTCAGAAAAGTTGGGAAAGAATCTCAATTCTCCAATAGTCATTCACCAACCATAATTAGGGCCTGGACCAGCTCCCTCTTGCTGGGCCTGGTTCCAGGAGCAAAATGCTACCACCTACACCCTCAGTTCTGCTTCCATTTTACAGATGGCAGAATGGGATCCCGGGGGCAGAGGCCGCTCTGGCATCAGGAAGCAGAGCTGGGAAGGGAGCGGCTGCTTACGACCCTCTCCTGAGGGGCTTCCTCCTTCCTCTGACCTGGCAGCCATGGGGGGCTCAGAATACACAGTGGGTGGCTGCTGGGTTGGCAGAGCGGAGGGAGCCACGTGCCCTAAGGGAACTCAAACTGCCTGAACTAAATGGAACCCAAATTCACCTGTCCAGGAGGGCTCTTTCCCTGGCCAGCAGAATCTCTGAGCTTCCAGATCAGAAGCAGGGGACATGCCCTACCTCCACCCAAGGTTCCTGGAGCTAGAGGGCCTGCTGCATTGGGGCATGATATGTGACCCTGGGAAAGTTCCTTTGTTCTAGGCATCAGTCCCCATCTGCACAAGGAGGTAGAGGGAAGGATTTAGATGAGATTTCTAGACTACCTCAATTTCATCCAACCAAAGCAATGCTCAAGAAGAAAAGGGAATGGGTGCCTGGGCCTCCTCACCTGGGTCTGAGGCCGGCTGCCCTCAGGGGGTTCTCATGGGGAGGTGGAAAGACCATAATTAACAGGATCGCTGGGTGGCGCTGGGAATGCTAGGGCAGAGGCAGAAGCCACTGGGTTCCCAGGATAGAGCCCAGCCCTGGTGCAAAGGGAGGAGCTAGCAAAGGTGTCTGAAAGGGACTATCACAGAGAAATGGGAAGGACATTCTAGCTGGGGACACAGCTTGAGCCTCTGCATGAAAGAGAAGGCAGCTGACATTTGTAAAGCCTTCAGAGCTATCTGGCCTAGTCCCAGGTGCTTTGGATACATTCTCATTCATTCCACACAGCCCAGGAGGTTGAGATGATCCCACAGAAGGCTCAGGTGATGGCTGCAAGGTCACGCAGCTGGCCAAGCTGAAGAGCGTGGACTCTAGACCAGTTATTGTCCACGCTGGTGACCCCCAGCCAGCTGGTGACTGTCCACTGTGACACTGACATGTGCTGAGAAGGTAAATTATGCACTGGATTTCAAAGACAGTATGAAAAAATGCAAAATATCCCAGTAATCATTTGATATTAATACACATTGAAATATGTTGGATACATTAAGTAAAATATATTATTATTTAATTGTATCTTATTTCTTTTATAATCTGGTTACCAGAAAATTTGAAACTAATGTGGCTTGCATTATATTCCTCTTGGACAGAGTTGGTCTATACCATAAAATAAAGAAATGCACAGGATAAATATAAAGGAGAGTGGGAATTCCTTCCTTCTTTGATGGGGCCCAGTTGTGAGGTTCTCAGAGTCCAAGTGGGCAAATATCAAAGGTGACTGAACAGCAGAGTACCTGCATCCTGCCTCTGTCCCAGGAGCCAACAGGTAGACACAGGCCCTGGCACAAGGAACATAAAGCCATAGTAATTTTACCATAGAGACGGTTAATGTTCCTAAAAAACTGAACTTGGGGGCAGTGGGAGGGAAGTGTCACATAAAGAGAGAGGTAGCCAGGCTTATCCGGAGAGGAAATCAGCACATGTTATGTGCTGGGGGCGGGGTGGTGCATGAGCCCCAGCCCTGGGCCTCCACAGGGCAGGATGCACAGCCCAAGCTGGGTGTTTGCCCAGGGCTTTCCGGGCCTTCCTCCCCACTGCCCCACACCCCTCTTAGTCACCTATTCCCATCCCCCTGACCAATTCACCAGAAATTAGCTATCTTGTTCCCCCATTCTGACAGTCTAACCCATGTAGAGGTAGGAGCAGATAAGCACCAGAACTCCTGATCCCACCCTCTCCCCCTGGCAGAGTCAGTTCCCTCAAGAATGTCAGAGGGGGTGGTCTAGAGCCAGAAAAAAAAAAAATGAGTCGGAAAGTGTTACAGTCTCTCCTCAGCTGGGAGAGAGTGGGGAGACCTCCAGACAGACTTACTATTAGATCTAACACCACCTTTGTTGTCCACCTTTGGGGCCATCTTGGATGAGGGCCTGTCCAAGGGCCTTGATTCCCCCATCAAGGTGTACAGAAGGTATACAGAAGCCTACTTTGCACCAATTACAAGTCCCTGATATTCTCTGACTTTTCCCCACAGGGTGGCAGCTAAGCTCCTAGGCAGAATGGCACAAGTATGACAGGGTCGGTACACTGGGGTGTTTTTGTTTGTTTTGGTACTGGGGATTGAACCCAGGAGCACTTTTTAATTTTTTATTTTGAGGCAGGGACTTGCTAAGTTACTGAGGTTCTCACTAGGTTGCTGAGGTTGGCCTTAAACTTGCAATCCTCCTCTCCTGCCTCAGCCTCCCGAGTCCCTGGAATGATTTACAGGCATGCGTCACCACACCCAGAATTTGGGGAGTACTCAATACTGCTCCTGTTCACCAGATCAAGGTAAGAGTCTCTTGGAGATAGCTCAACCCATTGGAGTACTGATACCACTAGAACCTACTTCCAACTCTCCCCAGTGGAGGGACAGAGAGCCCAAAGGGTTTTGCAAGCATGAATTGGGAGAAAGGGAAGCTTCTGCTCTCCCATTAGAGTTTTTCCCTTACACTTGATACAACTCCATTCAACAGACAAGAAACTAAGGCCCAGAGAGAGGAACACCCAGGTGGCATGTATTTAATAATTCACTTGCCAATCATCCCTAAATTTTCTTTAGAGTCTATCCTAAACCTCCCCTTTGTTCTGTGGTGGCAGGTTCTGGACTAGCATGTCAAATATCCAGAACTGCTCTCCTCCTGCAGGGAGCCTCCACCTATGCCACCCTGGCCAGATTCCTTTCCTCTCAGCACTATATCATTCCCAGTCGGAGGCCCATCCATCTAGAGCAAGTCCCTACTTCTTGACCCCTGAGAAGTCAGGGAGAGGAGCCAGCAGAAGGGAATCCCAGAACCGTCTCCATCCCAAGAGGGGTCAATCAACTCACAAATAGGGAGACAGACCTAAACATAAACTGAGACTGGCCCAAGGTCACACACAAAGCACATTTGGGACAAATATGGGATTAGAATCCAGTTGTTCTATCCATCTCAATCCCATCTTTATCGCTGATTCCCAGAGGTGTTCACAGAGGATGAGGCCTCCCCTCTTTCGCCCCAGAGGCCGGTGCTGTGCCCCAGGCCCCAAGCGCCATAGAGCAGGGGGAGGCGTCTTCAGGCCTGTAGCCAGGGCCAGCTGCAAACCGCATCCAGGGTCCCCAGGCGCCGCGGACCCGCCCCGCCCCTCCCTCGGCTCCCCGCAGGCCGGAGCCTTTGTCAGCCACGCGCTCACAAGCTCACACACACATCCGCGCCGCCACGAGCGCACACACTTAGTCTCCCTGGCGCACACCCGCAAGGGGCGCACACACTCGCCGCACGCACTCTGGGTGGTGGAAGCGGCCGAGGAAGGAAAGAACTGACGGGCCCTGGATACACAGACGGCCTGGGCTAGGGGAAGACGAAGAGAGGCCCGGGAACCTGCGGCTGTGGCGGGAGGGGACGCAGAGGAAAGAACGCAGAGACGCAGAGGAGACTCGGAGAAGAGGAAAACGGAAGGGCCGTCAAGGGCTGGCGAGGACGCGCCGGCTGATTTAGGGATGGAGACTTGTCCAATCCCTGTCCCCTGGTTGTGTGTGGGGGTTTCAGATTAAACCCGTGGAGCACTGGGGCATCACTTGCTCAGTTGTGCCTGAGCATACAGTCCTTGGGGGACTCCACGTAGGGCTTGGATATAGGGAACCTGGGACCAAAAAGCTCCCTAGGGTACTTCGTTGGGGCGGGGGCTGGGGGGAATTCCTGGTCCTCGGGTTGGGTGGGGCACTTGCTCACCTGCCACGGTGTACCTGTCCAGGTAGTTAAGCACGTTGCCCAAGCTGAGGATGGCGGCAGCTGCCCCCCGCCCGCGGCCCAGGGTGGCTGGTTTGGGCTGCTGTGCGCCGGGGCCCTTGGCAGCGGCTGCGCAGCCCGGGGTGCCGGCGATGCTGGGGGGTCCGGACGGGGCCCGCCTCACGCTGCCGGACAGCGTCTGCACCTCATCGTCGGGGGCCACGACTCCAGCGCTCCCGGCGCCCCGCGCCCCGCAACAACCGCTACCGCCGGCCCCTCGCTGCGCCCCCCGGCGCCGGCGCCGCCGCTCCGCGTCCGCCTCCTCCTCCTCCGCGCCGCCCGCCGCCGCCGAGGCGCATTCCAGGCACATCATGCCGGCCGGGATCGGGGCGGCGGGGGGCGCGGGGGCCGCGGGGCCCAGCTTGGGCCCTCTCAGTGCGTGCGTGCGCTGCGGAGCCGCCGCTGCACCATCCCGGCTGGGCCCCGTCGGCTTCTGAGCTCGGGCTCCGGCCCCGGCTGCGGCGCTGCCACTGTTCAGCCCGACGCGCCGCCGTCGCCGCGGCGGCTCTGACAGCTGCGGTCCGGACCCGCCCACCAGTTCCACGCCCAATCAGCTCCTTGCTCGGTCCACAACCCCGCCCCGCACGTGCTGCCCCGAGGGGCGGCGGGGGGGCCTGGCCGCAGAGCCCCACCCACCTGACGGGGGCGCTGTCACGCTAGAACCGTGCGGCCGCTGAAGCCTGCTAAGAGCTGGAAGGGTTTTGCGGGGAGCTACCCAGCTGGAATTGGGGTGCTGGAAACAGGAATCCCTAGCACCTACTCAGTAATCTCCTGGCAGAGACTGGGAGAGGACCGAGGGCTTAAGCCTAGGATATTTGGACAACCTGGAGAGAAGGATCTCAGATGGTCAAAACAGAGACACCTGTTGGAAAGCCTGTGGCTCTAATGGCTGCTCAAGCTCCATGATTCAGTCAGCTCAGGGAGGGCTAAGTGATTGGTCGGGGCACAGCTCAGGACCCAGACCTCCACCAGAAAGGCTGTGCTGCCTGCCTCCCCAGGGAAATACAGCTCCAGCCCCAAAACTACCCGGAGCCCACTCGTGTGTGTGCACCCAGATCCTACACAGATGCACACAGAGTGGCATTCCCAGGTAGGGAGACCCAGGGTTCCGATTAGGGTCCAACAGAAACCAGGACACTGAGGAAGAGCCTCCTTTCCAGACAATGTGATACAAGCTTATAATCTCAGATACTGATGAGGCAGGAAGATTGCAAGTTCAAGGCCAGTTAGGGCAATTTAGAGAGACCCTTTCTTTCTTTTTTTTTTTTTTTTTGGCGGGGGGGGGGGCGCTTCGCAGGATGGAACTCAGGGGCACACGACCACTGATCCACATCCCCAGCCCTATTTTGTATTTTATTTAGAGACAAGGTTTTTTTTTTTTGTTTTTTTTTAATTTATTTATTTATTTCAGTTTTCGGCGGACACAACATCTTTGTTTGTATGTGGTGCTGAGGATCGAACCCGGGCCGCACACATTCCAGGCGAGCGCGCTACCGCTTGAGCCACATCCCCAGCCCACAGAGACAAGGTTTTACTGAGTTGCTTAGCACTCACTTTTGCTGAGGCTGGCTTTGAACTCACAATCCTCCTGCCTCAGCTTCCCAAGCTGCTCGGATTAGTGGTGTGTTCCACCCTGCCTGGCCTAGTGAGACCCTTTAAAAAAAATTGTTTGGGAATGTAGTTCAGTGATAAGGCACCCTTGGGTTCAATCCCCAGTACTGCACACACACACACACACACACACACACACACACACACACAAAAGGATAGAGGCCTGTTCTCCTGAAGGTATCACCTCCCCAGGCTTCAGACTTCCAACTGTGCACTGGGATGGTACAAAACAATTAAGGGAAGTCAGGAAACTGGGGTCCTAGCCCAGTGGTGTGTGGCATGATCCTGGACAGGGCCCCTACCTCTCTCTGGGTCTCAATTTCTCTGTTGGGGGTTAGGTAAGAGGAGGGGAGTCAGAGGGTCTGAAAGTGAGGGGTCATTGCTCTCTCCCAGGGAGGGATGGTCCTGTCTCCTCTGGATAATGGCCAAGTAACCCCTGTGTTCAGAGCCACGATCACTGCCCTGACACATTTTAGGATGTGCTGTGATTTCCTTTTTCTCCCCCATTATCTCTTTGGGATTTTGATTGAAATTAGAATCCTGTACAAAGTGCCGAAGACACAATGTTAGAACTGGACAGACCCTCAGAAACCAGATTTTTTTCCCCATTTTACAGCCAGGTCCCAGGGCATGGAAATGACCTCTGCATGAACATGCAGCTAGTGGCAGGGTTGGAGCTAACCCAGGGCTCTGCTATCCTGTAGAGTTGAGAGCTTATATCCTACTGCAGGCTGCTCTGGACCCCATGGCTACAAGCAGGTGCAGTTATTGAAGTGTCAGCCACAGTGAGTCATGGCATAGCCAAAGGGTAATGCAGCATGAGACACCCCACACATACACTGTCTCTGGTGAGCAGAGTTAATCCCCAAGCTGGTGTTTCTTGGCGCCTTCGAGGTGTATTTTAAATTCTGCGAAGTGACTAAAAATATGCTTCAGTGTGTTGGGTATGAATGACTGTGACAGGAGGGTTAGGAAAACAGATTTCATTCTGAATGTTGTCCGCTGCCTCTTGCCAGCTTGCTGAACTCGGGCCTGCAAAAGTCAGATGAGGGAAGTTCCACTGGGTGGCCTGTGATGACAAGTGATTAACAGGCAAGGACAGACCTAGGAGCTCCATGGGGAGAGATCTGGGCCCAGCCAGTGATCCTCAGAATGATGTGATGGTGCCAGCTTCAGGAGTGTCTGGCCGTGGGACCTGCCCAGCTGAGGAGCAGTGAAGAAGCCACAGCCCTGGCACCGAGCCGCACCTCCCGTTCCCATTCCCTCTAACTGCCCATCCTTTCCCCACAGCCCTGTCCAGGAGAACAGGACTTTCCCCTGGACCCAAAAGAGGAGCATTCTTTTTCCCTTTCCACTACTGGATAGAAAAAAAAAAAAAAAAAAGTTTTGAGTCTTTTGAATTTGGGGTAATTCTGAACTGCTACCAAGCAATTCAGTCATTCCTTCTATGTGAATTTCTCTGGAATTTTAACCCAAAGGCAGTTTTAGAGTTGGTCCTGTGTGGGATAAAGGACCACCAAAGGCAGGGTGATACAGGGGACATTAAGCCTTTTCTGGCCATGTGGCCCTGGGCAAATCACAGTGGTTTTCTTAGAACCTCTGGCAGCATCATAGGACCATTGGCCACAGAACTTAAAGGGTTCTTATCTCTGTCTCACTGATGAAGAGACTGACGCCCAAGAAAAGAAGTAATTTGCCCAAGGTCTCATACAGAGCAAGTGATGGACTAAATCCACGTGTGTCTACCTCTTAACCCAGCACGTACCCAAATGCCCACAGTGCTGCCCTGAGCTGCTGCAGCAATGATTTTCCTATGGGTGCAACAGGAAATGAGCTAAAGGGGCTTCTGATTGGGTACAAAACAAATGGGGCACAGGACATTCATGGCTATTATTTCAAGCACAAGTGTACTTGGGAAGTTGTAGGGTGAAACAGAGAAGCAAGTTTCTCAAGGGACTTTTCAGAGCCTTTACTATAAGAGTATATATTCTGGGTCTCTCAGAGGGAGGTAGAAATTGCCATGTGTTCACATGACTACAATTCCCCCAAAAACATTCAGAAACGCTGGCCTATAATGTACCAGCTCCCCCAAGGCTGATAACTGGAAGTTCAGTCCACCTTCCCTCTGTCCATTCCCCCACCTGGGAGTGTCTCCAAGGTTCAGGCCTCAGTTTCTTCCCTTCTCACTTGGCACATGCTCTTTTGGAAGCCTCTCACCCACACCGCCCAGGCTCTCATTAATCATCCATGTGCTGGTGACACCCCATCCTCCATGCCTCTCTATGTGCCTCATCTCCAAGCCCTAGATCCATATGAAGTCTCCTGCACACACCCCCTCCCTAGGGACTCTGCAGACACCTTAAGCTCAGTACATCCAAAACTAAATGCCTCATCCTTCCCCCAAACCTGCTCCCACCTTGGTATCATTTATCTCTCGAAAAGTGGCACATCACAAATGATGTCAACAAGAAGGAGACTTGGGGGCCATTTGGGTCTCTCATTGTCACATCATCTTTTGGGACTCAACTCTTACATCTAGAGACACATTTTTTTTTCCAATGCCCCCATAGCCCACTGACATCTCGGACCTCTCTGCATCTCCGGGGACCCTTGTAAAGTTCAACATCACCATTTCCAGCATCTCCCTCTAGGCTTTTCTCCATAGTGCCTGCTGTTGACTTTCTCAATCACATATGTGACCCCATCACTACCTGGTACAAAACCTTTCCATGGATCCCAACTGCATATAGAATTATAAGTATCTAAGTTCCTTAATACCATCTGCATGACTCTTTACAACCCACGACCCCCTAGCCCAGCTCCCACTTCCCCATCTCTCAAAATTATTCTCCACCACACTGAACATGGAGTCCCCTGAACTCAATTACAGCCATTATACTTTCTGGAGTCTGGGTGAGTGGCAAGAATTGGGTCACAGTCCTTGCCCTCCCCTTAACAGAAAAGCCCTGGTCCTGTTAACCTAATGATGGTTCAGGACCATGGAGAGCGTCACACATGCAACCCCCTCCCCCAACCCTTTAGTAGGACTCTGGCTAGCTGTCTACCTAGCTCCCTCCTCCCGCTGGTCCTTCAGAAACCCAACACAGACATGGCTTCCTCCAGGAAGCCTTCCCTGACCCACCTGAACAACCAAGTCATTTCCTCTGGGCTCTTGAGTAACCTGTGCATCTGATTATGTTTTGTGCATCTGATTATGTTTGCATAAGAGGCCACGGGTACCACCACCCCCTGACAAACCATAAGCCTTGAGGGCCCATACCTTGTCTGATTCATCTTCAAGATCCAGCACTGAGGAGGTGCTTGGAGAATGTTTGTTGATTGAATGAGTAAATGACATTTAGCAGGTGCAGGAAATGTGTGTTGATTTGTATCATGTTATCTGTTGCTCTGAGTGACTCAGAAACCAGCCAGATTCCTTTCCTGACCCCTCTAGAAAAGGCATTTTCTCCCTGTCTGACTCCACCCTCCATTAGTCGCCACATGACATTTACCTCCACTCTTAGATTAGCCTTCCCTACAGGTCACCACCCACGGGTGGGGAGAAGGCACCTCTTCTCTGTTCCTGCTGTTACCAAGCAGAGGACTCACTGGAGCACCCCATCCCCCAGCCTGAGCTTGCCTCATAAGTCTTGTTCCGAATGCCTCATCGCTGCCTCTGTCTCGCCTGCTCAGAACAGATGGTGCTGAGTCCCCACTAACACAGAAGTTCCTGTTCTGTCATCTGAATATTTTTAACACTTTCTAAATTATAGAAATTTCAATCCCCTTTGATCATGGACCCAGACAATCAGAAATGAAGAACCCCTTGAGGGACATTGGACCCAGTCTCTTCACCATCCCATGAGAAGCTACATCCTAGGGAGGGTCCAAGGCCTGGCCAAGATCATTGCAGTGGACACTATCTTTGTTTTGGGCTTTTGACACTTTTTTTCTTACATTGTTTTTTTGTTTGTTTTTGTTTTCCTGGGGCTTGGTATGGAAACCTCACATATGCTACCACAGAGCTCCAGCCCCAATCTTGCTGTCTTGTTTTGATGATTAGAATTCATTCATTCCTCTTTTTTTTTTTTTTTTTTTTTTTTTTTTTTTTAGAGAGAGTGAGAGAGGGGAGAGAGAGAGAGAATTTTTAATATTTATTTATTTATTTTTTTTTTAGTTCTCGGCGGACACAACATCATTGTTGGTATGTGGTGCTGAGGATCGAACCCGGGCCGCACGCATGCCAGGCGAGCGCGCTACCGCTGAGCCACATCTCCAGCCCCATTCCTCTTCTTAACAGCACTATGGTCTCCTGGTCTTAATGGAGTGATAAATCAAGGTGTGGGCATAGCATCCTAGCTAGTCCAACTAGACTCTTAGGCCCAGGGCTTTAAATCTTGAATAGATGGCAAAAAAAAAAAAGAAAAAGAAAAAATGTCTGGAGCTCCGGAGAAGACCCCCAAATAAGATGGCCCAGCAGTGGATCCCACTGTTATGTATAATTATAATGCACCAATAAAAAGGAGGAAAAATAACAAGTATTTTTTAAAAAGAATAAAACGGCCCAGGAACCCCGACCCCTGAAATGCTAACATTCCCATCAATTCTGTAAGCTCCTGATATGCTTCCAATGAATGCCTTCCCTACTTAAGTCAGCCTGTTTCTGTTGCATATAACCCCACATCCCAAACTGATGTGATCACCCAGGTACCACCACGTACCTCCCTGTGTTAGGAGAAAGGATGGCTCCAGCCATCTCTGCTGCCTCCTGCCTGCTTTTTTGGGGGGGTACCAGGGATTGATCCCAGGGGCATTCAACACTGAGCCACATCTTCAGCGCTTTCATATAGATATATTTTATTTAGAGACAGGGTTTTGCTAAGTTGCTTAGGGCCTCGCTAAATTGCTGAAGCTTGCTTTGAACTTGCAATCCTCCTGCCTCCCGAGCCACCGAGATTACAGGTATGTGCCACAGCGCCGCCGGGCTCCTGCCTGCTCTTCTACAGAGACTTCTATAGCTCAATAACCTCTCAAGTCCACCCTGGCATAGGTGAATGTCACACACTTCAGAGAAATGAGCCAGACAGACTGAGGGCTGGTGTTGCAGGGGAACAAGCCAGAGTTAGGGTACAGGAATCTAGACCCACACGCTCAATCCCCAAGCCTTAGGTCAGAATGGAAAAAGAACTTTTATCAGTACTTTATAAACATCCCTTCATGCTTGCAGCCCAGTATAGAGATTAGCAGGCAAACAGGCAGAGGGGCAGCCAGGATCTCACCTGGCAGTCATTAACACATGAAGTAAGCAGGGTCAGGCTTAAGGACTTGTCCTGCTGAGCAGCATTTTCCCTCCTGTTGACATTCCCAGTAAACAAGTCCAGAGTATCAGCAACTGGGATTACCCAACAAGTGCTCTTTAGGCCTGGAAGATGTTCCTGTTTACCAGACTCCTCTACTCTAGCCAGGCTCTCCCAGCCTCTCACAGACCCAGACCTGAGACCTCAGCCCACTATGACTAGCCCCAAGGAGGCAGGAGGTGGGAGCTGAGTGAAGCCGGGGCCTGGCAGGTGGAAGATTCAGACCAGGAGCCGGGCTTCCATGGGTCTAGACCCAGCCTGAGAATCACATGAGGCCTGCTCTAGCAAAACCACATTCAATTCACCTCTTGCATACACTGGGAAATCCATAGCTCCAAGAAAAACAGGAGGTAGCCCCAGTCACACAGCCAGTGAAAGCTGAGATGACCCATGGTGTCCCAGCTCCAGCCCACACTGGCTGCCTCCTTCCCAGGAGAAACCAGTTTTCCTCACAAGTGCATTTCCTTGGAATTCCAGGGAAGCCTATTTCCTGAGCACCCATGTGAAGGCATAGAACCAGGAGCTGGGCAGTCTAGTGATGCCCACTCTGGGAGGAGGATTAACCCTGGGGGTCAGGTGCAGGCTAATCTGGAGAGTCCAGTTCCTGGGACCTGTCACAGCCAATGAAGGGTGGGGAGGGTTCCCCAGGAGGCAGGGATGGAGCAGACAAGGGTCAGGAGCTGTGAGGGAGTTGGGCCACTGTTCTGCCCACAGCTGCTGGGAGGTAGGCACAGTGGAGGTGGCAATCAGCAAGTGAGCAAGTGATCGCCTGGCTGGGCTCCAGAGGAGGGGACAGAACCTCAGGTTCCTGGGCAGAAAGAACATGCCTCCCTACTGCTGCCCACCTGGAAGCTGTTGATCTCTTGCAGGGCCCGCTGAGCCCAGCTGCTCTGAACCCAGTGGCAAGTGTGGGTCCCACAGAGCTGGCCCTCCCCCCAGGTGGTGCTGGGGTCAGAGCGTGAGCTGAGGGTGGCAGAAGGGAACAGGGCACGGCCAAGAATACTGGTGCACTGCCATGCAAGCCCCTCTAAGTGGCTCTGGGGCAGCTGCTTCTGTTTCTGTGCAGGCTTGGGCACCCCTCCAGGTGGTTCTCACTTCAGGGACCACCCTGTACCCTTTGCCTAGGGACTGCCCACCCCTTCCTCTCTCCCTCCTCCTTCCTTCAGAGGCATGCAACATGAGGCTATAAATAACAGGATTGTTTAAAGACCTGATATCCATGGGCTTTGGACCGGTCACACTTTAATTGGGTCCATCCACAACCAGGCTGAGGACCCTCGGCTGGAAGGGCCTTGTGCTGGGTGCAGGTACAGTCCTCCCTCAGAGGGTGTTGACAGCTCAATTTCCAGCCCAGTCACGGGCCCTGCCAACTCTCTTACTGGGAGCGAACAAGCAGCAGGTGCAGCTCAGCCAGAGTCCCTGAGTCACAGCCAAAAGTGGGCAGAGGCACTGCCACTGTGGGACCAGTGGGAGGAGCGTGGACATGGCAGGGGGTCTCCTTGCTGCAGGGCAGGAGCCTCAGGGGTCCTCTGTGGAGGTGCTGATGCCAGAAAGCAGGCCTTTGCTCTCCATGTCCTTGCTGTCCAGGGTCCCTGCAGGAGGAGAGAAGCTCAGCCAACCCAAAAGGAAGCAGAAAGGATTCTGGGACCAGGTCTGGAAACAACATGTCAGGAAATCCTCTAGCTCTAATTTGCAAAGTAAATTGCAGATCCAACCCCATGGCATTGCCATCAGTGCCACTACTGTGGTCTTAGCACTACTTCTCCACTGGCTGCTTTCAGAACTTCCTGGGGTCCCTCTGTCCCAACTCTGAGCCCTACAGTCTGTTCTCAAGTAACAGCAATGTGATACTTTCACAATGGAAATCAGATCCCCTATGGCTCCTTCTGTGGAAACCCCACAGTGACTCCCATCATATTCAGAATTAAGGACACAATCCTTGCCAGGATTCCCCCCCCCCCCCCCCCGCTCTGCCTGCCCTGGTCTTGTTACTGCTGCCCTTATCACTGTGCCTCTTATTCCTGCTCCAGCCACGTTGACCTCCTTGTTGACCCTCAACACATTGGGTACATTTCTACCTCAGGGCCTTTGCATTCCCTGTTCTCACTGCCTGGAGCCCCTTCCACCAGAGAGCGGCTTACTCCATCGCTTCCTCCAAATCTTTGCTCCAATGTCACCTGTGCAGAGAGGAGCTCCCTGCCCCCACCCATCCCTCTCTACCTCCACTTTATGTCTAGTTATAGCACTCATCACCTCAAATATATTACATCGCTCACTTTTTTGTTTGTCTCTGATCTGTCTCCATACCTTATAGAGTGTCAGCTCCCTGAGGGCTTACTTAGACTTGGCCTAATTTGGTCACTCCCCAGCATCTGCAAGCTTGCCTGGCATATAGCAGGAGTGTAATAAACATTTTTGAATGAAAACAAACAAACAAGCAAACAAGCCAGCCAGGGTCTGAGGATGGGCCATTGCTCCTTGCCTCTAGGTGTTCAGCCCTGAGCCCAGCATGGGTACAAGGGCAGGAGTACCTGTGTCAGGCTGCTGGGCCTGGGCCTGCGCCTGGGCCTGGGCCTGGTCTCTCTCCAGGTGCAGTGCCGTTAGCAGGAAGCAGCCACCACCCAGGACGATGACAAAGGCACAGCACAGGAAGCTCTGCTGCAGGCTGAGGAAGCGCTGCAGATAGGAGTCCAGGCGCCTGGCCCGCAGGGCACTAGAGATCTGCAGAGGACAGAGGGCTGTTGCCAGGGAAGTGTGGAGCCTCCCCCAGACCCTCCCCACCCCCCACACTCAGACACGCCTTACAAGTCCAGTGAGATAGGGGCTGCCCGCGTCTCCCAGGATGTGGCCCACTGTGATCTGAAGCGCCTCTGCTGTCCCCCGGCACCTGGGCACCACCACAGACTGCAAGACATGGGAATATCAGAGGAGCTCCCCCAGCAAAGACTCAGAATGGGGGGGTCCCCTCACACCCACTTCCTGTTCCCCCCCTGCCAAGGGCCTGCAGAGTTAGCCAGGGGAGTGGGATGGGAGGGAATCAATGACCCCAAGGTTATAGCACCCCCCCTGGCCCAGCAGACCCCTCTGAGGCTCTGGAGCCTTCCCCAGTGCCCAGGGATGTGGGTACTGAGGCCCCTGATTAGGGTCACCCCTCTTGAGAGTTTGCTCTTGAAGTGAAAAACCCAGCCCCTACCTCAGAGCAAAGCCTGTCCAAGGAAGGGGGCGTGACCCTTGTCCTTGGAAAGACCCACAGAGCACACCTAGGCACAGACCCACCCTGCTGAGTTGTTTATCTACAAATAACAGGAAAGATCTGTGGAGCCAGGTGTCCCTGACTCGGTCAGGTTAGGTGGAGACCCATAGCAACCCCCTAGCAGCCACCAATCAGCATGAGACAGGGAAATACCTGGGATGCCAGATGACCCTCCCAGTAGTTTATGGTGGTTGATAACATGTTGGGAAACCATGTAGTTCAGCTTGTACTCCCCTCGTGGCTTAAACCAATCAGTTCAAACGAATCCCTCTCTGGTACTAACCAATAGACCCCTACCCAACTTGTTCCCGCCAGTGAATGTGCTAATCATGTTTTAGAGTTGTTTTATGATTTTCCCACGGTGTGTGATGATTTGCTAAGAGAGCCTACGATGTATGTGAAGTCCCTGCCTTCCCCAAAGAGTGTATAAAACTGCTGCAAACCCTGGGCTTGGGACCTCTCAGCATCACCAGTTGCTTTGTGAGCGCGCAGAGGACTGAGCTAGCTCGCAATATACACCTCTTTGCTGCTTACATTGATCTTGGTCTCTGGTGGTCTTTTGGGGGTCCCGATCTCAAGCTTAGCAGAAGTACACAGGGACAAGGCCTGGTTGTGACAGCAGTGAGGACGCTGGGGTGTGACAGGTCAGGGACCATGAGGCACTAGTGCAGGCTGGCAGGGTGCACAGCCAGGGGTCTGCATGTGCAGGCAGTTAGGGCAAGGGTGGAACTCAAGCCCCACTGTGCAGAAACCAAGAGAAGCCATGTTGGGGAGGCCCACACGACTCTGGGGAAGAGGGCAAGGAAGTTAAGAATATGAATTCTGGAAATCAACCTGTCTGGGTTTCAGTCCTGAATCTCTCATCCACTAGCTGTGTGACTTGGCACAAGTCACTACATCTTTCTGTGCCTCGCTCTCCAAATGGAATAATAATAGAAACTACCTCAAAGGTTGCATTCACTATCATTACTCAGCTGGCACCCAGAGTTGTCATGTGGACCCCTGCCCTATAAGCAGAATGCTTTGGTAAATGCTGTGCTTTCTTCCTGGCGTGCCTCCCCGTCTCTGGTCCAGTTGGAGCATCTCTCTTCATCATTTAGGACTTAACCTTTGCATCACCTGTGTGAAGCCTTCTCAGAGTTCAGGTGCCTTCTCAGATCAACCACAGCCAACATCACACCCCTAAGTGAACGCACGCCACCCAGGGCTGGGAGGGGTCCTTTCTTTATTCACCTCCCCTTATCCCTTACACTGTAGGCAGCAAAGCCTCTAATTTCTCCTGGCATCAGTACAGTAAGACATGAGGCCCAGAGTAGACCAGTGAAAGTTTGTCAAACAAATAAGTTTAGAACCTTCTGGAAGACTGGTCCCAGAAGAAACCCTATCAGACCTAGGGCTTCAGCCCACTAGGGCAGCCTCAGGGAAAGTTCCTATCCTGGAGCCTTGTCCCCAGGACTTTAGTGTCCCTAATCTGAGCCCTTCAGAGAATAGCAACAAGGATAGCCCCGTGCAGTGACTCATGCCTGGAACCCCAGTGAATTGGCTGAGGCAGAAGGATGGCAAGTTTGAGGCCAGCTTCAGCGACTTTGTGAGACTCTGTCTCAAAAAAATAAAAAAATAAGAGCCAGGCGTGGTGGTGCATGCCTTTAAAATCCCAGAAGCTCGGGAGGCTGAGGCAGGAGGATCACAAATTCAAAGTCAGCCTCGGCAATGGTGAGGCTCTAAGCAACTCAGTGAGACCCCGTCTCTAAATAAAATACAAAATAGGGCTGGGGATGTGGTTCAGTGGTTGAGTGCCCCTGAGTTCAATCCCTGGTACCCTCAATAAAAATTTAAAAATTAAAAGGGCGAGGGGTGTAGCTCAGTGATAGAGTGCCCCTGTGTTAAACATATACACACACCCATACCACAAAAAAATATAATAATAATAATAATTGCTAACATTTATTGAATACTTCCTGTATGCATTTTATATAGCAACTTGAATGACCCCTGAGGGAGATATGATTATTACCTGCATTTTATAGATGAGAAAATCTCCCCAGGTGCCCAGGGTCACCCAACCAGGTATAAGAAGGCTGAGATTAGATCCCAGGCCTTCTCCCTCCAGGGCCTGGTCTTTTGACAACCCTGCCATTAGGGGCAAGGAGGAATCTGCATGCTGAGCAATATTTATGGAATGTTTAGAAAGTGAAAAGAAAGATAAAGAGGACAAGTCCATCAGTAGCCCTGCAAATCAGCAGGAAGGGAATCAATACCTGGAAGAGAGATAGGCCAAGGCCCCCCCAGGCAGGGACAGTGGCAGGTAAAGCATGGAGCTCGGAGCCCAGAGGCACAGTCTCTGGATTCCAGAACCCCAGAGGACAGACGCAGGGGGTCTAGTGGAAAGAGGCCTTGTGGGTGGGCAGGGTGGAGTGACAGGTGTCCCTGTGGGTGGTGAGCCAGTCCAGGGGTCACTGGCACTGAGCCACTCCATTCAGGTGGTGAGACAAGCTGGGCCCCTTGCCATCTCCGGGACCTGCCAGCAGGCTTGAGAAGAAACTGACCACAGCTTTGCACCTTCCACAGAACTTCCCTCTCACCCCATAATTATGTGATTACTCACCCAATGGTTCTAAGGAGGGAGGCAGGGCTTCCTAGAGGAAGGGCCTTTCTGAGTGTCCAGAAAGATCCATGTTGGAGCTGAGGCTGCTTGGACCCTCAGAATAAGGCTCAGGCAGCCTGGCCCCTTTCTTCCCTCCCAGGAACCCCAACCTGCAGGGCCCAGACCAGCTACCTTTGCCTGCAGTGGGAGAGGCAGGTCTCCACCCCACCTATTTTGGGTCCCTATTGTTCCCATACAGCCTGGGCCCAGGGCTGGGCCCAGCAGCATCTGGAGAGCCCAAGAGGTAATTTTTTAAATGAGAGGCTTTTCAGTTCCCAAAAATCTAGGCTCACTCTATTCTGAGACAAAAAAAAAACACCTGTGTTTGTCGTCTGGCCCTTCTCAGAAAAGCTGTTCCCTTTATAGCCCAGGGCAAAATCAGCTCCAGCCAGGGGCTCCAGGAAAGTTGGATCCACTACCACCAGATGCAGCCTGCCTCCTGTGCTCCCCACTAGGCCCTCAGGCGCAGACACCCCTGGGAGAGTGAGACAGATCTGTGAGCAGAGAGCTACCTAAAGGGCAGAGGCAAGCAGGGAAGCCTTGAAATGGGGGGCAGAAGGGCAGGAGGGAGGGCGGTCACCTTTGAGAGGCAATCTGCTCAGGAGGTCAAAGGGGAGCCAGGCTCTTGGATTCCAGAACCCCACCCGGGAAGGAGGAAGTGAGCTCCCCCTCTGCCCTGCTCCCCACCCTGGAAGGCAGGGTGAGCTGGCTGTAAGCCATCCTGACGGGGGCCCAGATAAAATGTAAGCTTGGAGGGGGCTGGAGACTCCATGAGCAGGCTTGGGGAGACAGAGAGCTCAGCCCGGGGGAGACACAGGCTCAAGAGACACTTGGCACTAGCTCAGCCTTCCTGGGATCAAGACCCTTGGAGATCCAGCTGGGCCAGCAGGAGTTGCCAGAGGTGGTCCTTGGCTACGACTGAATTGCATCAGTTTTCATAAATGCAAAGGCCCAGAGGAGGCGGGGTTGGGGAGGGGCTGCTCAGGGTGCAGAAAGTAAGCTCCCCTTTGAGGGGCCTGTGAACAGGGGGCTGGTGGGAATTTTGCAAATTTTGCAAATTTTGACTGGAGAACTGTGTGCGCTAGATCAGCGCCCTACAGGTGTACTCTGAGGAACCCAGGATGGGGGGTCACTCAGGAAGTTCATTAGAAATGGTGGTCCCTGGACCCGCCATGGAGTCACTGAATCAGACTCCTAGAACAGAGGGCCTGGAGTTAGTAACAGACTCCCCCAGACCTGATTCTTAGGCTTAATGAAGTTTGAGGGCTGGGGATGTGGCTCAAGCAGTAGCGCGCTGGCCTGGCCTGCATGCAGCCCAGGTTCGATCCTCAGCACCACATACAAACAAAAATGTTGTGTCCACCATAACTAAAATATAAATATTAAAAAATTCTCTCTCTCTCTCTCTCTCTCTCTCTCTTTTTAATTTTTTTTTTAAAGAGAGAGAGAAAGAGAGAATTTTTAATATTTATTTTTTTAGTTTTTCGGCAGACACAACATCTTTGTTTGTATGTGGTGCTGAGGATCGAACCCGGGCCGCATGCATGCCAGGCGAGCACGCTACCACTTGAGCCACATCCCCAGCCCTCTCTCTCTCTCTTTAAAAAAATTCTCAAAAAAAAAAGAAGTTTGAGAGCCACTGGACCAGAAAGTTCCAGAGGCCCCTTCTCCAAGTAGAAACAAGATTTTCCCCCTTGTGGATTAGGGATCAAAAAGAGCAGCGGGGGCCCACACCAGCCCTCAGGAGTAGGTATGGGTGATGCAGGCCTCAGCTCATTTCCTCCTTATAGCCTGAGTGTCATTAGCAAGGAGCACCACTCTGCCTATTGTACAATTGAGCAAAACAAGACCCAGAAAAGTTAAGCCACTTGGCCAAGGTCACAAAGCTGGTGGCAAGGCTGGAAGTGGAAGCAAATGAAATGATTCAGAGTCCTCAAGCCAGGGCTCTGCTGTCCTCTCCCCTCTGACCTTTCCGGGCGCCCACCCTCCAGAAACCCACAGTCTCTCCACCCCTGTTTCCCCCTTAGCCCTTGGGGCTCCCTCTCCAACCCAGAGCTATGCATCTGAATCACTCCTTCTCCTCAGCACCTCTCCTTCTCCTTCTGCACCCCATGCACACACACACCCTGGGGCCTCCAGGCTCCCTGGGGCTCTGTCCAAAGAGAAGCTCACTTCCCATCTTAGGGAGGAGACTGACATGGCCTTCGTTTACCTCCTGCCATACGCCTTTCCCCACACACCTCCTGCCCCTGCCCTGGACCCCACACCTTTCTCACCCTCCACCCACACACACAAGGCTTCCCCTCTCCAGGTGTTCTCCCCCTGTCCCCTGGAGGCTGCTCTGCCTGCCTGTGAAAGACTAACTTCCTGGGACCTTGTGCCATGTCCAGGCACTGTCCTCCCTCTCCTCCCTGGTCAACCTGTGCCTTTCCACTGCACACAGGAGGTTCCCAGAGCTGCCTGCTGCCTGCACAGACCCTCCTGAGCGGGGGAGTTCAACTCTGGGGGCTGCAAGAATTGGTCTAGCTCCCAGCAGCAAAGTGCAGGAAGGTGGTCCTTGGCCAAGGGGTCCCAAGGAGAGGGAAAGAGTGCAAGATGCATGCCCTGGGGTGGCAGGGATCAGGGATCCTGGGAGTTGGACCATGTTCAGCCAAACTACAGCTGGCCCTGGACTCCCCCTCATGCGCACTCGCTGCCCCTTAGCTCTCTACAGAGCCTGGCTGTGCCAGGTTAATCATTCCTGCAAACGCAGACACCAGGCGGGCGGGTGACAAGGTGCAGTCTTCACATAACTGTGGGGCTGTCATGTGGAAAAGGGAGCCGCGCAGTGGGGGGCAAGCAGAGGAAGCCGCAGGGAGGCTTGTTCAGCTCCCTTTGAACCACCCAAGAGATTAGAAGCGAGGTTGGGGGCGGGGTGTCCACCTCCCCCTTGTGTCCTGAGCACTTCCCTGAAGCGGGCTGGCTCCCTCACCCCACCCTGTGGGATATGACTGCCTCTGTTCATAGACACGGAAACCGAGACCCAGGGCCATTCAGCAGGTCTGTGGCTGGAGCCCAAGTTTCCTATCTGGAGAGAGGGACAGAGAAGACCCATCAGCCCAACAGCTGCTACACTTCCTGGGAGCCAAAGACAGGGCAGCCCTGTCCACAGGGCTGTTGACAGGAGCTGCTGGGGAGTGGGCAAAACATCTCAGCAGGGAGTGAGAACCCTGTCAACACTAGTATTCAAGCAGGCTTTGCTGGCTAAGTAAAGGACTACATATTCCCATAACCCTTTCAAACTCAGAGTCTAGGATGCCAGGATTCCTTTGAAGAATAAAAGATGAGCCAGTGGAAACCTCAGAATCACTGTGAGAATTCTGGCCTGCGTTCTCTGTGCCAGGCACCAGCAAAAGGGTTCCCATGAACAATCTCGCTTCACCTTCAAAACAACCCATGAGGCAGGTACTACTATCATTCCCATTTTACATGAAAAGAAACTGAGGCTCACAGACACAAAGTGACGTGCCTAGTCACATAGCCAGTGGCAAAAGCAGGGTTAGAACCCACGTCTGTTTCCTGAGTCTAGGCCCATGCCCTGCACTAGGCAGGCCTAGGGACAGCCCTCTGCCAGTTGCCAGGCTGCCCTGGCTCCTTGTGCCCAGCCTGCCAGGAGGCAGCAGGAAGGTTCTCAGGGTGCCCCCAAGGCCTGGGAGACTGTTATCAACAAGGGCGCAGCCCTTCGAGGTGTTCAAAGTCCTTCCCTGTCTGTGTCCCAGAGGCAGAGAGATTGGATAGACAGTGTGTGGCCTGGGGAGGGACTGAGCTGGACTCTGGACATTACAGAGTCATGTGGTCAGGACGGTGTTAAACCTCATTATAGCTTGGGCCATCTCCATGAGTGACAGCCCATAATATACCAGTGGGGGTGGGCTGAACATGACTGGGCTCAGTGACTACTGCCCTGGGGTCTAGCCTCTCCATCTGCACATCCCTGAGTGCAGGCTTGCTGAGAGTGGCTTGGTAAAGAAAGGGTAGGAGGAAGCTGGTTGAAAAACCTGGGCTCACCTGTAATCCCAGTGGCTCTGGAGGTGAGGCAGGAGGATCGCCAGTTCAAAGCCAGCCTCAGCAACTTAGCAAGGTCCTAAAGCAACTCAGTGAGACCCTGTCTCTAAATAAAACATTTTAAAAGGGCTGGGGGCGCTGGGGCTGTAGCTCAGTGGTAGACTACTTGCCTCGCATGTGTGAGGCACTGGATTTCATCCTCAGCACCACATAAAAATAAACAAATAAAGGCATTCTGTCCATCTACAACTAAAAAAAAAAATTGTTTGGGGGGGCTGGGGACATGGCTCAGTGGTTAAATACCAGTGGGGGTTTAATCTCTGTTACAATATATATATATCTCCTGGGCTCCAATCCTGGCAGCCCTCGATGTAATTATACCTGCTTCCATTTGCTCATCTGCAAAGTGAGGGTAACAATCAGAGGAAATGTGTGAGAGTGTTCAGGGACCTGGGGCCTGAGGTAACCGAATAGTGGTTTTGGTCCCCCACACCCCAGCTCTCATGGTCTCTGAAGCCCCTACCAACTCCTAGGCTGCTCAACAACAAAGGGCCAACCCTGAGCCCAAAAACCAGCTCCCCCAGCTCAAGAGGGAATGTCACCTACCAGCAGGATGTCAGCTACCACAGCCCAGTTGCAAGACAGAAGCAGCTCTCCCAGGGCCAGGAACACCTGTGGACAGAGGGTGGCCTGGTTGAAGTTCCCCCAGCCTCAGTCACCAATGCGTCCCTACAGTGTCTCTTCCCACCTGTGAAGAAAAGAATCGGAGGCTCCACCGAGGAAGGCATTACCAAGACTGACTGGGGTGAGTGAGGCCTGGAACCATCTTTCCAGTTCTGGTAGCCTCAAGGGTGAAAAGACAGACCCAGGTGGACCATGACCCACAGGTGAGTGTCAGGCCCTAGGTCTGAGAATCAAACCCTCCCTAACGGATGGCCTCTGGGACCCAACCCTTGGGGCCACCCATGGGACCCCAGGAGGAAGCATCCAGGACTTCCAGGCCACTTTCAAAAGTGAGGAAACAAGACTCCAAGAAGAGGAAAGTCAAAAGTTCTGCTCAGACTTTCTGTTTCCTCCTAAGGCCTGCAGACACTGATAAGGCACCAGCTGTGTACTGGCTGGCCTGACCCCCAGCACCCCATCAGTGGCTCCCAGGATATCCATTTCCCAGAACCCTAGTACAGCTCAGGGAAGTTCTTGCATACCCATTGTGCAGACAGTGGAACTGAATTCAGTCAAGGTCAAGGCCTAGGTGAGGTCACTGGCTGGCCCAGGGCAAAGGCAGCCTTCAGCATGAGGCTTCCAGTCTCTGTCCAGCATCCACCCCCTGTCCAGCTCCCAATGTTTTCTGGTGACTACAGGCCACTGCAGCTCCCTGAACCCTGCCCCCACCTTGTGCCAGGAGATTAGGACAATCCTCATTCCCCTCACTCAAGAAGAGTTTAATGAAGCAGCAAGAAAAAGGGAGGGGGAAACCATCTCATTTCTAATAGTTCCCAAGAGCTCATTGTTGGGGAGGTATTAGTCATTCCTGGAGTCACGGGTCTGAGCCCCAGGCAGCCCAGGCTCAGACACTCAAAATACCCGACATTCTGGGGCCTTTGAGCACAAGGGCAGAGGGATAAAGGACCGCTGCCTGCATACCTACTATGCACCACCCTTGATACCCATCTAACCTCTCAGGTCAAGTAACCTAATAAGGCCAATGTGATTACACCCACGTCACAGATCAAGGAACCCAAACCCCCAGCCTGAGAGCATGAGTCCAGCCATTTCCCCAAGACCCCCTCACCCCTGTGTCAGGTCCATGTAAGGTAGGATGAGGAGGTATTTGGCACAAAATTGCTCAGAGGGGCTTCCAGTAGCCACAGCGTTTGGCAAAGCTGGCCACCGGGAAATCAGGCAGGAAGGGAGCCCTGGGATGGAGATTAATCCTGAACAGAGTCCCAGGAGGCAGACAGGATCAGGATGGGCTGAGAAGAGCTACAAGACCATGCCAGGCAGGGAAACCGCCTGAGCGGAGGCAAGAAGCTGGAATGGGCCCACCACTCTGGGTGGGGCCGGAGTTCTGACACAGGGAGGGAAGACAGTCTGAGGAGGCCAAGCTGTCTGTCTGTTCTTTCTGTCTAACCCGAGTCTGTGGTTGCAGCCTCTGGCCCTTGGCACCCAAAACAGGAGGCCCTTGAGGGCAGAATGGGTCTCCCTCTGGGCCTAGGACATGGGCTGGGCACCCACAGTGGTGGGAATCAGGAAGTGGCTGGAGGGCGGGTCTCAGGTGGGGCCCAGGCAGGCCTCCAGCCAGCATTCCAGCTTGACAGGGTCTGCCAACCCTGCCTCCTGGGGCCACATGAAAGCCTGGCCCACCTCACACCCACCCTCCCTGCAATGTCATGGGGCCACCTCCACCTGGGCCACCAAAGCTCTTCTCTCCTCATGCCTCAGGCTACCTCTGTGACCTCTCCCTCCACACAGGCCAGACACCAGCCTCCCCGTGCTGGGTGGCTGTCCCTCCCCTGTCCCCTCCACACCCACAGGACATACTGAAATACACCTTTTCCTTCCTCCAGCTGGAGCAGGGTGGATCCTGACCCCAAAATAGAGCCGATCAGAGGGAGGCTGCAGCCACAATGGGGCCTTTCAGGCTGAACAAGCCGCACAAGGATGCCAGGTTTCTTCAGACACACCTGGAAACCGGCACGAAGCCACCAAATCCTCGGCTCCACTCTGCGGCTTTGAGGGGCAAAGGGCCGGCCAGGGAGAGGCAGCCTTCTCTAATCCCGTAATTACAGAGGCTCCTGAGGCAGGCCACCTTAGCTGGAGGAGGGGATCTGCAACCAATGGGTATGATCTCTGGGGTGTCTGGTGCCCCAGCCCCACCCTGACTGCTGGGAGACCCTCAGGCCTGGTTTCCCTGGCTGAATGATGACAGGGGTCCCAGAGGCCTAGCCGGGCTCCTATGGCACTAACAGACTGTGTTCCTGACACTGTGGGCTCGCTGCACATGTCTGTGGTCTCTACAGGCAGGGTGCAAATCAGGTCCTGGTTCACTGACTTCCATGACCGATTCAGGCTTGAGGTCCTCAATTAACAAACAAAACAAACAGTCAAAAAGGGCCTGGGCAATCCCACACTTGGGCACTTCACACTGACCCCCATGTTTTTCTCCCTGTACTGCCACTCCCCGCAACCCACCCTGCCCAGCATGGCTGAGCCAGCCAGGACACACGCACAGACTGGATGCCAGCAAACTTCTAAAACACTTCTCTAGCTCAGGGGAGGAGGACAGGGGGCAGGATGGGCAGGGAGAGCCCAGGCCAGATGCCAGGGCAATCCTATGTGCCTCACTCCCCCTCCCACCCCTGCAGTCACCGACTCCTGGCCATTCTACATCCTAGATGTGCCTTGAACCTGCCCCCTCCTCCAGCCACTGCTGCTGGCCTGGCCTAGGCGTGGTTTCCCAGACCCCACCATCCCTCCAGACACCAGCCCTGGAGGGGACTTCCAAAAGGGAAATCTGACTCTGCTTTCATCTCCTCCGAGCCTGTGTGGCTCCCCTGTACCCTGACTTAGTCCCCCCTGGGCAATAGGGCCTGGGAACACAGTCTGGGGCCTGAGAAACAGGCTGAGCCTGAGTCCCTGGCCTTTGCCCGTCTAGATTCAGAGGATTTCCCCCTCCAGCTGGGTCAGCGATGACGAATATCTCTAGCCTTAGTCATTCCCCACCAGAGAGGCTGTGCACGGACTCACACATACGCATGGACACAAGCATTCACTGACACTTGCAAGTATATGCAAGGCCTCGGACATATGCACACAAGTTTCAGCACACATGTCCACTTACATCTGCACACACACCAACACCCATAACCTGGGAGATAGGCACAAAACTCACCCACCACGGGTACGCATGTATGCAGGTAGCAGGGATGACAGTTAAAATATCAATAATCTCAGCTACTCAGGAATCTGAGGTAAGAGGATCACAAGTTCAAAGCCAGCCTGGGCAACTTAGTGAGATCCTGTCTCAAAATAAAAAATTAAAAAAGGACTGAGGCCAGGTGCAATGGTACATGCATGTAATCCTAGTTACTTGGGAGGGACTGAGGTAGGAGGATCACAAGTTCGAGGCCAGCCGCAGCAACTCAGCAAGACCCTAAGCAACTTAGCGGGACCTGGCCTCAAAATAAAAAATAAAAGAGGACTGGGGATATAATTCAGTGGTAGAGCATCCCTGGGTTCAACCCCCAGTACCACAAAATAAAATATCAGAATGTATGGTGTCAGGCATGGTGGCCTACGCTATACTCTCAGCTTTTCAGGAAGCTGAGGCAGGAGGATCACTTGAGCCCAGGAGTTCATTACCAGTCTGGGCAACAAAGGGAGACCTGGTTTCAAACACACACACATACCCAGGTACACAACAAGGGCATAAATCAGGCAGTGATGTTATTAAATACTAAAATTAAAGTACACAGGCTTGCTGGGTGCATTTGCAAAAAAAAAACAGCCCCTCACATGTTCCCATGAATAGTTGTGGTTTCATGAGAGGCATAGATAGCAAGGCATGTAAAACCATGCTCATGACCTCACACTCATGCACAGTCATGCACACGATCATACACACATCAATACCTTCACCCGCACACAGTTCACAGCATGCACGTCTGCACACAAAGGCAGGCATGCGGAGGGAGCATGGAGGGAAAATAGAGCACTTGTCCCGGAGAAGAGTCAGCCCTGGGAGGTGGAGAGCCAGTGTCTTCAACCTTGGTCCATCTCAGGCTTCCAACTGGGCAGTAACTGACCTCTGAACTGCAAAGAATGGATTCTAGGCCCCTGATGGAAAGGGAGTTGGACAGTGTCCCCCATGAACTCATGGTGTGTGGGACAGACCTGAGACTGGATCCTCCCCTCTTAAGGACCAGTCAGAACACAGGCCCCAGGGCATCGACTGGCCGCCAGCAAGCTGTTGCGCGGGCTGGCACGCTCAGCCTGAAGCCTGCCAACCTGTAATTGCAGGGACTGGCATCAGGGCACAAGGGCCTTGCCTGGTTTCCAGGGGCATCAGCTCAATAATCTGGTAGACAGGCAGGTGGGGAGTGACACCGTGAAGGGAAAACAGCTTTGGGGACTTCTGGTAGGATCATGGGCTCTCCTGGTGGATCACATTGCCCATGTAAGACATACTCACTAGATTCTGGTGGGGAGATGGCGCCTTCACCAGAAGGGCAGGTGGGCCTCTCTCAGCCCCCCAGAGGCAGTCCCTGGTAAGGCCTGCTTACTTCAGTCCAGAAAGCAAGAGAAACAGAGCTTATCTAGGAAGTCCCTCTGTGAGGCCCACATCTGGGAAGGGATAAGAGAGCTCCCCGGAGCTGGGACTCTCACACAATCCTGCTGTGAGTCTCACCTCAGGGGCCAGGGAGCAGAACCCAGAGCAAAATCCCCTGAATCCTCTGCTGACCACCAACCATAGCTACGGCAGACACACATCCCGGCTGATCCCTGACAACCATCTCACAAACTCCCCTGGGAACAGATTCCAAGTCCTTGCTCAGGGTCTTCAGGACTGAGAAAGCAGCACCCCTCCCAAATGTAGAGACCCCACTGACAGCCACACCAGCTCTACACCAGTAGTGGGTGGGGGGGCACCACCTTGGGCAAGGAGGGAACTCAGAGTCATGATCAAGTTTGGGCTTGAAGGGGTCTCAAAGGTCATCTGGGGCAACTCGAGGATAAAGACGAAAGATGGAAATCGCATCAGGAATTTTCCTTCTCTCCAGAAGCAAAAAAAAAAAAAAAAAGTTAGGGGAAAAAATAAATTTTTTTTACCAAAGGAAAGAACTAAATCTAATGAAATAAACATTAAATATTGGCATGCAAGCAGAAAGAGAGATGACTCTGCAGCTTAGCCCTTCTTAGATTCCCCTCCCAAAGCCTCTCAACAACTCTCCCACCTGGAGGGAAACAAACTGAGTAGGTGCCCTTAATAGAAAACCAGCAGGAAAAGCTGCTGGGGAGAAAAGGGTAAAATGGAAAATGGAGAACGGGGAACAATGACACTGCCTCCATTCCAGGCCTGAGGGCAGCCACCATCCCAGAAGGGGATGCACCCAGCAATTAAGCAGCAAGAACCCTGTTATACACAGCATTTACCTAAATCCCAGAAGAGAGAGCAGAGCCCAGGTGTTCTAACAAAGACTCATTGCTGCCTGCCCGAGCCCTACAATTCCCCTAGGCGACAGAAAAGTCCGCAGATCCTAATGTTCAACTCTTAAAATATAGCCCTTCGCAGAAGAGAATGGTCCTGGAGAAGCTGGATGACAGTCAGGGACAATGAATGGCTCACACTACAGCAAAGCCAAAGCAGGATCTGAGCACAGCTGCTCACACCCAGGTCAGGGGAAAGCACTGGGCATGTGAGGTAGGAAGAGTAGAGAAGGAGGGGAGGGAAGGAAAGAAGGAGGGGAGGGAAGGAGAGAGGAAGAGGGAGGGAGGGAGGCAGACAGAATTCAGCCTAGAAGAGAGAGGACAGGAGAAGGAGCAGAGGACATTCCCTATAATTGCTTCAAACTATAGAACACTATAATAGGAATATTAACCCAATGAAGAAAGCACTCCAAGATAAAACAATCATTCGATAGGATGAGTCATAAAGGGAGACTGCAGGCCTAAGGAAATAAATGGAGGAGCAAAACAGTGAACAACATCATTACAAAATGAATCAATTAAAATAGCTAGAAATGGAATAGATACTAATGAAAGTAGAACAACTGACAGAGATAAAAGGCTGGGAATAATCTCATTGACTGGCAGTTTTTAAAAAGACAAAGAAAGAAGTCATATAGAAAACAGAAAGAGGACCAGGACTGGGATTCAGGTCAGACACGCCAGGCATTAGGGCACAAAATTGAGGAGGCGCCTACTCTCAGGGGCAGCAGGACCAGATCGGCATCTGGGAGTCAGTGCCTCCTTAAATTTTGCTCCCTAGATGTCTGCTTGCCTCACCCTAGTCCTGGTCACAATCCAACATAAGTAAAAAACATGACCCATAAACCTATGAAATATTCAAAGAGATAAAATGGGAGCAGGGGTTCTCGATTTTGATTCACAGATAGGAAGAACCCTGTAATGAGGAAATTTTGACATGATATGGAATATTTAACATGGAGACATCTCCTGGCGGTGGTGAGTAGCTTCAGACCTCAATTCCCTTGAGAGTCAGCGGAATCTAATGACTTGCTTTGAATAAGTAGAATCCAGCAAAGGTGAGGGGAAATCACTTCAGTGGTTAGGTTATAAGAAAGACTATGACTTCCTTCTTAATAGACCCCTTTATAGTCTTCTCAGCCTGCATGCCATGTGAAAAAGGTCCAGGATGGGGGTGTAGCTCAGTGGTAGAGTATTGCCTAGCATGCAGAGGCCCTGGGTTCAATCCCCAACAGTCCTCCCCCGCCAAAATAAAGAGGCTCATGTAACAAGGAACTGAGAGCAGAATCCAGCCAAAAACCAACAGGGAACTGAGGCTCCACCCAAAAGTCCAAATGCTGCCAATAAAAGCAGAGTGAGGGTAGAAGAAAATCCTTCCCCAGATGAGCTTTCAGATGAAACCACAGACTCTGAACCAACACCTCAATTGTGGCCTTGAGGAAGATCATGAAGCAGAAGACTCAAATAAGCTATATCCTCCACCCTGGATTGTTGACCCACAGAAATTGTAAGATAATGAATGAATGGTGTTGGTTTTTGTTTGTTTGTTTCATTTTTTTTTTTTTAGTTGTAGAGGGACACAATATCTTTACTTAATTAATTAATTTATTTTGATGTGGCGCTGAAGATGGAACCCAGTGCCTCATACTTGTGAGGCAAGGGCTCTGCCGCTGAGCCACAATCCCAGCCTATGAGTGGTGTTTTATACTGCTGGGTTTTAGGGTTATTTGTTATACAGCAACAGATGACTAATACACTAGCTAAGCTATTGAGCTTCAAGAATAAATAATGAAATCTTCCAGTATTGCAGATGTAAAAACCGAATCAAGTAAAGGATTTTTAAAAATCAGGCTAACTTTATTGTCCATACCAGAAGACAGCAAAGCAAATATTTACAAATTAAAGAGGGAAAGAAAAGGGGTGACTTGAGAATATTACACCCAGTTAGACATTCAAGTAAGGAGCCCAAAACTGTCTTAAACCATTTAGCCACAAAATCTACCCAGTTAAGGGTTGAAGCAAAATAAACTCAGGAATGGAGAATCTGTGTAACAGACTGGTAATGAGCATTGAATCTAAATATGGGACCACTGTCAAACAACTCCAAGGATTATATATAGAGAACAGATTGTGAATGTTAAAACTGTAGAAAATTCAAAAATAAAATATAACGAACAAAAATCAGGAGGTTGCGGGGAGAAGGAGGAAGGACGGAGGTATGGCATTCTCTTTCATATCTGGGATTCCTAAGTCCAAAGCTATACAATTCATTTGCATTTCTTTTGATCTCACTGCAATTTCTTTCAGTAGACTCATGAAAATTAATTAAGCATATTATATGATCCTATTTATATGAACTGTCTCTAATAGGCAAATCTATAAAGACAGAAGTAGATTAGTGGTTGCCTAGGGCTGGGGTGGGGAGGATAGATTGGGTAGAGATGGGAAGTGACTACTGATGGGGATCAAGTTTCTCTCTGGGGCGATGAAAAAACTGATGTAGTTGGTGCAGTGGCATGCACACACCTGTAGTCCCAGCTACTCAGCCATGTCACAGTCGGGCACGGTGGTGCACACCTGTAATCCCAGTGACTCGGGAGGCTAAGGCAGGAGGATCATGAGTTCAAAGCCAGCCTCAGTAAAAGCGAGGTGCTAAGCAACTCAGTGAGACCCTGTCTCTAAATAAAATACAAAATAGGGCTAGAGATGTGGCTCAGTGGTTGAGGGCCCCTGAATTCAATCCTCAGTACCTCCCCCCGCAAAAAAAAAAAAAAAAAAAAGAGGGGCTCGGGTTGTGGCTCAGTAGTATAGCACTTACCTAGCATGCATGAGGCACTGGGTTTGGCACCACATAAAAATAAAAACAAGTAAAATAAAGGTATTGTGTCCATCTACAACTTAAAAATAAAAGAAAAACCCTGTCTCAAAATGAAATAAAATTGATGTGGTAATGGTTACACAACTCTGTGAATATACTAGCAGCCATTGAACTGTATACTTTAAAAGGATGAATTGTGTGTTATATATGAATTTTATCTTGGTAAATCTGTTTATTTTTTGTTTCCAATATTGAAGATTGAATCCAGGGCCTGATACATGCTAAGCAAGTGCTCTACCACTGAGCCACACCCATAGCCCTTTTTAAAATTTTGAAACAGGGTCTCACTAAATTGCCCAGGCTGGCCTCATACTTGTGATCCTCCTACTTCAGCCTCCCGACTTGCTGGGATTAGATGCTTGGCCTCAAAAAATCTGTTCTTCAAAATGACACTACCATATGACCCAATTTTAGTAAAAGTATTTCTTTTTTTTAAAGAAAGAGTGGGGGGGGAGAGAGAGAGAGAGAGAGAGAATTTTTTAATATTTATTTTTTAGTTCTCGGCGGACACAACATCTTTGTTTGTATGTGGTGCTGAGGATCGAACCCGGGCCGCACGCATGCCAGGCGAGCGTGCTACCGCTTGAGCCACATCCCCAGCCCCTAGTAAAAGTATTTCTAACGAACCACAAACCTGTGTTTTCTATAGAAAGACACATACAGAATGATGGTCTCCTAATGATGGTCTCCTAATGAAATATATACATAGAAGCAAATAGGCCAAGATATTAAACATAGTTAGGTGTAGGAGACAGAAATATGGATAATTGGGGGGAGTTTTCTTTTCCTTTTTTAAATTTTTTAATTTTCCCCAAATAAAAAATATATAATATATAATACACAAATAAACATATATGTGTGTATGTATATATATATATATATATATATATATATATATATAGAGAGAGAGAGAGAGAGAGAGAGAGAGAGAGAATTTTTTAATATTTGTTTTTTAGTTCTCGGCGGATACAACATCCTTGTTTGTATGTGGTGCTGAGGATCGAACCTGGGCCGCACACATGCCAGGCGAGCGCACTACCGCTTGAGCCACATCCCCAGCCCCAAGAGAGAGATAATTTGATACAGTGTGGTAGCCTGAGTTGTTGTCCCAACCCTCGACTTGACTATGATGACACTCTACATTCACATCCTCCACTTGTGAATGCCCAGAGTTTAATCCTCAGGGCTCCTTCTTTTTTTTTTTTTTTTTTTTTTTTTTCTTACTCCCTGGGTAGCTTCATTCAGTCTCCTGGTTTTAAATAGTCTATGTAGACCTCTCTCCTACACATCCAGTTTTTTCTTAATGTCTCCAGTCGGATGTCCTAGGAAGCATCCCAAATTTAATGTGTCTAAAAATGGAATTCTAAATCCACCCCTTCCAAAAAAAAAAAAAAAAAAGCTTTTAAATAACCACCTTGCCTCTCCCATAGTCTCCCCATCTCAGTAAATGGCAACTCCATGTTTCTAGTTGCTCAGGTCAAAAAATATGGAGTCACCCTCCACCCTCCCCTGACTGCACACCTGATGTGTCAGGAAATCTTGTCCATTTCACTTCCAAAATATATCAAAAATCTGACCACTTCTCCATACTTTCTCCACAAGGACCCTGGTCCAAACCATAGCCGTTTCTGGCCTATATTATTAGCAAACCTCCTAACAGGTTTTCCTGCTTCTACATTTATCACTTTTCCTTCTATTCTCCACACAGCAGCCAGAGAGATCCCGTTCAACCACTCGGCCTCTAGTTACAAAATGGTCCCAATTAATCAGATGACTTCACAGTCACACCTGGGTTTGTCCCCTCCCACGGTGAACCTGGGCTGGCCTGCCTACACCTTGCCTTGGTCCATATATAAAGGTGGAAGTGATGCTGTTCCACTCCTGGTCTGGGCCTGAGAGACTGTAGCTTCCACTTTGCCTTCTTACCATGCTGCTCTGAGACGGCCATGTGAGGCAGCCAGTCCAGCCTCACAGAGGAGGAGACACCCCATGGAGAAGAACCAAGGAGCCTCAGCCAACAGCCTGACCTGAGGCCATCAGCCTGGACACTTCAGCCCACACAACCCTGGCCAAGGTGGCCACATGAGAGCAGAACCAGCAGAGGAACTGTCCTGCCAACCACAGAATCAAAGGAAATAATAAGTAGTTGTTTTAAATCACCACATTTTGGGGCGATTTGTTATATAGCAATAGATCCCTGATACAGTCATAAATCAAATCATTTTCACTTCTGTGCTCTGCACCACTAATGATCTCCCATGTCACTCATTTTTTTTTTTTCCTTTGGTACCAGAGATTAAACCCAGAAGCACTTAAGCACTGAGCCACATCCACAGCCCTTTTTATTTTTTATTTTGAGACAGGGTCTTGCTAAGTTGCTTAGGGCCTCACTAAATTGCTGAAGCTGGCTTTGAACTTGCGATCCACCTGCTTCAACCTCCTGAGCCTCTGGGATGACAGGCATGCGCTGCCACACCTGGATTCACTCACATTTGGAGCCATTCAATGTCATTATGCATACAAGGCCCTTCACAATCTGTGCCCTCTCTCCCCCACTACTATCTCCCCTGCCCTCACTGCCTCTCCTCCTTCCTGGCTCAGCCCACCGGCCACACTTCCTCAACCCCACCAGTCATGTTTTTTTTTCTCAAGGTCTTTGCACCTGTTGTTCCCTTTCCATAGAGGGTTCTTCCCCCCTCCAATTCCACATCCTAATGACTCCTTCCTTAACATGCTTCTGGTTGCCACTGAAATGTCAATGTCACAGCGAGCGCTCCCTGACGCCTTGCCCCCATCACTCTTGTCCCCTTTCCCTGCTCTGTTATTCTCCACAGAACCCATCCTCATCCCACATACTATTTACATATCTATTTTATTTTGTGCACATTTTTTAATTATTTTTTTTATTGGTTGTTCACAACATTACAAAGCTCATGACATATCATATTTCATACATTAGATTGAAGTGGGTTATGAACTCCCAATTTTACCCCAAATGCAGATTGCAGAATCACGTCGGTTACACATCCACAATTTTACATAATGCCCAATTAGTAATTGTTGTATTCTGCTACTTTTCCTATCCCCTACTATCCCCCCTCCCCTCCCCTCCCATCTTCTCTCTCTACCCCATCTACTGTAATTCATTTCTCTCCTTGTTAATTTTCCCATTCCCCTCACAACCTCTTATATGTAATATTGTATAGCAATGAGGGTCTCCCTTCATTTCCATGCAATTTCCCTTTTCTCTCCCTTTCCCTCCCATCTCATGTCTCTGTTTAATGTTAATCTTTTCTTCCTGCTCTTCCTCCCTGCTCTGTTCATAGTTGCTCTCATTATATCAAAGAAGACATTTGGTATTTGTTTTTTAGGGATTGACTAGCTTCACTAAGCATAATCTGCTCTAGTGCCATCCATTTCCCTGCAAATTCTATGATTTTGTCATTTTTTATTGCTGCATAGTACTCCATTGTGTATAGATGCCACTTTTTTTTATCCATTCATCTATTGAAGGGCATCTGGGTTGGTTCCACAGTCTAGCTATTGTGAATTCTGCTGCTATGAACATCGATGTGGCAGCATCCCTGTAGCATGCTCTTTTAAGGTCTTCAGGGAATAGTCCGAGAAGGGCAATAGCAGGGTCAAATGGTGGTTCCATTCCCAGCTTTCCCAGGAATCTCCAAACTGCTTTCCAAATTGGCCGCACCAATTTGCAGTCCCACCAGCAATGTACAAGAGTACCCTTTTCTCCACATCCTCGCCAGCACTTGTTGTTGTTTGACTTCATAGTGGCTGCCAATCTTACTGGAGTGAGATGGTATCTTAGGGTGGTTTTGATTTGCATTTCTCTGACTGCTAGAGATGGTGAGCATTTTTTCATGTACTTGTTGATTGATTGTATATCCTCCTCTGAGAAGTGTCTGTTCAGGTCCTTGGCCCATTTGTTGATTGGGTTATTTGCTATCTTATTGTCTAATTTTTTGAGTTCTTTGTATACTCTGGATATTAGGGCTCTATCTGAAGTGTGAGGAGTAAAAATTTGTTCCCAGGATGTAGGCTCCCTATTTACCTCTCTTATTGTTTCTCTTGCTGAGAAAAAACTTTTTAGTTTAAGTAAGTCCCATTTGTTGATTCTTGTTATTAACTCTTGTGCTATGGGTGTCCTATTAAGGAATTTGGAGCCCGACCCCACAATATGTAAATCATAGCCAACTTTTTCTTCTATCAGGCAAAGAGTCTCTGATTTGATATCAAGCTCCTTGATCCATTTTGAGTTAACTTTTGTGCATGGCGAGAGAAAGGGATTCAGTTTCATTTTGTTGCATATGGATTTCCAGTTTTCCCAACACCATTTGTTGAAGATGCTATCCTTCCTCCATTGCATGCTTTTAGCCCCTTTATCAAATATAAGATAGTTGTAACTTTGTGGATTAGTCTCTGTGTCCTCTATTCTATACCATTGGTCCACCCGCCTGTTTTGGTACCATTTTGTGCACATTTTTGTGTGTATTGTTCAGTGCTGTCACCCCAGTGCCTAGAACCGTGCCTAACAGGTGTTTGGACATATTTGACAGAAGAGTGAATGTTGCCAGGCGTGGTGGTGCAAGCCTGTAATCTCAGCAGCTTGAGAGGCTGAGGCAGGAGGATTACAAGTTCAAAGCCAGCCTCAGCAATGGCGAGGTACTAAGAAACTCAGTGAGATTCTGTCTCTAAAGAAAATACAAAATAGGGCTGGGGTGTGGCTCAGTGGTTGAGTGCCCCTGAGTCCAACTCCTGGTACCCCCACCACCAAAAAAAAAAAAAAAAGAGTGAGTGTCGCTGCTCCTCCTGGTAGAGAACTGCTTTCCTATTACCTTGCTCTGCCCCTCGAGGTCTCTGATATGACTATTTCCTCTGCCCAGGAGGCTGAGCCAGGGTTTGAAGGTGAGCTCTTAGCCTCCAGATGACCTGAGGAGTGGCATGAGACTAGAGACCCATACCTGGTGGGTTTCCTGATCACATGACGGATATCTTTCCATGTGAGGTCAGACCTCAACAGGACCTAGAGCACAGGGGGACAAGGTGCCCCTGTGGCACTTGTCAGACTTTATTTTCCATAGATAGCCACTACAATATTTCAAGTTCTGCATGCTTTTTCAGATCACCAATCTTCCCATAAAAATATGGAGTTCAAGCCAGCTAAGACAGGAGGATCACATGTTCAAGGATACCCTCAGCAACTTAGTGAAACCCTGTCTCAAAAAAAAAAAAAAAAAAGAATGGGGAGGTAGCTCAGTGGTAAAGCACCCCTGGGTTCAATACCTAGTACTAAAAAAAAAAATAAAAATAAAATAAAATAAAATAAAGGTGGAGTCTATTTCCATTTCCTTACTCTGTTAACTTAAGCAGAAAGTTGTGACTCAAGCAAAGAATAGAATACAGTAAAAATGTCACTTTCAAGAGTGACTTTCCTGGGTAGGTCATATAAGGCAATATGGATTCACCTGGCTTTCTATCTCAGGATGCTAGTCTTTGGAATCTGGCCACCATGTTGTGAGGAAGCCCAGGCCACATGGAGAGGCCCAGGTTAGGTGTTACAGCCAATAGCTCCAGCAAAGTTCCCAGCAAGTAGCCAGCATCAACTGCCAGACATCCCCAGCCTTTGATGATCCAACCTAGACCCCCAACGTGCCTCACTAAGATCAAGTGGAAAAAAGATGACATCCTCTCCTGCCTCCGGTTGAGCCTTGCCTAAACTAAAATTCTGTGATCAAAACAAATGTTTTGTTGATCTGAGCCATCAAGTTTTCTTACATAACTATAGTCATTAGAACAGGTTTGAAAGTTCATTTATCTCTTCAATGAAACCAAGTAGCTCTCATTTTATGGCTGAGAAAATTGAGGTTCAGCAAGGTCAAGATCTTGCTCTAGGTCACATGGTTAACAAGTGAAGAAGCAGAAATGACATCCGGGTCTTTCGGTCTCCTTATGAATGTTCCCTCCCTGTGCTTCAACTCTGGTCACTCCATCTTAAACACACAGCCCACCAAAAAGGGGACTACCAACCAACATTCAGCCACATCCTCCAGCCACTGGGCCAGCAACAGTGTGGAGCCCCTGCCTTGAGCTTAAGTGCAAACCCCTTCTCCTCTGAAGGGCAACAGCTCTGGGAAGAAGGCCAGGGAGAAAGGGTGTGAGCCAAGACCTGCTGCGCATGTGTCTGGATCCTAATTAACAGCCGGGAAGTCCATTTCCCTTGCCAAGAGGACTGGAAGGATAGAAGAGACGGAACCCTCCACACCTGCAGGTGAACCACAGGGCCTGGGCTCCCCCAGGGAAGGCCCCAGACCAGACTTTATAATGCTCAGAAAACTTCATTTCCATGAAACATGCCCCACAATGTAGCCCCTACTTTAGGAAATTTGGGAGCAGACACTGTGCCAGCAAAAACCCCTCCTTCCCATGCAAGGTAGTTATAGTCACAAAAGTAGCCAGAGAAAAGCTGTATTCAGTTATATACAATCAAGTGATTGTATATCATCCCATGTCATTATCTGCATAATCTGATACACATATATGGGCACACGCATGCCCAGACATGTATACAAAACAGCACATGTAGACACACTCACACACACTGTGTACATACATATGCACAAATTAAGGTAAATACATGTACACACTATATAGTTAGCATAAATATACACATACTTGGCAATATATACACACAAGAGCACACGGGTACCCAGTTCTATCCATGAACTTGAATACATTCACACTTAGATGCATGCACACACTGGCGAACATGCCCACCCTCCCATGCACCTTCCCAAGAAGGTCTTGGAGACTATTTCCCCAGATTGGCTCCTGCAGCAACAGACACAGTGCACAACCTTGGTTCCTACGATCTGAGAGGTTGGATGGATTGGAAGGATAGACAGAAGGAAAGAAGGATAGAGGGAGGGAGATGGATGGGATGGAAGAATGGATGGATGGATGGATGAGTGGATAAATGGATGAACAGAAGAGGCTAGCATGACTCTTCCTATTTTGAAGGCTGACAAAAGCCAAATCCTCAGTCCCTTTTGGACACCCTCTATAATTCTGACTCCGGTAACCCTCCAAAACCTGATGACATTCATCATAATGGCCTGCAACCAATTTCTACCCATTGAAATTTTAGGGATGATGCCATGTCCTATGGACCTCAGCCTCCTCCTGCATCTAACTCATGTGTTGGGGCAGGTACTGGGGATTAAACCCAAGGGTACTCTATGTCTCCAGGCTTCTTTTTTTTTTTTTTTTTTTTTTGAGAAAGGGTCTCACTAACCTGCTGAGGCTGGCCTCAAATTTGTGATCCTCCTCTCTCACTGTTCCAAGTCACTGGGATTATAGGTATGCACCATCATGCCTGGCTATATGTAGCTCTGTACCAACACCTCCAATGGGACGTCAACCTCCAACATAAACTCAGAATATACAAACCAAGCTGTTGATCTTCCCCAAAAACCTGCTGCTCCAACTCACTTTCCTATATCAGATAACAGCCTCTCCCTCCTTCCAGCAGCTCAGAGCAATATTGCAGAACTCACCTGTGACTCTTCTTTCTCTCATTCCCCACATCAAAATCATCAAGAATTAGGGGCTGGGGCTGGGGCTGGGGCTCAGCGGAAGAGCGCTCCCCTAGCCTGGGCGAGGCCCTGGATTCAATACTCAGCACCACATAAAAAAATAAATAAATAAAATAAAGGTATTGTGTCCATCTACAACTAAAAAACAATATTTTTTTAAAAATCGTAAAGAATCGCTTGCCTTGTGGGCTGGGGATGTGGCTCAAGTGGTAGCGCGCTCGCCTAGTGTGCTTGAGGCACTGGGTTCAGTTCTCAGCATCACATAAACGTGAAATAAAGATATTATGTCCACCTAAAAACTAAAGACATAAATATTTTTTTTTAAAAAAGAATTGCTTGCCTTGTATATGCAAGGCCAACAACAACAATAAATAACTATCAGGAAATTCTTTTTTTTTTTTAATGTTTGTATTTATTTATTTATTGGCGGACACAACATCTTTGTTTATATGTGGTGCTGAGGATCGAACCTGGGCCTCACGCATGCTAGGCGAGCGCACTACTGCTTGAGCCACATCCCCAGCCCACTATCAGGAAATTCTGATAGCTCTACTTTAAAACATGCCACCATAACCCAACCCCTCTCACCCTCTCCATGGCTGCCACTCTGGCCCAAGTCCCATCAACTCTTACCTGCAGCACATCAATACCTCCTGACCTCCTCTCTGCTTCTGCCCTCAGCCCTGACCTCAGTCTACTCTCAACACAGTAGTCAGGGTAATTCTATTAAATAGAAGCCAAAGAGCTGGGGATAGAGCTCAGTTGGTAGAGTGCTTGCCTTGCATGCACAAGGCCCTGGGTTCAATCCCTAGCACCACCCAAAAAACAAACAAAACAGAAGCCAATAATAATAATAAAAAAAAAGAACAATTGAAAATTCCTGAAACCAAATGTTGGTTTTTCTAAAAGATTAGCAAAATTGACAAACTATTGTTAAGCTGACACATTAAAGAGAGAGAGAGAGAGAGAGAGAGAAGTCATATTACAAAAAATCAAGAATGAGAGAGGGGGCTCAGTGGAAGAGTGCTTGCCTGGCACGTGTGAAGCAGTGAGTTCAATCCTCAAGCACTGCATAAAAATAAATAAATAAAATAAAGGTATTGTGTCCATTTACAACCAAAAAAAAAAAATTTTAAATGAAAGAAGGGACATAACTGCCGACCTAATAGAAATCAAAAGAATTATAAGGAAATATTATGAACAATTGTGTGCCAAGAAATCAGATTAATCTAGATTAAATATGCAAATTCTTAGAAAGATGCAAATTACTGAGACAGACTCAAGAAGAAATAGAAAATCTGAATTGACCTATAACAAGTAAATATTGAGTTCATAATCAAAAAACTTCCCCCAAACAAAAGCCCAGAACCAGATGGCTTCACTGGTGAATTCTACCAAATGTTTAAAGATGAATTAACACAAATCCTTCATAAACTCTTCCAAAAAACAGAGAAGGAAGGGACACGTGCCAACTCATTCTGAGGCCATTACCCTGATACAAAAATCAGACAAAGAGATAGGAATATAGATGCAAATATATCTCCCAATAGCCCCCTAGCCCTTGTTTAATGTAGATGCAAAAATCTTCAATAAAAGACTAATAATCCAGATTTTAAAAAAAGACTAATAATCACATAAAAACAATTATGTTTTTGTTTCTGGGATTGTGGCTCAGTGGTAGAGCACTCACCTGGCACGTGTGAGACCCTGGGTTCGATCCCATGCACCACATAAAAATAAATAAGCAAAATAAAGATATTGTGTTCATGTATAACTAAAAAAATATTAAAAAAAAAAAAGTACACACCGTAACCAAGGGAAGAATATACCCCACATGGAATGCAAGGTTGGTTAAACATATATCAATCAATGTCCACAGGCCTAACGTGATATGACCCCCATCAGTACTCACCTCCCTCTCTTCCCTCTCTTTCCACACTAACCACAGTTTCCTCCTTGCTGAGCACAGTGGCAGAATGCTTGCCTATCATGTGTAATGACCTGGGTCTGATCTCTAGCACGGCAAAATTAACAATAATAATCACCTTCTCTGCCAAGCATGTTGGTGCATGTCTGTAATCCCAGTGGCTCCGGAGGCTGAGGCAGGAGGATTATGAGTTCAAAGCCAGCCCCAGCAATTTAGCAAGGTCTTAAGCAACTCAGCAAGACCCTATCTCTAAATAAAATATAAAAAGGGTCTAGGGATGTAACTCAGTGGTTAAGTGTCCCTGGGTTCAATCCCTGGTACCATAAATAAATAAATAAATAAATCGATCGATCGATCGATCGATCGCCTTCTCAGTGAGCCCTTTCTGGCCATACTATATAAAATTTTGTTCCTCTCCCCCTAACATTCACACACTCCCTATTCCCTTCTCCACTCTACTTTAAAAAAAAATGTTTATTTATTTGTTTATTTTTACGTGGTGCTGAGGATCGAACCCAGGGCCTCACACCTGTGAGGCAAGCACTCTACCACTGAGCTACAGCCCCAACCCCTCCACTCTACTTGTATCCTATGCATTTATCACCTGCAATATCATAAATTTTACTTACACCTCTTGTTCACCTACTTCCCCCAACTAGAATGTACATTCTGTAAACAAGAGATGTTTTGATCTATTGTATTCACTGCTATATCTGCAGCATTTCAACTAGGAAACCACTGAATCAACCCTCAATAAATGTCTATTGGATAAATAAGTGCATGTAAATAGCGTATCATTCAACCAGCCGTGATTTGCCCCCACCTCCGAGTGCCTGACATTATGCTCTGGGCTGGAGTGCTAAGAAAGAGCAGAACCAGACCTGGACCCTCCTAAAGCTCCCAGGTTGGGGTTGGGAGAAGGTCAGAGCCCAGGAACCGTGACACAAGGAAGATGGTGCTAAGAATAGGGGAAGGGTCAGGCAGGGCTCGGGGAAGGCTCCATGAGAGACAGTGCTAAACCCTCACAGGCCCAGGGCCATCTGGGCTTATGAAGAGGGGACTGGACTGGGGAACAATGGAAGGAGGAAGCATGAAGCATGTCCTAGGAATCAGGAGGCAGGACTGCCACAGAGGGAGAAGGCCAGTAAGGTTGTCAAGATAGTTCATGAGGGACTTTGAAGGAGCTGGGCCTAATTTCAGAGGCACTAGGGAGCCATACAAGGCTTGGGGGCAGGGAAGGTCCATGGTTGTTAGAAAGCTCATCCTGGCCCTGTGGGAAGAACAGATGGTGGTGGGTGAGCAGGAAGGAAAAGAAACCAACAAGGTAGTTCCCGGGCAGTCCTGGAGAAAGATCACAAGGCATGAGCCCAGGAAGGGTGCAGGGGGTGGGCAGGAGACAGTGGAACTGGCAGATGTTAAGGGCTTTATGAATGATAGCTGGTCGGGGGAGGAGCCGGAGCCTGAATCTCAAATCAGAAGATCTAGCTGGACAGCAAAGACACAGACAGAGCCACAGGGCAATGGAGCCTGGAGTCCTGGCCACGGGGCCTCAGTGGCACTGGGTATCCTGCAGATTGAGCAGCTTCCTGGTGCTAGAGGATGGGCACCTTCTGGCCCTATCACCTTTCTGACCCTCAGCCCCTCACCCCTGGGCAGGGCTGGAGAAGAGTTTGTCCAGCTGGCTCCATCGGCCAAGACTCAATGTCATTTCTAGATGAGCCATCCAGCTCTGGACATGTGCCAGGCTACAGGGTGGGGGACAGCTGTGTCCCCAATACACAGCCAAGGAGCAAATTCTCAGAGCCAACCAAGACAGTGGCAGAAGCAGAGCTGGCAGGGGGTCCGTAGCTCCAGCTGGCTGATCAGGGACAGGCCTTTGACGGGCCCTCCATCTGCCTGGGCCTCAGTCTGTGAGGTCAGACCCCCTCTGCTCCCACCAGTCAAAACTGATGGTGCCGGGGGCTCTTTCCCTCCCCACCCCAGTCAATAAGCATGAAGGCATTTATTAGTGCCCACTATACCAGGCTCAGTTTCTTTCCCTGACTCTCCACGGCTGCTCCTGGCCACAGGGTACAGCTGGAAAGGCCACACTTGCACCAAGGAATTGGGCGATGCCAAAGTCAATGCCAAAGGCTCCCCCCCCCCCCCACACACACACACACACAAACAAGAAAGAAAAATGTGTCCCCAAGCCCATTGTCTGGGCATATGCCACACAGAGGGCCCTGACAGCAAATGATCAGTAATCCTTGGCCATTTCTGCTCCTCCTTCCTTGCCTACTCAGCCCTGGAGGGGCTGAATCATGGGGATGAGGGACAGAAGATAGAACAAGGAACAAGACAGAAGACTGCAGCTCCCCCTCTACCCGGTATAATTTTCGGGGGCTGGACAGCATTGTATTTGGAAGTAGAGCCCAAGTTGTGGTTTAAATGGAACCAGCCCATGACTGACTAGAAATACGAGGAGACCTTGTCACAGATGAGAGATTCACCCAAGGTGGTGAGAAATCACTAACGCCATTGTTAACTCACTATCCGAGTCCAGCGTATTCAATGAACTTGGTGCACAAGTGCAAGGGCTCAGTGTCTAGCTGCCTGCCCCAGGTGCATGATCTGACATTGACAGGGAATGTGACTATGGGTCCTTGACCAGACCCCCCCCGGCCCCTCCCTCTTAAGTGATGCTCCTAGGGCCTGAGAACTCTGATCAAAGATCCATGTGCTCCCCTGCCCTCCCCAACCTGCTGTCCTGCCTCACCTTAGGGATGTCACTGCCCAGCAGCTCGGGGGCCAGCCTGCCTCATCTCCTGTGATCTTCTCTGCCCTCTCACCACCAGAACAGCCCCACTCAGAAATCTTAATTTTAGGATCCCACTCTGAGCCAAAACTTCTCTTTTCCTGGACCCTCTGTACTAAAAGGAACAGAGATAAATGAACATTTCCATAGTGAGCTCCTGTGATACACATAATGAGCTCCCTGTCTGGGCTGGGGACCCCTGGGCCCATAGACAGAACCCAGGGCTGTGGAACTGGGGGAGAGGAAGAAAGCCTGGTGGCAGCTGAACTGGTGCCATCTTCCCACAATCAGTGGTCCCTTCTTATAACAGGCAAGGCTAGGGCTGCAGGGAGCCAGGGACCCTGATGCACACAGAAATCCCGGGGATCTGGTCCCTGCCCTTTGGGCTCCCTGTCTGTGGATACAGCCCCACACAACTGAGTCCCAGATGGAACTCAAACACAGGCTAAGCCCAAGCAAGAACCATGAATTCCGATGTGAGGGTAGGACAGACGGAGGAGGCTTTTGGAGAAAGTGACCTTTAAGTTGGCTCATGCAGAAAAAAAGGATTTGGGGATACGCTGAAGAGGGAATAGTGCCTTTAGTGAGAGGAATAAACACAAGATGATTCGGGACTTGGAAAACCTGCTGTCATCATGATCCTCAACCTTCAAGTAGGTCCACAATGGTGGTGACCCTTTCCTCATCTGTAACCTGAAGAGAATCACCCTCTATCTCCCTGGGCTCACAACATGCCCCGGGAACAGATGTGTCCCACTCTCTCAAATCAAATCATCCAACAGAAACTCACAACCCCAGAGCCCACTAGCCTTCAGTTCAAACGCCAGTTCTGCCCCTTCCTAGCTGGGCAACTCATGGTAAGCCTCCGTTTACTCATCTGTAAAATAGGGATAACAGGACCTACCTGGAAAGAGAAAGATTTGGCAGTGGGCCCCCGCGTCCACAGGGGCTCCCCACCCACCTCCCAGGGACCCTCACTTACATAGGAGGCCAGGAGGGTGGTTGGGGCCAGGACAAGAGCCAGGTAGAGGCAAGGGGCTGTGGCAAGCAGACTGGAGGCACAGATGAGGGGTTCGGCCCTTGGATTGACTTTCTTGTACCTCCTCGCAGCCTCTGCCCCCAGGATGACACCAATAATACCAGTCACAACAGTCAGTGTTCCAAAGATCAGGCTGACAGGAAAGAGCAGAAAGGGCTGAGTTAGCACTTCATCCTGCCTTATGCCCCAGTCTAGCTGCCTGGCCCAGACGCATGACCCGGCACCAACAGGGAATGGGGGCTATGAGTCCTTGACCAGATCTCCCCCTTACCCTCTTTCCTAAATGATGCTCCTAAGGCTTCAGAACCTAGATCAAAGATCCATGTACTCCCCTGCCCTCCCCCACCTGCTGTCCTGTCTCCCCCTGGGGATGCCACTGGCCATTCAGATGATCTGCCCAATACTCCAGCACCTTAGATCCCAGTGTGCTTCATGTCCAGCGAGCTTCTCTACCCTCTGACCACCCAAAAAAGGCCCCACTCAGAAATCTTAATTCTGTAGTCTCGCTGTAGCCCAAACCTTTCTCTGGCCCCAGTGTTAGAGGAATGGCGATAAGTGTATGTTCTGTACCGAGCTCCTATGGTACATCCAGCCCTTGTGGACATACACACATTCCCTCCTTTTTTTTTTTTTAAAGAGAGAGTGACAGAGGAGAGAGAGAGAGAATTTTTAATATTTATTTTTTAGTTCTCGGCGGACACAACATCTTTGTTGGTATGTGGTGCTGAGGATCGAACCCGGGCCGCACACATGCCAGGCGAGCACGCTACCGCTTGAGCCACATCCCCAGCCCCACATTCCCTCCTTGATGGCACCCTCCCACTCACCGTCTGAACACCCCTCAAGCAGCCCCTTCTGACCACATTGTCTTTCCCTCCTACTCCTAGACCCACGTCCACTCCAGTTGCCCCCCAACCCCCGTACATCCCAACTATGGAGACCTGCCCCTTCACAGTAATGCCCATACAGACCCTCAGAGGGTGCTTCCTAAAACACAGATTGACTGTACTCTGCCTACCTCCGGCTAGAAATTCCCCACCTACAAGACTCGGTCCCAACTCCATGCGGCATATGCTGTCCTTCCTGGTCTGACTCCAGCCCACTTGGACCAAAGGTGCAATTCTGTTTATCCCTCTTCCTCCAAACTGGTTGCCATCTGCACCCCACTCCGCACCTGGTACTTTCATTCCTTCATCTAGAACACCCTTCACTAGAGTGAACTCCTCTTCAGCCTTCAAGATCCATCACAAATGCCCCCTCTTTGGGGATGCCTTTCCCTGTTCCCTTGCTGATTCCTTCACCATCAGTTCCCATCACACTTTCACTTTCTGTATCTCTGTTACCAAGATCTTTTCCAGGAATTCCTCGCCTGTGAATTCCCGGAGAAGAGCGACAAGGTTTGGTTTACTTCCTTGACTCCATGCTGGAAGCACAAAGACTAGAAGACAAGAAACATCCATTGAGCAAAGGAACTCACTGATTTCCTGCCAGGATTCTAAGGAGAACAATGAAGAAGGCAGGGCTGAGAAAGGTCAAGGCCAAGATTACCCAGCTAATAAACAGCAGAGCCAGGAATTGAGTATCCATCTTCACCCCCCTGCTTCAGTCAAACCACCTTTTTCTATTCTTTTTTTTTTTTTTTTGTACCAGAAAATTAAACCCAGGGATGCTAGAGAGCCACATCTCCAGTCCTTTTAATTTTGTTTTGTTTTTGGTGCTGGGGATCGAACCCAGGGCCTTGTGCATGCAAGGCAAGCACTCTACCAACTGAGCTATATCCCCAGCCCCTCCAGCCCTTTTTTGTATTTTACTTAGAGACAGGGTCTCACTGAGTTGCTTAGGTCCTCACTAAGTTGCTGAGGCTGGTTTTGAACTTGCAATTCTCCTGCCTCAGCCTCCTGAGCTGCTGGGGTTATAGGCATACCACCACCATGCCTGTCAAGACACTTTTTAAAGGAACTCAAAGTCATAGCTGAGCAAGACATGGGGTTACACACCTATCATTCCCTGCTACTTGGGCGGCTGAGGCAGGAGGATTGCAAGTTCAAGACCAGTCTCAGCAAATGTGCAAGATCCCGCTTCAAAATAAAAAGATCGGGGATGTAGCTCAGTGGTAGAGCACCCCTAGGTTCAATCCCCAGTATGCCTCCAACGCCCAAAAAAGGCACAGCTGAGACTGTGAGCAGCATGAACTCTTGGAAACCCAAATCTAGCCAGGATCTTTCTAGCCCCTTGAGGTTCTCTGCTGTCCTCTTATGCAAGTCTCTGGCCAGCACCAATGGCCCTAGGGGACTGGCCCCTGCTGACCTGTGTAGCTTCCCTTCTCATCTCCCTCCCTCACATTGCACAAATGACTGAGAATTCTCTAAACTCACTCTATTCTTCCTGGCTTCCCTGCCTTGGCCCACACTGTTCCCTTGGGCCTAGAGCTCCATTGTCCCTACCTCCCTTTCTCTGCCTGGCCACATCTCTTTCCCACATCCAAACAATTCCAGAATTGTGTGGGATGGCCAAGGGCCCTGTTATTACTCCAGATCTGCCACCAGGATGCAAGAATGTGATCTGTGTATGAGGACCACAAAAGTACCTCCCCCCTACACATATTCTGTGAAATGCCCCTCCACAGGCTGAGGATTATCCCCATCCCCTCTGGGTATGGGAGACAGTATGGCGCCCATAGAGGGCAGGAACTTGCCTGAGGTCACACAGCCTCTCAAGGCAGAGCCAGTGTCCCCCAACCTTCTGCCTGCTGGATAGAGGCATGTGTGTTCCTGGAACAGCTTAAAGATCTTCGCCAAAACTTCCCAGGCTCGGAAGCTTAGCAGAGCTCTGGCTCAGCCAAGTCAAGTGACCCCCAAATCCCGGATGAATGTCACCCACGTCTTGAGTCCTGCTCTGAGCCGGCCTCTGCGGGTTCCCAATACCTCTGAGAAACTTGGGACTGATTATTCAAACAGGCAGTGTGGCCAGGGCCCTCCATCAGCCCTTGAGCAAGAGAAGCAACCAAAGCACATGCCCCAGCCACCAAGCCCTGCCACACACACAAGACCTTCCCAGGATCATAGATTCTCAGAGCCAAGTTCTATGCAGCCCTGGTAAGCAGCTGTCCAAGTTCCACTTACACACCGCCCCCAGGGATTGGAAACTCACTGCCTCCCCCTGCAGCCCCTGCCATTGGACCACTTCTGCTCTGAATGTTGGAAGTTCTCCCTGTGGCAAGCCAGAATCTTGCATCCTGAAGCTTCCTGCACCAAAGAAAGTACATTAACGTCTGAGGTCTGTATAGACCCCAGCACAGGGACCTTCTGCCCACTCTAGTAGTCTGAAATGATAGCCTCCCAAAACGTCCTAATTTCCAGAATATTCTATGGAAAAGTACATTTGGCAGAGGCTGGAGCTCCAAGGAAGGGCACAGAGCCATGAGGAATTCTAAGCAATGAGTGGGGCAGGATCCAAGAGAAAACAGGACCACAAGGAGACAGAAAAGCATCAGCCAGAGAAGAGGAGGAGGAGGTAAGACTGAGGGTGTCAAGGAGGAGGAATCCTTGGAGAATGGGCTCAGAGGTGGTGGGGACAGGAGAGGAGCCCAGCAGAGTAGGAGGGATGGCCAGGCAGGAAGGTGAGAGGGTATCTCCTGAGGACAGAGTATGGCCCCTCCCACTCTCCCAACAGCTTTCCCAGGGGTTTGGGTGTCACAAATGAGCCAGAGAATGAACAAAGGCACAGGTGAAATCCCTAAGTCAGAATCGTAATGAGGCCTGCTACTGCCTCGATTTGCAATCCATCTAATGGGGTGACCTCAGAGAAAATCCTTGAGGCCCCTCGGGAGGGTGGTTGCCCAAGACTCCCCACAAAAGCCTCATCCCCCTCCCTGCAGGTGCCTTCAGGAGTCCCACAGCAGCCCCTAGAGGAGGAAGACCGGGATTTCAGCCCAGAAAGGACCAGGGAGCTGCCTAGGACACACAGGGTGGCACAGCTGATCCCACAGAGTGAGACCCAAACCTCCCGCCTGCCCAGCTGGTCCCCAAGCCCTCCCCTCTTCACCTTGTGCCCAGAAAGACCGAGTCTGGGGGCTCACACCCTCCTGAGAACCTCCCCAACAAGATTGTCCTGAGTTGGGCCGAGTGTCCCAGCCCCCCCCCCAGAGGCCCCTCACCTGTCCTGGCTGCTTCCTGGTTCCTGGAAATCAGGAACCTGCCACCCGTGGATCACACGGGCCTCAAACAGAAACTTGGGGGCCCAGAAGCCCAGGGCTCCAGTCACAAAAGCCATGGATGTCACTCCGAGGGTCGACCACACAAAACTCCAGCTGCAAGAGAAGTAACCTGACTGATGTTGGGAGAGGGCTGGGGCCAAAAGGGCCTCTCCACTCCACCACCCCCCACCCCAGCCCAGGTATGCAGGCCCTGGCTTCCAGATTCTTCCCAGAAGCCCTCTGTGCCTCCCCAACATTCCTGAGCCTCCCTGCTCAGCCCCCTCCACACCCTTGGCTCATGCCGTTTCTTCCCCTCCTCTGCAGATCACAACTCCCTCCGGAGAGGCCCCAGCCCCACATCACATTCTCCAGGACAGCTGCCCCCGCCTGCCCCCTTTCTCCTTGGAGTCCCCTCAACGGGTCTCATGGCTCTAGAATGAAGAGAGTTGACGTGACAGTGGATCGTGAGGCCCGCCACTGCAGTGGGCTCTCCTTTGCCTCCCCCAAGGTGCCTGGGAGAGAGGAAGATGTGTCCCCATGCATCTGGGAGAGATGAGCAATGAGCTCCCAGCAGCCCCGAGGAGCAGGCAGGCCTGGAGAAAGAGATCCATTGAATCAACTAGGAAAGTGAGGCTCCGAGTCTCAGGCTCACTCGGGGTGGGGGGGGGCAACAGAGGCCAGGCTGGACCTGGGGCCACCTGTCCACCGTCCAGCCCCATTTTAGCATGGGGAGGCCATGAGGGCTGAGTCCCGAGTGATGAAGGGGCATCTCAGTAGGTAAGTGGAGCTCAGAGGAGGAGGAGGCTTTGGACATTGAGACAACCAGGAGGGCCAAAGGGAGAGAGGGAGGCTGGAGCAGACTGACAGGGTTTTTGTGGCTTGCAGCAGGCAACAGGGACACTCACTTTCTTCCCAGGTATCTGACGTCCTCACACCAGCTGCTCCTCAGGGTCCCCACAGCCTTCTCCCCCTGCTTCTCAGCTGCTCCTCGAGGAGGGTCTGGAACCAGCAGGATAAGCAGGATCAAGGCGACAGCCTCCAGGCAGGGCATGATCTGGGGACAGGGGGTGTCCAGGAAGCTCAGAGCTACATACTACCATGGCCCAGGAGACCTGAGGAGGGCCAGCCACTGTGCCTGAACTCTGGGGACCAGATCCTGGGTCCTAGGTCCTGGTTATACACAAAGCTGGACATACCACACTGTTCCTTACCCCTTACCTCCAAGGATATAGCTTCTCTGGGGAATAGGGTCCCCTTAGGACCTGATTAATATCTATCTGTTCAGTGCAGATGCTACTTTACTTGGGGTCAGTGGGTCTGGGATGGTTGAAAATGGGAGCTCTGAGGCCGGGCACAGTGGCACACACCTGTAATGCCAGCTGGTTGGGAGGCCGAGGCAGGAGGATCGCAAGTTGGAGGTCAGCCTCAGTAATTTAGTGAGACTGTCTCAAAAAAAAGTTTTTAAAAGGGCTGGGGATTCAGCTCAGTGGTAGAAAACTTGCCTAGCATGTGCAAGGTCCTGGGTTTAAACCCTAGAATTGCAAAACAAAGAAGGAAGGGAGGGAAGAAAGAAGAAAGGGAAGGAGGGAAGAAGGAAGGGAGAAAGGAGGGAGGAAGGAAAGAAATGGGAGTCCTGACCCACTGAGTACTTGCTTCCTCAAGGACCTTCCTGCCCACACAGGTATCTCTCTACCTGACTCAGACCATGAGGAGATTCTTATTCAAGCCAAGTCAGACCAGCTTCCTTGAAGCCCACCCATCCCGGCTGCCTTCCATGGCGTCACATGCCAACTCAGCAGAGCCCTTCATGCAGAACCAAGCCCCCAGCTCCTTCCACCACCGAGTTCCTGCCCCTTCGGACAGATCCACATCCTTGTCCAAGACGGAGCCTGGCTGCAACCCAACAGGGCCTATCAGGCATGTTCTCAGATACTGTGCCTCCACGACCTGAGCAACCCCAGCTGCCAGTCATTGAGGGCCTACTATGTGCCTGGCCCTGAACTCGCCAAGAAACTTTTCAATCCTTGTCCCAAAATAATCCTCAAGATTCTCCAGGTAGTATTCCCTCCCCCCCCCGCCCCGCCGCTACTTTTCAGATAGGCAAACAGGGGCTTCAAAGAGAGTGGCAACTTGCCTGAGGTCACACACAGCAAGTAAACTGAGCAGCTGGGACTTGAACCCAAGGTTATGACTTCCCCAGCCCACATTCCACATGAGGCCCCAAGCATCCAAAGCTGCCGACGTCTGACACCCCCCCCCCATGGCGCCGGGTACTGTGCCAAGTGGCTAAGGCCATGGAAGGCTGGAAAGTCCCTGCCCACCCAGGGGGAAAGTAGAGGGAAGGAAAGGAAACCGGACTCACTCGAAGGGCCCAGCGCCAGTTGCCTGTTAGCTCCGCCACAGCCGACCCCAGCACGTAGCCCAGACCACTGCAACGGAGGGGGCAGGGGAGATGGGAAGTGAGGTAGGGGGCAGGTTCCAAGGCCAGCCTGAACCAGGGTGACCCCCACTGGCAGGTTCTAAGCCCTTTCCCCGAAAAACGTGAGCCACGTGAGGCCCAGATGTCCACTGCCCTTGCTCAGGTCACCAGTGACCTCTGGCTCCTGGCCCACCCCCTAGTGCCACTCTCTCCCCATATGAGGACACACATATCCCACCCCCAAGCCTCATGCCCAAGGCTCAGCTCTGCTTGAGTCAGGCAAGTTCAGGAAACCTGGGTCACAGCTCAGGGGCCTGACAGCAAATTCCACTCTTCCCCCCCCACCCGAGGATGGGGACAGGGTGTGGCCCAAACACACTTCCTCACCTCTCTGTCCAAGGCCAGCCCCTCTCTGAGCAGCCATAGGGCTTTTCCTAATCATGCTAACCCACAGGGTATGTCCTTATCATCTCCAGTCCTTCCCACAGCCCCATCAATTGGTGTTACTGCCCCCTTAGAGATGAGAAAACTGAGACTCAGAGAAGTGAAGTGACATGGTGAGGAATGGGCAGCCCTGGGATTCCAATCCCAGTCCTCCTGGTTTGGCCTCTCCTATCTCCAGCCCAGCCCCTGTTCTGCTCCCTCGGGCCTCAGGTTACCTCCTGAGGATACAGGGGTGATACCAACCTCCCCACAGGGATGAAGATGTAGAAGATGGCCAGCACATGGGTCCTCTGGTCCTTCACGAAGAGGTCACCCAAGACTGTGGGTGCGATGGTGGAGTAGCTGGCTGTGCCTGTGCCCACGACTCCTCGGGACAGGAAGAAGAGCCAGGAATACTGGGCGAGTCAGGCACAGGACCAAGGTGAGTTCCAGAAACCGTCCACGGGGTAAGGGACCTCATGACATAGGTCCAAAGGGAAAGGGTACCAGGGCGACAGAAACCTCACTTTCCGCAGCCCTTCCCTGCACCCTCAAGTTCCCAAAATAACACATGTGCCCCCTGCTGGTACGTACAGCCACCACCTGCCCCACATCCAGGGGAGCCCTTCTCCTGGGTCTCTTTGCTAACCAGGTCATTTCCCCAAGGCAGTAGCTGTTACCCCCACCCCCACCTCCAGCAGAGCTGGGCGGAAGTGAAGCAGAGGGTGACAGAGGAAGGTGCAAACCAGGAAGCCTCCTGTTAGGAAAGTCTACCCAGCTGTGCCCCACCTCCTCTCCCAGCCCTGCCACTACAGTCCCTGAGTCAGACAGGACCAGGGACAGAATGACTTGTCCCACCCTCCCCCTTCCACTGATGGGGCTGTATCAGGAAGCAGAGGGGGAAGGACGGTCTCAAGAGCCTGGGCAGGGGTGTGGGCACCTACCTTAGGAGAGATGAAGGAGCTGGAGAGGCCAGCCCCTGACCACAGCAGAATCCCGAAGCTCAGCGTGGCCTTGCGGCTGTGGCGGTCACCCAGGTAGCCAAACACGGGTGCAGAAAGCAGCAGGCAGCCTATGAAGACTGGAGGAGACATACAAGGGACAGCTTGGATCCCTGCCCCACGACGGCGGGTGGGCAGGCGGCCCACAAGCTGGCATCTTGGCAGGGGGCCCGGGGCATGAAAAGAAAAAGATAAGGTGAATCTTACAATCCCAATCTAACAGGCAACCCATCATCCAGAGCGTGTGGCACCAGACCTGAGCCAAATCTCAGTTCTGCCACTTGCTGGCCTTGAGGCCTCTCTGGGCATCACCACAACCTTGCAGAAACAGACACAGCCCTCCCAGGGGAGAGGAGAAGTGAATGTGGAACCCCCCCCCCAAAGTGGAATGGATGCTAGTTTCCCGTATTTACAAGAACATGTGACCTCTATCAGTATTGGGACTGATCTGATTTGTCACTTGTACACCTGCTGCTAGCAGGAGGAAAGTGAGGTCAGCCTGGGCCCTGTTTCAATCAGCAGATAAGGACGGCTTTGAATGAGCACACTGACTATAAACCAGAGGCTGAGAAAGAAAGAGTGTGCTTTCCTAAGTAGGTACAATATTCCCCAGACACTGACAATTGTGTCTTTGTGTGTGCTTGTGTGTGTGTGTGTGTGTGTGTGTGTGTGTGTGTGTGTGTGTGAGAGTGAGAGAGAGAGAGAGAGAGAGAGAGAGAGAGACCACCCTACCCAGGCTTTTTTAGATTGTTTTATTTTGAGACAGGGTGTCACTAAGTCACTGAAGTTGACTTTGAACTTGTGATCCTCCTTCCTCAGTCCCCTGAATTACAGGTGTGTGCCACCTGTATCATTAATGAATGTGTTTGCTCTTCTGGGAGGACAAGGAAACTGCCCTGATTTTGCTTGGCTGTGTACCACATGGCTAAGTGAACACATGCTTCTGTATCTTAAATAAAATCGCCTTCACCTTTGGAAGATGGTGAATCCCTGCCTCCAAGCTGGAAGAGCTGGCAAGTAGACAAAAGGAGGTGTGGACACTCTCCTTCACTCAGTCTCAACATTCAAGAGCCTTAGGCTTTGGAGGGCAGTGCCCAGCACTTAGGTCTGTATTCCCTGAACACAGATGATTGACCTTTCCTTTGCCCAATGAATATTCAGATTCTTCCCAGCTCATGTTCCAGCCCCTCCCATTCTCCCCTGACCCGCTCTAGTATTGGGTTAAGCCGCATGCAATTGTGGAATTTAGGCCAGTTTTGACCTACAAAACTGGCAATTTAATATGGTTCAACCTAATACTCCACAGAGAGTGATCTTTGGTGTCAAAGGCATTTAATATTTTAATACTACTGCCAAACTAGGGCTCTGAAAAGTCTATATCAATTTACACTAACATAGAAGTATAGCCAGCAGCCTTGCTGATACTTGATATGACGGATCATTTTATATTTGTACATCTAATGTAAAACAAATGGTATCTCCCTGATTTTCTAATCTGCATTGTCCTTACCTCCTGGTAAGGTCAAGCAATGAATGGTTCCTATGTTTACATCCTCTGCCATTTTCCTATTGAGCTGTTGTTTGTATTTAACATAATTTGGGAATAATTTTCCCCGGTCATTTATATTAGGTTTTAAGGATTTAAAATGCAAGCTCTAGGCTGGGATGGTGACCATTACCTGTAGTCCCAGCTACTCAAGAGGCTGAGGTGGGAGAACCACTTGAGCCCACCAGTTCGATACCAGCCTGGGCAAAATAATGTTACCCCAAGACCCCATCTCAAAAAAAAAAAAATTAGCCAGGCATGGTAGCACATGTCTATAATCCCAGCTAATCAGGAGGCTGAGGCAGAAGGATCTCAAGTTTGAGGCTAGCTTCTACAAGTAAGCAAGGCCTTCTGAAACTTAGCCAGGCAGGCCCTATCTCAAAACTAGGGATGTGGTTTAGTGGTTCAGCACACTGGATTCAATCAACTGTACCAGAATAAACAAATAAATGATAAGTAAATAAAAACAAGTTCTAGAACTAGATCATTTGAGTCCAAATACTGGTCCACCACTGTCTAGCTATTCAAATCTTGGTCAGATCCCTTATCTTTCCCTGTTCCCCTTTCATCAACCGCTCTACAGTAGTAGTACTTCCTCTATAAGGTTATTGAAAGGATTAAATAAATAAAGCACATTAAAAAAAATACCTGAATGGCTTTATGTAAATGCTCAATAAGTGTTAACTATAATTATTGCTAATTGCATAGTTTCATTTGCTATCACATGGAAGTCTTTAGCTAGGATAGAGACAAATTTATCAGTCTTCCTCTGGTGGGGGAAGGTTGTTCCTTGTCTCGTTTATGCATCTCTTCTTTACCAGAAGTTGATCGAAATATCTCACCAAATCTTTTAGTGCTTTCATGGGGTTTGGGGCAGGGATCATTTGCAGGACATAAATGTCTTCAATCTGCAGGTACTCTGAATGTCTGCAAGTACTTTTCCCAAGGACAAGACTGGTCCTCATTCCTGGCATCTCCAAATTCAAATCATTCCTGTTCTAAGGTGGGAGGAATTAATGATGGAGTCTAGAATCATATTCCCTGGATTGAATCCCAGCTTTGGCAAGACCCATAGCCTCTCTAAGCCTCAGTTTCATCATCTGTTTAACAGGCATAATAAAAACAATACCGTCCCGTGGTATTGTTGTCAAGGTTAAATGAGTTTGTATTTAAAAGACTTGGTGGAGCTGGGCTATAACTCAGTAGAGAAAGCTTATTTAGCATGCGCAAGGCTCTGGGTTTAACACCTAGCACTAAAAGAATATAAAACATTTGTAATAGTACCTGGCATGTGGTAAGGGCCAAGTTCCTGTTAGTTGGGTTGTTTGTTTGTTTGTTTGTTTGTTTTTTGGTCTGGATTGAACCCAGGGGCACTTTACCACTGAGCTACATCCCCAATCCTTTTTGTTTTTTGAGATAAGTTCTCACTAAGTTGCTTAGAGCCTTGCTAAATTGCTGAAGCTGACCTCGAATTTGCCATCCTCCTGCCTCAGCCTCCTGAGTTGCTGGGATTATAGGCGTGTGCCAGGCACCCAGCTCAGGGTTAGTTTTAAATATTATGAATGAACTATATCCAGTAGCTTCTCTGTCCCAAGGGAGGTGGAGGGGACCTGACCACTGCCTCCCCCACCTCCCTCTCCACTCATAGCTCCATCAAGCTCTCTCTTAGCCATCTGTCTGTACTTCTCTGCAGTTGGAGACAGACAGCAAGGCAGGTTTTAGAGACATTGCTGGTGACCTAGAGAAGTAAAGAGACTTACCTGAGACCACCAAAAACCCAGCCTGAACATCAGAACTCCAAGCCCACTGCCCTTTCCACACACCTATTTGGGCTGCTTCTGCAAAGAGGGTCTTTTCCTTCAACCATTCACCCACATACACACACCTCCCTCCACGGCACCTCCCCTATCGGAGACCTTGTAGTAATAATCCTGATCCCCACAGTAAGAATCAGAGAAGGGGGCTGGGATTGTGGCTCAGCAGTAGAGCGCTCACCTCTCACTTGCGAGGCCCTGGGTTCGATCCTCAGCACCACATAAAAATAAATAAATAAAATAAAGGTTAAAAAAAAAAAAAGAATCAGAGAAGGGAAATGTTGATTCAACAGCCATTATCTGTTGAATCAAAAAGGTTGTGGGTTGGGGCTGGGGATATAGCTTAGTTGGTAGAGTGCTTGCCTCACATGCACAAGGCCCTGGGTTCAATTCCCAGCACCACCAGAAGAAAAAAAAAAAAAAAAGTTTGTGAGTGTCAAGCCAAGAAGGTCTCACTTTGCTAAGATATAACTAGAAGGTCAGCATCCGCTGCCCACCTCTCATCCCCAAGAGTTAGGGACAATTGGTAGAGATCCCTAATCTTCAGTGTGGCCTCGAATAACTCTGAAAGAAGCTTATAGAACAATGTATTCTCACACATTTTTCAGCTGGCATTTCAAACATTTCTAAAAATATTGTTTTCATTGTCCATATACCTTTATTTTATTTATTTACTTATATGAAGTGCTGAGAATCGAACCCAGTACCTCATACATGCTAGGCAAGCGCTATACCACTAAGCTACAACACCAGTCCCCATTTCAAAATTTTTATCATAAGTTTTATCATTAGTTGCAGAGGATGTGATTTCTAGAATTCCTGTGTACAGTTGACCCTCTGTATCCACAAGTCCCATAATCTTAGATTAAAAAAAAAAAAACAGGGGTCAAAAATGTTTGAAAAAATTAATTGCATCTGCACTAAACACATACAGACTTTTTCTCCTCAGTATTCCCTAAATAATGAAATATAACAATTATTTACTTAGCATTTACATTGTGTTCGGTATGATAAGTAATCTAGAGATGATTTAAAGCATATGGGAGGATGCACATAGGTTCTCTGCAAATATTACACCATTTTATATAAGAGACTTGAGCATCTATGGATTTGGATATCCACGGGGGGGGGGGGGGGGGTCCTGGAACCAATCCCTTGCAGATACCAAAGAACAACTGTGTTTTTTAAACTTTATTTTCATTCAAACCCTCACAGCTGCGGATAGAGTTCATTCAGTTGACAGCATTTGTTCCCCATAAAGCCCAAGTGGTAAAGCCAGCCCTCCCTGCCAAAGCAATCCCACAAATCTCACTGATTGTGAGAAAAAATGCTGGCTTCATTCTTTCAATCGAAATAAATGTGTTGACACCCATCCCTGAAACCACTTTCTCACTTCGGAATTCTAATTTGTAGATAAATAGCAGACAGTCACACACACAGCGGGCTGGCTAGGTAAGAGGTTTGGCTCACTGCCATGGGCGTGTGGCCTGGTGGAAAGATCCCCAATGTGTTTCTATTGATGCTCAGTCTGTTTAGTACTCTGGGCCTCTCTGCAGAAGCCACAGTGGTTCCTCTGCTTGGCGCCTTGGATTTTGATGCCCAGAGCAGTGCATCTAGGCTGGGGGCATCTCTTTCTGCTTCAGATGGAAGACAGGGGATCTTAAAGGGGGAGATGAGAAAGGAGACCCAGAGGTAGGGCTCAGGCTTGCTCTCAGGCAGATCCATGTTAGGAAAGAGACATCCAGGGCTTGGGAAACTAGAAGCAGATCTCTCAAAACTCTGTATGTTCATGTAGCTCCTGGGAAGTACTTCTGTATCCCTGGGGCTACCTGTACCTGGTTCGAGAGCCATGTTCTAAAGCACTGAGATAGAGTGGACTGTTAGGAGAGGGAGGAGACTACAGAGAGAAGCCACAATGTGTGCTAGTTGCTGGGTGGGGTGTAAACATCTAGGTGTCATGTGTTGTAATCAGCTGTGCATGCATGCATATATGGGAGTGGGTGTCACTATCCAGGTACTCACAGGGCAAAGGTTAGTTCAAGCCTCATGACCCCAAATGCCCCCATCTTGGAATGGGACATGTGGGTGCTCTCTCCTGCTAGACTTCTGGCTCTCTATGGCCAAATGCCCTTCTGAGCCCTCATGGGAGTATGCATTGTTATCTGTCTATCTGTCTGTGTCCTGGTAGTCAGATTTTTCAGCTCTGGCCAGGTGCCATGTGCACACCTGTAATCCCAGCAGCTCAGGTGGTTGGGACAAGAGGATCACGAGTTCAAAGCCAGCCTCAGCAATGGCGAAGTGCTAAGCAACTCAGTGAGACCCTGTCTCTAAATAAAATACAAAATAGGGCTGGGGATGTGGCTCAGTGGCCAAGTGCCCCTGAGTTCAATCCCCAGTACCCCCCACCCCACCCCACCCCACCCCCAAAAAAAGAAAGAAAGAAAAGATTTTTCAGCTCTGCAAGATAAAGCACACATCAGAATTTCTCAGACCTCCGTGAGTCTCTGGTACACAGATGAGCTAACAAGCATGGAGGGAATGAGTGACAACTCCACAGTGGAGACATGATGCTCAGCGGGCTTCCCCTGCTCCACCCCCCTCTGCTCATCCTTCAGCACCTAACACTCCAACCTACAGGGGCCGTGAGAGCCCCAGGCCTTCATCCCTATCCTCTCCTCCTCTACCACAACAGTCCCTCAAACTCAGGTCCTACCCCTTCTCTGTGCAGGGGACTCTGTAGGGCCAAAGCTGAGCATGGGACCCATCCCCCACCAGAAGACCCCACCTCAGTGCGAGCCCAGGTTCCCAGTTCCAGGTCCGGCCACTGGGTCCTTACCTGTCTGAAGCAAACCAGCATTGCTGTCGCTGATCTGAAAGAACTTCTGCACATCCAACAGCACTCCTGTGGACAGGGGAATGGTGTTCAGGAAATAGAAGTAGCCCACCAGATCTGTAAAGCTCAGCTTCCTCTGCATTTGGGACAGGGCCACTTCTGACCAGCACAGCAGAGGACTTGGTCACTGCTCTGTTCCCCTCTTTCCCACATATTCAGCAGACACCCAGAGAAACCATGCACATCAAACACACACAGAAACAAGCACCACAGACTTATGTAGGTACACATTTGGACACAAGCATGTCCTTGCAGACATGTAGATGCACATATATACCTAACATAAGCATTCCCAGAGAAACACACCTGCAGAGACACAATACACAAACAGGAACCTAAACTCACAGTCAAATAAACCCAGACACACAAAATCATACACCGCTGATATGTACACATAGATACCCACAGGCAGGCATGTGTATGCGCACCCTTCGTCTGTCATTCACACTGTAATCAGAGCAACTGGCTGTTGCCTGTGGCTGCATAGTGCACGGCCCTTTATTTAGACTACTGTGTAAATGGATGACCCTGGAGGCCCTACAAACACCAAAATGCTTAGCCATACATATACACACATACATATGCCCATACAAACACTCATGTGCCCTGGCCTGTACATCTCTACACACAAGCATGTTCTTCCAGAGGTTTAAGCACTCAGATAAGAGCATGCACACATAGAGCTTCAGAGACTTGGGTCTGCCCTCTGTCCCTCCTTCCTGAGGATAGCAGTCTCCTATGCTATGCTAGCTGGATCCCTAAAGCCACTTCAAAAACTTGCTAAGATATAGGCTGGGACAGTGAGTGCTCAGCCCAATGCATTGAGAAGAAGCAGCCCTTCTAACACTGCAATTTCTTCCCTGAAATTCCCTTATCCCCTGAGTGGTACCTCAGAAAGGTCCAGAGTCTATGGTACCTGTTCATGTGAGCCATATGACTGTGGCCTTATCATTATCATGAAGAAAAATATCCTCGTCCATTTTGTGTTGCTATCACAAAATACCCAAAGCTCAGTAGTTTATAAAGAAAAGTGGTTTACTTAGCTCATAGTTCTCAAGGTTCAAGAGCATGACACCAGCATCTGCTCCACTCTGGTAAGGGCAAGGGGCATGTGTGGAAGAGAAATTTAGGGAAGGTGCCAGCCTTGTTTATGACAACACATTCTCTCAGGAACAAATCCAGTTTTACTGGTTCTGACCCACGGCCGGCCGTGAGACAGCATTAATCCATTCCTGAGCCTCCATGACCCAATTACCTTCTACAAGGCCAAACCCTTAAAGGTTCCACCACCTCCAAACCACCACAGTGGGGACCCAGCTTTTAGCACATGAAATGCTGGGGGACAAGCTATATCCAAATCATAGCAGAGAACATCCTCAATTTATTGACTCATGAGATGGCTGAGAACCAGGCCCTGATCTGCACGTGTACAGTTGTTCCCCTAAGAAATGGGACCATCACTGTCCCCATTATACAGATGAGGACACCAGGCTCCAGCCACCCAAGGTTGCAGGACTGGAACTGGGAGCTGGGACACAACTCTTAGCCAAAGGCAGCCTTCCCTCTCCCCCCACCACCTAGCAGCCAAGAAAGGGAACAGCAGTCCCCAAATTGGACCCTGCAGAAACACCCACACCAAGAAAGCCCCGTATCCACACCTCCCAGACCAGCCAGCAGGGGAATAAAGATCAAAGGATGACAGACGCCAAGTAAGAGCATGTTGTTTAGTCATCTAACTTGGGCCCCATTGCCACAGCATCCAGGCATACAAACCGTTATGTCTTGTTTCCTCTTTTAATGACACAAAGAAGACGTAGTCATTCAAGAGGAAAAAAAATAGACAACCCAAGTAAGCAAAATAACCGACTCAATCCAAATCCACTCTAATTGCTGTCTTTAGGAAAGAGGTCCCTTGTTTTGTCTCATCCCGGGCATTTCCTGACTTTGTGGTGCTCTGTGGGTGGCCCAAGGCCAAGAGCAAACCCAACTTCACTTTGACCTGTTCCCTCCACCCTGGGCTCCCAAAGACCTGTTTCCCACACGAGAATGTTAGCTGCTGCATGAACCTTATGTCCCCAACAGTCCTCGGGAGCTCGGCCTGGTTTCACTTCTCTTACTCTTCATCCCCACAATAACCACAGCCAAAGGATGTCCTGAAGGGGAAGAAATCCCAACAGGCAGAATTCTGATGGCCCAGCCAGGGGCCCCCTGAGCAAGTGAATGGGGAGCAGGCAGCCCAGACTCCCAGGCTCATAATCTGCATGCCGCATGTCCCCAGCGCCCCTGTGCCCCTCGCCCTTCGTACCTCTTCGTGTCCCCAGCTCAGGCTCAAACTCGGGCCTCCTCAGCTTTGGCCTGATCCCCTGCAGTAGCCTGTGAACTGACCCCCCCCCCCTCCCCAGCTCAGTTCACCTCCATCAAAGCCTCAGATACAATTGTATCCTCCCATTTAAAAAACCATCCCATGCCTCCCCATTTCCTGAAGTGGAAAGTCCAGGCTCCCAGGATGACACCCAAGAAGCCCATGATCTTACCCCAAACACCCTTTTTGGAACTATTTCCTGCTCCCTTTGCTTCCTGCCATCCCTGATCAGCCCATGTGCTCTCACACTCTTTCACGCTCATGTAGACCCCTCTCAGAACGTCTTCCTCGACTTCATTGCCTTTCCGGTCTTCTCAGCTTTCGGGGCCCAAACCAAACACCTCCTCGTGTGCAAGTTCTGTGGGACCCCTCCATCATTTGTCCTCAGGGCCGCCCAGCTTGCTCTCACCCCGTTCTGTTCTTTATTAGAGTGACTTATACATGTGTTCTATGTCCCTCTGAGCAACTCAAAGACAGAGACCAGGTCTGGTGATGTCTGCAGCCCAAGTCCCATTCATTCATCGAAGCTGAGCCTGTAACTGATGCTTCAATACTCTGGCCCCAGGGATGCCCAGAAGCTGCAGGGCCCTCTCCTGAGCTCCCCAGCCTGGTCTGTTCCTGCTGGTGAGCTTCCTCCTGTGACTAATATGGTCATTCATGCATTCAGAAATTACAAGTCTGAGTTCCTCACAAGTCTCCAGAGCACGCCAAAGGCTCCTGCCCATAGTTAGTATTTGATCTTGAATCAATGGGTCATGAAAAAAGAAAAGGTTTCTGGGTGTGGTAGGGTACCCCTGTAATCCCAGCAACTGGGGAGGCTGAGGCATGAAGGTCAAGGGCAACCTCAGTAACTTGCTGAGACCTTCAGCAACGTAGAACCTATCTCAAAATAAAAAGAGGTAGGGATGTTGCTCAGTGGCAAAGAGCCCCTTGGTTCAATCCCCAGTATGAGAGAGAGAGAGAGAGAGAGAGAGAGAGAGAGAGAAGAGAAGACAAGAAAAGAAAAGAGAAAAGTTGGTTCTTGAATGAATGAATAAGTGAATGTGTGACAAGAAAAGTAAGCTGAACCCCAGTCATTCTTCAATGAATGAATGAATGAATGAGTGAATGAATGAATGAATGAATGAGTGAATTAATGAATGAATGAATGAATGACAGAAGACAGAAGCAGGTTGTGCCTGGAACCTACAAGAAAGGAAGACAGAATGTGCAATATCTGCCAGCTGCCGGGGGGTCCCAGAAGCAGATGAGTAAGAGTTATTCTTGCGGGTGTGGTGGCACACACTTGTCACCCCTGCAACTCAGGAGGCTGAGGCAGGAGGAGCACACGTTCAAGGCCAGTCTCTGCAACTTAAACCCTAAGCAATTTAGCGAGACACTATCTCAAGATAAAAATAAAAAGGGCTAGGGGTATAGCTCACTGATAAAGCATCCCTGGGCTCAATCACCAATACCAAAAAATAAAAACTTATTCTCACCTGGGAGCTGAACCGAGGCACCCTGTCCTCTAGAACCTCGCCCTGCAGCTCCTCCCAGAACCTTGAGCACATCATCTGCAAGGCACTGTCCTTCTTGCTGCTCTCAGCCACCCAGCCCTCCTCCTGTCCCTGCCCTCACACCCAGTGTGGCTCCTCTTAGTCTGGGACTGAGTTGGGAAGTACTCTTCATTCAGCCGTGCCTGGAAAACACCTCCAGGGGTGTGAACACCAGAGATGTGCTCCAAGAAAAGATACTGGATGGAAAGCCACCAAGGACATGCACCCATAGCCTGCTGGGGTGGACCAGTGGGTGCGGCCCCAGGATGCTTGTCCCTTCCTCACCTGCGATGATGAACCAGTTCATGTAGTTCAGGAGGTTGATGTAGCAGAGAACTGCAGCAGCCACGTATGCTCTCCAGCGAGGCAGGCTCCATGGGGCAGGCGTGCTGGGAGGGGGACACTGACCTGAGACCAACGTCCCATAATGACCACCTGGTCTCAGGGCCTGGCTCTGTGGCTCTCCTGGCCCAGGATCAGGGCACTCAGCAGACATCACCCACTCGTTGCCAACCTGCAGCTCCTGTCCCAGGATGGGTGCTGGGTTAAATGTATCAGCTCAGCACCAAGTCACTTCCTGTGGGCCCCCAGCCTCCCGACCTCAAAGCAGCTGCCCTAACTGTTAGACATCTGATCACAAGTTCCTGCTGAGCCCACCACAACCTCACTGATAAAATTTCACCATCCTCAGCCTCCAAAGCCTGCTGGCAGGGTGAGGAGGGCTCCTGGCACCCCCACCCATGTGCCTGGATAACTCTGTGGTCCCCTGAATCTACCCTGTGGCTTCAATGAGGAAGGGAAACTCCTGGGACAGGAAATGTCTCCCCCGGACCCTGCTGATGCAAGCCACCCAGCACCCAGTGAGCCAGATCAGGGAGGCTGGGTGTTGGCCAGAGGAGCAGCATTGGACTAGACAGTGAGGAGAGGTTGGTGCCTATTCAGTGTCCAATGTGACAAAAAAAAAAAAAAAAGATCTGGGGGTGGGGGGGAAGCCTATAGGAAGTCACCTGTGGGCAACACACACCAATAGAGCTTAGTCTAGGGGTCATTTTTGGAGAGGGACAGGATAATGGCATGGGCTTAAAGGTGTCTCTGTAGATTGCTCGCTAATAGCAAGTGGGACAAAGAGCAACTACACAGGGCTGGGGACATAGCTCAGTTGGTAGAGTGCTTGCCTCACATGCACAAGGCCCTGGGTTCAATCCCCAGCACCCCCCCCCAAAAAAAAAAAGAGAGAGAGAGAGAGAGTAACTACACAATAGAGGGGGCAGACATCTTGACCAGGGATTAAAAAGCATCACAAATGGGGGCAGATGGCAGTGGGTCTAAAGCCCTGCACCCATCACTGTGCAGTGTTATAGCCAGAAATGCATAATCTGAATTTAATTACAAGAAGACATCAGATAAACCCAAATTGAGGAATGTTCTTTTTTTTTAAGGGACTAGCACTATGATTCAAAAATGTCAAAGTGGCTCAGTGGTAGAGTGTGTGATTGGCATGCATGAGGCCCTGGGTTCGATTCCCAGAACTAAAAAGAAAAACAATCAAAGTCATAAAAGACTACAGATTAAAGAGATAAAACAGATATGACAAGTGTAACACAGAATTCTAGGCTGCATCCTGTACCGAGGAGAAATACACATTACTTGATCAATTGATCAAATTGGAATGTAGGGCTGGGGTTGTGGCTCAGTGGTAGAGTGCTCGCCTAGGATGCATGAGGCACTGGGTTCGATCCTCAGCACCACATAAAAAGTAAATAAAGATATTGTGTCCACCTAAAACGAAAAACTAAATATTTTTTTAAAAATTGGAATGTAGCCAGGTGCAGAACACTCAGGACACTGAGGCAGAAGGATCACAAGTTTGAGGTCAACCTATAGTGGCCCTAAGCAACTTGGAGAGACCTGTCTCAAAATAAAAAATAAAATAAAATAAACAGGGCTGAGGATGTGGCTCAGTGGTAAAGCACTGAACACCCTGGGTTCAATCCCTGGTACCAAAAAATAAAGGATGTGAAAGGATGTAGTCACAGAAGAAGATAGCATGGTAGTCCTTGAAAGTTCAAAAAATAAGTAAAATAAAATAGGAATGTAGACAGTAGATTAGGAAGAAATTTTATATCAGTGTCAAATTTACTAAAGGTGATCGCTGTGCAGTTATGTACGTAAATATACTTAGAATGAAGCATCTAGAGATAAAGGGCTATAATATATGCAACTTACTCTCTCATGTAGTTCTAAAAAAAATTGATATTTACATATGGTAAGAAAGCAAATGGCCAGGCACAGTGGTGCACACCTGTAATCCCAGTGTCTCAGGAGGCTGAGGCAGGAAGATCACAAGTTCAAAGCCAACCTCTGCAATTCAGTGAAGCCCTAAGCAACTCAGTGAGATCCTGTCTCAAAATAAAATATAAGGGCTGGAGATGTGGCTCAAGCGGTAGCGCGCTCGCCTGGCATGCGTGCGGCCCGGGTTCGATCCTCAGCACCACATACAAACAAAGATGTTGTGTCCGCCGAGAACTAGAAAATAAATATTAAAAATTCTCTCTCTCTCTCTCTCTCTCTCTCTCTCTCTCTCTCTCTCTCTCTCTCCTCTCACTCTCTCTTTTAAAAAAAAAATAAATAAAATAAAATATAAAAAAGGCTGGGGATGTGGCTCAGTGGATAAGCGCCTCTGGGTTCAATCCCTAGTAGCAAAATAAATAAATAAATGAAAATAAAAATGGACAAAGGACTTGAGTAGACATTTCTCCAAAGATACACAAATAACCAACGGGCACATGAGAAGATGCTCAGGGTCACTAGTCATGAGGGAGATGAAAGTCAAAACCACTTTATACCCAGTAAGACAACTATAATAGAGAAGGAGAAAGGAAACAAGTGTTGCTGAGAATGTGGAGAAATCGGAAGCCTCAGATGTTGCTGGTGGGGATGTGAAAGGATGTAGTCACAGGAGGAGATAGCATGGTAGTCCTCGAAAGTTCAACACCAAACTACCGTCTGATGAAGCAATCTCATCACTGGATGTGTACCCAGTAGAACAGAAAGCAAAACTCAAATACCGCTCTATACCCTGGTTCATAGGAGCACTATGCACAATAGTCATAAGGTAGAAATAAAGCCAGGCATGGTGGTGCCCACCTATCATGCCAGCAACTCAGGAGGCTGAGGCAGGAGGATCACAAGACTGAGGCCAGCCTGGGAAACTTAGCAAAACCCTGTCTCAAAATGAAAAATAAAGGGGGCTAGGGATGTAGGTCTTGGAAGAGCATCCCTGGGTTCAATCCCCAGTACCACACACACACACACACACACACACACACACAAAAAATGAAGTATCGATTCATGCTATATTGTAGATGAACCTCAAAAACAAACTAAGTGAAAGAAGCCAAATGCGAAAGGTCACATATTTTATGATTACATTTATTTGAAATATCCAAAGTAGGTAAGCCCACAGAAACAGAAAGCAAATTATGGTTGCCAAGGGCTGAGAGGAGGGAAGGATACTTAATGGATATAAGGTCTCCTTTAAGGACAATGAAATTATTTTGGAACTAGATAGAGGTGGCAGAGGCATGTCATTGAGAATTACTAAATGCCACAGAAGTGTATGTTTTTAAAAATATTTACAGTTGGGGTTGGGGGCCATAGCTCAGTGGTAGGTAGCTTGCCTCGCATGTGTGAGGCACTGGGTTCAATCCTCAGCACCACATAAAAATGAATTTTAAAAAATACAGATATTGTGTCCACCTACAACTAAAAAAAAAATAATAAAATATTTACAATTGGGCTGGGGATGTGGCTCAAGCAGTAGAGCGCTTGCCTGTCATGCATATGGCCCAGGTTCAATCCTCAGCACCACATACAAACAAAGATGTTGTGTTTGCCAAAAACTAAAAAATAAATATTAAAAAATTCTCTCTCTCTCTTTAAAAAAAATATTTACAATTTTTTCAGGGCTGGGGATATAGCTCAGTTGGTAGAGTGCTTGCCTTAAAACCACAAGGCCCTGGGTTCAATCCCTAGCACCACAAAAAAAAAAAAATTACAATTTTTTTAAGAGACAGGGAGGGCCTGGCTCTGTTGCCCAGGCTAGCCCTGAACTCCTGGGCTCAAGTAACCCTCCTGCTTCAGGTTCCCCTGAGGAGTTGGGACTATAGACCCATGACATCACCTTGGCTGAAATATTTACAATTTTTGTTATGTGAATTTCACTTCGATTTTTAAAAAAGGTTAGAAAACAGGCTGAGTGTGGTGGTGCATGCCTATAATCCCAGCTACGGGGAGGCGACAGTGCACTATACTGATCAAGTGCCTACACTAATTCAGCACCAATATGGTGACCTCCCAGGAGCAGGGGACTATCAACCAGGTTGCATGTGCTGATTCTAATGGAATCACACCTGTGAATAGCCAGGGCACTCCACCCTGGGCAATATATATTTTTTTAAAAAAAGTCAGCAGGGGTAGGATTGTAGCTCAGTAGTAGGTCATGTGCTTAGCATGGTCAAGGACCTGGGTTCATTTCCCAACACAAGAAGAAAAAAAAATTAAAGCAAACAAACTGAAAACTGGTCTGGCAAGAGTGTGAGCTCTATAGTGTGAGTTCAAATTCCAATTTTGCAACTTCCTTGTTGTGAGCTATGGGCATGTTCCTAACCTCTCTGAGCCTCAGGGTTCTCATGTGTGATAGAGAATAATTAATATGAGCTTCAGGGATTAACTGTGAGGATGAACTAAAATAAATGCATGGGACATTCCTAGTATACAGCCTGATACATAGTAAGTCCTCAGTGGTTTTTTTGTTTTTGTCTTTTTAGTACCGGGGGATTGTTGAACTCGGGGACACTTGACCACTGAGCAACATCCCCAGCCTTATTTGTATTTTATTTAGAGACAGGGTCTCACTGAGTTGACAGGATCTCACTGAGTTGTTTAGCACCTCGGTTTTTTTTGCTGAGGCTGGTTTTGAACCTGCAGCCTTCTGAGCACCTGGGATTACAGGCATGCACCCACTTGTTTTTGTCTTTGTTTTACACTGTTAGGGGGCCTCATGCATGGTAGGAAGTGTCCCACTGAGCTATATCCCTAACGCTTTTGGTGGTGCTGGGGATTGAACCCAGGGCCTTATGTATTCAAGGCAAGCATTCTACCAACTGAGCTATATCCCCAGTCCTGTGAGAGGTGGTCAAACTCACAGCTCCAAAAAGAGCACATGCAGGCAGTCCAGCATCCTGGCTAAGATCCTGTACTTCAGAGTTACACACTGGCCATAAAAACTCAGGTAAATCAATTTATCTCTCTGTGCCATGGTTTTCTCATCTATAAAATAAGATAGCAATAGTAGTTGTGGCTTAAATAAGATAATGTTCAAAAAGTGCCTGGAATTCTGCCTGATATTGAGGAAATGCCATGTGCTAATTAAGTACAATGGGGATTTTCCCCGCACTTATAGATAAGACTCTTGGCTCCTGCCTTCCGGAGTCCAGGAGAAACAGGCAGAGCTACATCCATGACTATGAGTGTACCCCGGCACACAAACACACACACCCACACTCACACTCTCACATGCAAATCACACAACAGTGTCCCAGCTAATGAGCACCAAAACAGAGCTGCCTCCACCCCAGAGGTAGCTGCCCCATCCTCCCCCGCTTTCCAGGGTGCAGACCAGTACAGCACCCTACCATGGCTTTCAGAGTCAGTTCTATCCTCAGAGAACAGAACGCCCAGGAGTTGGTCAAATTGGGGAGGTAGGTATTGGCCAGGAAGGCAGCCTTGAAACATGACCACTGCCCTGGACTCCTCCACTTAGTTGACCCCCAGAGGGTCCCTTTTTTTTTAACCTTTGTACTGGGGATTGACCCGTCAGTACTTTACCACTGAGCCACATCCCCAGTCCTTTTTATTTTTTTTATTTTTCAGACAGGGTCTCACTAAGTTGTTTAGGGCCTCAATAAATTGCCGAGGCTACCCTCCTACTTGTGATCCTCCTGCCTCAGCCTCCTGAGTTCCTGGGATTACAGGTGTGTGCCACAGCCTCCAACCCCAAATGATTCCTTGTTAAAGAGGCTTTGCAGGGGCTGGGGATGTGGCTCAAGCGGTAGCGTGCTCGCCTGGCATGCCTGCGGCCCGGGTTCGATCCTCAGCACCACATACCAACAAAGATGTTGTGTCCGCCGAGAACTAAAAAATAAATATTAAAAATTCTCACTCTCTCTCCTCTCTCACTCTCTCTTTAAAAAAAAAAAAAAGACGCTTTGCACAGAGGCCTCTTGGAAATTAAGCTAAAGAGCACCCCCAGGAGCAGGAGTCCTACAACGGGTGGCACAGAGCCATGGACATGGAGGGACATCTGGGTTCCAACAGGATGCTTTCCCTCCCAGTCTCAGCTTCCCCAGTCAAACCCTGGTGGCCATGCTGGTGGAGGGATTGGTTAGACCCAGAAAGTCCAGTTAACTTCCAGTTTGTGTGTGTGTCTGAGGTTCCCTGAGGAATGAGGGGCCAGCAAGGAAAGCCCATGGATGTCTCCAGAAACCACTAGGCAAGAGAAAATGGCTGTTGCCACCCTCACACCTAACACATGGGAGATAAAGCAAAAAAAGGCCTGCTTTTCAGAGAACAGAAAAATGTCCACATGGAGACTGACAGGGAATACTGTTTTGTTTTGTTTTGGGGAACATACCAGAGATTGAACCCAGGGAAGCTTAAAAACTGAGCCGCATCCACAGCCCTTTTGATTTTTTATTTCAAGATAGGGTCTTGTTAAGTTTCTTAGGGCCTTGCTAAGTTGCTGAGGCTGGTCTTGAACTTGCAATCCTCTTGCCTTCGCCTCCAAAATCACTGGAGTTACACTGGTAGTCATGCTGGTAGAGGGAAAACTATTTTTAAAGAAAAATATAGGCTGGAAAAGACAGCTTTATGTGGGATCTGGAATCCCCGACATAGGAGGAAAGGGGAAGGAGAAGGATCTTCTTCATGCTGGCTACCAGTCCTTCAACATGAAGGGCAGCCTCAGAAAGACTCAGGCTCTCTGGCACTGTAGTTTTTGCAAATTAAGTCAAAATATGTTCAAAGTCACTTTCTCTTAAAAGTAAATGTGCACTTATGGTACATACCCAGAAATATGGAAAGCAGGGAACTGGGGTTGTGGCTCAGCGGTAGAGCACTCACCTAGCAGGTGCAAGGCCCTGGGTTCAATCCTCAGCACCACATAAAAATAAACAAACAAAATAAAGGCATTGTGTTCAACTACAACTAAAAATAAATAAATATTCTTAAAAAAAAAGAAAAAAGAAAGAAAAAGAAATGGAAAGCAGGGACTTGAACAGATTTGCCAATACTGGAAACTGAACCCCCAGGACCTCATGCACACTAGGCGAGTGCTCAGCTACAGAGCTGCATCTCCAGCCCATTGAGCAAATGCCCTTATTCAGCATTATTCACAATAACCAAAAGTGGGAACAACTCAAGTAAATGGATAAATAGTCAATGGATTGATATATAAAGAAATTGCAGTATACATACAATGGAATATTATTCAATCTTAAAAAGGAAAGTGGAGAACACAATGGCATGTGCCTGTAAGTCCCAGAACTTAGGACACCAAGGCAGGAGGATCACTTGAGCCCAGAAGTTCAAGATAAGCCTGAGCAACACAGTGAGACCCCATCTCAAAAAAAAAAAAAAAAAAAAAGGAAGAAAATACAGGTACCCAATATATGCTACAGGTTAGTCCAAAGATATTTATCTCAACTGGACATAGTAGCACATGACTGTAATCCCAGCATCTCATGAGGCTGAGGTAGGAGGATCATGAGTTCAAAGCCAACCTCAGCAACTCAACAAGGCCCTGTCTCTAAATAAAATATTAAAAAGGGCTGGGGATGCAGCTCAGTGGTAAAGCACCCCTGGGTTCAATCCCTGGTACCAAAAATAAAAAATAAAAAGAGGTTTATCTCAATTGATTGTTCGCAGTCAGTTCCAGATATATGCTATAAGTGGATGAATCATAAAGACATTCTGCTAAGTAAAATAAGCCAGTTACAAAAGGACAAATCGTGTCTGACGCCACTCAGATGAGGTATCTAGACTAGGTAAATTTATAGAGATTGAAAGTAGAACAAAGGTGACCAGGGGCTGGACAGTGGGGTGGGGGTGAACAGGGATGGGGAGTTTCAGAAGATAAAGAATTTCTAGATAGGGACAATGACGACGGCTGCACAACAATTTGAATACACTTGATGCCACTAAACTACACTTAAAAATGGTTCAAGTTGGGGGCTGGGGTTGTGGCTCAGTGGTAGAGCGCTTGCCTAACATGTATGAGGCACTGGATTCAATCCTCAACACCGCATATAAATAAACAAATAAAATAAAGGTATTGTGTTCATCTACAACCACAAAAAAAAATTTTTTTTAAATAGTTCAATGGGCTGGGGCTAGGGCTCAGAGGTACAGCGCTCACCTAGCATGCATAAGGCACTGGGTTCGATCCTCTGCACCACATAAAGTAAAAAATAAAGACATTGTGTCCAACTATAACTAAAAGATTAAAAAAAAAAAAAGCAATAGTTCAAGTGAGCCTGGGGTTATGGCTCAGTGGTAAAGCGCTCACCTAGCACATGTGAGATACTGGATTGAATCCTCAGCACCACATATAAATAAATTGAATAAAGGTATTGTATCCACCTACAATTAAAAAGAAATTTTTTTTTTTTAAGAGAGAGTGAGAGAGGAGAGAGAGAGAGAGAGAGAGAATTTTTTAAATATTTATTTATTTAGTTAGTTCTCGGTGGACACAACATCTTTGTTGGTATGTGGTGCTGAGGATCGAACCCGGGCAGCATGCATGCCAGGCGAGCGCGCTACCGCTTGAGCTACATCCCCAGCCCAAAAAGAAATTTTTTAAATGGTTCAAGTTGGGCTGGGGTTGTGGCTCAGCGGTGGAGCTCTTGCCTAGCATGTGTGAGGCCCTGGGTTTGATCCTTAGCACCACATAAAAATAAATAAAATAAAGGTATTGTGTCCAACTACAACAAAAAATAAATATTTTTTAAAAATAAAATGGTTCAAGTGGCCAGGTGTGATGGCACACACATGTAATCCCAGCTATTTGGAAAGTCAAAGCCGGAGGATCACAAGCTGGAGGCCAATCTGGGCAACCTAGCAAGACCCTGATTCAAAGGAAAAAATAAAAGGGATTGGGGATGTAACTCAGTGATACAGTGTTTGCCCAGCATGCACCACGCCCTGGGTTCAACCATCAGTACCCAAAAAAAAAAAAAAAAAGGAAATCTGTTAGATGATGGGGCCGGGGAAATTTGTTAGGTGATGTTAGCTTACTGGTAGAGCACTTGCCTGGCATGGGCAAGGTCCTGGAATCAATCCCCAGCACCAGAAGAATAAAAAAGAAAGGAAGGAAGAAACTTGCTAAATGAATAGATATTGAAAGGCCTGGAGCTTCTCAGTCTGGGGCAAGAATATGAAAGAATGTGGGCTCTGAGGGAGGCTTGGTTTCACATTCTTGCTCTTTGACCTTGGACAAGACCTCAGGACAAGTGACTTGACCTTCTCCAAGAACCTCTGTTTCCTTAGGCAAGTGCTCTGCCACTGAGCCACATCTCCAAATGCCTCGTTTTTAAAATGGGCCTACAATTATATCTACCCTTGCAGGGTATTGAAAGATTCGATATATGCAAAGCGGTTTTCCTCCCTGGTGTAGAAGGGTTTTCAATAGATAGTAGTGTGCTAATTACTTCTACTGATGTTCTTAGAATGGCAATATAATGAGATGGACATAGAATGTTGTGACAGACAGATAAGGATTTGAATTCAGGCCCTGTCATTTGCTCTCAAAGATCCCCTTTGCTCTCATAGGTCTCTTTGCCTAAATAATGGGTGATGCCAGGTCTCTAAGCAAGGCATTGTGAGAAGTCACATTCAGGCTGTCCACCCACCTGCCTGGATGCTATGGAGAGAACTTAGGATTTCAAAAGATCCTGGGAGGGACGATTTTTAAAGACTTGCTAGTCCAGCAAGACTGGACTAAAAATAGCTTCTGAACACTGGCAGATCTGGCAGCAGGGTTGACCAGCACATCTTGAGAGAGAAAATCTCACCTTACCACACCCTTTAGTATCATCACGTGAGTGGGGGAAGGGGTACCACCTGTCAAGATGCTATAGCTGGAGTATGCAGCCCATAACTCAATGGTAGAGCACATGCTTAGTATGCTAGAGGCCCTGAGTTCAACCCCCAGCAGGGCAGAAAAAAAGGAAAAAGAAAAAAAAAATCAAGATTCTAAAGGCAAAGAAATATCCTAAAGGCGCACAAACACCTTGGCCTAACAATACCACTTCCAGGAACCATGTTTCAGGTACATGTTTATAGGTGCACAGAGGACCACAACACCATTGTCCATGGTAGAAGAGACAAGTGATAACTTGAATGTCCATGAACAGGAGCTACAAAAAAAAAAAAAAGATATGAGCTTCCTGATTGGCAGAGACCACTCATTCCTGATGTCTACATTGAATATTGAATTCTGGTCCAGTAAATATTTCTGAATGAATGAATCAATCCAAATAATAGGATATTCTGCAATCAATAAAAAAAGAATGAGGGGACTTGGGAAATAGTTCTGTTGGTAGAGTGCTTGCCTTATATGCACAAGGCCCTGAGTTCAATTCCCAGAATAATAATAATAATAATAATAATAATAGTAATAATAATTGAGAAGCTGGACACAGTGGCACACACCTATAATCCCAGCTAATTGGGAGGCTGAGGCAAGAAGATCCCAAGTTTTCAAGGTCAGCCTAGGTACTTAGAAAGACCGTTACTCAAGGGATGGGAATATAGCTCAGTTGATAGAGTGCTGCCCTCACATGTGCAAGGCCCTGAATTCTATCCCCAGCACCACAAAAAAAGAAAAGAAAAGAAAGAGAGACAGAGAGAGAGAGAGAGAGAGAGAGAGAGAGAGAGAGAGAGACAGAGAGAGAGAGAAGAAAGAAAGAAAGAAAGAAAGAAAGAAAGAAAGAAAGAAAGAAAGAAAGAAAGAAAGAAAGAAAGACCCTTTCTCAAAATAAAATAAAAGGACTGGGAGCTGGGTGCAATGGCATACACCTACAATCCCAGCAGCTCAGGAGGCTGAAATAAAAGGATCGCAAGTTCAGTGACTTACCAATGTCCTGACCAACTTAACAAGATCCTATCTCAAAATTTAAAAAAAAAATTGAAAAATGGGCTGGAAATGTGGCTTAGTGGTTAAGAAAGAGAGAGAGAAAATGAATTAGAGAAGTAGGCACTATCAGGGTTGGTGAGTGCAGTGGCACCATGACATCATCAAAGACTCCAGTGCCTTCATCTTTTCTCTGAAGTCTTTTGTGTTGGATTCTGGTTCCTGTACAACCCCCAACATACCCTGCCCTGAATTACAGATTTAAATACTAGGAGATGTTCATCATCTCTTATACTTTATGTGGGTCAGAAGTCTGGGAGTGCTTTGGCTATGGTTCAAGATCTCTCATCCTTTCATTGAGGGTTGACTGAGGCTGACTGAGGCTGGAGGCCCCAATTCCAAGGTGGCACACTCACATGGCTAGAAAGTGGGTGCTGGCTGCTGGTTCCTCTCCACATGGGCCCTCCACAGGACTACTTGAGTGTCCTTACAATATGGTGGCTGGCTTCCTCCACTGGGAGCATCCCATAGGGACCAAGGCAGAAACTGCAACACCTTTCATGACAAAGCCTTCCGGTTCTGCATTCTGCTGTGTTCTATTGGTCACAAAGACCCATCCAGGTTTACTGTGCTACCCAAGGGCATGAATACCAGTAAGCAAAACTGACAGGAGGGCATCATGTACCTCCACATCCCCCATCCTGAGGCTTGCCTTCTCACATGTAAGGGAGGAGAGTCCAGGTATGGTGGCACATTCCTGTAATCCCAACTACACAGAAGAATCTCAAATTCAAGGCTGGCCTGGGCAATTCATTGAGACCCTGTCTCAAAATAAAATTTGAAAAAGAACTGGGGATATAGCTCAATGGTAGAGCACCCTGGGTTCCACCCCAGTCCCGCCAAAAAAAAAAAAAAAAAGAGCTGCTAAACACTGAGGACCACAAACTTGGCATCTCAAGACCAGGATCCTCCTAGTTGAGCGTGACATGTTTTTAAAAAGGATAATTCGCCAGCAAGTCCCAGGGACTGACGGTCTGAACCAGGCTTCAATAGCGACACCATGTGGTCATATGAAGAAACAGCAGTCATGAACTATTCGAGGCATAGTATAAGCCCCCAAAGTTTCTGGATAATTCAAGGTGATCTCAAGCACCTGGATTCCTTGTTAATAAATCGTGTGCATGCTTGAGCCATTAATTTGGATAAGAGTTTATGCAATATTGTATTCCAAGGTATGGAACTGATCGTATTTCTATAGTATATGCCCACAGCATAAGAAAGACAGGATATATCCCTAAGGGGTAACAGTACTCATCTCAGGCTCATAGGACTGAGTGAACATTTTTCCTTTATTTTCCCCTTTTTTTCTTTTCTTTCCAATAATAATAATATCAATCAATAACAGTACATACCATGTGCTATGCACCTGTGAATTGGGTATAATAACTATACTTAGTTTTTAGGTAAGGAAACTAAGGCAGAGAGACTAAGTAACTGCCTCATGTGACCCTGAACTCCAGGCTTCTTTCTTCTGTACTATTTTCCCTGTCTGATTTCTACATACTAACTTTTCTGCATCATATTGCTTGTGTAATAATAATATAAGGAAAGAAATAGTGGTGGCACATATACTTTAATAATTTTAAAAAACAATAAAACAGAACAAAAATACACATATGGTAGGTGTGCATCCCTACACCTAGCTCCCGTGGATTTCTTGATGCCTGACCTGTTTCTTATTTAGGGTGAATTATTTTTGCAGGAGACAACCCCAGACCTCCATGCAAATCCCTGGTATCAAAAAACAAACAACACAACCCCACACACCTTCTACTTGATGTCACCTTCTTCCGGGATGCCTCCAGTTTTGGCTAAATGCTTACCTATCATGGTACCTACTGCTCCTCATTAGTATTTCTGGTATTCTGTCCTGATCAGCAAGTCCTTTAAGGGAAAGGTAGGTATCTGAACCCTTTTTGTCTCCCTAGAGTCTGGCCCAAGCCATGCTTGACTAGAGCAAGCCTTGACAGAACAGGAGTTCTGCATGAGTGAATGAATCTAGCTTCTCAATTTCAGCAAAGGTATTTCTGTGACTGTGACATACACAGTACAATAGCGGGATCCTTATTCCTTTGGAAAACACAACCCCAACTGGGTGCAGCGGCGCACACCTGTAATCCTAGCAGCTTGGGAGGCTGAGACAGGAGGATTGCGAGTTCAAAGCCAGACTCCGCAAAGGTGAGGCACTAAGCAACTCAGTGAGACCCTGTCTCTAAATAAAATACAAAATAAGAGCTGGGGAAGTGACTCAATAGGTGAGTGCCCCTGAGTTCAATCCCTGGTACCCAAAACAAACAAACAATACAACCCCACCAACTTTCTTTGGGATTGTGCGGAGGGGGTTGCTTGTACAGGGAACACCCTCTCAAGTACAAGGCACCTAGGTACTCTGCATATAGAGGCACCCTTCTGTGGGGCTCCAGGGTCTTTCAGGGATATGAGGAAGCCATTGCTGATCATGTTCAGCGTGCTCCCTGGCTTGAACCAGGAGACAAGGACCAGAGAACAACCAGGGCAGGGGGCAGGGGGCAGACACTTGCATTGAGCCGTCTGAAAATGAGATTAAGAAAATTCCATCCACAGGAGCAACCCATTACCCCTCTTTTCTCAGAACCTTGGAGCAAGGTCAATGTTTCTCTTGCTCCCTCTTGCCACTTCCAAACCATTTTCCTTCCTTGACTCTTAAAACTCCAGTTCCTATGAATTTCATGCCAACAAACTCAGCCATGCACTCCTCCTCCTCCCTTTCCCCCTCCCCTTCCCCTCCCCTCCACCTCCCCCCTTCTTTTCCCCCCTTCCCAGTCTCCTTGCCCATGACTTCAATGGACCCCTGATCATCCTCTCATTCACCCAAGACTCGGATGCCTCTGACCTCTTTCCTTCTTCTGTCCTCTGGTGGCATCACCAACCATGTGGATGGTCCCTACACTACCTGGGCCCCTGGCTCCTCTGATTCTCCTACCACAAGCTCTCTCTCCTCCCCACCGTCACTCCCAGGTCATCACCAACATCAGTGCCACTTTTGGAATCACTCCTTAAGCATCTCCTCTTGGACCACAACTTCCCTCACCCTGTCCCCACCTATAAGCCTCTTGCTGGCCTCTCTCTTCAGTCCTCAGGGGACCTCCAGCCTCCCAAGCCCACCCCATGTTCACGAGCTATCACCTACTCATGCCTTCTTCCTCCTCATTATCGTCACCCTTAACTTCTCCAAGGCTCTCTTCCTCCCTTGACTGACCTGCCAAAGCCCCAACTCTGGCCTAATCTGCCCTTTCCTTCTTGCACCCCAAAAGCTAGATGTTGCTGGTGGCGGCGGGTGGGCCAGAGGAGCAAACCATGCTGTTCCAGGGAACAGTTCTGAATCCCTCCCACAGACCTAGTCGCCTGGCAACCTTCTGCTCTCTGGATTTTCCAGTGCCTGGCTGACTCCTCTTTCTAGGTCTCTAGGGCTTGGGTGAAGTACTGCTGTTTAGCTGGGCATTATGACACACACCTGTAATCCCAGTTGATGCATGAGGATCACAAGATCAAGGCCAGCCTCAGCAGCTTAGGGAGATCCTGTCTCAAAATAAAAAAATAAAAAGGGCTTGGCTTTCCACTCTCTGATCATGATGTGAGTTGCTTCCCTCCGCCACACTCTTCCACCATAATGTTTAGCCTCACCTTGAACCCCAAGGAATGGAGCTGGCCTTCTGTAGATTAAGACCTCTAGAACCTTCCTGGCAAACATGGAAAATTAATGCACATTTTTGGGGATGATACAAAATGTCAGAAACTCATTATGGAAGCAATGAAGTATCATTTATTACCAGAGAGACAACCCATGTTTTAAAGTCCTCAAACAAAACTTAGGAAATCAACCGTTGGTACATTATTTACAGTTGGAGGAATGGATTCAACAAAAGGACCAACAAGCATTGAAAAATATGATTTGTGGTGGGTGTAGTGGCACACATCTGTAATCCCAGCAGCTCAGGAGGCTGAGGCAGGAGGATTGTGGGTTCAAAGCCAGCCTCAGCAACTTAGCAAGGCCCAGAGTAACTCAGTGAGATCATGTCTCTAAATAAAATAAATTAAAAAAAATGGCTGGGAATATGGCTCAGTTGTTGAGCACACCTGAGTTCAAGCCCAGTACCAAAAAGAAAAAAGAAAAATATGATTCGTCTACAAACATGTACAAATATGGACTCCCGTGGCAAATATGAATGGGAGGAGGCTACAGCTCATGTTGCAGTGATAAATGACAAACTGTACGTGGTTGGAGGGAGAGAGGAACTGAAGAATTTGAATACTCTAGAATGCTACCCTTATGGCCCAGGCTATATGAGCAATGACCAAAAAGACTCCATTTGCCCTGAGACTCCACGTCATGTGAAAACTACTTCTCCCATGGGAAAGCTCCGCCTCTGTACCCATCAGCAGTTGCTTAGCATAGCATGTTTGGCCACACGAAATGGCAATTCTTCTGCAATGTAAAATTGTTCTCTTTTTGGTTCCTATTTTTCTTGGACAATGTACCCTGTCGGAGATTGATGTCTAGATGTTAGTAACCATTCTTTAACTTGTACTCAATTAGGGACTTTTAAAAAAAAAAAAAAAAAAGATAGAGTGAGAGAGGGAGAGAGAGAGAATTTTTCAATATTTATTTTTTAATTATTGGCGGACACAACATCTTTGTTTTGTATGTGGTGCTAAGGATTGAACCCGGGCCGCACGCATGCCAGGCGAGTGCGCTTGAGCCACATCCCCAACCCTCAACTAGGGACATTTTGACCCACTCTCCCTTCTATGATTTTAGATCTCATGAATTTTGTTTATGGTTTTGAATATAGCAACAGCCACTTATGATTAATGTGGTTTTGAATTATAAAAGGTGTACTGAAACCCAGGAAGGGGTCAAAGGGTGTCGACTTGCAGCCTGCCCCTTGGTCCACCGGCTGATGCATCTGGACCGACTGCCAACTGGTGAATAAAGGTTCTGTTTCCAGTTTTAAGATCGACTCCGTGATTTATTGCAATCTCGCCACAACACTACAACCCCAAAACAAAACGTTGGAGAACGATGCCTCCCATGTCCACAGGTAGACATGGCGTTAGTGTGGCCGTGTTGGAAGGTCCCATGTACACAGTAGGTGGGCGAGATCGCTGGAGCTATCTGAACACAGTAGAATGATGGGACCCCCAGGCTTGTCAGTGAAACTTCGTTGTCACTATGTCTACCCCAAGAAGCACAGTAGGTGTGGCAGTACTAACTCCATACAGTTGGCCGTCGTGATGAAAGCTCTTGTCTCAAACCAGGAGAATGCTTTGTTCCTCATATGAATAAATGGACACGGTGTTCACAAATGTCAAAAAGGAGAGGAGGCGTAGGAGCGACAACCTAGAATGGACGGCTGTATGCTATTGGAGAACACTATGCCCCTGCATCTAACTCAACTTCCAGACTCTTCAACTGTGTGGACAGATATGATCCCAACACAGACGTGAGGACTGAGGTGGCATCTGTGAGCACATCAGAGGTGCAGTGGGGGTGTGTTTACTGGACAATAAATTATATGCCGGTGGGGGATACGAAGGACAGACCTACCTTAACACCCTGAAGGCTTATGATCCCCAGACAAATGAGTGGGCCCAGGTTGCTCCACTGTGCCTAGGAAGAGCTGGAGCTTGTGTTGTGAGAGTAAAATTAAGTAAAATTATAATTTGGTGCTTTGTTTTCTAAATGACAATATTCTCTTCCTTTATTAATTTGCTACATTATACTATAACTATATTATACTATGATATTGTTAGTAAGTGTGCAGTATCATATTCCTGAGCACAGAGTGCCTCATTTCAAGGTGATGATGTTAAAAAAGGAGAGAGCAAGGAGTGGATGGACCAGGATTAAATACTTTCATTTCCTAGATCAAAACTTCAACAGGTGGGGCTGCGGATGTGGCTCAAGCAGTAGCGTGCTCGCCTGGCATGCGTGCGGCCCGGGTTCGATCCTCAGCACCACATACAAACAAAGACGTTGTGTCCGCCGAAAACTAAAAAATAAATATTAAAAATTCTCTCTCTCTCTTTAAAAAAAAAAAACAACTACAACAGGTGAACATATGTCCTGATATGAAATATGAGGACAAGGTAACTACTCCAAAACAATCCAGAGTTAACCGGAAATTTCATTTATTACATGATTAATGAATATTAAGCACATATTACTTACATTATTCAGATGTAATCATTATTCAGATGATTTTATTACAGTGCAAACATCATAAAAAACTTCTAAAATGTTATTTTGTAAGTTCATCATACATGGATTGCAGTAATTTTTTGGCAGGGGAGGGTACCGGGGATTGAACTCAGGGGCGCTCAACCACTGATCCACATCCCCTGCTCTAGTTTATATTTTATTTAGACACAGGGTCTCACTGAGTTGCTTAGTGCCTCACCAAGGCTGAGGGTAGCTTTGAACTTGTGATCCTCCCGTCTCAGCTTCCCATGCTGCTGGGATTAGAGGCATGCACCACTGTCCCCGGTTTTTACTTCTAATAATTTTTGTTTAATCACAATCACTATTTTTTTCCCAAGAAAATAGTTTATTAAAGATATGTGCAGCTGGGTTGGCATGCCATTATGCCAACTATGTGGCTGAGGTTGAAGGATCAAGTACAAAGGGCGTGGATGACCTGTCAGGATCATATCTCAAAAAATAAACACAGCCAGGTACAGTGGTGCACACCTCTAACCCAGCAGCTCAGGAGGCTGATGCAGGAGGATTGAAAGTTTGATGCCAGCCTCAGCAATTAAGCAAGACCTTAAGCAACTTAGCAAGACCCTGTCTCTGAATCAAAAGGGTGGGGTATGTGGCTCAATGGTTAAGCTACCCTGGGTTCAATCCCCAGAACCAAAAAAAAAAAAATTAGCTTATTCCAGGCTGGGTGTGGTGGCTCAAGCCTGTAATCCTCAGAGACTCAGGAACTACTGAGGGAAGACTACAGCAATTCCAGGCCAGCCTGGAAAATTTAGCCAGACTCGCCTCTAAAGCACTGGGGTTGTGGCTCAGTGGTTAGTGCCCTGAGTTCGATCCCAGGAACCAAAGCAAAAAGCATTAACTTCCTATGGAGACATGGAGTCTTCTTCTTGTAGGGCTGGACAGCACTGCAGAAGTGGAGGAAATCCAGAAGTGTTGCAGGTCAAAGGCACACAGGCTGCTAGGATGCCTCCTCAAATAGCACACAAACACTGTTTCTGAAATACTGAAGACCAAACCATTTAGTTTTTTCAGCTACACTCTATATGCTTTGGTTGTAGATTCTACCTCTAAAATTGGCTTAGTCCAATAAATTAAAAGAAAACCACAAAAGCATTAACACAATAATGACCCAATAAAATGATGTCATCCTTATATCTTAAATCTTCATTCCATTACATTTAGATTCATCAAGAATTACATGTAGGGGCTGAGGATATAGCTCAGTTGGTAGAACGCTTGCCTCACATTCACAAGGCCCTGGGTTCAATCCCCAGCACCACCATCAAAAAAAAAAAAAAAAATTACATGTATGACATTCTTTAATTGAAATTTAAACATGACAATTTACATTAAACATATGCAAACTTATGTAGAGAAAATAAATATTATATGCCCCATAATGTTTTCACTAATATTTAATTACATGGATTTTTTTGTTTCCTTTTCTATTACAATAAATGGTTTGATTTGTCTTTTTTTTTTAAGAGAAAGTGAGAGAGGAGAGAGAGAATTTTAATATCTATTTTTCAGTCTTTGGCGGACACAACATTTTTGTTGGTATGTGGTGCTGAGGATCGAACCTGGGCCGCACACATGCCTGGTGAGCACGCTACCACTTGAGCCACATCCCCAGTCCTGATTTGTCTTTTGATATTGGCAAAATTGGATACTCTTTTGTTCTCAAGTCTCCTGATTTTTCTCTTAGTTTTATCACAGTAATTCATCATGAGACTTTGTAATCAACCAGTTTGGAGGGAACAGGCTCATTTAATGTTTGAAAAACAAGTTTAAAGCGTTTGTTACCCAAGCTTTTGTGCATTCCTAAACTCTAACTACATATGTGAAGGTTAATACTCTTCCTGAATTGTTTACTGTTTGCAAAAATGCATGGGGCAGTAACATTTTGTGATATTTCCTATGAGGTATAAGTCATTAATGAATCCATGTAAAATAAATCTAAACTAAATTCCCATCTTTCAAAGTTAAAAAAAAAAAAGGGCTGGGGATGTGGCTCGGTGGTAAAAGATCACTGCATTCAATCCCCAGTAGAGAAAAACAATTTTTTTAAGTACTGCTGTTTACAAGCGAACCTCGGATATAACTTTTTCTCTCCTTCTGCCCACCCCTCATCTTACTTGCACCTTGGTGCCAAAGTTTATCTCTGTGGCTCCCAAAACTGAATTCTCAGGCTTGACCCTCTCCCAGGCTCCAGACTTCCACTTTGTATCCTTGGCATCCTTCCCAAACATCCAACAGGCATCTCAAACTCGCCCAACCTCAGCCCTGGCCAAAACTGACTTCTTGGTGATCCTCCCAGCCTCTTCCTCCTCCAGTCTTCTCACACTCATCAGGGCACCACCATCCACCCAGAGGCTTAAGAAAAAAAAAAAAAAAAAGGGCTGGGGATGTGGCTCAAGCGGTAGAGCCCCCATGCCTGGCATGCGTGGGGCCCGGGTTCGATCCTCAGCACCACATACAAACAAAGATGTTGTGTCCGCCAAGAACTAAATAATAAATATTAAAAAAAAAAAAAATCTAATGAGTCCCTTCTTTCTTTCACCCCCCACATCCAGTGCTTTGTCAAATCCCGTTGACTCTGCCTCTCAAACACTTTTTATTTTCATTCTGGTACTGGGGATGGAACCCAGGAGTACTTTACCACTGAGCTACATCCCTAGTGCTTTTTATATATGTAGGTATGTATGCATATACTTTGAGATAGGGCCTCACTAAATTGTCGAGGTTGGCCTGGAATTTGTGATCCTCCTGCCTCAGCCTCCCCAACCACTAGGATGACAAGTGTGCACCACCACATCCACCTAAAACACATCCTGAATCCTTTTCTGTCCTTCTCCATCAGCGCCCACCTAGTTCAGGCCACCATCACCCTCACCTGGACCACTGCCATGGGATGCCAATTGGCCCCTCTGCTTCCCCCATTTCCCATCAGTCAACTAGTGCAGCAACAGCCAGAAAAATCCCTGTGAAATGAACATCAGATGAAGTCACCTCCCTTAATACACAAGAGTGGAGGGGAGAGGCTTTCCAAAGATTTTCCACCATGCATGGAGTAAAATCAAACCCTTCCCCTGGCTTTAGGGCCTAGTGATTGACCCTGCCACTCGGGCCCTACATCTCTTAGCCTCCCCCCCACACACGCCATTTACTCTGTTCCCACCATCTCTGTCCCCACCATACTGCCTTCTCTGTTTCTCAAACACAAAAGCTTGTGCTGGGGATGTGGCTCAAGGGGTAGCGCGCTCGCCTGGTATGCGTGCGGCCCAGGTTCGATCCTCAGCACCACATACAAATAAAGATGTTGTGTCCACCGAAAAATAAATAAATAAATTCTCTCTCTCTCTCTCTCTCTCTCTCTCTCTCTCTCTCCCTTTAAAAATTTTTTTTAAAAAAATCAAACACAAAAGCTCTTCCCTATTTCAGAAACTTAAGCAACCCCTGCCCAGAAGGATGTTCCTCCAGGACTTTGCATAACCTGCCACTTCCTTTTCAGGTATCTTAAATGCCACCTCCTCCAAGATGCCCTATCTGGCCACCTAATTTGCAGTAGCTATCTAGTGACACTCTGTCCTAGCTCCACATAACTGATATTTTCTCAGATTTGCTAGTCTGTTTCTTCTCCCCACTCGCCTGTCTTGGCTTCTTGTGTCACCAGTACCATGGCACTTGGGCTGTGCTCATTCACATTTTAACAAATAAGAAAGGAGGGGTCAGGAGCAGTGGCACACACCTGCATTCCCAGTGACTGGAGAGGCAGAGGAGGAAGGATCCCAAATTCAAGGCCAGACTCAGAAATTTGGTGAGATTCTGTCTCTAAAAAATAGGGTTGGGACCCAGGTACGGTGGCAGATGCCTGTAATCTCAGCAGCTTGGGAGGCTGAGGCAAGAGGACTGAGAGTTCAAAGCCAGTCTCAGCAAAACCCAGGCACTGGGGCTGGGGATGTGGCTCAAGCGGTAGCGCGCTCGCCTGGCAAGTGTACGGTCCCGGGTTCTATCCTCAGCACCACATACAAATAAAGATGTTGTGTCCGCTGAAAACTAAAAAATAAATATTAAAAAATTCTTAAAAAAAAAAAAAAAAAAAAAAAAAGCGGGCTGGGGATGTGGCTCAAGCGGTAGCGCGCTTGCCTGGCATGCGTGCGGCCCGGGTTCGATCCTCAGCACCACATACCAACAAAGATGTTGTGTCCGCCGAGAACTAAAAAAAATAATAAATATTAAAAAATTCTCTCTCTCTCTCTCCCTCTCTCCTCTCTCACTCTATCTTTAAAAAAAAAAAAAAAAAAAAAAAAGCGAGGCGCTAATCAACTCAGTGAGACCTGTCTCTGAATAAAATACAAAATGGGGCTGGGGATGTGGCTCAGTGGTCGGGTGCCCCTGCAGTACCTAAAAAAAAAATATATATATATATATATCTATATATCTATATATCTATATATCTATATATCTATCTATATCAGGGGTTGTAGCTTAGAGGTAGAACTGCTTGCCTAGCATGTGTGAGGCCCTAGGTTCAATTCTTAGCACCTCATGTAAATAAATAAATAAAGGTCTATAGACAACTAAAAAAAATGTTCTAAAAAATTAAAAAATAGGGCCGGGATTGTGGCTCAGTAGCAGAGCGCTTGCCTCGCCTGTGTGAGGCACTGGGTTTAATTCTCAGCACTACATTAAAATAAATAAATAAAAAATAAAGGTATTGTGTCCATCTATAACTAAAAAAAAAAAAAAATTAAAAAAATTAAAAGGGCTGGGGATGTGGCTCAAGTGGTAGAGTACTTGCCTAGCATGCGTGAGGCACTGGGTTCGATTCTCAGCACCACATAAAAATAAAATGAAGATATTGTGTCCACTTAAAACTAAAAAATAAATATTTTTTAAAAAATTTAAAATAGGGCTGGGGTTGTAGCTCAGCAGTGGTGCATTTGCCTAGCACCTGTGAGGCACTGGGTTCGATCCCCAGCACCACATTAAAAAAATAAATATAATAAAGGTATTGTGTCCACCTACAATTAAAAAAAATTTTTTTTAATTTTAAAATGGGCTGGTGATATAGCTCAGCTGTTAGAGTGCTTGCCTCTCATACACAAGGCGCCCCAGCACCACAGGAAGAAAAAAATTAAAAATATAAGTAAATAAAAAGAGCTGGGGATGTAGCTCATTGTTCAAGAACCCCTAGGTATATTATGTCCAACAACAACTAAAAAATAAATGTTTAGGGCTGGGGATGTGGCTCAAGCGGTAGCGCGCTCGCCTGGCATGTGTACGGTCCCGGGTTCGATCCTCAGCACCACATACAAATAAAGATGTTGTGTCCGCTGAAAACTAAAAAATAAATATTAAAAAATTCTTAAAAAAAAAAAAAAAAAAGCGGGCTGGGGATGTGGCTCAAGCGGTAGCGTGCTCGCCTGGCATGCGTGCGGCCTGGGTTGGATCCTCAGCACCACATACAAAGATGTTGTGTCCGCCGAGAACTAAAAAATAAATATTAAAAAATAAATAAATAAATAAATAAAATAATAATGAATGAAAAAAAAAAAGAATAAATTGTGGTGTGATTGCGCAGAGCATTGCAGCTCTTTGAGCCCTCTGGATGAAATGAGAAGATATGAAAGACTGCTTCTGAGGATCTGCCTGAGGCAAGTCAGTACTATGATGGCCAGTGACCACCAGGTGTCGCCAAAGACTAAGGAGAGAACTTCACTAAGCCATCCTTCCTGGGCAGAGCCTTCTGGCTTCCTGGAGAGGCTCAAAAAATTGAAATAAACATCAAGCCTTGGGGGGTCAATCCTGAAGTGGAGGGTCACCAATTATCCAGTTATCCAGAGCCAGAGCTTGGACCCTAGGCTGTTGCTGGACCTGGGTTCTCATCTACCCACTAGATGCAATCTCATTACCCAGGTTCCTCTACCTCAGACCCCTCCACCCCTTGGTGGGAGGAAGGAGAATGGGAAAGGGGAAGAGGTGCCACTTTCCTCCGGCTTCTGTTCTCAGGGATCATTCCCCTGGGGCAGGGGTATGTCTGTCCCTCGGTGTGCTCCTGGTGCCCTTTTGTCCAATGAAACCGGCTTCTAACAGGGAGACAGCTATGCTGGCAATGAGGTGGTAACAACCATATTCCACTGAATTCATCTTCTGAGGTTGGGAGCTCCCAGAAGAGGAGAGGAAATGTATTTCCCTAAACAAACATAAAACCATTATTAGCTCAGGGTCCAACAAGAATCCACTGGCCAGGCTACCAACAGGCCAGAGTTTGCAGAACCCTAGTTTAGAGGAAGGAAAACCTCATGATGAACCACTTGGAGACTCGGGTATTATTTCAGAGAGGAGCTACAAGGAAGGGCCTTGACTTATCAGGGTCATCTCTTTTCTTCCTTCATGGAAAACATATACTCTTGCATTTTCATGCAGGCACATACATGTGCTGTGGTCAGTGTAAGGAAGAAATCTCTGATTCTGAGAGCCTGGGATCCCATATCTTTAGTAAAATGGATTTTACTGCAATAAGAATGAATTTTACACTTCAGGTAGGGCAGAGACTAAAGGTAGGATAAAGAGATACAGCCTGGCAATGTTAAGGAAAATAAGACTGAAAGAGTTTGCCAAGTGGATTTCTGGAGACAACTGACCTAGAGACTTTAGGGCTGTTTTTGAAGTTGAACCGGAGCCTGGACTTGTAAGTGGTGATTTTTTTTTTTTTTAATATGTGATGCTTTAATAAAATGACCCATATGCTAATTATATCCACAGTTGTGTCCTGAGCTATTCATCATAGAGGACTTCTCTCTGATTCAGCTCTTCTGAACCCTTTCTCTACTTCTGTCCCCCACATGCACAGAAACTTTGTCTTTACATGTGATCTAAGACAAACCTAGAATCCTAGGCCCTGTGAAGGTTTATGGATACAACCAAATCCTAAGGTGAGCAGGAATCATGGGCAAGGAAGCAAATGAGAGGAAGACAGAGGACAAGGGGCAGTGGTCTGCGGGAGTCAGGCATGGATAGTTGGGCATAGAGCCCAAGAGGCAGAGTGACTCAGGAAGGGGACACTCAAAACCAATGGAAGGGGCTAGCACCCCTTTGCCTGCCAGCACTGTTGGCCTTCACCACAGAGACTCATGGGAGGCCACAGCATAGTCTGGCCCAAGTAGATGGATGCCAGTCTACATCAGCCCAGTGCCCCCAAGTATCAGCTGGGGATGGTGGTACACACCTGTAATTATCAATCAAAAAGCATGGCATTTTTTGCTGGGCATGTTGGTGCACACCTGTAGTCCCAGCAACTTGGGAGGCTAAGGCAGGAGGATCACAAGTGTCAAGTCAGCCTCAGCAACTTACCAAGGCCCTGTCTTTTTTTTTTTTTTTTTTAAGGAGAGAGTGGGGGAGGGAGAGAGAGAGAGAGAGAGAGAGAGAGAGAGAGAGAGAGAGAGAGAGAGAATTTTTCTAATATTTATTTTCTAGTTCTCGGCGGGCACATCTTTGTTTGTATGTGGTGCTGAGGATCGAACCCAGACCGCACGCATGCCAGGTGAGCGCGCTACCGCTTGAGCCACATCCCCAGCCCCAACATTTTCTTTTTTAAGACAGGGCCTTGGGGCTGGGGATGTGGCTCAAGCGGTAGCGCTGGCATGGGTGAGGCCGGGGATCGATCCTCAGCACCACATACAAACAAAGATGTTGTGTCCGCCAAAAACTGAGAAATAAATATCAAAACTTCTCTCTCTCTCTCCCCCCCCCTCTCTCCCCTCTCTTTAAAAAAAAAAAAAAAAGATGTTGGGGATGTGGTTCAGTGGTCGAGTGCCCCCAGGGGTTCAATCTCCAATATCCCCACAGACACAAAGAATGACATTTTCTTGACTTCAAGTGACTTTGTTGGTGGGCATGGGAAGGGGCCTTGATTCTTTCTGGCAGAGAAGACACCGATTTCTCAGAAAGGAAATGGGCCATTGCAATTCCTGAGATCCCCAAGTGCAGCCCAGTCTCTCCACCCACTTTGTCCACAGGACTCCCTTCAGCTTCCCTCTCTTCTTTCTCCCCCAGGCTCCTGGCCACCTCACTACATCCGTTGTTGATTTGGTAAAAGTTCTCCCAGAGGAACTTTTTGCAATTAGGTACATACATGTGCCTGTGGTACATGAACATCCCTGTGCATGGAAAAATGGTGTGGATAGACCACTGTGTGAGCCTGTGTGTGTGGTCTGGAGACTACCGAGATACAGCTTTGGAGACTGTTTTAGAGGCTGAACCAGAGCATTGACTGGTAAGTGATGATTTTTAAAACATGATGCTTTAATAAAAGGATCCATATGCTAATTATGTCCACAGTTCTGTCCAGAGCTATTAATTATAAAGGGCTTCTCTTGACTCAGCTCTTCTGAACTAGATAAAAGAGTAGCATCTGTGAGCTCTGCTTTCCTAACCCTCCAAGGCCAGACTTAGCTGCCCTGGGTTCCCCTGTGTTGATAGCTGAGTGGAACAGCAGAGCCCTCCCTGCCCCACCAAGAAAACAAGAGGCCTGCCATGCTTCTTAGAGAAAGCCAGAAGGAACAGCCATGAGCAGCGCCCCCTTGTGCTCACTCCACAGAATACTTGACTTGGGGATGAATGACACAAGCCCCCAGGAGTGAGGCTGGGAATTTTTTTTTTTTTTTTTTTTTTTGTGCTGGAAATTGAACCCAGGACTTTGTGCATGAGAGGCAAGCACTCTACCAACTGAGCTATATCTCCAGTCCCAAGGCTGTTTGTGATTTTTTTTTATTTTCCTAACTTTTCATTGTGACAATTTTCAAACATTAAAAAATCGAAAATCAATATAAGAATCACCTGTAAATCCCAGAGACTCAGGAGGCTGAGGCAAGAAGATCACAAGATTGAGGCAACCTGGGTGACACATAGTGAGACCCTGTCTCAAAATAAAATAGAAATAACTGGGTATATAGCTCAGCGGTAAAACATCCCTCAGTTTAATCCCCAATACCACCACCAAAAAAAAAAAAAAATCACCTGTTTACCCCCACCATCTAGATTCAATAACTGTTAACAAGTTACCATATTTGCTCTCTCTAATGTGTGTATGGATGTGCCTTCTCCTCTTCTGTCTTATCAAATTTTCCTCTGCCTCTCTCTTATAAGGACATTTGTGGTTGCATTTAGAGCTACCTGGATAATCCTAAATAATCTCTCTATCTCCAGATTCTTAACTTAATTGCATTTGCAACCACCCTTTTGCCTTATAGAATAACATTTGCAGATTTTAGAGATTATGATAAACATAACCACCCCTCAGATCAAGATAAAATAGATTCCCAACTTCCCAAAAAGTCTCCCATATCCCAAGTAACTGCACCATAAATTAAATTTGCCTTTTCTTTTTCTTTTAATTTTGGTGGGTTTTTTTCCCCCTCTTTCTGAATATCGCACAATATGGCATATGGGATATTTCTACATAAAACACACACACAATATATATATTTCTCTCAACATAATATCTGTTCTATGTATCAATAGGTATCATGTTATTGTAGGGATCGATAGTTTTCTTTCTCTCTCTCTCTCTTTTTTATTTCTGAGTAATACTTCAAGATGTGAATGGTGTTTAGCCCAGCACAGTGACACATGCCTACAATTCTAGCAACTCAGGAGACTGAGGCAGGAGGATCCCAAGTTTGAGGCCAGCCTCAGCAACATAGCCAGACCCTGTATCAAAATTTTAAAAAATAAAATAAAAAGGGCTGAGGATGTAGCTCAGTGGCAAAGTACCCCTGGGTTCAACCTTCAGTACCAAAAAATAAAAATCAAATTAAAAAATAAAAGAAAGAACAAGGCACAGTGGCACATACCTGTAATCCTAGAGACTTGGGAGGTTGAGGCAAGAGGATTGCAAGTTCAAAGCCAGCCTCAGCAATTTAACAAGGCCTGAAACAACTTCACGAGATCCTGTCTCAAAATTTAAAAATAAAAAGAGCTAGGGATATAGCAGAGTATTTAAGTGCCTGTGGGTTCAATCCCTGGTACCAAAATAAATAAATAAATATGAATAACATTTTAGTCTATTTGTCCTTCTATAACAGAATACCCGACACTTGTAATTTATAAACAAGAGAAATTTATTTCTCACAGTTCTGGAGGTTGGGTAGGCCAAAACAAACAGAAGGCATCTAGTACAGGGCCTACTTGCTAAATCCTTACATGGTGAATGATAAAAGGACAATCAGGGATGAACACTGTGTCCTCACTTGGCAGAAGAGTTATAAAGACACAACCACTTCACAAACCCTTAAACAGTGGTGCTAATATATTCATTAAGGGATGGTTGTGTGGCTCAGTGGTAGAGCACACTTGCCACCCAGCATGTGTGAAGGCCAGCACTACCAAAAAAAAATCTGTATCTGAAAAGTGAAATGTCGAAATAAAACCCAAGTGTCTCAAGATAATTTATAAACACAGGACAAATGGAACAAATTGGGAACAGGTTGGGGGAACAATAGTGGCAGCAGCAGGCAAGACTGTCTCCATGTGTTTCATGCCTTGAGGGAAAGGGAAACTGAGGTCAAGAGCAGAAGCACAAAGAATTGTCGAGTGGCCCCAGCACATCTTAGGTGGCTGCGGCGGGGAACCTGCACCTCCATCATTGCAATAGATCCTCAATGCCAGGAAGAGGGCAAGGTGAGCCTGGGCCCTGTGGAGAGACAGCAGGAGACTCAAACCTCTGCTGGCTTACTTCCTGTGCCCCAAAGGCAACACAATCCAACCTAGGGCAAGGACTAGGAAATATGAGGAAGGAAGGAAGGAACTCTATTCGGTGATAGGAATATGGTTTGATTCGGGTTGAATTTTGGTGTATGTATGTATGTGTGTGTGTATATATATATATATATATATATATATATATATATATATATACATATATATATATATCTTTCTCTCAAAGTGCTTTGGGCCAAGTACTCCCTTCCATTAGCCACACTTGTTGCTGCTGTTATGGCAGAGTGGGGCATGTTGAAATGAGATGGGGCTGGGGCTCCTTTTTTATTTTGTTTTGTTTGTGTGTGTTGTGAGAAATAAGGAGGTGCCCCCAAGAAATCAAACATGAGCTTGAAAGTGGGTGCCAAGGCAAACCTTTACTTCCAACACAAGGGTGGGATTCAGAACCCCAGGCGGACAGTCGGCTTATTTATATACCTGAGGTAGCCCTGGTCTTCTCCCTGATTGGAGGACTCAGGGGTACAATCTTAGAATGAGGTTGGGCAAAAAGCAAGGACTACTACAATCAGATGCCATTAAGGCTGAATACTGTATTTTGAAAATGGACTGGCAGACTTTCTATTTCTCACAGCATGTGTTCCTGGGGATTGAACCCAGGAGTGTTTTACCATGGAGCTACACCCTAGCCCCTTTTATTTTATTTTGAAACAGAGTCTTACTAAATTGCCCAGCTTGACCTTGAACTTCAGATTCTTCTGCCTTGGTCTCCATAGTCGCTGGGAGCTGGGATTACAGGTGTGTGCCACCATGCTCAGCTTGGGGCTATTTTATTTTTATTTGGGGGGAGGGTACTGGGTATTGAACCCAGGGGTGCTTTACCACTGAGCTCTCCAGCCCTTTTTGTTTTTTTTTTATTTTTCAGACAGGGTCTCACTAAATTGCTCAGGCTGCCCTCAAACGTGCAATCCTCATCTCAGCATCCCAATTTGCTAGGATTGCAGGTGTGTGTCACTGTGCCTGGCTTTAAGGGCTCCTATTAAGGGGAGACCTCGCAGTTCCTCTTGTGGAAAAACAGAGGGAAGAGTAGGAGAACAGAGAAGGATCCCCAAACCAACACCTCAGATGGTGATGTCCCCACTACTAGAGGAGTGAGGATGCAGCAGCAGGCCTCGACTGTGACAAAGTGGGACATTAGCTTTGTCCAGGAGGGCAAGAGCATTTGGGTAGAAAATGAAACCCAAGGAACCCTTCCACTCTGGGGCATGAGGCCCCTGCAGTGACTGGAATCCTATAGGGGTGCGGTGGGGTGCCTGGGAGGAGCTGGTGATGCAGGCATGTTGTCTGTCTTTAGATGACCATGTGCACTCTGTTCTCTGGGGTATGTGCTAAGGAGCAAAATCCAAGGTTTGTAGAGTGGGCTATGGAGAATTGTAATAGAAACCACCAAAGCACTTCGCAACCATGCACTCTCCCTCTGCCCCCACTGCCCTTCTGGGGTGGTCCAGCTGCTCCCAGTCCTCCTGAGGGCCTGGGTTTTTCTGTGTGTGTGTGTGTGTGTGTGTGTGTGTGTGTTTGCGGGGGAGGGTGCTAGGGATGTGCATTGGAGGCAAGGACTTTACCAACTGAGCTAAATACCCAGCCCATCCTGAGGGCCTTTGGGGCCAAGTACTCCCTTCCATTAGCCACTCCTACTGCTGCTGTTAAGTGCAGAGTGCTTTGGCCTGTCTTGATGAGGGGAAATCACTATGTCAATTGTCCCACACCTCATGTAGGACAGAACTGTTTTGCCTTTATAATTTCTTTTTTTTTTTTTAAGAAAGAGTGAGAGAGAATGAGAAAGAGGGAGAGAGAGAGAGAACTTTTTAATATTTATTTTTTCAGTATTTGGCGGACACAGCATCTTTGTTTGTATGTGGTGCTGAGGATCGAATCCGGGCCGCACGCATGCCAGGCGAGCGCGCTACCACTTGAGCCACATCCCCAGCCCTGCTATAATTTCTTAAGCCTTCAGTAATTTTCATTTCTGATTAAAAAAAAAAAAAGTTGGGTGGTTTTAAGTGAATTTTTTTTTTTTTTTTGGTACCAGGGATTGAACTCAGAGGCACTAGACCACTGAGCCACATCCTAGTGAAGCCAGATTTAAAGTTAGATAGTAGGGCGCCCCCCCCCCCTTGGATCCTCAGCACCACATACAAACAAAGATGTTGTGTCTGCTGAAAACTAAACAATAAATATTAAAATTCTCTTAAAACTTTCTCTCTCTCTCTCTCTCTCTCTCTCTCAAAAATAAATAAATAAATAAATAAAGTTAGGTAATCAGTGTAGTTAAGTAAATTGGGTCTAATATTGAGTAAGATCTAAAATGGAGGCCATGTTGAGAATGAATTCCGGGAAAAGTTGAACAACTCTTGGAATGTTAATGAAAAGCCCTAGGCCATCCCAAAGAAGTGTTAATGAACAGCCCCCAGCAAACTTGAAGGTGGTGACTCAGAAGTCCTTCCTGACCTGATTACTTCTTTGGCCCACCTGTGTCCCACCCCTCGGGCCTTCCCACCTACATTCCATCACTGAAAGAAACTATAAAATGGAGAGACAACTGCACTTCCACGGGTTCCATCTCTTGGGACCCCTTCTTCCTCCAGGAGAAGTCTTTTCTGCTGTCCTTTAATAAACTTCTATTTTCCATTCTGACCTTGCCTCAGCGTGCTTCTCTGGTGTTATTCTTCAACATTGGGGAAGCAAGGACTCTGGTCACTGGTCAACAGCGGTAACACTAGGCCTATTTCTTCTTTTTTTTTTTAAGTGATTTATTCCTTAATGAATATTTAAGAAAAACTTCTGCTTCTCCTTTTTTGTGTAGGGTGAGTACTGGGGATTGAACTCAGAGGCACTTGACCACTGAGCCACATCCCCAACCGTATTTTGTATTTTATTTAGAGACAGGGTCTCTCTGAGTTGCTTAGGGTCTCGCTTTTGCTGAGGCTAGCTTTGAACTCAGGATCCTCCTGCCTCAGCCTCCCAAGCCACTGGGATTACAGGCGGGCACCACTACACCCAGCTTGTATTTTATTTGGAGACAGGGTCTCACTGAGTTGTTTTGCTGAGGCTGGCTTTGAACTCATGATCCTCCTGCCTCAGCTTCTTGAGTTGCTGTGATCATAGGGGCGCCCCTGACCTCAGTTCTTTTTATATTTTATTTTGAGACAGGGTCTTGCTAAATTGGTTAGGGCCTCCTAAATTGCTGACGCTGACCTTGAACTCAGGATCCTCCCCACTCAGCCTTCAGATGGAATTACAGGCTTTCCCCACTGAGCTGGCTTTAAGTGGATTTTATCAAGATGAAGCCCTCTGGAAGTTAGATTTGTGCACACAACCATCGTTTCCATCTTGCAAACAATCTTTACCCAGATATTTATTCATTTAGGTACTAAGGATTGGACTCAAGAGTGCTCTACATCTCCAGCTCTTTTTAATTTTTATTTTGACACAGGGTCTAGCTAAATTGCTGAGGCTGAGGTTAAAATTTGTGATCTACTTGCCTCAGCTTTCTGAATTACTAGGATTACAGGTATGTGCCACCACAACCTGGCCAGACATTTTAAACATTTAGTTTCATAATGATTATCTAATATAGGCTTTTACATATCAAACACTTCTACCCAGAAGGAAACTTTGAATTAAATTTTTCCAATGTGATCTCCCTTTGTAGCAAAATTAGAATAAAAGCATTTAGACTGGGGGAGTAGCTCAGTGGCAGAGCACAAGGTTAGTAGGTGGGTTCAACCCCTCAAACCCCCACCTATTTTTTAAAAACTGATGTTCACATCAGCAAGTCTTCTCAACTCCTCTCTTCCCATCAGTTTTGGGGAGGTAGGTGTTTGGTTGGTGATTGGTACCAGGGATTGAACCCAGAGGCACTTAACCACTAAGCCACATCCCCAGTCCTTTTTCTTTTTTATTTTGAGACAGGGTCTCACTAAATTGCTGAGGCTGGCTTTGAACTTGCAATTCTCCTACTTTGGCCTTCCGAACCACTGGGATGACAGGCATGCGCCTTCCCAGCTTTTCCCATTAGTTTTAAACAAAACCACTTGTAGAAGGAAATTGGGTAAGAAAAACCCTAGAGTTATCAATTAAAAAAAAAAAAAAACAAACAAACTGTGTGTGTATGAGGGTGAAGGAATACCCATAACCACACGGCTTTCTTTCCTGAAAGATTCTGAGGTTCCTTTAACAGCTTCCTGGCACTCCTTTTCTGGTGGCCTAACGAACACCCCGCCCACCCCCTGCCCCACACCCCGCCTGCCTCACGGGCAAAAAGGGGAAGAAAAACTCATAACCCAAGTATTTAGCTGCTGCCTTTGCCAACTGCAGAGCAGAAGCTGACGTAAAGGATCCGAAATCAAAGAAGGTTTGATTTACATAAATCTCATTTTGATTGTACCCTTCTCCCACGTCTTCCCCCAGCTGGCAGGTGTCCCAAGTCCCGCCCCTCCAGCTGTCCCTAACTCACCTAGGGACCCTGGCTGCCAGTTCCCTCCCATCAAAGTCCGATCCACCGCCTTTCAGACGCTCGCTGCGAGTGCAGACTGGTCACCGCCGTCGGGAATACAGTCCAGCAGGAAGTGTCAGGAGCTGTAAGCCGTTCACACGATCACACCCACGGGGACAGAACAGGCCGAGCTGGAACCGGCCACCCGGGAACCTGCGCTCTGGGCGCGGTCCAGGTTCGTGCATCAAGCCGGTGGGTCCAGATCGCTCACCTCCAAATTCCTGGAATGTGGCCCTGGAGGGTCTGCCCAACACCCCGCGGCGCCCAGTGAGAGCCCAGGAATTGTCCCAGGGCCTGGGGAGGGTAGTACAGGACTTTCTCTCTCTCTCCCATCTGCTTTCTTTGTCATTCTAATGAACGGCTGGGGACACCTTTTGTCAACTGTAGAGAGTTATGCAAATGAATGAGGTTGGTATTGTTATGACTAAGAGGCGATGGGTTTCAAAATCACTTGAATATTCCACCATCAAATCCTGTCTGTTCCGCACCGGGTTGGGGGTTGGGGGGAGCGGGGTGGGGGGAGCTCTCCCCAGAGTTTGCCTTTTCCCCTCCCCGTGTGAATGGCAGGGTGGAAACCCAGCCACCGAGGCATTCCTGCTCAGAGTGGGTGGTTGGCCAAGCTTCTGGGGCTGCGGCAGAGTTTGAACTTTGAAATCAGCCTGGCAGAGGCCCGGGATCCTTCCCTGGGTCTTGGTTTACTGTTTACCCTTAGAAAACCACCGGGCTTCTCGGAATTCCACTTTTCTCACCTGTGAGAGGGAAGTGAACAGTGTCATCAGTGTCATGGTGATCCTGTGCAGGGCAAAGGAGAAAAAGAATCTAGTGCTCATAATCCTCATGTGCCAATGTCTAAAAAATTAGATTGTACAACAATATACCACTCATTGTAACTTTGAAATAACTTATAACTTTTTTTCCTTGTTCTGGTACTGAGGATTGAACCCAGGAGTACTTTAACACTGAGCTACATCCCTAGACCCTCCTCCACTTTTTTTTTTTTTTTTTTTTTGACAAGGTTTTGCTAGATTGCTCAGGGCCTCCCTAAATTGCTGAGGTTGGCCTTCAATTCAGGAGCCTCCTGAGTCTCTGGGGTTACAGGTATGAAGCACCACGCTCAACTGAAATATTTATGTTTTCGGAACTCTATTCTTTTCCACTAATGACAATATTAATAGTATTAATGATATGATTAATGTTACTAGCTGGACGCACACTTATAATCCCAGTGGCTCAGGAAGCTAAGGCAGGAGGATCACAAGTTCAAAGCCAGCCTCAGCAACTTAGTGAGGCCCTAAGCAATTTAGTAAGACCCTGTCTCAAGAAGCAAACCTTGGATCAGCAGGCTTTTCTTTATTCAGTATTTAGCAGTGGGGCCAATTTGTGGAACCCTGGAGTGGCTCATTTTCCAGGCACAGAAAATGGCTCAGTGGAAGCAAGCATCTGGGTTGTGTAGGCTTCCTTTAGGGTAGGACAGGAATGTGAACAGGGAATTTCCTGGGGCTCATTGTATTGGCATCAGGTGACCCGGTAGCATAGAGGTTCAGGTGTACTCTGGCTGAGGCCTGGGATTTTAAAAGACAAAAGCTTAGGGGAGGGGCTGGGGATGTGGCTCAAGCGGTAGCGCGCTCGCCTGGCATGCGTGCGGCCCAGGTTCGATCCTCAGCACCACATACAAACAAAGATGTTGTGTCCTCCGAGAACTAAACAATAAATGTTAAAAAAAAAAAAAAAAAAAAAAAAAAAAAAAGCTTAGGGGAAATGTCCTTGGCTTATTTTCCACATTCACTAGGGATGTGGCTCAGTGGTTAAGCATTCCTGGGTTCAACCCCTGGTACAAAAAAAAAAAAAATAACATTATTAATGATAATAAATTACATAACAAGCTCCTGGTTTTGATTTTCAACCCATTTTAATGTCCCTGTGTCAATTTCATTGAAATATTAGCAGAATTGAAAACTTGAGACTCAAGGGGTTAAGAACCCAAGTCTGCAGGAGAGCATCAAACTGACTGGGCTGTGTGGAACTGGCTAGGGGGAACCAGCAAGGTTATCATGTTTAACAAAAATAAACAGTGTGCAGCTAAATTTGAATTTCACATAAGCAATGTTCATTGTTGTTGCATTTGAAGCCTACTGTGGTGCTCTGGAAATTGAACCAAGGGCCTTGTGTTTGCTAAGCATGTGCTGAATTACTGACCTACACCAGCAGTCCCTAATATTTTAGCCTAAGTATATCCCAAAAATTGCGTGAGACATACCTATACTTTAAAAAATGTATTATCTGAAATTCAAATAGCTATTCTTTTTTCCGGCAACCCTAACAAAAGAGACTAAAATGCATAGATAGTATTTATTATTATTATTATTATTATTATTATTATTATTATTAGTTATAGATAACACAATGCTTTTATTTTATTTATTTATTTTTATGTAGTGCAGAGGATCAAACCCAGTGCCTAACACATGCTAGGCAAGTGCTCTACTGCTGAGTCACAACCCCAGCCCTGCCTAGTATGTTTTGTTTTTGTTTTTTTGCAATGTGGAGGAGCAAACCTAGGGCTTGGTGCATGCTATGCAGGTACTTTACTACTGCTACATCCGCAGCCCTGTAAAGACTGTTCTTGTGGGCTGGGGATGTGGTTCAAGCGGTAGCGCGCTCGCCTGGCATGCGTGCGGCCCGGGTTCGATCCTCAGCACCACATACCAACAAAGATGTTGTGTCCGCCGAGAACTAAAAAAAAATAAATATTAAAAATTCTCTCTCTCTCTCTCTCTTTCTCTCTCTCCCCTCTCTCACTCTCTCTTTAAAAAAAAAAAAAAAAAAAAAAGACTGTTCTTGTGCCACTTCACAGAAGTCTTCCTTTGACATTGGCAACTCTGGAAGAGACAAGGCAAGAGGTACTAGAAGATCTAGAACGCTGAGCCTTTAAAGGGCAATGGCCTACTGACTGGGTTGACCACCTTTCACTCTCAGGCCAGCAGCAAACACATTCTAGAAGCCTATATAAGGGCTGGGCTCAGCTAGGCCCAGCTCCCCAACATCCATCCTACCTTGTGTTCCCTCCAGTTCCAATAGTTCTGTTGTCCACCAGGTCAATAGCCACTTCCCAAGCTACCCACCCCTGTGCCAGAGGGAGAGCAAGAAGACAGCTAGACCAAGGTGGTTAATCAGGAGCAAAACTAGCTCTGTGTAAACAATCTGCCAAGGAATCAGGCTGTGTCATTAATGGAAAGCCAGGGGCAGGACACCCAGAGGCGGTTTAACCTGCTGTGGCCAGACTGGCTGCATTCACATGTGAAGACTACTCCATTGCTATAGCTCCTGGGAGGACATCAAGCAACAAACATTTCTCCTTAGTCCATCCCATAGGCGACTTCCAACCCACCCCACATCTTCCCTCCTAACTTCTCCCCACTTTTCCGAGGCCCCTGCCTATTCCCTCTTCTACCTCACCCAGTCAGCCCTGAGGACCATTTCTGACATCTCAGGGTCCATCCAACCCTGCTCCTCCACTCAGGCTTGTTTTTACTCACCTGAGCTGCTTCAGCCTCCACCCTCCTCCCCTTCTATCCAGCCCAGCTTCCAATAAAAGCAGGTCTCATCTTGCCACTCCCCAGCTGCAGATCCTCCCATTTTTGCATCAGAGGCCAAGTCCCAGCCCTCAGGAACAGAAAAGCAGGACAAACCAGGGTGGCTGAATAGAACATGCCTCTTCCAGTCACTCAGGAGAATCTGTTACTCATCTCAGGTGAGGGGGTTGAGGAAAGAACTCCTGGGAGGGCTGAAGGTCCAGGCTGCCCTCTTGCCTATAGAGATGCAAAGTATGTGTCACAGACATAGCCTGGGGTAGAGAGGCCAGATATCACCAAGTTACAAACAGGCCTCTGGGTTTTTATTTCAATGTCATTCATAAAGAAATAAAAATCAAAAGTAGGAAAAGCCGGGCCCTGTGGTACATGCCTATAATCCCAGGACTTGGGAGGCTGAGGCAGGAGGATCTTAATTTCAAGATGAACTTCAGCAACTTAGTGAGACCCTGTCTCAAAATAAAAAAGAAAAAAGGAGGGCTGGGGTTGTAGCTCAGTGGTAGAGCGCTCCCCTACCATGTGTGAGGCCCTGGGTTCAATCCTCAGACCACCTAAAAATAATAAATAAATAAATAAAGGTATTGTGTCCAGCTACAACTAAAAAATAAATATTAAAAAAAAAAAAAAGCAATAGGAATGGGGATGTGGCTCCATGGGAGAAGGTCCCTGGATTCAAGACCCAGTACCAGAATAAAAAATAATAATAATTTTAAAAAATAAATAAGTACACATACTCTTTGTCCTAGCAATCCCACATTCAGAACCCTACAGGTATCCAGGTACTAGAGACACATATAATATACATCACGAGAGTCACTGCAGCATTGTTTCCTAGTTTAAGTTTGGAACCTAAGTGGGGTTAATTACATAAATTATACTACACCATACAATTAAGTATTATGTATTATTAAGACTGAGGCATCAGAGGTACTAAAATTAAGTAACTGTAATTAAGGTATTTTATTAAATACATGCAAAAACAGAGTCAAACGGAAATGGTGAGTACAGCATATAAAGTGAATGTTTTTGTTTGTTTGTTTGGTAATAGGAATTTGAACTCAGGAATGCTTTACCACTAAGCCACACCCCCAACCCTTTTTAGTTTTTTTTTTTTTTTTTTTTTTTTTTTTTTTTTTTAGGGCTGGGAACATCCCCAGCCACCCCTCAAAAAAATTAATTTTGAGACAGGGTCTCACTAAATTGCTAAGGTTGGCCTTGGATTCACAGTCCTTCTGCCCCAGCCTCCAGAGTCCCTGGATTTACAGGTGTGCACCACCCACTCCGCTAAAATGGATTATTTTTCATTTGGTTATTTATTTATTTATTTGTATTATTTATTGCACTCTACCTCTGAGCCACAACCCCAGCCCTTGTGAATGATCTTTTTAAAAAAAATTTAAAAGTTTAATGTGTATAGAATGTCTCTAGAAAAATTAAAATGAAATAATTAACTCTAGGGTGTTCTAGAGTCCTAAAAGTAGGGTATGGGAATACCAGAGTTAGCAGTGAGATTCACTCATAATTTCATATATATGTATGTATATGTGTAAATCGTTTTATTTTTATTTTTTAAAAATATTTATTCATTTATTTTTTTAGTTCTCGGCGGACACAACATCTTTGTATGTGGTGCTGAGGATCGAACCCGGGCCACCTGCATGCCAGGCGAGCGCGCTACCGCTTGAGCCACATCCCCAGCCCCTGTAAATCGTTTTAAAAGCAAGCGATTTTTCTACCATGGTGCTCTGTGAGAGAAAGTAATGAACATCATTTTGTATGTGTGTGTGTGTGTCTGTGTGTGCACAAATGGGGATTGAACCCATATCACTGAGCTATACCCCAGCCCTTTTGATTTTTTATTTTGAGACAGGGTCTTGACAAATTGCTGAAGCTGGCCTCAAACTTGTGATCCTCCTGCCTCAGGTTCCTGACTTGTGGGGTTGGCAGGTGTGTGCCATCATGCCCAGCTGTGATGAACATATTATATAATTGTATGGCCCTGGGCCAACCCCTGACTCTCCCTGAGCCTCAGTTTTCCATCTATACAGTGGGAGTTTGGGATCAGAAAAGTACTTCCACACTCTTCCTAAACGTTAGAGCTAATCAACTGAGTACTGGGGTAATGGCATTAAAAAAAAAAAAATACTTGATGGCAGGAGGAAGGGAGAACAATATGAAGTGGCATTGATGGAATCAGGATGCAGTGCCCATCACCTGAGGGTCACTTCCTAAGCAGGTGCAAAGTTGCATGTGCCAGGACCGGAGGAGCCTGCTACAATCCTGCCAGCTCCTGCAGATGTCAGCTCCCCAGGCTCTGGCAGCTTCTCTCTGCCTCTGCCCACTGAAACCCTTGGGTGGCCCAGAGGAGGAGTTGAAGCTGGCAGGGAGCAGGATTCTGCAGAGCAGAAGAAAGGGGTACCAGGCAGAAGGAGGGGATACACCACCTCTTTAGATGACATTCTGGCCTCCCTCGGACTTATTCCTCACCCTGTCAGGCTCTGCCTAGTTTACCTGTCTGTCTGATTTCTCTCTATCTTTCAGGGACCATTCAAAGGAGGCAGCTCCCATACCACACTAAAGCTCCAGGCCCACCCAGCAACTTCCCTGAGTCAGGTCTCTCTTAACAGAGGATGTCTGTGTTGGAGGCTGGGAGTCTTGAGATGCCAGCTACCTTGAAACTCCCTGGGAGGTGAGACTCAGAGCTCCTAGAGAACACCCAGAGGCCCGACCTCAGCAGGAAACCACCTCCTTACAAAGGTTTCTGCCAGGGTCAGTTCTGGGCTTTTCTGGTAATATTTGAAGCCAAAAGAAAAAAATACATGAGAATCAGAGGAGTGAAACTGGCCATATTTCCCACTTCTCATTCCCTTGCCTTTCCTCCCTGGGTTTTGAAATCAGAGGACTTGAGTTCCTGTCCGAGAGTAGCCCTGGCTCCCTGACAAAGTCACCGCCTTCTTCATGCCTCATTTGCAAGAACAGGCATGGACCCAGGGAGCTGATTGTGAATAGGTGTCCACAGGTGGTCCTAATGCAGTGGTCAATACAAAGGCTTTATTTATTTTTTTGGGGGGGTGTGTACCAGGGATTGAATTTAGGGGTACTGGACCACTGAGCCACATCCTTAGCCCTATTCTGTATTTTTATTAGAGACAGGGTCTCACTGAGTTACTTAGCGCCTTGCTAAATCGCTGAGGCTGGCTTTGAACTTGGGATCCTCCTGCCTCAGCCTCCTGAGGATTACCGGCATATGCCACCACGCCCAGCCTGTTTGTTTGTTTTCTTGTTTTTATTTTTATTTTGAGGATCATGGGGATTGAAATACGGTCAAGTGGCACTTTACCACTGAGCTATATCCTCAGTCCTTTTTATTTTGAGACAGTGTCTCTCTAAGTTGCTAAGGGGTCTCACTAAATTGCTCAGGCTGGCCTGAAACTTGTGATTCCCCTGCCTCAGCCTCCCAGGTTGCTGGATTATAGGTGTACACCAACATACCAGTTTAAGGGCACAGGCTTTAAGAAGCAGCCTCCTCTACACTTGCAGAGAGAGGATTTGGTCTTCCATTCCTCCTGGGAATTCCACCCAGAAGCCAAGGTTCTAAATCAAGTAAGCTGGGGCTTCTAGTAATGAAGCAGATGTTCCTTTGGATGAGCCTTGACTCATATAGTCTCTACCTGAAGCCAAAAAGGAAACCTAAGATGAGCAGAATCAAGCAGCCAGAGACCAGAGCTACCCACCCCTGGGGACATCAGGAGGCTGGATTCTACTAGGTAAACCAGGCAAACTGGCACTACTCTTGGGATCAGGCAACCGAGCACATCTTCTCCTTGCTGTAGGCAGTAGGGTTAAGTGTTGGATGATTCTGGTTGTTTGCAACCAAAGATTCCTTTTGGACATACAATTCAATTTATTACTTTTTGTTTGTTTCTGTACTAGGGATAGAACCCAGGGCTTCCCACATACTAGGCAAGTGCTCTACCACTAGGTTACATTCCCAGCACTGTATTACTTTTTTTTTTAGAGAGAGAATTTTTTTTTTAATATTTAGTTTTCGGCGGACACAACATCTTTGTATGTGGTGCTGAGGATCGAACCCGGGCCACCCGCATGCCAGGCAAGCTCGCTACTGCTTGAGCCACATCCCCAGCCCCTGTATTAAATTTTTAATAAGATGATGAAGATAAATACAGTACCAGAGAATTGCATATAAATTCCTATCAAAACAGCTTGCAGGACAGGCATTCAACAAGATATTTAACCTCTGAGTCTGTATTTCTTCACCTGTACAATGGGTACAATAATACCTACTTTAAAAGATTCTTGTCAAGACTAAATCAGATAACTCAAGTAACAAACAATGCTCAGTGGGGGAATGGGGATATAACTCAGAAATAGACACTTTACTAGCATGTATAAGCCCCTGGGTTCAATAAATACTTCTTAATAAATATTTGTTGTAAAAATGAACTTTGACCCTTTACTTCACAACATTCATCAAAATGAACTCAAAATGGATCATAGGTCAAATGTAAAAGCTAAAAGTATAAAATGTGTGTGTGTGTGTGTGTGTGTGTGTACATTTGTTTTTGTTTGCACTGGGGATTGAATCCAGGGGTGAGCTATATCCCCAGTCCTTTTTATTTTGAAACAGTGTCTTGCTAAATTGCCTAGGACCTTGCTAAATTGCTGAGGCTGGCTTTGAACTTGCCATCCTCCTGCCTCAGCCTCTGGAGCTGCTGGGATTACAGGTATGCACCACTGCACCCGGCACAAACTCTGCTTTTTGCTACTACTGTGCATTGCTTCTCATACTCAGAAGGAAGGTCTCTCTTCCTAGGACATGCACTCCCACAGCCCCCAAAAGCTCCACCTCTCTGCCACTCTCTGCAGCATCCCCTCCCTCATGCAGCTTTCTTTCTTTTTTTTTTTTTAATATTTATTTATTTATTTATTTATTTATTTATTTATTTATTTATTTTTAGGCAGGCGCAACATCTTTGTTTGTATGTGGTGCTGAGGATCGAACCCGGGCCGCACGCATGCCAGGTGAGCGCGCTACTGCTTGAGCCACATCCCCAGCCCCTCATGCAGCTTTCTTTAGAATCAAAATCAGATGCATGTGATTGGTTGAGCCTGAACCACCTGCCTGTGCCCCAGCCAAACAGGAGTCTAGATAGAGTGTATCTTCTTACATAGGGAGACAGAGCTCATATTGCGGGATATTGTCTTGACATGAAATGGGTTTTCAAAAAATGCTGAGTGATCACAACCTACAAAAGGCATGGCACACACTTATAATCCCAGCTACTAGGGAGGCTGAAGCAGGAGGATTGCAAGTTTGAGGTCAGCATGGGCAACTTAATGAGACCCTGCCCATAAATAAATAATTAAATAAATAAACAAACCAGTAAATAAGGCTCAGGTTATAGCTCAGTGGTAGAGCCACCCTCAGTTCAATTCTCAGTACCACACACACACACACACACACAAAAAAAAATCCATTGTAAACCCCTTTTGGGAAGAGATGATTATTTATTGCCACTTGACAGTGAAACTGACACTCAAAAAAGTCAAGCTACTATTCCTGGTAACCCAGCAGGCCCCTGCCCTAGGGTTTAGACAAAGTTTCCTGCCTGCATAACTAGAGCAGGAAGGTACAGGGACTGAGAAAGCACAGGCCCCATTCCACTGGTTCCTGTCACATGAAGACGTGGTTCTCCCTTTGACCCATTGCCTGTAACTTTCAGGAACAATCTAATTGTTGTTGCAAGTTTGAGGCTGGCATTGAGGATCGAACCCAGTGCCTCGCACGTGCTAGGCGAGCACTCTACCACTGAGCCCTAGCCATAACCCCCAAACTATTAATAAAATAATGATGGTGATGATGGTGGTGAGATTGTTGGGTATATTTAAACCCTGAACATTTGATGATATTAAGAAATTATTGGGGGGGCTGGGGATGTGGCTCAAGAGGTAGCGAGCTCGCCTGGCATGCGCGCGGCCCTGGTTCGATCCTCAGTACCACGTACAAACAGAGATGTCAGAGATGTTGTGTCTGCCGAAAAAACTAAAATAAATAAATAAATAAATAAATAAATAAATAAAAAAGAAAGAAATTATTGGGGGGCTGGGGATGTGGCTCAAGCGGTAGCGCGCTCGCCTGGCATGCGGCCCGGGTTCGATCCTCAGCACCACATACCAACAAAGATGTTGTGTCCGCCAAATACTAAAAAATAAATTAAAAGTTCTCTCTCTCTCTCTCTCTCTCTCTCTCTCTCTCTCTCTCTCTCTCTTAAAAAAACAAAAAAAAGAAAGAAAGAAATTATTGGGGGACTGGGGTTGTGGCTCAGTGGTAGAGCACTTGCCTAGCGTATGTGAGGCACTGGGTTCGATTCTCAGCATCACATATAAATAAATGAATAAAATAAAGGTCCATCAATATCTTAAAAAATATTTTTTTTTAGAGAGAGAGAGAGAGAGAATTTTTTAATATTTATCTTTTACTTTTTGGCAGACATAACATCTTTGTTTGTATGTGGTGCTGAGGATCGAACCCGGGCTGCACGCATGCAAGGCTAGTGCACTACCTACCGCTTGAGCCACATCCCCAGCCCTTAAAAAATATTTTTTAAAAAAGAAATTATTAGGCATGCATGAGGCCCTGAGTTAAGTCTCCAGCCACTACAAAAAAAATATTTTTTAAAGATATGATGATATTTATATCTTTATTCTTATAAAAAGAGTCCATCTGTTTTAGAGATATTAAATATTTGCAGCTGAGATAATATTGAGTCTAGGTTTTGTTTTAAAATAATTTGGGGTAGGGGCTAGGGACGTAGCTCAGTGGTAGAGTATTTACCTAGCATGTGTGAGGCATTGGGTTGAATTCTCAGCACCACATATAAAATAAATAAAATAAAGGTCCATTGACAACAAAAAAAAAATTAAAAATAATAATAATTTTGGGTAGTGTAGGGAGAGGTGGGAATAGGGATATAGCTCAGTGGTAGGGCACTTGCCTAGCCCTAGCACGAGAAAGGCCCTGGGTTCAATTCCCAGTACCATCCCCTCAAAAAAAAAGGGTGGAGAGAGAGGTGGGGGTTATAAAAAAAAGAATATTGACTGTGAAGTCATATTCAAGCCCAGTGATAGGTACATGAGGGTTGTTTTTTTTCTTTTCTTTTTACTTCTGTGTATGTTTGAGATTTTCCTTCTTTAAGTTATAAACAAATAAGTAGTGAACATCCAGATGTAGAGAACAGCACAACTACCCAACCAGGTTGTACTTTCTCCTCACCCCCAACCTTAAGTGTCTCTGACTCTACCTAAAAGAGTTAAATTAAATGGAAGAAGTAGCTGGGTGCCGTGGTGCATGTCTGTAATCCCAGCAGCTCAGGAGGCTGAGGCAGGAGAATCACAGGTTCAAAGCCAGCCTCAGCAACAGTGAGGTTCTAAGCAACTCAGTGAGAGCCTGTCTCTAAATAAGATACAAAATAGGGCTAGGGATGTGGCTCAGTGGTCGAGTGCCCCTGAGTTCAGTCCCCAGTACCAAAAAAAAAAAAAAAAAGTGGAAGAAGTAATCCCATAGAAGTCCAGTAGTACGATTGGTTAGTGCACAATACTTATAAACCAGGCGCAGTGGTTCACACCTATAATCCCAGTGGCTTGGGAGACTGAGGCAGGAGGATGAGAGAGTTTAGTCAGGCTCAGTGAGACCCTCTCTCTAAATAAAATACAAAAAGAAAAAAGAAAAAAGGGCTTGGGATGTGGCTCAGTGGTCAAGTGCCCCTGGGTTTAATCCCCAGTAAAAAAAGGATATGTTCAGCCACCATGCTGGCAGAGCCAATTTCAGCCAAAGAAAGCTCCTTCCAGAAATGCAGAGGGTGGCACTGGGATCGTACTACCTTGGTAAGCTCAGAGGGCCTGTGGCATCTACTGCAGTTCCTTCCGAAGAATTACTGTTCTTGTTTTGATCCTAGGATTATATCATCATACACATTTCCAAAGTAGAACTAAATAGGTAACCAGATGCAGTTATGCATTTTTTTTTTTGCGTGGGGGTGGGGGTGGGTGCTGGGGGTACTGGTGCATTGAATATTTATGAGGATTTGTCAAAGATAAAAGGTCATGGGCTTGTTCTTCATGTGCAATGCCACTTGTACTGTCCAGAGTCCTGGGCTGTGCTGGAGGATGCTACCCTTTGAGATGAATCCTGATGAAGAACTGAAGTACAAATTGTATCTCATTCAGAATCTCTAAGGCATTAGAATAAATGGTTTTGATTTTTCTTAAGTAGAGTGAAAGCCTCTTAAGGGCAAGATTTATGAGTGTGTATAGGGTAGGAATTAGGTCCTGAATGTTCCAAGATTGCCTTTCACTGCCAACCTTTCCCCATTTACACACACCTGCTGAATGAATACAGGAAAAATATAAGAGCGAATGAATAAGCAAATGATTGTCTGCAGGAGTGAATTTGTAACACTGTCAGGAATATGACAGAGCCATCATATCTGAGCTTCATTTGATCTTCTTGAAGTAAACAATCTTAATAAGAGAAGACCTGTTGATAAGAAATGTCAAGTTCAGCAGCCACTGCTCTCAGGACTTAAACCATGAAGGAATCAACCCACAGCCTGTCCACAGTCATCATTATGTTTCCTGGGTATGTGAACATGTACAAGCATGTGCATGTGCCACAGTAAAAAAAAAAAAAATGGCTGTGGGATTCCAGAGAAGAGTTGATTTTTTTATCCAGGTAGGGTTGATGTATTAGAGAAAGCTAACGTGTAATAATACTTGAGTTAGATCTTGAAGGACAAAGCAAGAAGGTAATTTTCTTTCTTTCTGACTATTGTGGATTCAACCCAAGGGTGTTTTATCATTGAGCCACATCTCCAGTCCTTTTTATTTTTTGTTTATTTATCTTTTTTTCTTTTGGTTATTGGGGATTGAACTCAGGCATTCGACCACTGAGCCACATCCCCAGCCCTATTTTGTATTTGATTAAGAGGACAGGGTCTCACTGAGTTGCTTAGCACCTCGCTGTAGCTGAGGCTGGCTTTGAACTCTTGATCCTCCTGCCTCAGCCTCCCAAGCCACTGAGATTACAGGCTCGTGCCACTGTGCTTGGTGCTTTTAATTTTTTGAGACAGGGTCTTGCTAAGTTGTTGAGGCTGGCTTTGAACTAGAGATTCTCCTGCCTCAGCCGCCTGAGCTGTTAGGATTAAGGGTGTGCTCCTGGCTCCCCATTTAATCTTCACGGTCATCTGTGAGTGTACTCTTCTTTTATTTGATGAGTTGGGCACCACTGGGGAGGAGGGTGTCAACCTCCTCTGCCAGGAGGACAACAAAGCCTTAGTTATCATCATACCACCACTTGGTAGGCTTCTGTGGTCTGTGCTGACCTGGAGTCTGTGGGCTGTTTTGCTCATGGCATGTCCATGGATCTGGTAGAGAGGAGTCAAATGCCAATGCCCTGAGCCAGGGACCCTGGCAAGTTCCATTCCAGGAGGTGCTTTTCCTGCTGTATGATCACTATAGTCATCTTCTTGCCTTCCAAGGTTGGAATCCAAGCCCTTTATGAGTCACTGGCTTCAGTCATCTGCTCACAGAGGCTGTTTTTTGTTTTTGTTTTTGTTTTGTGGAGAAGTTGTGTTTCTCTACCCATGTCATACCCGGAACTATTTCCAACAAGGCCACTCTGAAAAGTCATATCTGCCCTGGGGTTGGTTCTGATCATGAAAAAGAAAAAAAAAAAAAAAAAAGGGATAGGATAGAGTAACTACCAAGCAATTTGTCAGAGGAAGTTTTGGTCAAGAATTCGTAGGCCAGGCCAGGTGTGGTGGCTTATGACTATTATTACCAGCAATTCAGGAAGTTGGAGCAGGAGAACTGGATGTTCAAAGCCAGCCTGGGCAACTTAGTGAGATCCTATCTCAAAATAAAATGAACGGGGTTCATCGCCAGTACTGCCAAAATTAAAAAAAAAAAAAAAAAGAAAAAGAAAACTGAATTCTGAATTCATATTGTAAGCCCACACAGTGGTATGTACCTGCAATCCCAGTCACTCAGAAGGCTGAGGCTGGAGAATCTCTTAAGCCCAGGATTTCAGAACCAGCCTAAGATTCCTTATATTCAGAGCAATGTAGCAAGGCAACATTTCTTTTCTTTTCTTTTTATTATTATTATTATTATTATTATTATTATTATTATTATTATTATTTTAATATTTATTTTTTAGTTTTCGGCAGACACAACATCTTTGTTGGTATGTGGTGCTGAGGATGGAACCCGGGCCGCACGCATGCCAGGCAAGCGCGCTACCGCTTGAGCCACATCCCAGCCCCATTTCTTTTCTTTTTAATTTTTTTTTCTTAGTTGTAGAAGGATACAATATCTTTATTTATTTATTTTTAGGTGATGCTGAGGATCCAGTGTCTTGCATGTGCCAGGCAAGCTCTCTACCACTGACCCACAACCCCAACCTAAGACCCTATTTCTTGAGAGAAAAAAGAAAAGAATTCAGCCAGGTGTAGTGATGCATGCCTATAATCCCAGCATTCAGAGAGGCTGAGGTTGAAGAATCCCAAGTTCAAGGCCAACCTCAGCAACTTAGTGAGGGCCTAAGCAACTTAGTGAGACCCTTTCTCTAAATAAAAAAAAATTTAGAAAAGGAGCTGGGGATATGGTTCAGTGGCAAATTGTCCCTAGGTTTAATCTCCTGTACAAAATAAAAATAAAAACAAAAAATTCCTACAAGGGGTAGAATATTTTTCTCATTCATTTTTTTCAACCAGTATTTATTTATTTATTTATTTTCAAAGAGAGAGTGAGAGAGGAGAGAGAGAGAGAATTTTTTAATATTTATTTTTTAGTTTTCGGCGGATACAACATCTTTGTTTGTATGTGGTGCTGAGGATTGAACCTGGGCCGCACACATGCCAGGTGAGCTCACTACCTCTTGAGCCACATCCCCAGCCCTCAACCAGTATTTAAATAGTAAGAATGGAGGCATTGTTCCAGGCCTTGGGGATACATGGTAAACAAAAAAGGTTTTTTTTCTGCACCCTTGGAATTTATATTCTTGTTTGTGGTTAACATCACAGAATGAACTTTAGCTACAAACAACAGTACTTCTTATGCATTAAAGTAGAAGAGCTATTTATTTATTTAATGTTTGCAGAGTTCAGATTGAACCCAGGGCCTTTGCATTTCAACAGTGAGGGAACCTAGATAGAGAGCATCATGTTAAGTGAAATAAACAGGCACAACCACATATCCTCATTCATATGTAGAAGCTCAAAACATTGATTCCATAGGAGTAGACTAAGTCACTAGAGGCTACATAGGGTGAGGTAAAGAGGGAATGGAGAGAGTCAAGGTAACAGGAACAAAACCACAACTAGATAGTGATGAACCCAGCCTACTTCCATGTTAAGATTGGAAGCCATCTCATCACAAAGTCATGAAAAGTTAATTTCTGTTTTACTATAAATTACTGCGATTTCTAAACTTGTTTGGAATTCCTTCCTATTCCTTGAACTCACCCATGCCTGGCTTTCCTTGACCAGATAACAACCCTCTCTAAAATCTTAGTGGTGCCTCATAAATTCTGGCTCCCCCAATCAGATAACAACCCTCTCTGAAAACTCAGCTGCGCCTCATAAATTCTGATGTTGGGATCTAAATTTATTCCATACTTGAAATGTTAAGCCATGTAGATCATTAGCCTACTATCTGCCTTTGTATTATGCTTGTCAAAATCCTGTTATCTATAAGTTCTCAAGACACCTCCCTTTGCAACTTTTTGTGCTATAAAACCTTGTTCCTGGAAAGCTGGGGTGCTGATCTCTAGCCAGGGTTGGGAGAGACAGCTGTTGATCAGCTCTTTTTTTGGGGGGTACACAATACAAGCTTGCTTTAATTTGATTTAAAATTGGAGTCAGTGATCTTTTCTTTGTGTCAGAGTTCAATAATAAGAGGAATTAGTTGTAGTGTTCTATAGCATAGTAGGGTGACTATAGTCTACAACAACAGCAACAATTTTGGGGGGTTCTGAAATCAAACCTAGAGCTTCTGGCATTTTAAACATATGTTTTACCATTTAGCTACATCCCCAGACACACACTGTTCATTTATTTATTTATTTATTTTTGGTACCAGGAATTGAACTCAGGGGCACTTGACCTCTGAGCTTCATCCCCAGCCCTATTTTGTATTTTATTTAGAGACAGGCTCTCACTGAGTTGCTAGTGCCTCACCATTGCTGAGACTGGCTTTGAACTCTTGATCCTCCTGCTTCCGCCTCCTAAACTGCTGGGATTACAAGCGTGCACAACCACACCCAGCAGAGTTTATTATGCATTTTAAAATAACTAGAAAAGAAAAACCCAATGTTTTCCAATACATGGAAATGCTAAATGGTTGAGGCAATGGAATGTTGATTACCCTGATTTGATCTTTATACATTTGTATACATGTATTGCCTTATCATAGGGTATCCCATAATATATACAGTGATGCATCAATTAAATTTTTTTTTTCTTGAGGTTTCCCATCAACCTGAAAGAACAGGGCCAATAAAACAGATTCTTTTGACTTATAGCATAATTGTTTTTTCAATAACAGAAAGTATCTGGTCCATCCCTACCATTCAGCTCTCCTGGCCAGTTGTCTTTCTTTCAAACCAGCCTTAAATCATTCCAACTGCCCATCTTCTCTGTATCTGCCTTTAGGCAAGTGAGCACAGCTGATGGGAAAAAACACCTCTGAGCAGATTGGTGCCATCTAAATTTATTTCAACATGACCTAGGCTCTCAGGGGTGCCTGAGGATCTTCTTGTTTCTCTAGTCAGTTCTCTACTATAGGGAGAATTTCTTTTTCTTCTTCTTCTTCTATTTTTTTTTTTTTTGTGTGTGTGTGTGTGTTGGGGGTGGGTACTGAGGATTGATCCCAGGGTGCACTACCACTGAGCTACAAACCCAGCCATCTTTAATCGTATCATTTATTTATTTATTTTTGTGATGCTGGGGATTGAACCCAGGCCTTGAGCATGTGAGGCAAGCACTCTACCAACTGAGCTATTTTTGACACAGGATCTTACTAAGTTAAGGAGATTGGTCTTGAACCTGGATTCTCCTGCCTCTGAGAAACTCATGTTGACTCCATTTTTGAAAATAAATAAATAACAGCAGCTTCTACCTCAAGGCCTGTCCTAAGGAAGGGGGCATGACCCTTGTCCTTGGAAAAACCCACAGAGCGCTCCTAGGCACATACCCACCCTGCTGAGTTGTTTGTCTGTAAATACCAGGAGACATCTGCCTTGCCAGGTGTCCCTGACTCAGTTAGGCTAGGTGAGGACCCATAGCAACCCCCCTAGCAACCACCAATCAGCATGAAACAGGGAAAATACCAGGGATGCCAGATGAACCCCCAGTAGTTTATGGTGTTTGATAACATGTTGGGAAACCATGTAGTTTAGCACTTACACCCCTCGTGTCTTAAACCAATCAGTTCAAAGAAATCCCCCTCTTGTACTAACCAATCACCCCTACCCAACTTGTTCCAGCCAGTGAATGTGCTTATCAATGTTAAGAGTTGTTTAACTTTCCCATGGTATGGAATGATTTGCTGTGTGATGTTGTGATGCATAGAGTATCCCCCCAAAACCTATAAAATCTTACTGGACAAAGGACCAGGACTCACTCCCTAGGACCACTGCATCGGAAAGGGTTGTGAGTCCAGGCTGGAGCTTTCAATAAAGACTCTTGTGTGGGGGCTGGGGATGTGGCTCAAGCGGTAGCGCACTCGCCTGGCATGCGTGCGGCCTGGGTTCGATCCTCAGCACCGCGTACCAACAAAGATGTTGTGTCCGCCGAGAACTAAAAAATAAATATTAAAAAAAAATTCTCTCTCTCTCTCCCCTCTCTCACTCTCTCTTTAAAAAAAAAAAAAAAAAAAAAAGACTCTTGTGTGATTGCATCGGATTTAGCTCCTGGAGGTCTACTCAGGTCCCACAAACCTGGCATTACACCCCAGCCTCCCAAATCAACTGGGACTACAGGTGTGTATCACCATGCTTGGCAAATGGCTACTTCTTTTTTTAATCTTTTTTTTTTGGGGGGGGACCGAGGATTGAATTCAGGGGCACTCAACCACTGAACCACATCACCAGCCCTTTTTTATAGTTTATTTAGAGACTGGGTCTCACTGATTTGCCTAGCACTTCATTCTTGCTGAGGCTGGCTTTGAACCTGGGATCCTCCTGTCTCAGTCTCCCAAGCTGCTAATGAAACCAGAATTAGACAGGCAGTTAGCATTGATAGGTAAATCGAGTCAGATCAGATGGAGGAGTCCAATTTAGAGTGAGTGTGGGAAGTTGGAGACCCTCCCCCCCGGAGGGATTGAAATGTTAATTCCTTCAGAGCCCTTCCTCCACCCTTATCAAGAACCTGCCCCTGCTCCAACCTGTGGCTAAGGTAACCTCTCCCAGAAATTGCCCCTCCCTACAGGGAGCTCTAAAGTTGTTAATGTGTCCTGGGCTGCTCCATCTTGCCTCTCCCCCTTCAGCCCACCTGTTTTCCACCTTTTGGCCATCCCACCCAGCATTCCTGGGCCTAATCACCAGGAAGGAGAAAGATAAGGGGAAGAGAGCAGGAGAACAAAGGAAGTCTAGGATTTATAAAATGAGCAGACACCTCGCTTCCGGGAATACCAGGATACCAGCTATGGCCCCCTTCTCCCTCCTGGGAAAAATCTATATTACCCCTTTTAAAATAAACTCTGCTTTATAAGCTTGCCTCGAAGTGCTTCTTGAATATTCAAACTTCTGCATTTGAGGGAGCAGAACTCCTCACCAGTAATCGGTGATAGGCCCGCCCAGCTCAAGAACATTTCTTTCTTTCTTTTTCTTTTTTTTTTTTTTAAGAGAGAGAGAGAGAGAGAATTTTTTAATATTTTATTTCTTAGTTTTCGGCAGACACAACATCTTTGTTTGTATGTGGTGCTGAGGATCGAACTCCCCTTTTCTCTATGTTCCATAAATGGCCTGTTCCCTATTTTACAGATCACAGAAGATAGAACTCTCCCAGCCTCCTGATCCCACACCTACCAATTCACCTGCATCCACATTAGGTCCTTCCTCCTCTCCTGTTAAAGGGAAGTATTCCTCTTCCTGTGAGTGGGTGGTCTACATCTCCACCTGTGCTTTTGCAACTTCCTCCTCTTCTTGCTTAATTTATTGTTCCCTTTTTTCCCCTAAATCTTCATCCTCTTTATTTTTTCATGCTGGGGAATCAAATCCAGGGCACAGTAGGCAAGTGTCCTACACTGTCACCCTTTCTTTACCCATTGAGCTACCCCCAACTCTTTAATCTTTTTTGCATTGACTTCTTATCATCAGCATTCCAGCTCAGCCTCACCTCCCTCAAACCAAAGCACAACCGCAAAAATGTCTCTTTTGGCCCAGTTTTCCAGCCACTACCTTGTATCTTTTTTTTTTTTTTTTAAAGAGAGAGTGAGAGAGGGGAGAGAGAGAGAGAGAGAGAGAGAGAGAGAGAGAGAGAGAGAGAGAGAGAGAGAGAGAGAATTTTTAACTACCTTGTTTCTTGAATTCCTTGAAATTCCCCTATGGTCAGTCACCCCTAACCCTATAACTCCATTCTTAGTGTACTTACAAAATCAACAACAACTTTCTGGTTGCTAAGATTGGCTAATACCTGGGACAGGTGAGGGGACCTGGAATGAGTAGCACCTGGGATAGGTAAAAACTTCCTGGATTCCTAGGATAGGTGAGAAGAGGACACGTTCTCAGGGAAATAGGTCTTAACAGGTTCTGAGACTCAAGTTCACTGTTCTGGCCACACTGTGCTTTGTGAGAACACAGGACATGAGAGAAGAGGCCTGGGTTTGACCTCTGAATTGATCACTTGTTGCCTTCTTGAGGACTTCCCTTCTTTGAGCATCAGGGTTATTCTGAGAAGCCCAGCAAGAAGTGACAATCAGTATGCTGCTCCAGAGCCCACAGGTAGCTTGGAGTCCTAGCAAGTATTTTCTTTTTTTGGGGGGGGAGGGTACCAGGGATTGAACTCAGGGGCACTTGGCCACTGAGCCACATCCCCAGCCCTATTTTATATTTGATTTAGAGACAGGGTCTCACTGAGTTGCCTAGCACCTCGCCATTGCTGAGGGTGGCTTTGAACCCTTGCTTCTCCTGTCTCAGCCTCCGGAACCACTAGGATTACAGGCATGTGACATCGTGCCTGGCTCATAATCTCATTTTTTTGATTTCTAGTTTTGCTTCTTTTTAACTTAATTTTATTTGTGCTTTCTGTTTTCTTGATAAAGTTTAACAGAATTTTTAAAAAATTTTATTAGATTTTTTTAATATTTATTTTTTAGTTGAACACAATATCTTTATATTTATTTTTATGTGGTGCTGAGGATCCAACCCAGGGCCTCGCATGTGCTAGGTGAGTGCTCTACTGCTGAGACACAACCCCAACCCCTTTTATTAGATTTTTTTAAAACACCATGTTTTATCTTTGTTATTGTTCTTCACTGATTTCCCTGTTTGGTGTTTATAGTCTGCTTTGTGTTCTTGTAGTCTTGTTTTTCTTACTCTAATTTGTTATACTTTATTATTTATGTTTTATAACAGTTTTATTAAAATAAATTATATCCCATAAATTCACCCATCCAAAGTATACAGAAACCAGTGGTTTATATGTATATAGTATGTACATATCATATATATATATATATATATATATATATATATATATTATATATGCATATTCATAGAGTTGTACAATTATCACAATTCATTTTAGAATATTTTCATTACCTCCAAAAAAAAAAAAAAATCTGTGCTTGGGACTGGAATTGTGGCTCAGTGGTAGAGCGCTTGCCTAGCACGGACGGGACCCGGGTTCAATCCTCAGCACCACATAAAAATAAAGGCATTGTGTTGTGCCCATCTACACTTAAAAAAATAAATATTAAAAAAAATCTGTGCTCATTTCATTTCTTATTCCCTTTCCTCCCTCTCCATCCCTAGGCAACATCTAATTGACTTCCTATAGATTTGACCATTCTGGGCATTTAATATAAATGGAAACATATAGTATGTGATTTTTTTTCCCCCTGGGGACTAACCCAGGGCCTCACGAATTCTAAGCTTAGTTCGGTGACTGAGCTGTATGATCAGCCCCAATATGTGGCCTTTTTTTGCCTGACTTCCTTTACCCAAATAATGATTTCAAAGTTCATCCTTTTAAGGTTGAATAGTATTCCATTATATGGACATACCACTTATTTTTCTTTGTGTCTCTGTGTGTGTTGCTAGAGATGGAACCCAGGGCCTCACATGTGTGGCAACTCTCTACCACTGAGTTACATTCCCACTGGACATACCACTTCTTATCTATTCATCAGTTGATAGACATTTGGATTGTTCCTTTATTTATTTATTTATTTATATTCAGGTTCATGTTTTTCTGTGAATGCATGTTTTTAATTCTGTTACATATATACCTATAAGTGGAATATCTGGGTCATATAGTAATTCTTTTTCACCCTTTTCCTCCCTATTACCAATGCTGGAGGTTGAACCCACTCCCACAGTAGGCAAGTGCTCTACCACTGAGCTCCACCCCCATCCCCTGTGTTAAAACTTTTTGAGGACCTTCCAGGGTGTTTTGCAAAGTGAATATACCATTTTACACTCTCACCAGCAATGTGTGAAGGTTCTCATTTACCTATTATTTGTTTGTTTTTTTTGTGGTGCTGGGGATTGATCCCAGGGCCTTAGTGCATGCAAGGCAAGCACTCTACCAACTGAGCTATATCCCCAGCCCATAATACTTGTTGTTATTTGTTGTTTTGATTCTATCCATCCTAGTAGGATGAGATGGTATTTCATTATGGTTTAGATTTGCATTTCCCTAATGGCTAATGATGATGAGCATCTTTTCATGTGCTTATTGGCCATTAGTGTATCTTCTTTGGAGAAGTGTTTTTTCAGATCTGTGCCCATTTTTAAAAATTGGGTTATTTGTATTATTATGATTTTTATCATCATCATCATCATTGTCATCATTATTTCAGTACTGGGGATCAAACATAGAGTTCCTCCTCCTGCTCCTTGGTACTGGGAATTGAACCAGGAGTACTTTATCACTAAGTCACATCCGTAGCTCTTTTTATTTTATTTTATTTTGAGGCAGAGTCTTGCCGAGTTGCTTAGGACCTTGCTAAATTGCTGAGGCTGGCTTTGGTTCTCCTGATTCAGCCTCCCAAGTTGCTGATATTATAGGCCTGCACCACTGTGCACATCTGAAGAGTCCTACCTCTGAGCTACATCCCCAGCCCTTCCACTTTGAGAAAGGGTTGAACTTGAGATATTCCTGCCTCAGCCTCTCAAGTAGTTGAGATTATAGGTATGAACCACTGTACTTGGCATTTTAAAATTTGAGCATTGTTTATGTATTCTAGATATAATTTTTTTCTTTTTTTTTTAATATGTATTTTTTAGTTTTCGGTGGACACAACATCTTTGTATGTGGTGCTGAGGATAGAACCTGGGTCGAACTCGTGCCAGGCAAGCCCACTACCACTTGAGCCACATCTCCAGCCCTAATTTTTTTTTTCTTTTGGTACTGGGGATTGAACTCAGGGGCACTTGACCACTGAGCCACATCTCCAGCCCTATTTTGTATCTTATTTAGAGACAGGGTCTCACTGAGTTGCTTAGTGCCTCATTTTTTTGCTGAGGCTGGCTTTGAACTCTTGATCCTCCTGCCTCAGCCTCCTGAGCCACTGGGATTCCAGGCATGCACCACCACACCTGGCTAAGAATGTTTTGCTTTTTAATCTGGGCCTATTTTGTGGCTTCAGGAACACTTTGGCAAACTGTTCTCTGCCACCCTCAGTCAGGTACACAAACCCACATTTAATAAACATAGCTCTATACTAATCTTGAGAGATTGTTATTAATTTTATAGAACCAATTTGCTCATTCAAAAGATATCTGTTGAGTGCTTACCATGTAGCCTCATTGTATTAAATGCTGAGAACAGAGAAGTGAAAAAGTCCTGCCATGGCAAGCTTATACACAATTGAAAAGCAAAAAAGAAATTGCAATACTGTATTGTAATGCTAGGATAAGAAATATAATACATGCTGGAAATAGGAAGCAGGGGATAAGATTAATTTTGTGAATAGAAAAGGCATTCTGGGAGAAGTTGCTTCCTTCCAGGCTCTGAAAGATGAATTAGTAGGAATTTGCCACATACATCTAGCAGAAGACTATTTCAGGTCATTGGAACAGCAAATGGAAAGACTGACCTTTTCGGGGAAGGAAAAGATATGTAGTGTCAGGAAGAGCCATGGGATGGGAGAGTTGAGGCTGGGAGTTCTGGAACACTACCTGGTGACAGGCAATTGAACCACAATGAGGAGCTCAGACCTCATCTTAAAACAGGAGGAAAGCCACTGAAGACTTTTTAGTAGTGGTGGGACAAAAGCAGATTTGTATTTTGAATGTTTTGCTCTGGCTGCAGAGGGTAGATGAGGGAGGCAGGGTCAAGATCTGTGGCCAGGAGATCCTTTAGGAGGTTGTGACAGTGGCTCAGGCTTTGATTAAGGAGTGTCCCTGGGAAAACTTCGGTCTTGGTGGTCCATTGGGTATAGGGGTGAGAGCAGGAGCACTGACAGTGACCCTTATGTTTATATTCCAATTGACTAGGTACCCTTGGTTACAGAGTGTGGTTCTGGGGAGAAGAAAGAGTATAGGTCAGGGCAGTTTGAGGTGTCCATGGGCTCCTCTTCACTTCCTGGCTTTACCTGAACCTGGCTCTTTTCTTAGGAGTCAGCTTCCTTGGCCCTCTCAAAGGAAGGCTGACATTCCATGGATCTCAGGGCCTGCAGGCTTCGAATATGAATATTCACCATGTTCCCAATTGCTGATTCTCCATCTTTTTTTCTTTAACTGGTAACTCTTTGGAGGTCAATGCCATACATCTGTACTACTTGTTTAGCCCCTTTATTGCTGTTATCTGCAAATATAGCAATCAATGAGGTTGACTTTTTTTCATCCTACTCCAGCCCTGTCCTTTCGGGGGACTGTGTGGGTGACAATTCAGTATGCCTACCTGACACCTGCTGGACTTCCTCTCCCATCCCACCAGTCAGCCTTTCTCACATCCCCAAGAGACAGTCTATAACTATCTCACACTTGAATTCTCGGTTTCAGGTCAGCTTCCTGACAGCCATTTCCTGTCCATCTAGCTGACTTGTTTTAGTGTCCTCATCACATAATTCTCTAACCTCATCAAGTCCCCATAATTTTTCATTATCTACCAGGCCTTTTCTGTTTTTGCTTTGTTGTCTCCCTAGCTTAGAGCAGTCCACTATTATAATCGCTTGTTCATGGACTCTCAACAAACTTGCCTGTGTCTGTCTATTTTACTTGCCTAGCTAACCCTTAATCCTAAATGAACCAGACTGTCAGTCACCACTGCACCTGAGCAGCTGAACATGACTGAGAAACAAAAAGCACAACAACAAAAAAACCCAAAAAACTCAACTGCATCTACTGTTTGCACTTTCAGTTCATGACCACAAGCCTTAAATAAGTACTTCAACATTGAGATCTCTACTTCCTCACCTTACAATTGGCCTTTAGGCCACTTTGTTCTGCCACTAAGAAGCACTGATCTATCAAATTCCTATCAAGGCCAATGAAACTTCCCAGTTTCAAAACTCAGAGCATACTTCTCAATTCTTGTTTTTCCCTCTTTTTGCAGCATGGGGCAGTTGACCCTTGCTCCTGGGAACATTTTCTATCTCAGTTTTTGTGAGATCACAAGCTGGGTTTTCTTCTCTTTTTCCATTTTTCTTTTTCAGCCTCCAATGCTAGCTCCTTTAAATGGGTGCATAGCCAGTCATAGTGGCACACGCCTGTAATTGGTAGTAATCAGTAATCAGCCTGTAATCAGTGCCCTGAGTTTAATCTTCACTGCCAAAAAAAAAAAAAAAAAAAAAAAAGAAAGAAAAAAAGTTTAGGTGCTTCATTGCTGATTTAAAAAAAAAAATATATATATATATATATTATATAATATATATATATTTGAACCCAGAGTCTCATGCATGGTAAGTAAGCACCCTATAACTAAGAGCTACACCCTTGTCCCTTTCACAGCTCTTTTTTTTATTATATATATATATAGTAGATGGACACAATATCTTTATTTTATTTATTTATTTTTATGTGGTGCTGGGGATGGAACCCAGCGCCTCACATGTGTGAGAGGAGTGCTCTGCTATTGAGCCACAACCCCAGGCCCACAGCTTTTTTTTTTTTCTTTCTTTCTTTTTTTTTTTGATCTCATTACATATTCTTCCTAGGAAACCTGATGCTTACTTCTCCAAATTTATATCCAGAGCTATGGCTTCTTTCTTGCATTCAAGTCTGATGTATGTATATGCTAATTTGACATCTCTGCTTGGATAGTTAATAAACAGCTAAAACCTAACTCCTTCAAAAATAGATCTCTTGGGCTGGGGATATAGCTCAGTTGGCAGAGTGCTTGCCTCACATGCACAAGGCCCTGGGTTCAATCTCTGGCACCAAAAAAAAAAAATTAGATTTCTTGATATTCTCCCTCCAAACAAACCCGAAACACTTTCTCCAATTTGAAATCAGTTATTCCAAAAATCATAAACCTTTCTTTCTTTTCCCCTTTATCCACATTCAATCTGTTGGCAAATTGTTTTCCTTCCAAAATTTATCTCAAATTCATTAACATTTGTTTGTCACTGTCCCATCCTGATTCAAACCATTACTAACTTTAGCCTCATCTTCTGCAATACCTTTGTGATTACCCTTCAGTAATATCTTCTCTTTTTCACATACTCCAAAATGAGATTTAATTTTTTTTTTAAATATTTACTTATTTATTAGCTATTGGCGGACACAACATCTTTGTTGGTATGTGGTGCTGAGGATCGAACCCGGGCCGCACGCATGCCAGGCGAGCGCGCTACCGCTTGAGCCACATCCCCAGCCCGAGAGAGCTAGATTCAATGGTGCACACTTGTAATCCCAGCTATTTGGGAGGCTGAGGTAGGTGGATTGGAAGTTTCAGGACAGCCTAGTTAGTTCAGCAGAACCTTATCTCAAAATAAAATAAAAAGGGCTGGTGATATAGTTTATTTTTATTTTTATTTATTTATTTTTTTTAAAGAGAGAGTGAGAGAGGAGAGAGAGAATTTTTTTAATATTTATTTTTTAGTTCTCGGCAGACACAACATTTTTGTTGGTATGTGGTGCTGAGGATCGAACCTGGGCCGCACGCATGCCAGGCGAGCGCGCTACCGCTGAGCCACATCCCCAGCCCTGGTGATATAGTTTAATGGTAGAGCGCTTGCCTAGCTGTGTCAAGGCTAAATAAATATATAATGAAGTAAGTCAGCTCACTCCCCTCCCAAGGCTTCCATTGTAACCACACTAAATTCCAAACTCTTTGTTGTGATCCACAAGGCCCTTTGTGGGATGATCCACACACATATCTCTCTAATCTCTACTCAGAGCCACTTGTTCATTAGGCTGCAGTGTAGCTGTCCCACTCTGCTGGCCTCCCTTCTCTTCTTTGAGCTGAGCTCTTTGATATTGAGTCTTCATAGTGGTTGCTTCCTTTGCCTGAAAATGTTCTTCCCTAGAATCTTCAAATGAGACATCCTGCTTGTAATCTCAACCCAAATATAATGTTCTGGGAGATGCTTTTCCTGAAAATGTTATCTAGAAGAAACTTCTTTTTTTTCAGCTACTCACTCACCCTATTAATTTCAATCATGTCACCTATTATAATCCAAAGCCTTATTTATTTACTTAGGAATTGGGGTTTAAATTCAGGAGTGCTTTACCACTGAGCGACATCCTCAGTTGTTGTTCTTCTCCTTCTCTTCCTTCTTATTTGTACTGGGGATTAGACTGACTCAGGGTTGCTTAACCACTGAGCCACATCCCTAGCTCTTTTTTTATGTTGTTGTTTTTTTGAGACAGTGTCTCACTAAGTCCTCAGGGCCTCACTAATTTGCTGAGGCTGGTCTTTTCTGAATTTTCAATCCTCCTGCCTCAGCCTCCTGAGCCTCTGGAATTACAGGTGTGAGCTACTCTGCCTAGGTTTTTATTATTATTATTTTAAATTTTGAGAGAGGTTTTTGCTAAGTTGCAGAGGGTCTAAATCGCTGAGGCTGGCCTTGAATTTATGATCCTTCTGCCTCAGTCTCTTGAGTCACTGCAGTTACAATGCCTGGATAAAGTGCTTTGTTTAAATATTCATTTGCTTCTGTCTTCTTAGTGTCCTCTCACCCTGGGTATCAGTGTTATGAGGTTAAGGATCTGGTCTGTCTAGTTCACACTTGGACCTCAGATCCTAGAGACACCTCTAACTCATAGTAGATGCTCAGTAAATGCTAATTAGAGGAAAGTTGAAAAAGTTGGATATGCAGTTCTGAACTTCTGTTGAAAAATCTGGGAAGGAGGTAAGGATTAGGGAATTATTATTCGTAGAACTGGGAATCTAACCCAGGACTTCACACATGCTAGGCAACTCTGCTACTACATCCTCAACCCTAAGATTTGGGAATAATTAGACAAATTTTTTTTTTTTTTTGGTGTTTTTTGTTTTTGGTGGTGGTGGAGATTGAACCTGGGACCTTGCACATGCTAATTCAGTATTTTTTTTTTAAGAAAAAAAACTGTTGGAATTGGCTTCTCCTGTTTACTTCACCTGGAGCTTACAGAAACCTATGCCTTTTCAGGGTAGGAACAGAGCTGTCTTCTATAGTCCAAGTACATAGATAGTAGGGGTTTAATAAACATTTGTTGAATGAACATAGAAATTTAACTGTCATACTGTTGGTTGTTGTTCTGTTCCATTTCTTTGAGACTGTTTTCAAAAGGCACAACACAGCTAGAATGGGGAAGAGGACATAGGGCGGAGTAAGGTTTTTTTCTAAACCTTGGCTTTCACACCTTATTTTACATAGTAGGTTCCTTTCTGGATGCCAGTTTGAATTACATGTCAGATTTTGCTAGTCTTAACTCACCCTACTCAATGGAGCGTTATTATCGATTTATTTAATGGTTTTATACTATGAAATGCACAACATTTTCCTTATTTCAAGAATCTTTTTGTGTATTCTTCATGAAAAGTGAATTATCAGTATATATTCCCTGTTTTGATAGTTGCTTAAAATGGGGAACATCAGCATTAAGTTCGGTTTTCTAACAATGATTAATTCGCACACCATCTGTGTAGAGTTTGATTGCTGATGGATACTCGCCAACAACTAGACAACTACTGCTTCTTTTGGCCTCTTTACTCGCAAACCACTTGCTTCAAACTAGAGGTGGCGTCCTGACCCTCTGTGACCTCTTTGTCATGGCGTCCGCGAGGCGTCTACTAGCTGAGGGTTTGGCTGCCAGCCGGGCGTGGACCTTCCCAAGATGGCGGCAGCCGGGGCAACAGCGCTCAGGGGGCGGAGCTCCACTGCCGGAGGCGGGGCAGGGAGCCAGAGGGTCGGGCTAGCGGGCGGGCAGCTTCTGAAGTAGGCAGGCCCAGCGCGCTTGCGCGGAGCGGCCCTGCGCGCAGTGAGGCAGTGGCGGGGGAAGGCACCGGTGGGGCCGACTGGCGGGTTGAAGGAGGGAAGCGGGCGAGCGAAGTCCCAGTGCGCGCCGCGGCGGCCCGGGTACCCTCCCCTTCCGGGCTTGAGGCGCTGTGAGAAGAGTCGAACCGAGTGGACCCCCACCGGCAAGGTGCCGCTCTCGCTGCCCGAGCCCGGCCTCCCTTGGCTTCCGCGATCCGGTCGCGGGGCCCGTGTTCCTCAGCACACACAGCTCCAGCCGCCCCCAGAGCCTGTCCCTAACCCTTCGGAAGCCCCGGCGCCAGCCCGGGCCCTTGGCGGGGAGGATGACGGAGCTGCAGTCGGCGCTGCTACTGCGAAGACAGCTGGCAGGTGAGCAGGCGGGCGGCGGGGCGCCTGGCCGGGCCGCGATCGCGGACAGCGGTGCCCACTGCCTCCTCCCTCCTTTCGGCCGGCGGCCGGGCGGCGAGGGGTCCAGGCCTGCGAGGGCGGGGAGCACGGGCTCGGTCCCAGCCGGGCCCAGCACTTCTTGCCTGGCTTTCAGAGGGTTTTGGGGGCGGGGACGCGTCCCTGCCTTGGCCCTCGGACGGGGCCTGGCGCCCGGGGAGTGGGAGAGTGGTCGCCCCCTCCCCCACTGTTCGGTGGGGCGTTGCGGGGGAGGGGCTGTGGATCCCGGGCCTGACTGACCCTCTCTGAGGGGCGGGTCCCAGGGCTCAGGTGCGGCGGAGGCCGCCGGACCTTGGGGCAGCTGGAGCGTCTGGGCCCCGCGCGGCGGTGAGTCCTTGACGCTTAAGTCCAAGCGGTGCAGGGCAACTGAGGCCAAGAGTGGGCGATAGGAGCTGAACCCGGGCCGGATCGGGGAGACGCGCAAAACTTCTCCCCGGGCAGCGTCGGGTCCACGGAGTTACGGCCCACAACAAAAGCGGCGGCCGGGGCGGCCTGGGCGCTGGCGCGCGGTGTCCGGGAACCCGGCGGCTTGCGGGACGCCGCCTCGCCTGCCTCCGCCTGGCACCGGCTCCGGCTACGCCGCCCGGCTGGGGGAGGGTAGGAGCGGGCACTGGGGACAGCGGCTCGCTGGCCGGCTCGGGCTTTGTGCTCGCGGCGGCTCAGGCTCCCGCGCAGGCTCGCAGACCCCCGGGGCTGTGCTCGCAGTCTCCGACTAGGGGCGGCGGCCGGGTCATCCTGCCTGGAAGAGTGCGTCCCCCTCCCCCATTGTCCCGGCCTCCGGCCGTTTGCGGCTTCCAGGTTGACTTTTTAGGGGGTTGGCTCCTACTCTGCTAGGACTGTGTGAGCCGAGCATGCGCGCTGGAGGCCTACGTGTGCGGAGTGAAAGGGGGGTGGCGGGTTGGTGGCTTCACAATGCCGCCCCACGTGCTGCCAGATTTAAAGAGAGATGAACCAGCAGTTACCCCTGCTGTCCAACGCCCCGTAAATGTCAGTCCGGATTCAGGCGATCTTCCCCCTCATCCTGCAGCCAGACTCCCTTAACCCTGGATGCAGAAACTTAAGGCTGCAATGAAGAAATCTGTCTTTGAAATGGATTGTGAGTTTGAGGTGTTAGTTAAATCACCTTTGTGGCTTCTTAAGGAAAAGGTTGTCGGGGGCTGTTACAGATTGTATAATTAAGTTTATTATTAGACCATGAGCAAGCAGGTTTGGACTAGTATTAAAGTTATAGATGGTCAGGGGGAGTGGCTTGAAGTGAGTGGAAAAGTTCTAATGATACTATACCCACCAGGAATAGTGTGTTAGAAAAGCAGCAGTAGAAGTAGAGCAACTTTCTTGCACCTTGTATTTGCAAACAGCCCTTTTTATGTCTTTTTTTTTTTTTAAGAAAAGAATGAAGGTTTTCTTTTGTCTTCCTAAGAATTATTTAATCAGGATAAGTTTTTTAATATGGTGAACTACTGAATATAAATAAATACTAAATATTAAAGCAGTACCCCCCCCCCAGGGATTGAACCCAGGAACTCTTTACCACTGAGCTAAGATCCCAGACTTTTTTTTGAGCCCGAGGTGTGGTGGTTGGGGGGTCTCCTAAGTTGGGAGGATGGTCTTGAACTTGTAATCTCCTGCTTCAACTTCCTGAGTAAGCTCAACTCTTACATAATGGAAAAGATATACATTTTAAAAGGTGCAAAAGAAGTTTCACAGTTACTAAGAAAGTAAAATATGACTAATAGCAGTGTTAGCAGTAGCAGTATGTCAGAACTTTGCTATTTGTGAACCAGTTGCAGATTTTTAGTGAAAACTTGCTTTAGTTTTGCATTCTTTTTTTTAAAACAATATTTCAAATATTGATAAAACATTTCTCAAAGTGCTCTTTATGAATGGTTGATTTTCTGATAGGGCACACTAAAAAATACTTTAATGTAGAGGAAAGAATGATTTACTTTGTAATTTTTCAAGCCTCATTGTAAAGTTACCTAACTCTAATTAACTTTTCTTGCTTTCTTAATCAGAACTATTTTTTTTTTTTTTTTTTTTTGGTGGTGCTGAGTGTTGAACCCAGGGCCTTGTGCATGCATGGCAAGCACTTTGCCAACTGAGCTATATCCCCAGCCCTTAATATTTTCTTAAATTTTTGAAGGATGTTAATGTATGGAACAGAAGGTCAAAGCAGTGTAATTGGAATTAGAAACATCAAGTTTATTTTGAAAGACTTGATAACTATTTAAAATAAAACCCTTGTTTTACTTTAGTAGCATGTAGACTGGAATAGGTCTATTTATATTTCTTCAAATATCACTTGAAAACAGGAAAGAATTAAAAAAACTAAATCTCTTTTTAATTTTTATTTATTTTTTTAGTTTTCCGCAGACACAACATCTTTGTTTTGTATGTGGTGTTGAGGATCCAACCCCGGGCCGCACGCATGCCAGGCAAGCGCGCTACCGCTTGAGCCACATCCCCAGCCTCAAAAAACTATAATCTCTTGAAATTACTTATAGTGAACTTTTGAAAGGTTTGATGATAAGTGCTTTAAAAATCTTGAAGTGTATTTAATTAAGTGGAAAACATAAACCTGTAAACCCTTCCAGAAGTAGAGTTTCAGAAACTTTCAACATGAGCCGTCAACAGTGACTTCTTTATTTTGCCTTTAGTCTGCCAGTGGTAAGGATTTTAGTTCATTACCTGAGAGAAATTATCAGACGTGTTGTCATTGTAATGAAGATTTGGTTACTTTCAGAATCAAGCAAAATGGTTTACTTGGGTTTGCAGGGTTTTTTCAAGTTTAGTACCAATGATATTTTGGGCTGATTATTGTTGTGGGGGCCTACGCTGTGAATTATAGGTTGTTTAGCAGTGTTCCTGGTGTCTACCCACTAGATGCCAGTAGTATATTCCCAGTTGTGAAAACAGAAATGTCTCTATTGCCAAGTATCTCCAAAAATCATCCCATATTGAGAACCAGTGGGTTCAGGTATTATTTTAGTGAAGGCCATTATGGCAATTGTAAAACAAGTAAGAAAACAGATTCATGAAATAAGATAGGTTGTATATTTCTTTGTGGTATTATTAGATTATGACTTACTCCTTTGCAAATTCAGTAATGGCAGTTCAACTTTTGCAATGCAATAAGTTAAACACTAAGAAATTCCTCAGCACAGGAGCTCAATTTTAAAAAAGTTCTTTTAAAAAATTAATTTATAAGCACTAGTTAAAATACAGAATTCAAAAATATATAGTCTTTTCTCCCCTTTTTTTTTTTTTTATGGAAGGTACCATCATTGACACTTGTGTGTCTCCCAGAGAGGTTCCTATATACATATATATGGACTAATGTTTACTGAGGACTGACATAAACCAAGTACTGAATCCTTAACATGTATTATCTCATTTAATCCCCCCAAAAGGAAATAGAGGTTTAGAGAGGTTAAATAATTTGCCTAAGGTCACAGGTACTGTTAGTGGTGTTGCTAGAACGAAGACCTTATTTTAGAGACTGTTTTTAGAGTTGTTTTTTAATTTTGTATATTGCTTGTAAGGAAGTAATAACTGAGACAATCATGAAATAAGATTTTAAAAGGTTATTTTAAACTAATTTATCCAGTAACTAGGCAAATTGGTTTTCTCATCTTAATAAAATTATTGTACAGAATAATACACATTAAATTCATGAGTGTTTTTGTGTTTGTGGTGTTTGGATTGGACCCAGGGCCTTGCACAAGCTAGACAAGAATTCTAGTGCTGAGGGTACACTCCTAGCCTGAGAGTTTTAAGGTAAAAGATATATATTAGTCATTGTCAACTTAAAGTCAACATTCTGCAGAATCAGAATTTGTGTCATAGACTGAAGGAAGGTAGCACCAAGCTTTTTTTGATGTTGACATTTAATGGAGAAGAAATTTGGGGTTAGTTCAGCTCGTTTCCTACATTGACCATACTAAATTTTATTATGAAGAACAGTTTTAAGAAATAAGAAGACCCTTTTTTAAGCTTTTTTTTTTTTTTTTTTTTTTTTAAGATTTTCAGGGGCTGGGGATGTGGCTCAAGCGGTAGCGCGCTCGCCTCGCATGCGTGCCGCCCGGGTTCGATCCTTAGCACCACATACCAACAAAGATGTTGTGTCCGCCGAGAACTAGAAAATAAATATTAAAAATTCTCTCTCTCTCTCTCTCTCTCTCTCTCTAAAAAAAAAAAAAAAAAAAAAAATAAGATTTTCATTAGTTATGTTTTTGTAGGCATACATAGGCATTCCATATTTTCATAGACATTCTAGAACTAGGAAGAATTCCTTTATGCATTAATAGTAAAATAATTTGGCTTCTTTTACAGTAGAAATCTTGGTTGTACATTTGAAAGTAATCTGGAAAATTTCAAGATCTGCAGTTTCCTGGCCACCTATGTAAGCAGGTTGTGATGAAGTGTTTTTCAGACTTGGTATACAATAGAATTACTTGAGAAGTCTGTAGAAAATAGATTCCTGGCCTCATCTCCAAATATTATCACTATGTATGTCTTAATGAGGCCTTAGAATCCAGGTTTTTTCCCCACTTAGTACTGGGGATTGAATCAGGGTGCTTCATCACTAAACTGCATCCCCAGCCTTTTTTATTTTGAGACAGTGTTTGGTTTGTAGACATTTACCATAGTACTTGACTGGAATCAATTTTGGGAGTGGGGGGTGGTACCGGGATTGAATTTAGGGACACTCAACTACTGAGCCACAACCCCAGCCCTATTTTGTATTTTATTTAGAGATAGAGTCTTACTGAGTTCCTTAGTGCCTCATCATTCCTTAGGCTGGCTTTGAACTCTTGATCCTCCTGCCTTAGCCTCCTGAGCTACTGGGATTACAGATGTGTGCAACAGCACCCGGCTGGAATCCAGTTTTTAAAGTAGCACTTGGGGGTGAATGTTAAGCTGGTGGTATGAGTCGCACTGTAAGGTGCCCTGTTTTCTCCCTTGGAGGATCACCTACAAGGGACCCCAGTTTCAAGTTTTGTGTTATGTGGTTTCATCAGCAGCTCTGCAATTCATAGGCCATTCAAAGAATGGAGGGGTTAGAAAGATTTAATATTTCTTATTGGCCTTTCTAGACTATATAACAATAACAATCTTAGCTAAGCAGAATAGAGTAATTGATTATTACTCTATGAAGTAGAAGAATATTATGTGTGATAGGGTTATAATATTAAAAGTTGGCCTGGGGATATATATATATAGCTCAGTTGGTAGATTGCTTGCCTTGCATGCACAAGGCCCTGGGTTCAATCCCCAGCACAACCCCCCCCCCCAAAAAAAAAAATTAGAAGAAGTTGATAATCCACATATTTAGAAATGGAAGGAATCCTACAAGTAAATTTACATTGCATCAAATTACTAGTTACTTAACAGAAGTTAGTACTTTTTATATCCAGAAATCATTAACAGTAATACAGAAATAATGCAGATACTGCATGTTGTACTGAATACAGTGTCACAGAAAAGCATAAATCAAGCAAACATTTTCATTGGGAGTGGTATTGTATAGTTTACATTTCCTGAAGTTGAAGGAACATCAAGGAATTATTCAATTATTGTGTTGTTATAGAATCTAAAAAAGCCTTAACTTTTTAGTGAATATTTTTATTTGAACCCAGAGGTGTTTTGCCATCGAACTGCATTCCTAACCCTTTTTTATTTTTTTGTTTTGGGACAGGATCCCACTAAGTTGCTGAGGGCCTCACTAAGGTGCTGAGACTGGCCTCCAATGTGGTGACCCTCCTGTCTCAGCCACCCAAGTTGCTGGGATTATAGGTGTTTGTCACTGCACCTGGCAACTTTTTAGTGAATAAAAAAAATTTTCTTTAACATTAAGAAGTAAATGACTAAGTAAATAATTTGTCATTTAGTGAATAGCTTTGCTAATATAATGAAATTTAGTTTTTAATAATTGGTGGTTTGGAGTTGGGGTTATGGCTCAGTGGTACAGCACTTGCCTCGCATGTGTGAGGCACTGGGTTTGATTCTCAGCATCTCATATAATTAAATAAAAAATAAAGGTCCATCAACAACTTAAAAAAATAATAATGTGGTGGTTTAACTTTCCCTAAATAAAATACTTCAAATGAAGCATACTTTTTATATTAATCTTTGTTTTGGACAACCACACTTTCTTTCTTTTTTTTTTTTTTAAAGAGAGAGAGAGAGAGAGAAAGAGAAAGAATTTTTTTAATATTTATTTTTTAGTTTTCGGCGGACACAACATCTTTGTTTGTATGTGGTGCTGAGGATCGAACCCGGACTGCACGCATGCCAGGCGAGCGCGCTACCGCTTGAGCCACATCCCCAGCCCCAACAACCACACTTTCTAAATCTAAAATACTGTTGAATATATATATTTATTTTTTAAAATGTTGAATATATACATTTATTTATTTTAAATATATTTTTTAGTTGTTGATAGACCTTTATTTTACTTATTTATATGTGGTGCTGAGAGTCAAACCCAGTGTCTCACACATGCCAGGCAAGTGCACTATGGCTCAGCCCTAGCCCTAGCTCTGTTGAATATATTTAAATGTTGAACTGAACTCTACAATTTGTAAGTTTTTATCAGTGTATTAGTACACTCCTATGTTTATATAAAGTGGTACCAAAGCATATAGTTTTATTGTACAGTTTACTTTAGTACAGATATTTTGTGATACTTCTACATACAAATGTGAAATTAAATGCCTTGTTTATTATTAGAGATGTTTAGTGTGGAAAGTCTGATAACCCAGCAATCACTCCTGCATTGTTGACTGTTGTTGCTTTTTTTTTTTTTTGTGGTCCTAGTTGAACTCAGGGGTGTTCTACCATTGCTCTATACCCCAGCCCATTTTATTATTTATTTTAATTTATTTGGTACTGGGGATTGAACCCAGGAGCACTCAACCACTGAGCCACATCCACAGCCCTGTTTTGTATTTTATTTAGAGACAGGGTCTCACTGAGTTACTTAGCATCTAAGTAACTTAGCACCTTGTTTTTGCTGAGGCTGGCTTTGAACTCACGATCCTCCTGCTTCAGCCTCCTGAGCTACTGAGATTACAGGTGTGTGCCACTGTGCCCAGCCTAATTTTTTATTTTGAGACAGTATCTGCCTAGGATGGCCTCAAACTTGGGATACTACTGTGCCTCCATCTCTTGAGTAGCTGGGATTACAAATGTGTACCACAGCATCATTTTGACCCCGCCCCCCCTTTTTTAGGTATTGAGTATTGAACCCATCAGGCTGAGCAGACACTCTACCCTGAATCCTTTGACTTCCATTTTGCAGGTGAAGAGCGACTGCACTTTCAAGATGAATTTCAATTCTTTGTATTATTTTGTTCTTAGTAAAACTGTGCTGTGGCAGGGAGGGTATGCCATCTTCTGGTAGGTAAACTCGTGTGGGTGAGTCCTTGTTTCAAACAAGTAAAATATCAAGTGCTCTTTTTATTTTAATGTAATCAGATCAATTTAGGATGAATATTTTGGCATTTCTAACTTATTATAATACTTTTGTTAGAATTTAGATTTTTGTTAGAATTTAGATATCAGAACCTCCAAGGGTTCTTCTGATATCATTTTTCATTGGTTTTTAGAAAATAACTTTTCAGAGAACGTATGTGCTTTTGGAAGTAATCTTGACAAGGTAAACATAGTGTAGTCATATAAAAATTTAATTGCATTTCAGATATAGAAAACTACAAATGAGAAAGAGGAAACATTTTCAAATTTTGTAATGAGCATGAATTATTTGTACTAACACATAAATGACTGAATAAAGAATAAAATGAGGCTGGACATGGAAGAACTCTTCTGTAATCCTAGCAGCTCCAGAGGTTAAGCACCCCCGGGGTTCAATCCCTGGTAAAAAAAAGGGAAGAATAAAACAAGGTTGGTTGTGGATACAATACCTTTAATCCCTGCTACTTAGAAGGCTGATGCAGAAGGATCACAAGTTTGAGGCCAGACTGGACAATTTAGCAAAACCCAGCCTCAAAATAAAAATATAAAAAGGCCTGGGGTGTGGTTCTGGGTATAGGACTTGCCTAGTATGCGGGAGGCCCTAGGTTAAATCCTCAACACTGCCAGGAAAAACAAAAAAAGAATAAAATGCATTTTTAGAAAATAAAATATTTAATTGTTAAAATATAGCAATTTCAACTTTTCCCTGTTGTAGGATAGACTCATTTGAACAAACCAGGAGTTTTTGTAAGTGCTTGTTTCATTGATAGATTCTGGCCTTAAGAGAAACTTCTGGAAAAAAATTATAATTTGCCGTTGTTGTAGAGATGTAGACCTTTCTTTATGAAGTTATGTCCTCTAAAATTTGTGAAAAGATAGTTTTTGTAATGGAATTTTTTTTTTTTACATTTTATATCCATTTCTAAAACTTAGAAAAACTTAATACTGCTCTTTCTCTGCTTTTCTTAGCTTTACTTACCTACCCTTCTATTGGTTAAAGATATGTTTCAAAGTATGAGTGACAAATAATTCATTTAAACTTTTACCTGGCAATTGTTTTTGCTTTACTCTTCTGTGGGATAGGGGAGGTGGGGTTACTGGGAAGTGAACCCATGGGTACTTTATCAAAGAGCCACACCTCATCCCTTTTTATTTTTTGAGATAGGGTCTCACTAAGGCAAGGGTCTCACTGGGGCTGCCCTGGAACTTCTGATTCTCCTGCCTCAGCTTTGGGAGTTGCTGGGATTAACAGGCACGTACTACTATGCCCTGCTTACTTTATTCTTATAAAGCAAGCTTGCTTTTAAATAACAGTTTAAAAAGTTTAAACATTTTAAAAAATGCCATTTATTTGAGGAGAAAATGTTTTGATTTGCTTTTGAATGTGCATACACTTTAATTGCATTATCATTTTCTTATGTAAGACATACTTACTAGGGTTTCTATTTAAAGACAAAGCCTTCTCTAGGTGAAGAGTTTTTAGACATGACTGACTCTCAAAGTGTGATCCATAAAAGGAAATACTGATAAGCTGGACATTATCAAAATTAAAAACATTTATTCTGTGGAAGACCCCATTAAAAGGATGAAAAGACAAGTTACAGGTTGGAAGAACATATCTGGCAAAGAGTTGTTTCTACAATACATAAAATCTCTGAACCCAACAATAAAAAAAAACCCCATCCATTTAGAAAATGGGCAAAAGACATGAATAGTCATTTTGCTGATGAGGACACACAGATGGAAAATAAGCAAATGGAAAGATGTAACATCATTAGACATTAGGGAAATGCAAATTGAAACAATAAGATATTACAGCCTGGTGGTTCCTACTGGCCTAAACCCCAAACTGCTCTGGAGGGTGTGGCAGGAGGATCTCAAGTTCAAAGCCAGCTTCAGCAACTTTATGTCAGCTTCTGCTCTGCAGGTGGCAGAGGCAGCAGCTAAGTGCTTGAGTTTTGAGTTTTTCTTGAGAGGCAGGTGGGTGTTTGGCAGGGGGTGCTCTATAGACCATCAGAAAAGGAGCCCCAGCAAGCTGTTAAACCTCTGGATTTTCCAGAAAAGATTAAGACGACAACAAAAAGTTATGTGGTTATGGGTATTCTTCCTCCCTTACATACAGTTTCTTTTTAAAATTTTTAAAAAAAAATTCTAATTAGTTGTATATAACAGCAGAATGCATTTCACACTATTTCTTCATTGATAACTTCAGGGTTTTTCTTACCTAGTTTCCTTGTATAGGTGGAAGACTACTTTTGTTTTAAAAGTAGTCTAATTAAAACTGATGGGGGGCTGGGGATGTGGCTCAAGCGGTAGCGCGCTCGCCTGGTATGCGTGCGACCCGGGTTCGATCCTCAGCACCACATACCAACAAAGATGTTGTGTCCGCCGAGAACTAAAAAAAAAAAAATAAATATTAAAAAAATTCTTTCTCTCTCTCTCTCCTCTCTCACTCTCTCTTTAAAAAAAAAAAATAAAAAATAAAACTGATGGGAAGAGGAACTGGGGAAAGAGCTCAGTTGGTAGAGTGCTTGCCATGCATGCATAAGGCCATGGGTTCAATCCAGTCCCTCAAAAACAAAAGAAACAACAATAAAAAACTGATGGGAAGAGCCAGATGCAGTGGTGCACACCTGTAATCCCAGTGACTTGGGAGGCTGAGGCAGGAGGATCACGAGTTTGAGACCAGCCTCAGCAATTTATTGAGGCACTAAGCCATTTTTCTTTTTTTCTCCTGTGGTTTAAAAGTGACATAAAATTTACCATCTCAGCCATTATGAATCGTGCAGGGTTTTCTTTTGTTTTGTTTTGCTACTGGGGATTGTGTCTAACCACTGAGCTACATCTCCAACCCTTTTTGTATTTTATTTTGAGACAGGGTCTCATAAGTTGCTTTTAGGGCCTCCCTAAGTTGTAGAGGTTGGCTTTGAACTTGGGATCCTCCTGCCTCAGACTCTCATCCACTGGGATTTACAGGTGTGCACCACTGTGCCTGGCTAATGAGGCAGTTTTATTTTAAGTCAATTCATGGGTGTGAAACTGACCTCCAGAATTTTTTCATTGTGCAAATCTGAAGCTGTGCTCATTAAATCGCCCCTCCATTCCTCTCATTCTTTGTTTCTATTTTAGGTACCTTGTGTGGTAGAATCATGCAGTATTTGTGACTGGCTCCTTTCACTTAGCATAATGTCCTCAGGGTTCATCCATGTTTTGTTTTGGGGTATGGGGATTGAACTCAGGGGCACTTGACCATGGAACCACATCCCTAGCCCTATTATTTGTATTTTATTTAGAGACAGGGTCTACACTGAGTTTTTGAGCACCTTGGTTTTTGCTGAGGCTGGCTTTGAACTCGCCATCCTCCTGTCTCAGCCTCCCAAGCCACTGGGATTACAGGCATATGCCCCCATGCTCTGTGGTTTCCTTTCTTTTTAAGATTGAATAATAATCTATTATGAGGGGTTGGGATTGTGGCTCAGTGGTAGAGCGCTTGCCTAGCACATGTAATGTCCTGGGTTCGATCTTCAGTTCCATATTAAACAAACAAATAAACAAACAAATAAATAGAACCTGAGTGAGGAATGTTTAAAAAAATAATAGTAATTTATTATGAGTATATGATATTTGGTTTATCCATTCACCTGGGATGGATATTTGGGTTGCTTCCACCTCTTGGCTCTTGTGAATGCTTCTATGAACATGTGTGTGCAAATATCTCTTGGAGACCCTGCTTTTGATTTCTTTGGGATATATTCCCAGAAGTGGGATTGCTGGATCATACAGTAGTTCTATTTTCATTTTAATAAATTTTAGAGCAGTTGTAGGTTCTTAGTAAAATTTATCGGGAGCTAGAAAGATTTCCCTTATACCTCCTGCCCCACACATACATAGCCTTCCCTGTTATCAACATGCTCCACCAGAATGTTGTATTTGTTACAATTAATTAACCTACTTTGGGTAGTTCTATTTGTAATTTCTTAATTCTTTCATTCTTTCATTTTTCTTTCTCTTTCCCTCCCTTCCCTCCCTCCCTCCCTCCCTCCCTCCCTTCCTTCCTTCCTTCCTTCCTTCCTTCCTTCCTTCCTTCCTTCCTTCCTTCCTTTCCTCTTTTTCTTTTCTTTTTTTTTGTACTACTGATTGAACCCAGAGGTGTTTTACCACTGAGCCATATTATCAGCCTTTTTACTTTGAGACAAGTCTCACTAAGTTTCTTAGGGCCTTCCCTAAGTTGTTGAGACTGACCTTGAACTTGGGATCCTCCTGCCTCAACTTCCTAAATTTCTGAGATTATAGGTGTGCACTGCCATTCCTGGCTTCCATTTAATTTTCTTTCTTTCTTTTTCTCCCTCCCCCCTTTCCTCTTCCTCCCCCCCCCCCCTTATGGGCCTGGTCTCATACATGCTAGTCGAGCACTCTACCACTGAGCCACATCCCCAGCCCCTATTTAATTTTTAATGACTTTCCTTACTGTTTTTTATAAGAGGTGCACCAATTTACAAATCCTTTCAGCAATATACAAGGAATGATAATAATTTCTCCACATCCTTGTTAATGCCTTTTACCTGTTTTTTTGTTACCTGTAACTGAAGCTTATCATTTTTTTCAAATAGAGAACTCCTTTTTTAAACTTATTATTCATAGTTAAAAACAGCGGCATAATTGTCATTATTAACACTTTGAAGAAATAGGAGTTGAAACAGAAATCTGTAATTTGAGATAGAAAATTCACTTAATTTTATTGATCCCTGAATGCAGCTGCATTGAGAAAGGCGGAATAAAAGGTTATCTTATCCCTTTCTTGAAGTGCTACATTTGGCAATACTATGTAAACAAAGTTATAATACAGTATTATAAATACAGATGAGTTTGCTGGGCACACGCATTTTCAGAAAATAGAAAGTAGCACTGGGAAGGAGGGATTAATATTGAGAGAGGATGGGGAGATTAGGCAAGATTCTTAGGAAAAAGGCTACTTGGATAACAGCAGAATCAGTATTTCGGCTCTCTTAAGAGCATTAGGTTGGTTGTATGCTTAAAATATCTTTGCATTTATCAGTATAGAGAAAACTGTAATTAGAATCATTTGGCATGATAAAACAAAGATAAAGTTGACAGATTAAAAGTAAATAGTGAGTGACAACCAGCCATGTTTGTTGCAGATATAAATAGTAAATGAAGTTCTAAGAAATAAGTCTGGCCCCATGGAGTTGGGAGGCTGAGACAGGAGAATCTGGAGTTCAAAGCCAACCTCAGCAATGGCAAGGTGCTAAGCAACTCAGTGAGACCCTGTCTGTAAATGAAATACAAAAGGCTGGGGATGTGCCTCAGTGGTCGAGTGCCCCTGAGTTCAATCCCCCGTACCAAAAACAAAACAAAACAAAACAAAAAAATCCCCAAACAAAAACAGTCTGAACACAACTCTAGTGATAGCAATTAAAAAAAAAATTATTTTCTCTCTCTCTCTTTTTTTTTTTATGGTGCTGGCGATTGAGCTCAGGGCCTTGTGTGTGCAACACAAGCACTCTACCAACTGAGCTATATCCCCAACCTTTTTTTTGTACTGGGGATTGAACTCAGGGGTGCTTAGCCAACCGAGGTACACCCCCAGCCCTTTTTATTTTTGATTTCGAAGTGTTCTTGCTAAGCTGGTAATCCCAGCAGCTCAGGAGGCTGAGGCAGGGGATCATGAGTTCAAAGCCAACTTCAGCAAAGCGAGGCGCTAAGCAACTCAAAAGCGAGACCCTATCTCTAAATAAAATACGAAATAGGGATAGGGATGTGACTAGCACCCCTGAGTTCCATCCTTGGTACAAAAAAAAAAAATAAAAAGGAAAGAAAGAAAGAAAAAGAAATGGTCTTGCTAAGTTGCTTAGGGCCTCACTAAATTGCTGAGGCTGGCCTCAAACTTGTGATTTTTCTCTGTCTCAGCCTTCTGAGTTGCTGGGATTGTAGGTGTGTGCCACCACACTTGGCTTTAAAATTTATTTTATATATTCTTTTTAAGAAACCTTAGTTTCTTAAAAATTATGATGATGGTGATGGTCGTTGATGGTTTGTGTGGTGTTTACAATTAACCTGGGGTTTTGCACCTGCACAGCAGGCAACCTCAGCCCAAGAGGTCCCCACCATTACCACCACCAAGTTTATTTAGCAGGTACATGATATAACCAGATTTCAAATGCAGGTTACCTTATTAAGCAATTTTGCTTTTTTGTTTGTTTGCTTGTTTCTTGCTCTGGAGATTGAACTCAGGAGCAGGAGCAGTCTACCACTGAGCCACATCCCCAGCCCTTTTATTTTTTTGAGTGTCTATTTCTCATCATCTGGGCTTTAAGATTCTATAATTAAAGTATCAGTTTCAAGGCTGGTGTAGAGAAAAATGTTACTCTGGTCTTACTTAATAACTTTTACTATATATATGCAGAGGATTATTTCTCTCTCTCTCTCTCTCTCTCTCTCTCTCTCTCTCTCTCTCTCTCCTCTCTCTCTCTCTCTCTCTCTCTCTTTGTATTTAGCAATGCATAGGGTGATTTATATTGTCCTCAATAGAGGTCTAGGACTTTAGGTTTGCTAATGTTTTTCAAACTGCTGTGACCATTTAAGGTGCAGTTGTTCCCCCAGGGAAAAACTATTTTCAGTGACTTCTTTGGTTGTTTCTGCCTCTCTCCCTTAGGATCACGCCTTTGCTGCTGCTTTTGCCCTTAATTTTTGCCTGGTGGAAACAAACAGAACAAAACGGTTACCCAGTTTGGTTTTATTTAACTCTTGCAGGGGCAGCAGTGGTGCAGGGGAAGGGTTTTGTGTTGCTGCCCTCTTCAGCCTCTAAAACATATTACATAGCTGTTGGGAGCAACTGTGTGGTAGGCTCTTTTTTAGGGGATGCTGGGGTTAAACCTAGAGCCTAGTGCATTGTTGGATAAGTGCTCTACAACTGAGCTACATCCTCCAGCCTTGTTGTGATGGTTGTTTTTTTTAATTTTTAATTGTAAAGCAGTTTTAGAGTTATAGAAAAATTGTGATAACTGTACCACACAGTAGTACAGAGAGTTGCTATATACTCTACATCCATATTTTAAATTTGTGTGGTACAGTTATCACAATTACGAGCCAGGATTGATATATCATTACTAACTAAACCATACTTTATTTGGATTTCTGTATTTTTCACCTGGATGTCCTTTCTTATGTTGCAGGATGCCATGTTGCATTTGTCTGACATGTCTTCCTAGCCCACCTTGGTCTGTGAGACTTTCTCAGATTTTGTTTAATTTTTAGGTCTCACTTTGTAGAATTTCCCTTAAATTGACTTGTCTAATGTTTTCTACATGATTAGACTGGTGTAATGGATTTTCAGGAAGAATACCATAGACATGAGGTGCTTTTCATCCTTTAACAGTGGTACATAGTATTCATTTCCATGAAAGCACTGGGGTTTTAAATCTGGATCACTTGGTTTACAGTAGTGTTGATCAAGTTTCTCTACTGTAAGATTACTGTTTTTCCCTTTCCCTTTTGTTACTGGAAATTTAACCCAGGAGCATTCTACCTCTTGAGGTACATCCCTACATCCTCAGCTCTTAAAGATTTTTTTTTGGTCCGGGTGCTGTGGGGCACACCTGTAATCCTAGTAGACTAAGGAGGCTGAGGCAGGAGGATTGCAAGTTCAAGGCCAGCCTTAGCAATTTAGTGACTTCCTAAGCAACTTAATAAGACCCTGTTTCAAAATTTTGAAGTATGGGGGGGATTAGTGGTAAAGTGCCCCTGGGTTCAATCCCCAGTACCAGAAAGAAAGAAAAGAAAAAGAGATTTTATTTTGAGGCCGGGACTTGATAAATTGCCCAGTTTGTCCTTGAACTTGCAGTTCTCCTGTCTCAGCCTCCAGAGTAGCTGGAATTATATCATGAACCACCTTGCCCTTGCCCCAGCACTTACCCTTTTCTTTATAAGCTATTAAGTCCAACTTATGTGCATGTGGAAAGGACTAAGCTTTACCTCCTGAAGAAGGGAATATCTACTTATATTTGGAATTCTTCTATAAGGAAGGTTTATCTCTCCTACCCCATTTGTTTGTTTTACTCAGTTATTTATGCATGTGGACTTGTACATTTTATTTTGTTCTTTGGAGTAAAATCTATATTACTCAGACTTTCCCAGAGATTGATTTTCTTTCTTTGTTTCTTTTTTTATTTGTAGTTGGACACAATACCTTTATTCCATTCATTTATTTTTATGTGGTGCTGAGGATCGAACCCAGGGCCCTGCACATGCTAGGCGAGCATTCTACCACTGAGCCACAATCCCAGCTCCCCAGAGATTTCTTATAAGAATGGAGTTCCATGATTTATGTATTTAGTCTGGAGACCCTGGGAAGTTCTAGTCTGAATGCAGCCTCATGACAAAATTACCTCTTATTTGAGGGGGAGGGCAGTGTTTTCCATTACGGCCTTCAGCTGGTGGGGTAGATAAGTTCCAATGGCATTAAGAAGTATCATCTGTTTTACTCAGTCAGATTTGAATGTTAATCTCATCTAAAATACCTTCACAGAAACGGATAGAACAGCATATGGCCAAATATGTAGGTACTGTTGTCTTGCCAAATTGATTCAAAATTAATCATATAATTTTTATTTTTATTGAACCCAGGAGCACTCGGCCACTGAGCTACACATGTGCTCACTTACTTATTTTCTGTAAGATATGGTGTACCTATCTTGTATTTTATATTTTTCCTATCTTAGCCCTAGAGTCAGCTACTTGCTCAAGGAGCCCTGGTTCCTTTAAGTCAAAGACTGGGATCTAGAAACCAAAATTTGGGCATTGGGAGTACTCATTTCTACTGGTGTATCACTGCTCTATAGGAGAAAAGTAGGTGGTTTGTATATTTAATATTACTCCACATAGACACACATCTATGTTTCTACCAGCCAACATATATTAAGAGAAACCTAAGTTCACAGTAAGTTATCTTGTTGAATAGAAAAAGTCCCAGAATGTTCCTTTTCCTTTTCTTTCTTATTGATAGTGGGGGGAAAACCCAGCTACCATCTCCTAGTCTATTTAAAAACAGTTCTTTTGTTTTTTGTTTTTGGTGGTGCTGGGGATTGAACCCAGGACAGTGTGCATGCAGGGCAAGCATTCTACCAACTGAGCTATATATATATGCCCAGTCCTTAAAAGCAGTTTTTGTCCTTGTTTTTTAACTTGTCCAAGTACTGCTTCCCCAAATCCCTTAGGTCAGCTTTTTTCCCCTTCCATCCCTTTCAGTGAGGTTATCATAATTTGTAATATCAATTTGAGCATCCCTCATAGACTGAAATGTCCTGAAATACTTTGGGTGTTGAATTTTTGGATTAGGGATGCCCAGCCAGCAAAATCTATGTAAATATTCTAAAATCAGAAAAACCCTGAAATCTGAAACATTTTTTTCTGGTCCCAACCATTTCAGATCAGGAATAATCACCCAGACAGGTAAAGTCATTTGTTATAGTCTTCATTCCATGTGATTTATTTATTTAAGAAAAATTTTAAAATTTTTTTGGTACTAGGGGTTGAAGCCAGGGGCACTCTACCACTGAGGAATATCACCCAGGACTTTTTGTTTGTATGTGGTGCTGAGGATCGAACCTGGGCTGCACGCATGCCAGGCGAGCATGCTACCACTTGAGCCACATCCCCAGCCCTATTTTTTTTTTTTTTTTTTAATATTGGGGATTGAACACAGGGGCACTCAGCTACTGAGCTACATCCCTAACCCTATTTTGTATTACAGAGTCTACATTGAGTTGCTTATTGCCTCACCATTGCCTGAGGCAGACTTTGAACTAGTGATCCTCCAGTCTCAGCTGCCTGGATTACAGGTGTGTGTGTAGACATTTTAATTTTTATATTGAAATAGGGTCTCTCTAAGGTGCCCAGGCTGTAATGGAACTTGGATCCTTCTGCCTCATTCTCTTTGAGTACCTGGGATTACAGGCATGGACCACTGCACAAAACCATGTGGTTTATTTTATTTGTGTATTTATTTTTGGCTTGGGGACCCATGGACCACTGCATGAAACCATGTGGTTTATTTTATTTATGAATTTATTTTTGGTTTTGGGACCCAGTGATACTTAATCACTGAGCCATTTTGAGATAGGGTTTCACTAAATTGTTTAGGGCCGGCTACTTTGACCTAGCAAAAAAGGATTTAAAATTCATCCCATGTTGCATGAATTGGTAGCCTATTGTTTATTGCCGAATAATATTCCATTGTGTACTTTCTGTTGTTCACATTCCATTGTACCAATTTGTTTATCCATTTCCATGTTAAAGAACATCTTGTCTGTTTCCAGTTTGTAGTGATTATGAATAAAGCTTCTGTGAACATTTCTATACAAGTTTTTGGGTTAATCTGTTTTCAGTTCACTTGGGTAAATATCTGGGAGTATGAATGCTGATTATATGGAAAGTCTAAATTTATCTTGATAAGAAATCACTAAGCTGGGGCACCTAACCACTGAGCCACATCCCCAGCCCTTTTTTTTTTTTTTTTTTTTTAAATTTAGAAACAGGGACTTGCTGAGTTGCTGAGGATGGCTTTGAACTCTAGATCAAGACTTCTGTCTTAGCCTTCCTAGCTGCTGGGATTACAGGCCTGGGCCACTAAGCCTAGCTCACATAATATCATCTTAATGAATTGCTATTCATCTGGATTTTTTTTCCTTAACACAGTGTAGGCATCTTTCTATATTGGCACATAGGGCCTTATTTTCAAACACCTAGTATTATAATGTTATGAATGTTATGAATTACAAGCTGTAATTCACTCTTTTATTAAAGCAGTTTTTAAAATTATAAAGGGACCGGGGTTGTGGCTCAGTGCTAACGCGCTTGCTTAGCATGCTGAGGCACTGGGTTCGATTCTCAGTACCACATACAAATAAATAAAAAATAAAGGTCCATCAACAACAACAACAAAAAAAATCTTAAAAAAAATAAAATTATAAAAAATAATATAAGTTCATGGTAAAAAATAAAAAATATATAAGCTATACCAAAGAAAATAAAATGAAAAATAAGTCCTCCCCTACCTGTCACATTCTCCATAATATAATTCATGCATATGATCACTTTTTTTTTTTTTGGTGATGCTGGGGATTGAACCCAGGGCCTTGTGCATGTGAGGCAAGCACTCTACCAACTGAGCTATATCCCCAGCCCTGTGATCACTCTTAATGTGAGAGTTTGACTTCTATGAAAGGTGAAGAATTTAATGATACTACTTACTCTTAATTTTTGTTTTATATTTATTGTTGTTCTAATGCTTGCCTTCATTAAGGTGAAGAAATTAACTCACTCTTAACCCCTTCTTCCTAATTTTGTTAATCATATTATTGTTATATTGCCAGTGTTAATAATGTTTATATCCTTTAATTATTTATTTATTTTTTAAAATTTTTTAGTTATAGGTGGATACAGTGTCTTTATTTTACTTTATGTGACAATGGGGATTGAACCCAGTGCCTCATGCATGCTAGGTGAGCGCTCTACCTCTGAGCCACAACCCATCCCAATATATTCTCTTTTATAACTGAAATAGTTTTCTGTGTTTTGTCTCAAAAACAAAACAAAACACAACACCACAGAAAACAGCATTTGTATGGTTGTGTTAATATGTTCATTATAATACCAAATAGTGATTTGGACCTAGAGGAGAAATTCTCATCATTGGAACTTAGTCTCTTGGACAGTTTTTAAATATCAAAGTCTTACTTCCCCTCTGTCTTCTCTTAGTTTTTCTGGCTCATACTCAGCTACCATTTTTCTTTTACCTCATGTTGTCCTCTTTCTGATTTTTTTAGAAAGAGTGTATGCTTGATTATTAAATTTTTTTAATATTTATTTTTTAGTTGTAGTTGGACATAATACCTTTTATTTTATTTATTTACATTTATGTGGTGCTAAGGATCGAACCCAGGGCCTTGCACATGCTAGGCAAGCACTCTACTGCTAAGCCACAACTCCAGCCCCTTAAAAAAATATTTTTGTTTGTATATGGACACAATACCATTATTTTATTTACTTATTTTTATGTGGTGTTGAGGATCAAACCCAGTGCCTCACATGTGCTAGGCAAGTGCTCTAACACTGAGCCACAACCCCTGCCCCCTTGATTAATTTTGATTCCATGTATATTGAAAAATGCTCTTGTGATTTCAAGTGGCATCACGGCATTTCTCCCCACATTTGATTACTAAGTTTTCTGAGGATTGAATTCTGGGTTTAAAATCTTTTCCCCTGGGAATTTTGTCATTGTTCCCTTGTGAACCATATCCAGAATTCCTCCTAAGAAGACAGTGAATGAAAAATGATCCAGATCAGTCTGTTTTTGTTCCTGTGTAATTATTTTTTGAAGTTTCAAAGGATTTTCTGTATACTTGGAGTTCTAAAATTTACCCTTATGTTTCAAGTATGATATTTTATTTGCTCATCATTTAAAACTCTCAGTGGGCTCTTTGAATGGGCTTAGGTCTTTATCTGACTTAGAAAGGCCTTTCATTTATGTATGTGTGTATGTACATGTCTTATTTTGGGTGAGGGAGGGACCTTTCCTCCATAATCCCCTCCTTTGTCTCCTGTCAATCAGATGTTTGAATTCTTTAATCCCTTTTTCTTGTCCTCTTTTATTCATAGTACACTTTTTCTGTCTTTTATGTATTATAGAACCTTCTTCCACTTTGTTTCTCAGGTTAGTAACTTGGTTCTTAGGTTCTGAGGCATGCCTATTGTTTAAATTGCCCATTTAATTTTTCACTTTGGCAATCATTTCTCTTTCTGATTTCCAAGAACATATGCTCTTTTATTTTATTTTATTTTTATTTTTTTATTTTTATTTTTTTAAAGAGGGAGAGGGAGAGAGAGAGAGAATTTTAATATTTATTTATTTATTTTTTAGTTTTCCGCAGACACAACATCTTTGTTTGTATGTGGTGCTGAGGATCGAACCCTGGCTGCACGCATGCCAGGCGAGCACGCTACTGCTTGAGCCACATCCCCAGCCCTGCTCTTTTTATTTTTAAATCTACTTTTAATTATTCTAATTTTTTATTATAGCTGTTTTATGTATGCATGCTCTTTCAAATGACAGCTTTATTGAGGTTTAATTTTTATACCATAGAATTCACTCATTTTAAATATATAGTTCAGTGTTTTTTTTTTTTCTTAAACATTTATTTTTTAGGTGTAGATGGACACAACACAATGCCTTTATTTTTATGTGGTGCTGAGGATCGAACCCGGGTCCCGCCCATGCTAGGCGAGCACTCTACCGCTGAGTCACAATCCCAGCCCTAGTTCAGTGTTTTAAAAGTATATTTATAGAATTGTGCAGTCATTATCACAGCCTTCCAACTTTCTTTTTAATTACCACCCCCCCACCGGAAATTTCTTGCACATTAGTATTCACCAGCTTTATTCCCAGACACAAGTTATTAATCTACTGTCTGTCCCTTTTCGGGATATTTCGTATAAATGTCCAGAATAAGATAATACAATATGTGTTCTTGGTATATGGCGTCTTTTACTTAGCTTAATGTTTTTAAGGATTAATCATATTGTTCCAACATTATTTCTTGAAAACACTGTTATTTTCCTGTTGAATTACTTTGGAACTTTTGTTGAAAACTTGCTCACCAACTTCTAGTATAGTCTTCTTTTGGAACTCTGATTATATTACATTATGATTATATTACATTAATCAATATGTCTTCTCTTAGGCGAGTATCACAATTTTTTGATTATTGATGCATAGCAGGTCTTGAAATTATATCCTCCAATTTCACACTTTTTATTTTTTGGTCTTTGAAAGTTTTTGCAAGCCAGTTGTTTGTCATTTTCTACAACAAAAAAAGCATGCTATGATTTCAAATGGAATTACAGTGACTATAAAGATTAATGTGAGGAAAATTGACTTTTTTTGGTGTACTAGGCATTAAACCCAGGGTGCCTAATCAATTAGCCACATCCCAAGCCCTTTTTATTTTTTATTTTGAGACAGGGTCTCACTAAGTGACATAGGGTCTCGCTAAGTTACTGAGTTTTGCCTCAACCCTGGCAGTCTTCCTGTGAGTCACCATGTCCGACATCTGAATAATATTGAGTCTCTCATTCCTTAAACAAACAACCTTGTTTATACCATAGGGAATGAATAGCTTCTTCATTTATCTTCATTTATGTAAGTCTTTTTCCAGTAGTACTAGGGATTGAACCCAGGGGCTTACATGTGCTAGGCAAATGCTGTACTGCTGAGTTATGTCCCCAATCATTTTTCAAATTTTATTTTGAGACAGGGTCTCAGTAAATTGCCCAGGCCGACCTTGAACCTGAGATTCTTCTGTGTAGTTGGGATTATAGGCATGTGCCACCATACTTTCTTCTTTTCTTACATGTGAGAAGGCAAGTCTCAGAATGGAGGGTGTGGTACAAGATGCTCTTCAGTGAGTTTTGCCTCCTGGTATTCATGCCCTTGGGTAGTCCCCTCATAATAAATCAGTATGGGTCTGTGTAACCAGTAGGATGCAGCAGAATGCAGAGCTGGAAGGCTTTGTCATGAAAAGTGTTGCAGTTTCTGCCTTGGTCCCTATTTGATGCTCCCAGTGGAGGAACCCAGCCACCATATTGTGGAGACTCTCAAGCTGTGGAGGACCCATGTGGAGAGGAGCCAGCAGCCAGCACCCATTTTCCAGCCATGTGAGTGAGCTACCTTCAAACTGAAGCCTCAGTCTGCCCTCAATGAAAGGATGAGAGATCTTGAGCCATAGCCACCTATCTAAGGCACTCCCAGATTTTTGACCCACACAAACTATAATAAGAGACAATGAATAACTCCTAGTGTTTAAATCTGCAAGTCAGAGCAGGTCCATGGTAAGGGTTATATAGCATCCAAAAGCCAACACTAAAGACTTTAGAGAGGAAAAATGAAGACATGGGCCACTGTACTAACCAATCCTAAAAGTGCTTACTTCTTCATTTCTGTCATGTATTCGTTTGTTTATTTATTTAGTGGTATTGGGGATTGAACCCAGGGCTTTACATGTGCTAGGCAAATGCTCTGCCATTGAGCTGTGTCCTTAGCCCTTTTTAAAATTTTATTTTGAGACAGGGTCTTACTAAATTGTCCAGGCTGCTCTTGAATTTATGATCCTTCTTCTAAGTTGCTGGGATGACAGGCATGCATGCAACATGATTTCTTCGTCTTCTTCTTTTTTTTTTTTTAAAGAGAGAGAGAGAGAGAGAGAGAGAGGAAAGAATTTTAATATTTATTTTTTTTAGTTTTCGGCGGACACAACATCTTTGTTTGTATGTGGTGCTGAGGATCGAACCCGGGCAGCACGCATGCCAGGTGAGCGTGCTACCGCTTGAGCCACATCCCCAGCCCAACATGATTTCTTCTTGATATCATCTTTCTGAATCTGATGATTGCTGGGCTGTTTTTGAACTTTTAGTTCCAAGGTTGCTGATGGGTCAGTTCTGTATTTTATACTGGAAATTCTATCTTTAACTTATATCTAATATATTCTAATATTTTAAGCATCCAATTCCTCATTAAATTCCTTTTTAAAAATAATTAATGTTTTTGTTACCAGAGATTGAACTCAGAGGCGCTTAACCACAGAACCATATCCCCAGCCCTTTTTATATTTTATTTTGAGACTCATTTTTGGTCTTGCTAAGTTGCTTAGGGCTTTCCTGAGTTGCTGAGACTTGCCTTGAGCTCATGATTCTCCTGCCTCGGCCTCCTGAACTTCTGGGGTTGTAGGTGTGTGCCATTGCACCCTGCTACTAAATTCCTTTTTTTAAAATTTAAGTTATAGATGGACACAATATCCTTATTTTGTGTATTTATTTTTATGTGGTGCTGAGGATCAAACCCAGTGCCCCACTTGTGTGAGGCAGGCGCTCTGCCACTGAGCCACAACTCCAGCCCTAAATTCCTTCTTAAAACATCTAAAGTACTTTAGTTTTCTGCCCTGATCCTTTCTGGTATACTTTCATTTACCATATGAATCATTCCAATGGGCCTTTGGAGACTATTTCTTTATGGGTTAAGTTATAAAGTAATGGAGTTTAAAAAAATGATTGTATTCTGGCCGTTTTTCTTGTTAGTGGTTCTTTCATGATCTCATACCATTTTTGAATGATCTAGAAAAAAGCATATTCTCTGTAGGAGTGTGAAGACAATATTTATTATGGAGATAATATGGTTGGTTATATTATCTAAGTGGTTTAAATAGACAACAATGGCCCTGCCATTTCATTATAAGTTATTTTTTCAGTCTTGGATGCACATCTTTACAAGTAGTTTAATTTGGAGAGTAACATTGTCCAAAATGAGAAATTCTGTGAATACTTTATTATTTTGAAATGAATGTTCTAGTTGAAATTTAGTTTGACCTGACTTCACAGTGTTCTAAATTCATTACTTTAGCCATACTATATGGGATAGAAATTTGCTGGTTGGTATATTGGAAATAGGATTCAAACTTATTTTTTTTTTTTATTTTTTAGTTGTAGTTGGACACAATACCTTTATTTTGTTTATTTATTTTTATATGGTGCTGAGGATCGAACCCATGGCCTCGCACCTGCTAGGCGAGCACTCTACTGCTGAGCCACAATCCCAGCCCCAGGATTCAAACTTTTTAAAGAGAATTAGCTCTTGATTGGAGGTATTCTCAATCATTAAATAAATCTTTAAATGCTTTCTTTAAAAAATATTGAGTCTGGGAGATACTGGAGAAATTGCTTCTTTTAGGATGTGCTTTTGTTTAGTAGAGAAGACTCTCAAACTTATAATTGTCATAAAATTGGAGAACCATATAGCTGAAGGAGTTAGAAAACATCACTGTGATATTTAATCTGGGAACTATTCAGGTATTTTAAAAAGTTAGGACAGTTGGGGGAACTTCAGATGCTTGGGAGTAAATCACATTAGCATTTTAAAGTTAGTCATTTTTATAAAGAGAAAAAGTTTTTTGTTTTGTTTTGTTTTGTTACCAGGGATTGAACCCAGGGCTTTTAGATACTGAGCCAGATCCCCAGCCCTTCTTTTTATTTTTGAGACAGGGTCTCCCTAAGTTGCTGAGATTGGCTTTGAACTTGTGATCCTCCTGCCTCAGCTTCCTGAGCTGCTGGGATTACACATGTGCATCACTGTGCCTGGCAAGAGAAAAAGTTTGGTGTAGCAATTTTGAATGCTGTATAGACATATCAGTAGCAGATGTTAGAATTCTGTTAGTAATCCTAAAGTAAAACTAGTTCAAAGAGTAGAATATTAAATTATTCAACAGTTTGTATCCAAATCATGGCAAATATCACCTTCCATTTTATGATTTGGAATACAACCATGAGTTGTTTTCTTAAATAAGGCTTGTTATGTTCTTCCTCTGCCTTCTCAAGTTGAGTTGCTGGAATCTGTTCTATTTTTACTTGTGGATCTACATACTGAAGCCATCTCTGATTTCATGCTCTGGAGATCAGCAAGAGATCTCTTGTAAGATGAGAATTGTGCAATAGGTGACTGTTAGAAGAGTAAATAAGTTTTAGTAAGCTGGTAAACATTTGTTGAGTGAGATTTTTTTTTTCAGTAAAAGCATGTTGTACCAAATGTCTGGAACTATGATTGAAGAAACTTCAATAATAAATTCAATGGCTGACTGATCACCTGATAAGTAATTGCTAAACATTTTTTTTTTGTAATGTTATTGGAGCTTTATTTGCTGTATGTTTTGTTTCAAAATTGTTTAGTTTTAAAATTCTTTTTGGGTTCATTTAAAGTAACATGGGAAATTTATAAGTTATTAGAAATAAATCAGGACTGTTGGATTTTAAAAAATGTCTTACCAAGTAAATTATATCATTTTTGTTGTAAAATGGAAGTGGAACAATATTGCTTAAAATCCAAATTGAGCAACATTTAAACTTCTCAGGTCTTTGCAATCTGCCTCAGGCTTGGATTGGAAAGGTTATTTGATTATTTGTTAGAAGATTACCTTTTGCTAAACATTGAAGAGGAGACCCAATGACACTTTTCCCTCCTAAAAAAAAGGGGTGGTGGTGGAAATAAACACTGAGTTGCTCATTAAGTGGCCAGAGCTTTCTTATATTTCTGACTGGCCATTTGGTGCTGTCATTCTACTTGTCCCCTCTGGGTCTCTGGTTTAGAAAGTGACCATATCAGATTTGTTTGTAAACTGATTTAAAAATTTCTGATAATTATGTTTTCAAGTTGAAGTTTGATCTTATTTTTTGGTTGCATAAATGCATATAATAAAGCAAAAATTGAGTTTCAAATTGTAGGAAGTGTAACTGAAGGTAGGAAAAATGCAGTTTGTTCTTTGAAATAGGTATACTCAAACTTTATTACTTTTATCTTTTTTTTTAAATTTTTTTTTAAAGAGAGAGTGAGAGAGGAGAGAGAGAGAGAGAGAGAGAGAGAGAGAGAGAGAGAGAGAGAGAATTTTTAATATTTATTTTTTAGTTCTCGGCGGACACAACATCTTTGTTGGTATGTGGTGCTGAGGATCGAACCTGGGTCGCACGCATGCCAGGCGAGCGCGCTACCCCTTGAGCCACATCCCCAGCCCACTTTTATCTTAATTTTAAAAAAAGTTTTAGCTTTTTTTCCTGTTTTGTCTGTGACTCCTACTCCTCCTTTTTCCTTTTAATCCGTGTCAAGATAAGTTTCTTAGATTGGGGTAGATAGCTATATGGAACATTACCTATTAGTTGGAGAGCCAGTTAGGTACTTTATATTGATTTTGGAGTAATGGGGAGGAGGGAGAAAACAAGGAAATTTCACAAGAATGGGAGATAGGGTATGATAACGTATTTGTTACTATTTCCTGTAAAAGAAACCAGGGATTCATGGAGAGATGCTTGATTGTAGTCCTGGGACTGGATGTATTCAGAACATTTTGTCATACCAGAAAGTAAGAAAGGGAGGACAGAGGTTTGAAAGGCTTCCCACCAGACTGATTGCTCACTGGACAAAGTGGGCAAATAAAAGGAGAAATATATGAGGATCAAAACATATCAACTGCATAATGCTAAAACTAATAACAATAAACACCTTCCTGATCATCTTTGGGAAATACTACAGAATCCAGTTAATTCTGAGAGCAAGGGGAAAAAAATCAAACATTGATCTTGCAAAGCTTTCCTGGAAAACCAAATGCAGTAATCCTGTCCTTATCTGTGGCTTTGCTTTTTGCCATTTCGGTTACATGAAATCAACCTCAGTTTGAAGATAATAATGAAAAATTTTGAGAAATGAACTTCATACATTTTAGTTTGTGCACTGTTTTGAATAGTGTAATGAAATCTTGTTTATGTTCCATCCAGGACATGAATCATCCTGGCATATCCACACTGTAGCCTATAGTCACTAGTAGCTGTCCTGCATTGCTTATGTTCAAATAACTCTTATTTGACTTAATAGTGGCCTCAAAGCCATATATTAAGAGCAGTGATATTGGCAATACAGATATGTCAGAGAAGCTTCAAAGTACTCCCTTTAAACGAAAAGGTAAAAGTTCTTGATTTAAATAAGGAAAAAAATATATGTTTTGAGATTGCTGAGGTTATGGTAATAACAAATTTATTTGTAACACTGTGAAGAAGGAAAAATAAATTCATGCTATTTTTGCTGTTGCATCTCACACTGCAAAAGTTATGGTTATAGAATGTGGTAAGTGCTTATTTAAGATGGAAATGGCATGAAATTTTGAGGGGAAAAGACATGAGTAAAAATCTCATTCTGACAGAATGAGTTATGCCAGAAAGCATGAACCTATATACAATGATTTATTGTTTTAATCTCTTATTGTGCCTAATTTATAAATTTTATCATGCATACACACACACACATACACATACACACAGTATATTTAGGGTTCTGTATACTATCTATAGTTTAAGGCACCACTAGGAGTGTTTTGGAACATATTCTTAAGGGAGGGCTACTTTGTACGAGATTTGAAGAATATGCTAAAAAACACTGGTGTAATATACAATCAATAAAATTTAGAAAGGAAGAAATTCTACAGGGCAAGTGTTTGGTATTTTTTTCAACAAATGATAAGAGGAATTGACTCCAGAGAGCTATACATTAAAAAGCACCTCTGGGTGCGGTGGTGCATGCATGTAATTCTAGTGGCTCAGGAAGCGGAGACAGGAGGATTGCCAGCCTCAGCAATGAGAGGCGCCAAGCCAGTCAGTGAGACCTTGTCTCTAAATAAAATACAAAAATAGGTTTGGGGATGTGGCTCAGTGGTCGAGTGCCCCTGAGTTCAATCCCCAGTTACTACCCCCCACCCCACACAAATAAAAGACATATTAACTAAAATATGATGTAGAGATCTTGTTTGGAATGATACTGATTCTAAGCAATTAATTGTAAACTTAGTCTTTGGGAGATTTGAATACTGGCTATGTGGTACTAACACATTATTGTTAATTTTTAAGGGTGTGATGATATTGTGTTTATGTTTTAGAACTTCTAAATATTAGAACTTACAGTAATATTTATAGATAAATTATAACATTTACTTAAAAATTTACTTGAGTCTGGATTGAGCCCTGGCATGGTGGTGCCTGTAATTGGGGCTTCTGTGGAGGCTGAGACAGGAGGATCACAAGTTTGAGGCTAGCCTGAGGAATTTAGGGAGACCCTAAGCAATTTAACAAAACCCTTTCACAAAATAAAAAATATAAAGGGCTGAGGATATGGTTCAGTGGTTAAATGCCCCTGGGTTCAGTCTCTGGTACCAAAAAAAGGGAAAGGGCTGGCAATATATACAGCTCAGCTGTGGAACACTTGCCTAGTTAGTATATAGGAGACCCTTGGTTCAATCCCCAGTACAGGGGCAGGAAAAAATCTGGGTGGAGGGGATATGAACTTCTATTACCCAAAGTTCAAGAAAAAGCATGAATATTGTATCACATGTAGGTATGTTAGAGTTAAAAAGAAACTTTTGCTTTAATCTTAAAAAGGTTTAAAATATTTATATTGATTTATTTATGATCCTCTATAGTTAGGGCTCCACCTGCACCCTGATATTGACCTAATTAATTAATTAATTAATTAAATTTTTAGTTGTCAGTGGGCATTTATTTTATTTATTTATATGTGGTGGTAAGAATTGAACCCAGTGCTTCACACATGTTAGGGAAACACTGTACCACTGAGCCACAACCCCAACCCACTAAGACCCATTTCTTTGTTTTTGGTACTAGAGATTGAACCCAAGAGTGCTTACCACTGAGGTACAGCCCAATGTGTTCATTTTCTTATTTTGAGATAGGGTCTTACTGAGTTGCTGAGGCTGGCTTGAACTTGTAATTATCTTGTCTCAGCCTTCCAAGTCACTGAGACGACAGGTGTGCGCCACAAAGCCAGGGGACTCATTCCTTTTAATGATATTTGCACTGGTACTAGGGCAAGCTGTATTGAACTTTTTTCGTATTATTGCTGAACTGGGCTCCAGACTCTCAGGTCCAGACTCTCATGTTGTTTGGTCATTGTTAATAGCTTTAATTACTCTTAATTGCATGTTTTCTTGTTGTATTATTAACATATTAACTTGCTTTACTGTTGAGGATTATATTGGCTCTGCCTTTAGTAAATGAAGGGATTTACTGTTGTTTTAGAAACTTGCTCAAGTACCAATAAATTTATTTTCATCATTTTTTTTTCTTACAGCTAATAGTCATTGTTGTTCTTCCTCCCATCCCCTCAGAGAATATTCCTAGGGATTTAGTCTTCAGAGTTCATATCTGTTGCAACTGAACTGAAATTTACCAGTAATATATATGTCCCCTAAAAAGAAAACAGTTTAAAGAAAAATATAGTGAGCCAGGCACAGTGATGCACTCCTGTAATCCCAGTGGCTTGGGAAGCTGAGGCAGGAAGTTCAAAGCCAGCCTAAGCAAAAGGAAGGCACTAAGCAACTAAGTGAGACCCTGTCTCTAAATAAAATATAAATAGGGCTGGGGACGTGGCTCTGTGGTTGAGTGCCCCCAGTTCAATCCCCGTCCCCCGCAAAAAGAAAAATGTAGTGAAATCTCCCACCCTCATATAAAGGACAAGAAGGCTTGGATTTATGAAGTTTTAAAGTTTTTAAGTCATGGAATCATGTAAAACTTAGAGTGGCACTTAGAGTGCCTGACATATAAAATTCAATCTTCAGATTCAGTTCAACATTTAACAAATATTTGACTGCCTATATTTATAAGTATAATAGAACTTGAAAGAATGGAACATAAAAAAAATCTTGCTAGCATTAAGCATTTTGGTCTGGTAACACAGAAAATCAGATAATTAAGTTTAAGATGATTAAGATAATCAGACAATTAACTAGTGTGTCAATGTATAAGTGCCCTGGAGAGGGAGGAAAAAGTGGCAAAAGGGAATGAAAAGATGTGCTGCATTGGTGTCTGTGAGAAGAGCTTTCTAGACAGAGCCAGTAACAAACCACAGAAGCCTTGGGATGGGCAGAAGGTCTGGCACAGAAGGGATAGCAAGGAAGAGGGGAGAGGCAAGCAGTGTTTCTGGGTAGGCTTTGGCTCTTACCCTGGGTGAGATAATTATCAGAGGTTTTACAAACAGGAGTAAAATGATCTAATGCACATTTAAACAGGCTGTGTCTTGGCTTCTATCCTGAGAATATAAATATCAGGGGGACAAGGGCAGATACAAAAAGCCTGATTATGAGACTTGATCAGTAAGTCAGATGAAATATGGTATTGATACAGTATGGTGCCAGTGGAGAGAAGTCGTTGAAGTTTGGATACATTTCGAAATAGAGTTGCCAGGTTTTGCTGCTGGACTGGAATTTTGGTTGGGGCTGGGAGATTTGTGTAAGAAAATGTGTCAAGGATGACTCCAAGATTTTGACCTGAGCAAGTTAAAGGATGAAGTTGGCATTACTAAGATGGGAAAAAACTGTAGGTCAAGGAGGAGAGATTACCAGGGGTTCAGTTTTGGGATATGCTTAGTTTGGATAGCCTATTAGACTTAAATAGAGAAATCAGATAGGCAGCTTATTATATTTGGTTTGGATTTCAGTGAAGAAACTTGGCTTAGAGATATAAACTGGGAAATTACTTAGCATATAGATTGTTTAAACCATGAAGTTAGATAGGATCAACAAGGGGATAAGTAGGTAAAGAAAAGGGGATAAAGGACTAAGTCTTGGGTACTAGCATTAAGAAGACAGGAATTATCAGAAACTAGAGCCAAGGGAAGAAAGTTTCAAGGAGGGAGACAGATCCACTGAGTCACAAAAAAGGTCAGGTGAAAGGAAGGATGAAGTGACCACTGGGGGAGAATGATACTTTGAGGAAGGCAGTTTTGTGGAATGGTATGGGCCCAAAGCCAGATTGGTATGAGCCTGAGAGAACAGGAAGAGAGAAAGTGGAGATTGAGAATGAAGACAGCTCGTAAGTTGTGCCTTAAATGGAACAGGGGGCTGGGGATGTGGCTCAAGCGGTAGTGCGCTTGCCTGGCATGCTTGCGGCCCGGGTTCGATCCTCAACACCACATACCAACAAAGATGTTGTGTCCGCCGAGAACTTAAAAAATAAATATTAAAAATAAAAAAAAAATGGAACAGGGAAATGGGACAACATGTGGATGGGGAGTGGATTTCAGTTTTGTTATATTTTGTTAAAGGTTGGAGAATTGATAGGATGTTTGATGTTGATGAGATTGAATTTAGTAGAGGGAAGACATGATGACAAAGGAGGAGGGTTAAGGATTTTTGAAGCAGTGTCTTTGGGGAAAAAAGATGGGTTCCAATTACCACCCAGTTTGGGAGCCTTATCTAGAAGCATGAAAAATTCATCCAGAGTAAAAAGAGAGAAGGTGGAGTAGTAATTACATGGGCAGAGATTCAGGAAGGAGAACAGATTTTTGTAAAATGTGGAAAGTTTAGTACTTAAAAAAGTTTAGTACTTACAGAGTTTTTGTGAGCATTAAATAAGTCAGCACTTGGGAAGGCATGATTACCAAACATAGTGCTTGGTGAGAATTGACTCCTTAGTACTCACTTAAAATCACTACAGTAACTCTTTGTAGATCTAACTATGAAAGATTTGGTGTATGAGATTGTGTAAGTTTATAACATTTGTAAAATTACAACATGATTCACATGACCAGTTTCCTTCAGTCACTTATATGAGCAATACTCAGGAAATACTGGCTTTCATTCATGTAAGATGAATCAGTTGGTAGTTTCTAGTTATGTCATCTTTTTCTTTGCAAAGATTCTGGCCACCACAGGTGCCAGTCACACAGAATATCAACTTTAAAGCACATTTCATAAAAACAAGTTTTATAGTTTTAATCAAAAACAAGGTAATTTTATGTGTTACAGTTTTGAAAGTGTTTGGTTTTGTTTACTATGTGTGTAAAAGTTGGTTTAGCAAAATTGTAACATTGTCTAATAGAAAATGAAATTTTTTGTATAAGTTGGTTAGAAGTAGCAGAGAAATTTATATATATTCATATAAGTTAGTAATTGCAATTTTAAGACCAGATGTAAAGCAGGGGAAGATCATGTGGGACTAGTGGAGTTGGAACCAGAAGTTACTTGGAAAGTCTGTTCAAACTATTACTGACTTTAAGTATGTTCCTATTTTAAAATAAGATCCATGGGCTGGGGTTGTGGCTTAGTGGTAGATCGCTTGCCTGGCATTTGTGAATACAATAAAGGTATCGTGTCCAGCTATAACTAAATAAAAATAAGACCCAAAATGTTAAAATCCATAAGAATATCAGTATCAGTTTTGGGTGAGATAGGAAATGAAAAGGTGAAAATGGGGGATAGGAAGAAGTCTGATGAGAGAGCCCAGAGCATCATCAGAGAGACAAGGTTGATGGAGAATCATCAGATCTTGGTGATTCAGACTCCTGGGTGCTTACTGGGTTGTTGGGTAAAAGTAACAGGGGTGAAGGCAGATTTGGTAAGAAGATTTAGAATATAAAACCCTTCAAAAGACCTTTAGATGATCTGTGGGAAGTTGGACACTAAAGAGAGGAAGGTTAAAGAGAAATTGATTTAAATCAAAGGTTGGTAATTGAAATAATTTAAATGTACTATGTTTGAAGTACCTTCATAATCCAACTAAATTTTTTCATGAAATTATACTTTCTGGTATTCCATGTTCAACATTTGAAAAAAGAATATTCTAAAATATAAAATGAAACCTGTAGTCTAGAAACCCATATTAGAATAAGGGAAGTTGTATGCCATAAGAAAGATAAAAATATAATATTATATATTCATAAGAGGAGGAGACTACCTTCAGTGGATATTTTAGATAATGGCATGCTTTATTAGGTAGTAAAGAGTAGTGTCTTTACATGGCATAAATAGTTAAGGTTAGCCGGGCTTGGTGGCACATGTCTGTAATCTGGAGGCTGAGAAAGGAGGATCATGAGTTCAAACTCAGTGAGACCCTGTCTCTAAAATACAAAATAAGGCTGGGGGTGTGGCTCAGTGGTTGAGTGTCCTTGAGTTTAATATCTTGTACAAAAAAAATTGTACATCCAATAAATGACATTCATTTCTTAATTAAGTACAAAAAAAAATCTCAAAGTACAGTTTGGCCCCCTTCATTCCCCTAGGGAGTTCTAAGTCTGTGGGTTAAGTGGGTGAGAAAGGGAAAAGGGTGGGAAGATGAAGCAGAAATAAGCTTTGGTGCAATAATTAACCATATAAAGAAATTACTTTAAAAAAATTATATAAGAGAATGTAACTTGAAAAGAATAGGAATGTAGAAATGAGGAAAAACTTAGGTACAGAAAAATGCTGTGAATAATTTGCTATGTTCTTAGTTTTTAATTAAAATTATTAAAACATGCAATATGACATGCAAAATCAAATTTTCTTAAACTTTCTTAAATTTAAAATAATAAAATTTTCTGAAATAAAAAGCACAAAGACCCAACAGTAAAATGAACAAGGGCATGGACAGTCTGTTTATGGAAAATTACATATACCTTTTTTTGGGGGGGGAGGGGTCGTACCAGGGATTGGACTCAGGACTACTGAGCCATATCCCCAGCCCATTTTTGTATTTTACTTAGAGACAGGGTCTCACTGAGGTGTTTAGCACCTTGCTTGGAGTCTTGCTGTTGCTGAGGCTGGCTTTGAACTTGCAATCCTCCTGTCTCAGCCTCCCAAGCTGCTGGAATTACAGGCATGTGTCACGTGCCCGAATGGAAAATTACACATAATTTTAAACATTTTCAAGATGCTAGGCTTTACTCATAGACATGTTGTAATGGAGCTACATAAAGATACATAAAGGACTGGGGTTATGGCTCAGTGGTAGAGTGCTTGCCTAGCACATGTGAGGCACTGGGTTCAATCCTTAGCACCGGGTCAAAATACATAAATAAAGGTATTAAAAAAATCTTTAAAAAAGATGTTTTCTCCTAACAGGAGCCAGACCCTCTTATGGTGAATGAAGCTATCAGTTCTCAGGTCTTACTTGTATAGTTTCAGTCCCTTTCCCTTTATTCTCTGTTCTTAAATATGGACAATCAAGTTTTATCAGATGAGGAAAGGTAAACCTCCTTTTTCCTCATATGAGAAATCACTAGAGAGAAAACAACCAGGAAGAAACATGACCCAGACAGGGAGAAGAGAACTTAAAAAAGAGACAGATAAGGTGAATTAAGTTTGTAAACAGAAACAGGATTCTATAAAAAAGAAGGAAAGGAGTTGTTGAAAATAATTTGATTGAATAATAGGGGATCTATCAGAAGATAGAGCTAAAGAATTTTTTTCAGAAGGTCCAATAAATAGGAAACTTATTATAATAAGAGGAGTGAATAGTTATACAATGTGTAAATATAACTGATTAAATATTTACAAATAAATTAAAAGTGTGGTACATAAAATATTTTTTATGATCAAGCTTCACTCTTTCATTGAGAAATTAAATGGTAATTTTCTTAATTGCACCAGCATGTCTGTAGTATAAATTCCTGAAGGGTACACCTCAGTCTCCCCTTCCCCAATATGCTCACACATGCTAGGCAAGGACTCTTATCACTGAGCTATACCCAGTCTCTCAACATGGAATTTAAATAAATGAAGGGGTGAAAAGTAAGTCTTAATGGTGCCAAATTGTGCTGAACAAAAATTCGGTCAGTTAGTTTCATCTATTTCTTGTTGGGTTATCTCAGCCACTTCTGACTAAAATTGATAAGCACTTTCCAATCTCATACATGATTTACTTGGAGTTTTAAAATAGGTTGAATGTTATTCGTGTGTCTATTCGGCTTGTGTTTCCACTCCTTTGTGCAAATGTTGGGTTTAATCTTTCTCAATTATTTGTTAGTGCCCATTAGTTATGTAGGGATCAGTGCCCCTTCATGTGTGCAAATATTTGTCCCTTAGTTTGTCTTTTGGGTTTTCCTTCCTACCTTTAAATCTTTCAGATGTTTGATTTATTTATTTATCCTCCCCCACTTCTTTCATCAAGGTGTGTCTTGTACAATTTGTATCTGATTTAAGACTCTTCCTAAACCAAGATTATAGAAATATTCTCAAATGAAATCATCCTCTAATATTTTTTTATTTTTTTGGTTTTCTGCATTTAAACAGTCCGAGGTGTTTGAACCCTCACCTTGGACCCCACCCCAGCCAGGTCCTGGGAATTGAACCCTGGGGCACTTTATCCTTGGTATATTCTATTCCTTTCTATTTTTTTTTTTTTTTAATTTTGAAACAAGTCTCACTGAGGCTGGCCTTGCACTTGGGATCTTCCTGCCTCAACCTTTTCAGTAGCTGGGATTTAGGCCTATGCCACCAAACCTGACTTATACTTTTCTTGTTGTAAGGATTTTGGTAGAGATAGACTTCATTTCCAGTAATAGCTAACCAGTTTTCCTAAAATATCATTTTGACTAATGATTGTTTTTTCTTAATTTGAAGAAGAAATCAGATTCATTACATATTAAATTCCCTGTTATTTTGGTTTATTTCTGCAATCTATTTTGTTATATTTAGATCTCCAGGTCCATATTATACTATGTTAGTTATTATAGTTGTAGAACTGTTTTTCATTTATATTATCTTGTTTTCAAAATTTATTTTTGTCAATTTTGGACAAATAGGTGAATAGCTGCCATTGTCCCTTTTCACTTGGAAGCTCAGTACCAATTTTGTTTGAAAAAAATTTTTTTAATGTCAATCTTTTTCTTTTTTTTTTGAGAGAGAGAGGGAGGGAGAGAGAATATATTTTTTTTTTTCTTAGTTCTCGGCGGACACAACATCTTTGTTGGTATGTGGCGCTGAGGATCGAACCCGGGCCGCACGCATGCCAGGCGAGCGCGCTACCGCTTGAGCCACATCCCCAGCCCAAGAGAGAGAATATTTTTTAATATTTATTTTTCAGTTTTCGTTGGACACAACATCTTTATTTTTATATGGTGCTGAGGATCGAACCCAGCGCCCCGTGCATGCCAGGTGAGCGTGTTAACGCTTGAGCCACCTCCCCAGCCCTCAAAATCTTTTCTTTTTGGAAGCTTTTAGGATTTGGAGTTCTGAAGTGTTTTTTTTTTTTTGTGTGTGTGTGTGTGTGTGTGTGTGTGTGTGTGTGTGTGTGTGGTGTCTACCCTTCTTATAAATAATATCCTTTTCTGTTTTTTATGTTCTCTGTTTCTGGAACTTCTGGTAATGGGATGTTAAGACTTGTTATTATACATGTTGGAAGTTAAACTCCACAAAGAGGAGAGTAGTAGAAGGTAAGGTAGCTAAGGGACAAGCTGTATGGCATTGCCAGGTTCTGCAGGGCCTTACAGACCATTATAAGGATGTCATAACCTGTCGTACGTGACTTTTAAAATTGTAGTATTTCTGTTTTTCACCTTATTAACTTTATGTATGTATGTATGTATGTATGTACGTACTGGGGATTGAACTCAGGGGCACTCAACCACTGAGCCACATCCCCAGCCCTATTTTGTATCTAATTTAGAGATAGGGTCTCACTGACTTGCTTAGTGCCTCCATATTGCTGAGACTGGTTTTGAATTCGAAATCCTCCTGCCTCAGCCTTAGCTGCTGGGATTACAGGCGTGCACCACTGTATCTGGCTTACTACATTTAATTTTAATTCTTGATCAGTTGAAAGTTTTAGGTTATGAAATGTCCTCCAAATAGAGATTTATTTGTGTACCAAATAAAGATTTTTATATAGGTTGGTTGAAAAAAATTTTTTAATTGTAGATGGACACAATATCTTTATTTTTATTTATTTTTATTCGGTGATGAGGATCGAACCCAGGGCCTCACACATGTGAGGCAAGCACTTTACCACTGAGCTACAACCCCAGCCCTATAGGTGGTTTTTATAATTATTTATTTTTTAGATTATTATTGATTTTGATTTCCATCTTTGATAATTTAAAGAATGATTACAAAATCATCAAGTTTACCACATTAAGGGAAGTAGTATAATTGCTTCATTGTCAGATTGTGGTCAAGACTATTTTTCCTTTTTGAATTTTTGAGGTGTCCGTGGTCTAAATAGATGATCAATTTTTGTAACTCTTCCGTAGATTTGGTCTCTTCTCATCATATGTCCAGCTGTTTTATCATTTGGTTTATTTGATCTTTCAGGATTGAAATGGTGATTGTCGTCTTTTTAAAAATTTCTATCCAAAGGTTTTTCTTGTATTAAAAAGTTTTGGCCCCAACTACATGTTATGAAGATTTTGATATACATAGGCTTATAAACATTGTATCTTTTATGATCTTGATCATTATAAAAAGTGACCTTCTTTATGCCTCTTTTATAAATGTTCTTTCATTTTGAATTCAGTGGATTTTAAAAAGGTGTTTATACTTGCCTGCTATACTTTTGTCTAACCTTTTACTTTTAACTTCTCAAAGTCTCTATTTTAGGTTTATCTCTTGTAGATCTCATGTAGTTGGATCAAGGTTAGTCTTTTGGACCCAATTTGAGATGCTACTAATCATTTACATTAATGTTGTATATTTGGTTTTATTTCTGTTATATTAGTCTATTTTTGCTGTTGCTGTTACTTGTCTTTTTGCTTGATTTTCATTTTCTTCTTTTAAACTACATGGTTTTATTTTTTCTCTTATTTTGGAAGTTACGTACTGTGTTTCATTGTCTTTTTTTTTTAAATCTGCTTGCTGGATATGAGAATAGGCAATCCTGCTTGTTTTCAAGCTCCATATCAATTTCTATCCTTTCTTTTTTTTTTTTAAAACCATACCTTTGTTTTATTTATTTATTTTTATGTGGTACTGAGGATTGAATCCATGGCCTTGCACATGTGAGGCGAGCACTCTACCGCTGAGCCACAAACCCAGCCTCATTATTCTTAAGGTATCATTGATTTGTTCTATGGTTAGTTATTTTGTATGCCACTAATACGGTTAAATGTCAAAGAAATTATAATACATCTTCAGTTGTAATGTACATGCTGATTTCAGATATATTAAATTGTGAAAAAAGTATGTTTTAGAACAGATGAAGAAATAAGGTAGTTTGTAATTCTGTGGTTATAAATCTATAGCTGTAATGTACTTAAATCTTATTATTTACAAAATAGATTTTTCAGAAGTGGTTGCATCTATGATGTATTGTTACAAGTTTTGAAAATATCTGCCAGTGACTTTCAAAAGTGAAATGATGTTTTGGCTGGTTACAGAATTTTGAGAAAGGTTTCCCTTAATACTCAGTAGACATTGTTTCCTTATCTTCTGGCATCTAGGGTTATTCTAGTGAAGTCTGGGGCCAGCCTGACTGTTTTTTTCCCTTTGTAGGTGACCTACTTCTGCCTGGGTATTGGTAGAATTCTTTCTTTATCCTTGAAGTTCAGTAACTTCATCAGGATATATCTCGGTCTTGGTGTGATTCTCTATTACATTTTCCTGTTACATGGTAAGCCATTTAAACTGTGGACTCAGGGATACTTTCTTATATATATTTTAATATGCTTTTGTTTTTATTTTTCTTCAACAAAAATCAGTTTTATTATTGTTCATCTTCATTTCCTGTCTTCCATTTCATTTTAAAAAATGTTCCTTTGTTCTTTTCTATTGTGCTCTATATAATGCTCTCCATTATCTTTGATTTCATAAATTTGTTTTCATCAATATCAGGTCTCCTGCTTCCTGTATCTAATGTGGTTTTCATTTTGCTATGACTTCAGTACTTCATTCAGTTTTATTTATTTATGTCTGTGAGCTCCCTTTCAACTTGTCTCATTTACTTCCCTCCTTTTAAAAAAGCCTTTTACTTCTTACAGTAGAAACAGGTAAAACCACATTGTTAAAAACAGTTAACAATGGGTTAAAAACAGTTGCAAAGCAACTACTATCAATATTTATCTCCCAAGAACACAAAACAAGTGATTGTTAAATGGTTTTAGCTGTTGTGTTTTATTAATGGCATGAGATCTGGAAAAGCCTCTTTTTTTTTTTTTTTTCAGGCTTTAAATGTACTTTTTTTTTTTTTTTTGACAGTTGGATAAACTTCTTTTGTTCCTTTTGGAATCTGTTTTTTCCATATGCTTCTGTGTATGGGAAAGAAGTGTTCAATGACTTTTCCCCTGTTAATCATTGAAAATCTGTTGAGGCTATCTTTTATTCAGTAAGTTACAATGTGGAATAGAGAAAAATTCCTGGAAACCATGAATCAACAGATTCTTTGCCATCCATGTGTACCACAATGAAAAGATTTTCTTCATGAATTTATGCTGAATGCCGATGTTCTTTGTCTTATTCTGAAGAAATGAAGGTAATCAATGACCCATGATCTTCATTCAGGGTTGAAGGAAATAGTGAAAACTGTGACTATAAGCAAGTTGTGATTACCGAGAGTGAGACTTTCACTGTGATCTGTAAAAAAAAAAAAAAAGCTGTAAAAATTCTGTACTTTAAAGTAGCTTACCTGTTTAGGGAACAGGTTCTCCCATGAATTTTTCTTTTCTTTTTTTTCTTTCTTTTTTTAAATGATGGCTAGGATACAAGTATTCTTTATGTGAGCCATTATTAATGTTAACAAGGTTATTTCAATAGTCTTACATATTCAGCATGTGCTTATTCCATATTGTGAACAGCTGGAATTTATAGTTCAGAGCTTATCCTCAAAAATTAAAGTTGTTATAAATATTTCTTTGGGTTCTCAAACTGTTTTGCTTGATTGTCAATAATTTGGCTTCCTAAGGTGGTATGTATTTTCAACTAATCCATTAATTCAACTAATACTTACTATCAGACTTTAATAAGTCATGGGATGATATCAGTAAACAAAAATCTAGGCCCTTCCAGAGCTTGTATGATCTAGTTAAAGTCGGGAAGTTAGACAACATTAATACTATATGGAAAGTAAAATCGAAAGGGAATAAAATAGGGAGCTTGTAAGGATTTGGGGGTTATAATTTATAATAGGGTGACATTTCAATGAGGAATTGCATTAGGTGAGGGAGTGAATAAGCACCAAGGCCCTGAAGTGGGGACTTACTTGAATTTTTTTAGCTTAAGCCCAGAATCAGAAAATTGAGAGAGGTGCTGTTAACTTTGAAGAGCCTTGTGGGCCATCACAGAGAAGAAATACACAACATGATTGGAATTTACATTTTTTACAAGGTTACTTTCACTGCTAGGTTGAGAAACAGACTCAATAAGATTTGACAAAGCACTTCAGTGCACACATTTAAATAAACGTCTATAACTGAAATGAAAGCTTTACCAACAATATCTTTATTTTTATTTTTCTCTTAGTAAAATGAAATGCTAGTTAAATCCCAGTAGATCTGTTTCATGACTGCACAACTTATAGTTGAAAAACACTGCCAAATGAGATACAGTCTCTCATTTAACAGTAAGAGAACAAATTCTTGAGTTGTGCCTTTAATGGAAAACGAACAAAATGTAACCAAAGAATAAAAAATTAAAAATCAGTTTTCTGTGTATATCTAGCTTTAAAAAGTCAAATAATCAAATACCCATAAATCAAAAGGCCTAATAATAAAGAGCCCCATTCCCCAGAAGCAGCTGCTTTTAAAAAACCTTTTTGGTTCAGATCTCCTGGGGGCTTAACTCCATGCTTCTAAATAATATGCTGATAGTGTTTATTTTTTTGGTTTATCAACTTTAGACATTCTCTGTTGACTTCTTGCTATGACAGATGTTTTCAGTCCCACTTCTCACTACTGACCTTCCTCGTTCGGCAGTCACTGACCTGGCGCCTCTCTGGGGTTCTACCCAGAAGATTAGCCTTCGCTGCAGTCCCTCTGTGAGTATTCTGCTCTTCTGCTCCCTCCACTCTGCTTATCAGTTCACATTCTTCCATCTGTCTCCATCTTTCAGAACCATGGGCAAATTACCTAGTATTTTTTTTTTAATTTATAGTTAAAATTATTTTAAATGTTTTTTAAAAATTTATTTACTTAGGTTTTTAGTGGGAAGAAGTGGTATACACATGAACTTATATTAGCACTTTGAACTTGAAGACAAACTAGTAGTGTAGGCCAAAGCTCCCTCTCTTTTTGATCTTTACCTACAGTATTTGTTTTTTCAGTCTGAAATATATTTACACTATTTTATCTTTTTAAGAAATTGTAAAATTTTCGCATGTCATCAGATACTCTTTCCAAAAATTTTTTTTTTTTTTTTGTATTGGGAATTGAACTTAGGGGCACTCAACCACTATTTTGTATTTTATTAGAGACAGGATCTCAGTGAGTTGCTTAGTGCTTGCTAAGTTGCTGAGGCTAGTTTGAACTCTTTTGATTCTCTTGTCTCAGCCTCCCAATCCTGCTGGGATTATAGGCGTGTGCCACCTGGCTCAAAGTAATTTAAAATAGATGTATAGCATTCTTATTTCAACTTTTACATTTTTTAAATTATAAATTACTTAAATAACTGCAGATTTTTCCTATGAAAAACAGTTTTGTGTAATAGTTGATTATTTCTCTCAGGATAAATTTTCAGTAGTGGTTATTGTTGAATCAAAGAAGATAAGCATTCTTTGAATTTCTTAATAAATATCATTGATTGCTTTCTAGAAAAGACTTGCTAATTTGATGGAATCAACCATCATTGTAGTAAAATGCCACTTTATACTATGTTCTTAGCATTATTGAGAACTTTAAAAAAAAGTATTTGATTCTGTTAGGTAAAAAGAAAATAAGAGCTGGATGTGGAGGTACATGCCTGTTGTCCCAGCGACTTGGGAGACTGAGGCATGAGGACTGCAAGTTCAAAGCCAGCCTCAGCAATTTAGCAGGGCCCTAAGCAACTTAGCAAGTCCCTGTCTCAAAAAATAAAAAAGGCTGGGGGATGTCGCTCAGTAGTTAAGTGCCCCTGGGTTAATCCACAGTATCAGAAAACAAGAAAAAGAAAGTTTTTAAAGAAAATTACCAAAAGATTTTTACCATTTTGAGTGTTTTAAGGGTTTGTAAGAGCATAATTTGCCTTTTCTTCTTCTCCTTCACCACCTTCTCCTTTTTTGATGGTACTTAGGTATCCAAAGAAGGGACTTGTGCATGCTAGGCAGATACCTTACAACTTAGCTAAATTCCTAGTTTTCTACAGAAAACACAAGAGGTGGCAGGGTGGCCAAAGCCTTTTCATTTTTTGGAGGGAGATGGGTTTGGACCTTTGACATTATGCTCATGCATGCTAGGCAAGCACTCTGCCATTGAACTGCTTTCTTATTATTGTTTTTATTTTGAGATAGAATCTAGATAAATTGAGGAGGCTGGCTTCAGACTTGTGATCCTCTTGTCTCAGTTTCCCAAGTAATCAGAATTACAGGCCTGTACCATTAGATTCCAGCTGACTTTTAGTGTTTTTTTTTTTTTTTTTGTGTGTGTGTGTGTGTGTGTGTGTGTGTGTGTTACTGGGGATTGAAATCAGAGCACTTAACCACTGAGCTACACCCCAGCCCTTTTTTGTATTTTATTTAGAGACAGGGTCTAGCTGAGTTGCTGAGGCTGGCTTTGAATTCTCTATCCTCCTGCCTTAGCCTCTGGAGCTGTTGGGATCATACCATGCCTTTTTTCATTTTTTATGTCTGTTTTTACATGTGGTATTTTTATTTTTTAAATCATCTAATCAATTTGGCTTTCCAGCATTTTCTTTTTTTCTCTCCTTTCTTTCCTTTTTCTTCCCTCCGTCCTCCCTCCCTGGGGATTTAACCAAGGGGGCACTTTACCACTGAATTATAGCCTCAGCCCCATTTTTATTTTTTATTTTGTGTCAGGGTCTCCTTAAATTTCTTTGACTGTTCTTTTGCATTTCTCCTTGATTACTGGGATGACAGCTTTGGCCACCCTGCCACCTCTTGTGTTTTCTGTAGATGACTTAGAAAGATAGTTCTCATTCCTAAAATTAGATAACACAGTGAATATTTTAAAGATAGCTTTGAATTTGAAGGTGTAGGGGTTATGGAAAAGTTTGTTTGAGAAAGTTGACGGCATCTGCTTTAGAAATTGGCCTTTGGCTTGTTTAGAAAATCTATTATGCCCAGCAGCTCCAGAGGCTTAGGCCTGAGGATCCCAAGTTAATGACCAGCCTCAGCAACCTGAAGAGACCCTGACCCAAATTAAATTGTTAAGGATGTGGTTCAGTGGCAATGCACCCTTGGGTTCAATCCCTGGTACTAAAAGACAAAAAGAAAGAAAATCCAAATGATAATTATGATAAATGATAATTTAGATTTTGGATTATTGCAACCTCTATACGACCAGTCACTTGCCTTGTACCATAGAAGATGCTAAATTATTAGATACCTCAATGAAAGTATTTTATAATGAGTAAAACTTTGTAGAGATGAGATGTAACTCATTGCTCTGGGTAACCTGACCAAACTAGTCTTTCCACTGATGAGTCAGGAGGAATTTCTCACCTTTGGCATAATCCCATTAGAAACTTCTACTAGTTATAGTTAAGGAGGGGGAGATTAATTTACTTAGTGACTAAGGAAACTTTAGTGACATTTAGATATTTATAAGTAGCAACATATTTAAATGCCTTTTTTTAAGAGAGAGAGAGAGAATGAATTTTTTTTTAATATTTATTTTATAGTTTTCGGCCGACACAACATCTTTGTTTTTGTATGTGATGCTGAGGATCGAACTTGGGCCTCACGCATGCCTCCAGGCGAGCGCGCCACATCCCCAGCCCTTAAATGCTTTTTTAAAAAAACCCACACCTTAAAAAAACAAAATGCCTAAATGGCAATGTACTAGGCAACATAGTGAAAAAAGTTATACTGGAAAGAAAGAAATTGATTACTCAGATGATTCAATTATTTGAAAAGATCATTATTTTCAATGGTCTTTGAAATCCTTAACTGTAAAAATGTTTTGAATTTGTAATGTATTATAAAGTTCTTGAATTTTAGAAATAATATCTTTTCCTGAGAAGTTACTTAATGGTGGAAAGAGAAGAATCTTACTCTGATTTTACCGGATAGAGTTACTTATGGTTTTGGTGCGGTTTTTACTCCCTTTTAAAATAGTGCATTTAAAAAAAAAGTAATATGTATGTTACCCTGCTTGTTTATATAAACATGTCTCATGGTTTTGATGCAGTGTTGTCTTCATTGTCATTTGTAATGCAGCACAAGAAAGAGTCTATCAAAGTGGCAGTCACATTGGTTTCTCATTTAGATTTTTAAAACAAGTTGGCATACTCCTGTAATCCTAGTGATTCTGGAGGCTGACACCAGAGGATCTCAAGTTCAAGACTAGCCTCAGCAATTTAGGAAAGCCCTAAGCAATTTAGTAAGACCCTGTCTCAAAATAAAAAGATGTGAGGATGTAGCTCACTGGTAAAGTGCCCCTGGGTTCAGTCCCTTGTAACCCCCCCACCAAAAAAAAAAAAAAAAGGTTGAATAAGTCTATCAGCTGTTTCAGGGTTATCTCATGAGTTCTTGGTTCCTCACAAATAAATTGTTCTGTATCAGAATCCAAAGCTTTGATATAGCAGAATGAATAAGGAAGTCAAGAAGCAAGCATGATAGCATCCTATTATCTTATTTCAGCACCTTCACTCTCACAGTCAGGGTGCAAGGCAGAGAATCCATCCCAGAATCTTAGACATTACTGTATCTTTGTTAGTCAAAATACTGATAATTCATTTGACATTTATTATGTCCACTAACCCACTCAACTCAGGGGAGAGATTTTAGTGTACATAAAGTACTAAAAGTGTTTTTGCAGAAAACTAGCATTCTGGAAAACATAAAATAATTGTAATGGTACATTTGCTTAAAAAATTAATTTGATCTGGGCATGGTGGTGCACACCTGTAATCCTAGTCACTCAGGAGTCTAAGACAGGAAGATCAAAAGTTTGAGGCCAGCCTCAGCAATGTAGTGAGACTTTATCTCAAAATAAAAATTAAAAATGGCTGGGGATGTTGCTCAGTGATAGTACCCTGGGGTTAATCCCTTGTACCACCACCAAAAGAATAAAAAATAAAAAAAAATAATTTTTTTTTTTAGCTTGGTTTGCTTGGTTCACTTCTTCCCTCCCCCTCCCGGTGTCCCTGCCTCCCTCTCTTCCATTCATCCATAATACAAGTTTGGTTAATTGTTTTATGCTGGTTCTTGTTCTGGTTCTCAGTGGGGAGAACCAGACTGACCATCATTATTCTAGTCCAGGCTTTGAGTTACCACTTTGTGAAATGATGGCTTGCAACTTTGGTGGAATTTCATATCATTTCCTAAACTAAGAATTTTGTTTTTGTGATCCATTTGGAGTTACTTTGTGTGTGTAACATGCGGATTGACAGTGTTAGTGTACTAGCACTGTACACAGACGAAAATGGGCCTTTCATCTAGGGAGAAGCTCCACAGAAAGCAAAGGAGAAAGGGTTCCTACAGAAGAAAGAGAAGGGCTTTCTAGGTCATACTAAGGCAAGGAGGGCAAATGTCTCATTGTGTATGTGTGTTTGGCTGGTATGCTTGCTGAATACAGTATTGAGAAATTTTATGATTTGTAGTATGGTGTCATCTTTGGGTGTGGGCCACATCAAAGGCTTAAGGGTGGGATCAGTTGTTCAAGGGGGTAGAAAGACACTTGGCTTCCATCTAGTGTGCTCCACATTTATCTAATTTTCATGTTGTATTCATTCTTTTTGGTTGTAGTAAGATACAATGAAATACATATAAAATAAAATTTACTATTTTAAATGTATGGTTCAGTGGCATTAAGTTCATCCACATTTTTGTACAGCTGTCACCACTATTTTTCCAGAACTTTTTCATGATCCTCATGAAACTCTGTACCCATAAAATAATAACTCTCCATCTTCCTCTATCCTTAGTCCCTGGCAACTCCCATTCTATTTCCTATCTTTATGAATTTGATTACTGTTGGGTACTTTGTGTAAGTAGAAACATATAATATTTGTCCTTTTGTGTCTTTCTGTTACCTAACTTCATCCATGTTGTAGAATGTATCATATTTCATCCCTTTTAAAACCTGGAATAGTATTCCATTGTATGTATATATTATATTTAGTTTATCCATTCATTTGTTAATGGTGCTTGTGTTGTTTCTACATTTTGGCTGCTGTTACTAATGTTGTTGTGAACATAGTTGTACAAATATCTGTTTGAGCCCCTGCTTTTAATTATTTTGGATATATAACCTGATTGGAATTGCACGATCATATGGTAGGTAATTAATTCTGTGTTTAATTGTTTTTGAGGATATACTGGACTGCCTTCCACAATTGTTGCAGCATTTTATATTCCCATCATTAGTATATAAGGCTTTCAGTTTCTCTACATTTCGTCAATGCTTGTTAACTTCTGTGTGTGTATGTTTAATAATAATGATCTTAATGGGTGTGAAATGATATCTCATTGTGGTTTTGATTTGCCTTTCCCTGATGAGTCTTTTCCTTTTTCTTTTTTGATACTAGTGATTAAACCTAGTAGCATTCTGCTTCTGAGCTCCCGAGTACTATTGTGTGTATGTTCAGAAATGGGGAAATGTATACAAAAAGAGATAAGATGAAAAGGATGTTATATTTTGAAGGCAGCTCATAGAGGACTTTGAATACTGTGTTAATTACTGAAACTATGACTAGTAAAGGTTATTCTAGTGGCCATTTGTAGGATGGATTGTTAGGGAAGACACTTGGAGAACAGGCATCAATAGGTGTGGATATAGGGTATAAGGAAGCGATCAGTAGGTAATGATTGCCAGATTCAAGTTTGGGTGACTGAAGGGAAATAATTGAAAAAGAGTGAAATTGAGGGGCTGGAGTTGTGGCTCAGTGGCAGAGCACTTGCCTAGCATGCATGAGGCACTAAGTTCGATCCCCAGCACCACATGAAAATAAACAAATAAAATAAAGGTAGTGTGTCCATCTTACAACTAAAAATAAAAAAAAATTAAAAAAAAAAAACTTAAAAAAAGAGTGAAATTGAATAACAGGTTTAAGTGGGAGGATGATTTAGGTTGAGTTTCTGGTAAGACACTACTGGGAAATGAGTTTTAGGGCTTTTGAAAGATAAAATTGGAAGTTATCCTATATAGAAGGTAGAATTTTTGAAGTCTTTGAGTGTAAGTGCCTGGAGGAAGATTGTTGAACAAATAGAAGACAAGGAAAATGAACCTTTAAACACTGAAAAGATGTTCAGGGAGGAAGGAGAAAACCAGGAGTGAAAGATGAGAGTCTCTAAAACCTAAGTAAGGAAGGAATGAAGGGATTCATAAGCTTAGAATGTTTTCAGGGTGTCAGTAATTCAGAGGAGAGGATAAAGATTGAAGTGTAATTAAGATTTTGGAAGTGTATACAACCAGATATATGAAAAATTGTGTTCTATATGTGTAATATGAATTGTAATGCATTCTGCTGTCATATAACACATTAGAATAAAAAAATTTTTGGAGAAGGGTCTGTCTGAGGAATTTGACAGAATCTGAAAGGCTTTTAAAAATTATGATAAAATTACATAATTTTATGATAAATTTACATAATTATGAGTACTTTGTAAGTGTGCAGTTCAGTGGCACATTAAACATCACATTGTACAACTATCATCATCTAGAAAGATTTTTGAATAGAGGGTATGCTTTGCCAAAAGTGTTGCTTAAGTTTTTTGTTGTTGTTGTTTGGTGAGTTGTTGAGCTGTTGTTTTTCCCATCTTATTCTGAAAGTGGTTTATAGTAGCTTATTAGGAATTCTTGGAATATGTCAATATCCCTATGTGCTCCCACTTTAAAGATTTTGTAAACTACTATCATGCACCCATGTCATTATCTTTTCCCTTACCCTGTGTACATTTTTTAATTAGGAAGTAATCACCAGTTAATATGTATTTGTTTGTGTATCTTCTTTATTGCTGTATTCCCAAACCTGACACATACTATCAATAAATAATTTTTGAATAAGTAAATTCAAACAAATTGACAGCAATTAGAAATGAGAACAAAAGGCAAAAAAAAAATGAGTAGAGTCAAAGTATTTGTTAGGATTATAAAAAATACATGCCAAGTAATTCTGTGGACCTATTGCTGGTGTAAATAGGCTCTTCTAAGCTTTCTCACAGCCAGACTGCAGAGGCAGATTTAATTGATTACACAATTCATGGTGTGGATAAGATACAAAATAAACTACATTCTCTGAGAAAGCCTAAATATTACTAAAATCAGAATTACTCTTCCTGAATGCCCTCCCTCACAATATCCTCAAAAAACGTCCTTACAGTAAATGCAGAAGACCACCTTTAATATGAGTAGAAGACAGTGGGAATAGTTTTATTTTAAGATAAAACCTATAGTGATGTTTTGAAAGGAAGGGAAGGATGTTGGGCAAGTGACAAGATGGATATTTACACTGAATGGACAGATAAAAGGAATGGTTGAGGACTGGGGTTGTGGCTCAGTGGTAGAACGCTTGACTAGCATGTATTAGGCAATGGGTTCAATTCTCAGTACCACATAAATAAATAAATGTCCATTGACAACTAAAAAATATTTTAAAAAAAAGGAATGGTTGATGATGACTAACCTTGAATCTGGATGATTGGTTCAGGAAAGGGGAGCCTTGGTAAGGGAAGGAATGTGTGGGTTGAATATAATAAACTCAGTGCCCCTTTTGGCATGGAATAGCCTTTTCTTTTCTTTTTGTAGTAAGAATGAGAACAAGGTCTTTGAATTCTAGGCAAGTCTCTACCACTGAGCTGTATCCCCAGCCCTGAAATAACTTTATTTTCTGATTGTAAAAATATGTCAGGCTTTTTTTTTTTGGTGGTGCTGGGGATTGAACCCCAGGGCCTTGTGCATACAAGGCAAGCACTCTACCAACTGAGCTATAACCTCAGCCCTAGGACAGGCTTTTAAAAAAACACACCTAGGCTAGTGTGTGGTGGTGCACTGTAATCCCAGTGGCTTGAGAGGCTGAGGCAGGAGGATCACTAGTTCAAAGACAGCCTCATCAATGGCAAGGAGCTAAGCAACTCAGTGAGACCTTGTCTCTAAATATAAAAATAGGGCTGGGGATGTGGCTCAGTGGTTGAGTGCCCCTGAGTTAAATCCCTGGCACCCCCCTCCCCCAAAAATCTATGTAACAATTTACCAAGCATTTCTCCCACTATTAAAAAAAATTAAACGAGTTATTTAATTATTTAACATTATTAAATTTACCAGTGAGCACATTTTCTGGTTTTTGGTACCAGGGATTGAACCCAAGGGTACTTAACCACCAAGCCATATCCCCAGCCGTACCCACTCCCTTTTAAAAGTATTTTTATTAGTTGTTGATGAACTTTTTAAAAAATTTATTTGTTTGTATGTGGTGCTGAGAATCGAACTTAGTGCCTCACACATGCTAGGCAAGCACTCTACTGCTGAGCCACAATCCAAGACCTCCCCAGCCCTTTTTAATATTTTATTAGAGACAGGATCTTCCCAAATTGTAGAGGCTGGCTTTGTACTTGTGATCCTCCTGCCTCAGCCTCCCAAGTCACTGGGATTACAGGTGTGTGCCACCATGCTCATCAGTGGGATCTGTTAATACTATATTATCAGATAGGAATTATATTTGCATTCTGTACTATAATGGATATGTGCTATAATGTAAAACAATAGAACAATATTTAAAAGACACATAGCAGATGCAAACAATATCAACAAATAAAATAATGGTAATGAATTGTAGATTTACCTAAGTCACTGTGGCTGTGAAGTAAATGAGAATTATTTGATGGAATGAAGTGGTTCATCCTGTGTCAGTTCAATTTGTCCTATTGGATAATCATTTTCTTTTCTTAAGGTTCCAGAAAGGAATTGTTATGAGCAACCTTACAGAGCAACAGAATTAAAAACCTACAGCTCCTCAGAATTCCTTTTATTGTATTTACCCCCCCATTTGGGGGTTGGGGTGGGGTGGGGTGTGAGTAGTAGGGATTGAATACAGAGGCACTTAACCCCTGAGCCACATCCCCAGCCCTTTTTATTTTTTATTTTGAGATAGGATTTCACTAAGTTGTTTAGGGCCTCTAAGTTGGGGAGGCTTTCCTTGAATTTGGTATCCTCCTGTCAGCCTCCTAATCTGCTGGGATTATAGGCTTGTGCCACTGCATCTGGCTGTTGTATTCCCATACAACCCACCATAACATGAGTTGTGCTTACCTTGAATTTTTGAATTTTGTCTTCCTTTGCATGTCATGATGGCCTTAGTTGCAACAAATTATTTTGTAACCGTGATCTAAAGCTTCTCTTAAAGATTTGGCACTAAGTATTTGTGATTCCTTTCTTCTTCCTCCCACTAACAATTATCTTCAAATTGAACAAGATTCTTGGTATGAAGTTCTTTATTATGTGATGGGCTTTTCAGTCTTTTCACTGTTTACTCAATACAGAGTCCTTAGTAACATCTAAGATTTTCTCCCATTATCAATTTCTTCAAAATTTTCAAAGTCAGCAACAAATTGAGAAACCAAATTCTTAGGCAGTTCCTTCATTTTTTTTGTTTGGATGAATTCAAGTTTCATTTTAGTATTATAGCACTTATAATGCCTGTCTTCTTCAGATCCTGCATCAGAAATTGTATCAATAATAGACAGTAAATATTTTAAGGTTTTGACATAGTTTGCAACATACTTTGCAAAACTACTGTATTTATCAGGAAACAAAAAAGACTATAAATTCAGTAGTACCAAAAGGATGTTCCAAGACATTTTTCTTATCAAAATGAGCCTTGTTTGCTTTCATTGTATATTCTTTGGATGCTAACTTAGCTCCTAAAAATGAAAAACCTTGCTAGGTGCAGTGGCCTGTAATCCAAGAGCTCAGGAGGCTGAGGTAGGAGGATCTTGAGTTCAGAGCCAGCTTCAGCAACATAGGGAGGCTAAGGAACTCGGTGAGACCATGTCTTTAAATGAAATACAAAAAGGACTGGGGATGTGGCCAGTGGTTAAGCACCCCTGGGTTCAATCCCTGGTACCCAAAAGACAAAAAACCTTCTTGTTTGTACCCAGACAGTTCTGTTTGAGTCTCATATCAGTGCATTCTTCAACACTTAGTCTTAAGTATTGTGGTATGGTGGGGTTTACACCCAATACACCATGAGAGGCTTTTAGTTAATCTCCTGTAGTTAAAAGCAGCAATAGCCTGATATTCTGTCTTAATTATGGCTTATCCTTAAGATGGTGTTCCTTAAAGGAAAAAGAAATCCATTCTTGTTGAAATTATAAATTTGCTTTCCAATATTTCCATCTTTACTAATATAGTTTTCTGTGGTTCACTGGGAAAATTTGTTGCAGCCTTGAAATCAACAGAAAATGTATTTCCAATGATATTTAATTTAAGCATTCTTGCAGTTATAAACCTCTCAATTCTGAGTTTGCTTTGCAACTCAGTGTTTCCACTTAATCCTCTTCTTCCATTTCCACCTTCATCTCAAAGAAGATACCGATTGCTATACTCACAGTGCAAGTGGCATCCATGCTGATTGTTGGACAAAGAGGGTATCCATAGTTTTCAGAAAAACACCATGCTCAAGTTGTCATGATCTTGGTTTTTATTTCTCTTGCATAGGAATGAACAATCTTAGGTGTGGTCAAGGGGGATTTTCTCGATAGTCAAGCTTTGATATTCTAGTTCCTTATCGTATGTATGTATGTATGTATGTATGTATGTATCAGGGATCGAACTCAGGGGCACTTGACCACTGAGCCACATCCCCAGCCCTATTTTTATGTTTTTTTTTGAGAGACAGGGTCTTACTGAGTTGCTAGAGCCTTACTTTTGCTGAGGCTGGCTTTGAACTCAACATTCTCCTGTCTCAGCCTCTCAAGCCACTGGGATTACAGGTGTGCACTACCACGCCCGGCTAGGTTGCCTTATCTTAATAAATTTTATTGCTTCTTTGTATTTCCTTTTCGGGTGTCTTATTAGGTTCACCTGTGTTTTCACAGGACATTCATTTTCTCTGAAGCCATGGTGGAAAAGATGATCACTATAATGTATAACATGCCTTTCAGGAAAGGTTATATTGCACACACATTATTTCTGATCATGTACCAAGTCTCTTTTTGCTAATGTGATTTTAAGGAGAAAAAAGAAACACATGCAAATAAATAATGGTTTGAATTAGAGAACGGTAATATTAATGTCAATTTCAGGGAAGGATTTGACAGTCATACCTGTTCTTGCCCTCTGGAAGAAATCTTGGATTATAACTGGCATGGCCTGCTTTAGGTTCTTTTCTCTCCGAAGTCTAGAGACGGATTGGGCCTACTCAGAGCAAGTAGTAGATGAATGAGGAATTGACACTGCTGAAGCATGCATTTTGTGAGGTAGAAAGTCTTACGTTTACTTTATGCATTGACTGTTTTTGTATTTTTTTTAAGTGAATCCACTTGAACTAAAAATAGATTAGCTCAGTCATGTTAGAAGTACTTGTTTCCTATATTTTTTTTGGTACCAAGGATTGACCCTAGGGGTACTTAACTCCTGAGCCACTTTCACAGCCTTTATATATATATATTTTTTTTTCCTTTCTTTTTTTTTTAAATTGTTTTAGGTGGACACAATATTTTTATGTGGTGTTAAGGATCAAACCCAGTGCCTCACGCATGCCAGGCGAGTGTGCTACCATTTGAGCCACATCCCCAACCTTTTATATTTTATTTAGAGACAGGGTCTTCCTGAGTTGCTAAGTGTCTGCCTAATATGCTGTGGCTGGGTTTGAACTCTCAATCTCCTGCCTCATGCTCCCGAGTTTCTGGTATCACAGGTGTGTATGACTGTGTCCAAGGAAACTGTCATTCTGATATATATGAGTTTTGAGTTTGCATGTCATGCTTAGCCAGCCTTGGCAATTTAATATGAGTCCTATCAAAATAAAAAGGACTGGTGATGTAGCTCAGTGGTAACATGCCCCTAGGTTCAATCCCTAGTATTGTAATCTTTTTTTTTTTTTTTTTTTTTAAAGAGAGAGTGAGAGAGGAGAGAGAGAGAGAGAATTTTTAATATTTATTTTTTAGTTCTCGGCGGACACAACATCTTTGTTGGTATGTGGTGCTGAGGATCGAACCCGGGCCGCACGCATGCCAGGCGAGCGTGCTACCGCTTGAGCCACATCCCCAGCCCCCTAGTATTGTAATCAATAAACAAACCTAGAAGTAAACCCCCCCCCCACAAGTTATCACAGATGCTAAGCAGGTGCTCTACCACTGAGCCTTTCTTTTCCCAAGCCCCACCACAAGTAATTTTGATGTATGATATAATTTAGATTTTGAGTTACTTCCCTCTCCCCAAATGGTAAATTCTGAAAATTCCCAAAGAGCATACTTCTGCCCAGCATATTAGATTATCATCTGCTTTTTTTGGGTACTTACCTATTTTGTTTTAATTATTCAGTTGTAAAAATTGTAAAGCTTTCTCTTTCCTTTTGAATCTGTTACATTCCTGAAGTCAGAATTCAACACAGAGGGTAGAAATGCTCTGGATGAAACCTGGTATACATACCAATATCCTGAGTAAAATTTTAGCAAGTTGAAACCAGAAGAAAGTAAATGAACAATGGGATCCTGTTTGGGAATGCTAAGGAAATTATAACTAGCTGTAGTAATACAACTTATGTATTAAAAAACAAACAGCTCCTTGGTTGTGGATCAGTAAGAAATATATATCATTTTTAAGAATTTGGATTCCCTCTGGACAATAAAAATAGTACAAAACAAACAAAAACCTAACTTAGAACCTATGGAAAGACTGAAACTGTTTTAATAAGATAAATAATAGTCATTGGAACCCAACAGTAATTACATGTGGGTAAATAATTTTTAAATTTATATTTATTGTGTAAGTTTACATATGGTTGGTAAGCAAGTTAGAGATATTCCTTTTAAAAGTCAGACATAATAAAAGGATTTGTATCACCACTTCTGTTTATATGTTTTGGGTAGCATTCTAGGTGTTTCAGGGAAACTCGACAAAAACAAGACACGCTGGGCGCCATGGGACATGCCTGTGATCCCAGTGGCTTGGGAGACTGAGGCAGGAGGATCACTAGTTCAAAGACAGCCTCAGCAACTTGGTGAGACCCTGTCTCAAAATAAAAAAATAGAAAGGGCTGGGGAATGTGGTTCAGTGGTTAAGTACCCCTGGATTCAATACCTGCTAACCCCCACCTCCCAAAAATCTATTTTTTTAAATTCTTTTTTTTTTTAAGAGAGAGTGAGAGAGGAGAGAGAGAGAGAGAGAGAGAGAGAGAGAGAGAGAGAGAGAGAGAGAGAATTTTTAACATTTTATTTCTTAGTGTTCGGCGGACACAACATCTTTGTTGGTATGTGGTGCTGAGGATCGAACCCGGGCCGCACGCATGCCAGGCGAGTGCGCTACCGCTTGAGCCACATCCCCAGCCCCCAAAAATCTATTTTTATTTTATAAATATTTTTAAAAAGACTCATCACCAGTAAATTCTTCTTTTTTTCTATTTACCTACTAATAAGCTTTCTTATCCACCAACTAGTATTATAAAAAATTTGGAGAAATTTAGGGAGGTTACTTTAAAAAAAATCTTTATTTTTATTTATCTATTTTTTTAATGTGGTGCTGAGGATTGATTGAACCCAGGTCCTCACGCATGTGAAGCAAGTGCTCTACCACTGAGCCACAACCCCAGCCCTAGGGAGGTTATTTTTAAAAGAATATTTATTTATTGTGCTGTGGATGCTGGTGAAGCCCTCTGTCACTGAGCTACTCCCCAACCTGGGAGTTTTAATAGTTTTGTTTGGTATCCTTTCTAGGTGCTCTATATTCAGTTTAGATATTTATGTATAACAAATGAAAAAATAAGACTAGCAATTTGGGTTATTTTAGTTTTTTGATAGATTTTAAGGTAATTTCTGTACTTTATAAAGAAATGTTATTATTGGTAAACAGGTCAGGTCTGAAAGCAAGCCAAAATTCACTGCTGTAGTGCAGACATGCAGTGAGTTTAGTTAGATGACCTGTCTAAGATTTAGCAATGGCTAATGCCCTAGCACAACTGGTTAATCATATTTGGGATAGGTGGAAAGGAGCTACATTTAGATCTTTATGTTTAAATAAATTATAAAAGGATTTTGGTATTTATTGAATGTTTACCGTGTGTCTGGTACTGGGTGAGCACTGTCTCTATGAATGTGTTCCTCAGACAGACCTTAGTAGGTAGGCCTGGCTCTGGCCAAACACCTAGCCAGTCATTGAATTAAAAGAGGAGATCACTACAAGAATGCATTCAAGAATATTTTAGGGGGCTGGGGTGGCTCAAGCGGTATCTCGCTCGCCTGGCAGCCTGGCATTCGATCCTCAGCACCACATACAAACAAAGATGTTGTGTCCGCCGAAAACTAAACAATAAATATTAAAAAAAAAAATCTCTCTCTCTCTCTCTCTCTCTCTCTCTCTCTCTCTCTCTCTCTCTCTCTCTCTCTCTCCTCAAAAAAAAAAAAAAGAATATTTTAGTCTGGAGTTGAGGGAGGAGTGGGGCTTTTTTATCTAAGCATAACAAACCAAAATGCCATGAAGATAGGCTTTTTAAAAAAAATTAAATGGCTTGAACTTTGTTTAACAAAAATTGAGAAGTATAAAAGACAAAACAAGTCAGGGATGTTTGAAAGCAGAAATGGTACTGTATAAATAATCAATGCTTGAGAAGCTCATTCAAGAAGAAAAAACTATCAATGTGAAAATGGGCAAAAATATAAATAAATATAAAAAAGTAAAGTTCATGAAAGGAATATAAATGGGCAGTGGGAAAAGAGCATTGATAAGGCTGTAGGGAAGTAGGTATCTACATTGTTTCTGGGAATATAAATTAAACTTTTAATGAGTTGATAGGTGTGTTCTTTTGACTCAATTCAATTTATAAGAGTTTATATGCTAGGTATGTTTGAACAGATGTTCAATGAATAGAGACATTCTATGGAAATATTACTTATAGTTGAAAAAAAGGTCAAATGTTCAAACCACCATGAGTGGCCATAGATATAAAATAGCATGAGTCCATTTAAAAAATATGATATGGTAGTATAACCATAGAAGACATAGCAGATTGTTAGTAGTGGCTATCTTGGAGGGCAATAAAATTGTGTTAACTCCTTACATTTTTGTTTTCATATGTTATTTTAGGATAAATAGTTTTTTATATAATTAAAAAAAATCAAACAGGAAGCTGAAAAATATCCTACCACATAGTAATAAATAACTATCACCTACATTTGGCCAACAACTTTGCAGGTATCTTTTTAATGCATATGTATTTGCAGGTAAAAACATGAAGTTATGGGCTGGGGCTGGGGCTCAGTGGTAGAGCACTTGCCTAGCATGCGAGAGGCACTGGGTTCAATCCTCAGCACCACATAAAAATAAACAAATAAAATAAAGGCATTCTGTCCATCTACTGCTACTACTACTAATAATAATGAAAAAGAAAAAAACAAAAAACAGGGGCTAAGATCAAGTGTAGAAATGTGAGATTATAATATGCATGCCATTTAAAATTTTAAAAATTAATTTGGTTGCATTGAACTAAAAAAACTGAGGCAATATAAAAAAATTGAACTTTAGATAGACATTTACCTTCTTGAGATTATTCCTTACAAGAATCCTAAACACCACCTGCCTATAATCCCAGTGATTTGGGAGGCTGAGGCAGGAGGATCACAAGTTTGAGGCCAGCTGGAACTTCAGAATTAAAAACAACAGCAACAATGACAAACAAATAAAACCTGGGTGGGGGGTGCTACTGGGGATGCAGCTTTGTGGTAGAGAACCTCTGAATAATCCCCAGTACTGGGGGAAAAGTTAAGAGGGGAAAAAACGTAAAATACAAAACCTTTAAATAGTTTTGAGACTATATGGATAAAATGCACTGATACATTGAGGTCTATGATGAGGGAATAAATATATACAGTTTTGTCTTTAGGGTTTCCTGTTGTAGGTTTTCTTTAAAAAAGACATTATATTCCTGTATTGTTTTTAAATGTAAGCATATATTTATTTTACTTTGTGTGTTTGTCATATTGTGGGTTGAACCTAGTGCCTCAGGAATACTAGGCAGGTGCTCTACCACTGAGCTACATTCCCTTGCCCATGTTTCTGTAATTCCGTTGAAATCATTTTTTTTTTGAAGTTTTCATGGAGATACACACACACACACACACACACACACACACACACACACACACACACAATATTAGGTGATTGAAGTGAACTTGAAGTGAATTGACATGGAGACTCAGTAACTTAATTATTATGCTAGGAGAATTTTGAATGTGAATTTTTTCATGCAATTGTCTATAAGAAGGGATGGTAAGAGATATAAATTTCACTTGGAGATTGCTGAAATCATGGAGTAGGTATATAGAGTAATTTACCTAGTTTTTTTAATATTAATTTTTTCGTTGGACACAATATCTTTATTTTATTTATTTTTATGTGGTGCTGAGGATCGAATGCAGAGCCTTGCACATACAGGTGAGTGCTCCACCGCTGAGCCACAACCCCAGCCCCAACTTTCCTAGTTTTATCGCACACAAGAGTTGCTAAGGAGATAAGAGCCTTTTGAAAAATTTATACTTAGAAACCTTAGTTTAATTTGAGCAATATTTTAGAAAATATGGATGAAGTAGAGTGATCAATAGTTCTTGCCCCCATTCCCTCACCCTGAGGCTGGTCATATCCCTGCATCCTTGGCTGAGAATCCCTGGGTGATATGGTTGAAAGAGGAAAGTTGAGAACTGCTGTTAAACAGCATTGGAGGGGAAACTGGCTAGAGACCAGCTAGGATGTAAACTTTAAAAATATGACTCTGAAGGATCCGAAGGGAATTGAACTAAAGCTTAGCAAAAAAGAAAATTTTGACTGTAAACCAAGTTTATGGGAGGGCAGAAGTGGTACCAGGTGTGGAAAAACACCAGAATCCTGTTCCAGCCTCCCTTCCTTGTTGTTTCCTTTTGCTTATTTCCCATTTTGGCTTCATTTTCTCAAATCACCTTTCTCTCCCTGAGATTTCAGCTGTGGCTCATGGAAGTTCCCAGGCTTTAATAGTACTGTTCCCCAAGGCCAGTACTCTCTTTCTTTAATTCCAGTTTGGAAAGTCCTCTAGAAGAACTCATTCCCTCATCGCTATGGTTCAGAGATGTGGGGGCCTTGTAGCAATTCCCACTAGAAACAAAGTAGTTGGAGTTAATGTTTGAAGGTGGGTAGTATTATTCAAAGAGGTATACTAAGCCATGAGCTTGTTCTCATTGGTACCTGGGATTTAATTCAGGGGCATTCCACCACTGAGCCACATTCCCTAGCCCTATTTTGTATTTTATTAGAGACAGGGTCTCACTGAGTTGCTGAGGGCCTCGATAAACAACTGAGGCTGGTTTTGAACTCATGATTCTCCTACCTCAGCCTTCCAAGCCTCTGGGATTCTGCGCCTGGCTTACTGAGCAGTTTTAAAAGCAGAAAATGGACAACTAACATTCAGTATACCCTAAGATGGCCCTATTTTGCACATACAGTATCCCATCTGTTTTGTAACATTGCTATGGGTGAGGAAAAATGAGGCTTAAAAAAAGAAAAAGAAAGAACTTGTTTAAGTTGACGAGGCTAGTGGGAAAGTTGGAATTCAAACCTAGTTTCGTCCGACACAATATCACGTGTGGTGCCACGTATCTTGGTCCACATTTTCTATTGTGAAGTGAAATTCAGAGGTCCCCAAACATTTAATCTGTTTATTTCTATAAAATAGGTGGGATCAAGGTTGTTTATATAAAACTATAGAATACATTGTTAGGTTATAATTTCTTTTGTTTGTTTTTTTCGTGGTGCTGGGGATTGAACCCAGAGCCTTGTGCATGTAAAGCAAGTACTATACCACCTGAGTATATATCCCCAGTTCATAGGTTATAATTTCTGCCCTGAGGAATTCCTGCTGCAGCAGATGTTGACAGCGATGTGTTAATTATGCTACTGTATATAAGCACAAATAGTAATACACTTAGGACTTAATATTAATGAACCCTTATATCTATATTTTAATTGTTTTAGATGTCAGTGGACCTTTATTTTATTTATTTTCATTTATTTATATGCAGTGCTGAGAATCGAACCCAGTGCCTCACACATGATAGACAAGTACTTTACATACAACTGAGCCACAACCCCAGCCCCTAACCCTTAATATTAAGGTATTTGAGGTAATACATTGCAGGAGGATATAAACAGGGTGAAATATGGCAGGTATCGGAATGTCTAAGTGTTATTCTAGGAATGTGATTCTGCATTTTGCTTAGCAAATCCTTTTGAAAGCATATTGACAAAAATCTTTACAAGATAAAGATCTCTGATCTGTATTATTTGTTTTTGAAATGCAGTAAAAGAAATTCATGTGGGTTGAAAGTGTTTTTGATTAGGAGATTAGCTAACTCTAGCCCATCACTTGGTGTAGAGAAATAAAAATTCTAATTTATGTAGACTTTTAAAATTGACTAGAAATCTGTAAAGATTAGATTGATGGACTTTTTTTGGGGGGAGGGGTTGTGGTGGGGTGGAGTGTTGGTGCTGGGGATGGAACCCTGGGCCTTGTGCATGTAAGGCAAGCACACAACCAACTGAGCTATTTCCCCAGCCCCAGATTGATTAATCTTAAAACCTGTATTGGAAATAATATAAACCTTTATAATTGTTTGCTGACAAAATTTGGAGGAAGTTTTCTCAGTTAATTTTGGTGACTAGGTATGTGGCAGTTTTTGTAGTTTAAGGTTATATGGCAGTTTATTCCTGTGCCAACAAGGTCAAGAGTATTTTGACAAACCATCTCAATATGTAGAAGTAATTAGGTGGTGTTGAATAAAAGGTTCTGCCTTCTCAAAAGTTGATAGAGAATGCAGGAGTCCTTGGGTTCTATTTCGAGCACTGAAATGAAAAATAAAAGAGAAGCTACTATAAAGTCAGGCACTCTACAGAAATGGACTATGCAGCCAGCTGTGTGGTACATAAATAAACTTGATGGGAATACATTCCCCTGAGCAGTATACCACACTACACAGACACGAAGGGAAATCAGAGCTAAGCTAAAATCTCAGTTTGTAGTTGGCTTTGTAGTAGTTAGACTTAATGAGTGCTTGGTGTTGGCAGAGTAATTTATTTCAGTTAGTGAAATACAGTATAAAGTGGCATAGTTGGATCTTTATGTGTTATTCTGAGACCTCGTTTTCCTGAAGCTCCAGGGAGGTTTATTTTGACATTATTATTTAAATTTTTAAAATTGTCAATGTACTTTAGCTTTATTTATATGCAGTGCTGAGAATTGAACCCAGTGTCTCACTCATGCTAGGCAAGCACTCTACCACCGAGCCACGATCCCAGCCCTTGACATAATTATTGATACAATACTTAAACAATATTGTATACTATATTAAGGTATGAAAAAAAATCTTAAATGTGTCACAATTCTGAAGTAGACTGATTGATATAATGAGCCTTCATGTACTCATTAGCCTCAACAGGTATTAGTTGCCATCAGTCTTGTTTCATGTATCTCTGCCTCTCTCACTAATGATTGTAAAACATATCCCAAGCATGTTCATAAATATTTCTCAAGAAATAGGAAGAAAAAAAACAATACAATATTGTATGTTTTGAAAAATAAGTATGTTTTTCATACTTCAAGTTAACCATAATTTCTTAATATTATTGTACAGTCTTCATTTATGTCATGTATGTTACATTTTAAAAAACATATGGGCTGGACACGTTGGCCCATGCATGTAATCCCAGCAGCTCAGGAATCTGAGACAGGAGGATCACTAGTTCAAAGCCAGCCTCAGCAACCCAGAGGTGCTAAGCAACTCAGCAAGACCCTGTCTCTAAATAAAATACAAAATAGGGCTATGAATGTGGCTCAGTGGTTGAGGGCCCTGAGTTCAATCCCTGATTACCCACCACCCCCAATTGGACGTAGTCCCCCCCCTGCAGCAGTATATTTGCTAAAGATTCCTTGTCCTTTAGAATTTCCCATAGGTTAGAGTTGCTAAATGTGTTCCAAGGATATCCTTTAACTGTTTATGTGTTTTTTTCTTTTTTGTAAATTGGCAGTTTTATCTAGGTTGCTTAAACAAGTTTAGATTTATGAGGTGGAGTTATTTCCTGAGTGATACTTGTTGGTTTATCAAGAGACCCCCTACCCTGTCTTTTTAAAATGTCTAGATTGAAGTGACAAAATGGCAATGTATCATTGGTTTTCATTTTTTAACTGGAGTATTTCTAATAGAAACCTTATTTAATGAAATAATAGTTACTAGGCAATATAATTTATATAGAAAAGAAATACTAAATCTTGGTTCTTTTGCTTCCTTTTTATTGCTTTTCAAAATAATAAAATGATTAGATTGGGGATGTAGTTTAGTGGTATAAGAGTGTTTGCCTAGTATGCGAGAGGCCTTGGGTTTGGTCCTTAAGAATGCCAGACAAACACAACAAATGAACAAAAGAAAACAACAAAATAGCTTACTGGAATAATGTAATGATGATAAGTTAGTTTTTTGTTTTTTGATAGCACAGGTATGAACACCTGGATTTAAACATATTTATGTTTCAGTTCTTTGTGATTATTAAGTTGATTGATATTCAAATTGTCATATTTGACAGTGGGAGCCTTTGAAGAGGCTTGAAGTTTAGCTCCTGAGTCCTTTTAACAAAATCATATATTATTATTTAATAGCTTACCTTTTGTCAGGTGTGTATGATATGAGCCTGACACATTTCTTACCCTAGACTTGGGAATCAGTCACTTCTCTAAAGAGCTCATGTCCCTGTTAGTAGTAATTTCATATTTGGAGACCATCTTCTGAGTAGTAGGGATACTCAGTAGTAGGCAAGCCATTTTTCTAAACCTTTTCAAGAGCAGAAATAAAATTTTAAAGCTATGGTATGAATTCATATTGGTTCTTAAAATTCAGATTTAGTATTGTAGGGTTTCACTTTTCATAAGCCCCTCCTATTCTTTTTTTTTCTTTATTAGAAAAAGGTAAAAGAAGGTTTATTGCTACAAGTCTCTTTTTAGTCTTAGTCTTATTCTGGATAATGACTGTATTTTAGCAATTGTTCTTATGCATTATTTCCTATTACATACACTTATTCAGATATTCCCTCTCAAGGACATTTATTTGTCCTTAGTTTCTCTTTACTCATGGGTTGTAAAACAGTCTGACCAACAGTGATTTCCAGATTCATAGCATGCACATATAGCTTCCATTTAACAATCATGTGACATTCTAGGATTTACTGAGTTTCAAAAATTGTAGTATAACACACAGAAAACTACATAAATATCTTGTATAGCATGTCATTACTAGCACCCCAGAATTCTACTCACATTTCCTGCCAGATACTATTCTTATTTCTTCCAAAACAGAAAAAAGAACTATGTCCTAGTTTCTAATACTAGTGATTAGTTTTGCCTCCTTTAGAACTTTATTTTTATTTTTTTAATATTTATTTTTAGTTGTAGTTGGACAAATACCTTTATTTTTTATTTATTTTTATGTGGTGCTGAGGATCAAACCCTGGGCCTCACATGTGCTAGTTAAGTGCTCTGCCACTGAGCCACAACTTTGGAACTTAAAAAAAAAAAAAAAACTCTTAGGAGGGGGTTCCAGCCCCTCCTTTGGAACTTTAAAAAAAAAAAAAATTCTTGACTGTGGAAAATGAGATCTTTCAGGCCATTTGCAACTCTCTTTCTCTTTTTTTTTAATATTTATTTTTTTAGTTGTAGATGGACACAATACCTTTGTTTTATTTATTTATTTTTATGTGGTGCTGAGGATGGAACCAAGGGCCTCAAATGTGCTAGGCTAGTGCTCTACCGCTGAGCCACAACCCCAGTCCCCTTTCCAACTCTTAATTGTGTCTCCACAATTTGTATTAGGCATGTTAGACATTTATCTGTTTTGTTGCATATATTCTCTAGTACAGTCATTTGTATTTAGACTTTCTTGCTGTACTGCACTTGCAGCCTTGACTTTCTTTTTGCTGAATCCAGTAGACTGGATTTAGACCTCTTGTTCCTTTTCTCATTGTTGGCTATTGTGCCTTGCCATTCATCTTCTTTAGCTTCTTTGATACAAATTCTTTGGTTTCTTACTTCTCTTTTTATCTTCAGAATATGGTGTTTTCTAGAGGTCATTCCATTCCATCCTTCCTGGGGTTATGTCATCATTAATCTAATGATTTAAGTTATCAGAATATTTTGATAACACATTTCTTTCCCTCCCTCTCTTCTTCCCTCCAAACATTAATGTCTTTTTTTTTTTTTTTTTTAGTAGTATTGGGGTTTGAACCCAGGGCCTCATGCATGCCAGGCAAGGGCTCTACTCCCGAACTACATCCCCAAGCTCCACATTTCTTTTTAAAAGCAGTGTATTTATGTTCCTTAAATATTTAAAACTAGACCCATCATCCGTTCTTCCCCTTACCCCTCAAACTAGTACCTCCTCCTGTATTTCTCATTTTAGTGAATCTGTGTGTCATTTTAAGAGTGAGGCGAAACCGACATACATTTAACTGTTCAAGCACATCACTTAGTGGTTTTGAGTGTAACCCCAGCACCTTTTCATCAACCCATAAGCCACTCCTACAAGCTCAGTAAGTAACTCTCTCTCCATTTCTCCCACTTCCTATCCATTGGTAACCTCTATTCTGCTCTTGGTGTCTTTTGAATTTGCCTGTCCTGGATTTATCATATAGAAGAGGTCATATAATATGTGACTTTATGTAACTGGTTTCTTTCCCTTAGTCTGATGTTTGTTTTTGTTTTTATTTATTTATTTTTTTGTGGTGCTGAGGATTAAACCCAGGATCTTCTATAGGGTAGGCATTCACTTTGCCTCAGTTTACATCCACAGCTGTAGCCTGAGGTTTTTTTCCCCCTCTTCACTCCCAAGGTTTGAACCCAGGTCTCTGTCACTGAACTACCCCATCCCAAGCCCTCTGTATTTTATTTAGTGTGGGATAGGGTCTCACTAAATTGCCTAGGCTGGCTCAAACTTGTGATTCTCTTGTCTCAGACTCCTGGATAGCTGGGATTACAGGCATGGCACTTTGGTTTACCCTCATGTTTTTAAGGTTCATCTAAATCGTACCATGTGTTAGTACTGCATTTCTTTTCTTTTTTTTTTTAAATTGTTGTTTAGTTGTAGTTGGACACAATACTCTTTATTTTATTTATTTTTATGTGGTGCTGAGGATTGAACCCAGGGCCTTGCATGTGCTGGGTGAACGCTTTACCACTGAGCCACAACCCCAGCCCCAGGACTGTATTTCTTTTTATGGCTGAATAATAACCCATTATATGTTTATTCCACAGTTTGTCTATTAATTCATTGAAGAAGCTATTTGAGTTGTTTCTTCTGCCTTCGGGCCATAGTGAATAATGCTGCTATAAACATGTATGTATAATTTTCTATGAGGGCAGATGCTTTCATTTCCCTTGGGAATATACCTAAGAGTGGAATTGCTGGGTCATAATAGCAACTCTATGTTTAACTTTTTGAGGGCTTGTATGTCTGTTTTTGGTTTGCATAGGGGCACCAGGGATTGAACTCAGGGATGCTCAACTTCCAATTCACATCCTAGCCCTATTTTGTATTTTATTTAGAGACAGTGTCTCATTGAGTTGCTTATTGCCTCACTGAGGCTGAGGCTTGCTTTGAACTTCGATCCTCCTGTCTCAGCCTCCTAAGCCGCTGGGATTACAGGTGTGTGCCACCACGCCTGGTACTATTGGTGCTTTTATTATCACGCCTCACCTTATGGAGCAGAGGGGATCATGGAGAAGAAAACTCAATATGAAATCTAAACAACTGGGTTCAGATCCTGTCTTTGCCAATCACTTCATCATTCTATGCCCATTACCTGAGAAGAAAATTTGAGTACACCTCTGTTCTCCCTTCCACAGGGTTTGTGAAGAGACTGTGTTTCCACACTATGTCCCTATGCACCTTGAACCCCAAAGAGCCCAGCCAGAGGGAAGACCCCAGTGAGCAAACCAGGGCTCCTCAGCCTCCTGTGCTGCTGGGATTACAGGCATGCACCACCACATCCGCAATTGTATGTCATTTTGACATTTAACACTTTATCCCCCACCTCACCAAGTTTGGTTAATTAATCTTATTTTCTAAATATTCCTGTTATCATTCATTTTTTCTCCTGCCCTATACTTAAGATACACTTTCCAGGATTAATGTTAATAGCTACCTTTTAATTTTCTTAGACTTCCTCATGACGCTATTTCTGTAATTTCTACACACACAAGATTGGTTTTTGAAATGTAAATCTCATGAGGTCACCCCATTGTTGAGAAAAACAAAACAGTGGAGTGGGGGGCATGTTTGAAGTGTGGTCATGAATGCAGTCTTAGTGCCAAGGAGGCTGAGACAGGAGACTCACTTGAGCACAGGAGAGTTCAAGACTATAATCAGGCCAACATAGTGAGATCCCTGTCTCTTAAACAAATGAACAAACAAAACTACCACCCCCCCAAAAAAATAAAGCTGGCGGGGAGGAGAATAGGAGGAAGGGAAAAAAGACAAAATAACTTCACTACCCTCTGGATAAAGTCCACATTTACATATCCTTGAGGGCCCTTTGCTATCCAGTTCCTGCCATTCTGTCTAGTTCCATTTGTGTGCCCTACTTCAGTAGTAGATTCAGCTCCATATTTCAAATTTTGCATATGCTTCTCTACCTATACCTTGTATCCAATCCTTTGTCTCATTTTTCTTTTGAGAAGCTTTTTGTGACTCTCAGTGATTATGTTATATGCCTTTCTTTGTTGGACTGCCCCCTATTTCTGTACTGTTGTTAGAGCATTTACGACATATTGCCATTGTCTATTTACTTCTCTGGGAATCAGAAACTAATAATAGTCTAGTGCCAGGTAATAAAGTATAATGAATAGGAATTTAGCAAAATGTTAAAAGATTATTTGTAAGTTATTTAGGAAAGACCTTCTTGAACTAGACCTTGAAGGAATCATTCATGAAGATATGATAATGGCCCACCACTATAGGTGCATTTAAACCTGTCAAATAATTTGTCATGGAACCAGGCCTAGGAGGATCCATGTTGGGGGCAAAAGCCATGATAAAAGTGAGATGTTGGGACATTTTTGAGCCTTACTTCACCACTTAATTGAAATGTGCAGTGGACACAATCATGCCTGTAGACATCATGTCATGAAAGAGTATGAGTTTCAAAAATTAGGGTGTATTGACAAAAGTAATATAAACAATGATATGCTTTATGGAAAGTGTAAGGACATTTTCAAGGGTAATTTTGACCTCATGTGTTAATTTCAGAGCTTGCTACCTACCTACTTTTATAAAACTTCACTGGACTTCTGTTGGAAACTGCAACAAACTAGGTGATTTCTGGATAAGTTATAAAATCATGATTGGAGAAGAAGATCTGAGTAATACAGTTGTCCCTCAGTATCTATGGAGGATTGATTCCAGGACTTCATTCCCTCAGATACCAAAATCTAAATATTCAAATCCCTTGTGTAAAATAGCATACCATTTGCCGATAACCTCATATGTACTTTTAAACATTTCTATATTACTTATAAGACCTAATATGATATAAATGCTATGTAAATTGTTGTTATACTATATTGTTTAGGGAATAATAACAAGAAAAAAGTTTATGTTCAGCACAGATGCAATTCTTTTGTGGGGATCCAACCCAGGGTCTGATGCATAGGAGGCAAATGCTCTACCACCCAGAAATGTTCCCAATACCATTCCCCGTCCTTTAAAAATTTGTTTTAAATCTGTGGTTGGTTGAATCTGTGGATATGGAGCCTGCAAATATAGAGGGCTAATTATATAATAATGTTTGTCTGGAAAGTGGTTAGAAATGAGAGAACTCATATAGAAAGTGACTGCCCATATTACATTTGTCTGAGCATTTCACTGTATCCTTCAGTCGACAGTAAAAATGGGACTTTCTTTTCTTTTCTCCTATGTCTGCAGTATAGTTGGCACTCAGTAAAGGTATGCTTGCATAAACAGCCACAAATCCTATCTTAATGTCTTTGCATTTTTAGTATCTTTTAATAAAAACTTAGAATATCTATTTAAAAGTAAAAATGCATTTCTTGTAGTTTTAGCTGTTTATAAAAGTCTACTATGCCTACCAGTCAAAAATAATAGACTTATAAAATTTTGAGAAAAGAAGCTCTTCGTGTTTAAATATAAACTTTTACTTTTTACTCTCTCCATGTTTCATTGACCTGTTGGGTGTTAAGTCCTAGTTGTTGAAATAACACTATCCCTGAATCCTCAAAGAATTAATACCTCCTTCTCAGTTACCAGCACACTTTGTTCAGTCTTTTATAGCACTGCGGATTGTGTTACACTCGCTTCCATGATTAGATGGAATGTCTTGAAGATGATGGCAGGTGTTACACGAGAATCACACTCTTACTTAGATTTCCAGCAAGTCCTTTCTGAACTACTTTCCTTGTCCTCGGTTCCCCCCCATTTTTTTTTTTTTCAGGAAAAAACAGTTCATAGTGTTGTTTGTAATTGACATATATGTTTACTATCATGATTGGGTGATGACTTTAAAAGTGTATACAGGGCTGGGGATGTGGCTCAAGTGGTAGCGTGCTTGCCTGGCATGCGTGCGGCCCGGGTTCAATCCTCAGCACCACACACAAAGAAAGATGTTGTGTCCGCCAAAAACTAAAAAAAATAAATATTATTTTTAAAAAAAGTGTATACAAACATCAATACTTAACCAAATTGGGTATGTGTGCAGTTCACAAAATGTCATTTATACATCATTAAAGCTTTTAAGAAGGATGCTGATTGTGACTTGTCCACTCTCAGTAGGTCACTATATTATTAAGCCCTGTGTCTCCCAAAATTGTTTAGACTGTGTATCCCTTCCTGCTAAGATTTTCTGTTGGCCTGTGTTCCCCTACCCCTTGAATTCCTTGTCTCTGTTCTTGTCCCCCACCCTTATCATTCTTTCTCTGTGCCAGGGTACTCTCCTTACAAGAGTAAAAACTTCACCATGCCACAGCCATTCTTGTAGACAACAGCTGTTATTCTGAAACTATTCCTGTGTGCTAGAAGCTGTGGCTAGCAGAGCATTCAGCACACACAAGCAGGAAAGATGGAGCCTCTGCTCTAGTTATGGTGGTGCTAGTTATGGTAGGCCACTTGGGAGATCACCACTTAAGAGATGTGTGTCCCTAGACTACAGGGGACATGTCAAATAGATATACACATATTAATAGAAATAAGAGTTGGTTAAACTCTGAAAATTCCAATGAAAAAAGTATTATTTGGTATTCTGTCAATGTTTCTGAAAATGTGCCCTAAAGACCTCAGCATCAGAATTACCATTTCTGATTTAATGGCTAGTTCTCTCTGAGCTGAAAATGGGTCTGGACATCTTTTTTGTACCAGTCTCTCTTAAAGACGGCTATATGAATACCATGAATGGTAAGAGTTTGGCTGGACAGAAGTAAGAAGGGGAGAAGTAAGAAGGCAATAGAAGTTGATCTGCTGAATAGTTGCTATTATCTTGTAGTATGGAAATGGAACATTTGTTTGTCAGGTACCATTTTGTCTGGCGAGTTGTATCCATTTGAGGGTTTAGAACTTAAGGCATGCATTCTCAAGTCCTACAGTTTATAAATTGGATAAAAATTATGTGCTTGAAAGTTTTGATCAAAATTTTCTTTTTCCACAGAACTCAACAAAAATCCAGTGGAAGGCTTTTCAGCAGGTTTAATAGATGACAATGATCTCTATCGATGGGAAGTCCTTATTATTGGTCCTCCAGACACACTTTAGTAAGTATAATGGAACTGACATTTTCAAAATTGTTCTTTTAATTAAATGAAATTACAAGTTATTTTAGCAGGCCAAAGTGAAATTGCTTTTTAGGGAGCAGGTTTGTACTGAATTTGAATTTGGTTTTTGTTTTTGTTTTTTTTTTTTAAATAAAGGATAAAGGTCTATTTATTTATTTATATTTGGGTTTTGTGTTCTTTTTGAAACTCCAAGGTCTACGACCATTGCTCATAAAAATAGATAATACTTTCAGAAATTCAGATACTCTTGATACCTGGAACAAATAAATTACAAAATAGCTATCTTACTGTGAGGTTATACAAAAAAGTTTTTTTAAAAAAATATTTATTCTTAAATTTTAGGTAGACACAATATCTTTATTTTACATTTATGTGGTACTGAGGATCGAACCCAGTGCCTCATGCATGCTAGGTGAGCACTCTACCACTGAGCCACAACCCCAGCCCCATACAAAAAAGTTTTTTACTTAACATCTTAGAAATTGAGAGATTTAATTTTAAAAGGACCAGGAAGGAAGAAAAATTTCTGTTAAAACATGTCTTCTTCTTCCTTTTCTTGTACTTATTGCGCCTTGATCCCAAAATGGAAAATAATAATTTTAATAAACATGAGTTCAAAGCCAGCCTCAGCAAAAAGCAAGGTGTTAAGGAACTCAGTAAGACCCTGTCTCTAAATAAAATACAAAATAGGGTTGGGGATGTGGCTCAGTGGTCAAGTGCCCCTGAGTTCAATCCCTGTATCTAAAAAGAAGCTCCAAGGTCTCACCATTCTTAACACTATAATATCAAATCATAGGATTATATTTTTGTGAAAAAATTTCGTATATTGTGAACATATGAGCATCTTATGAAGGCTGGAGTAAACTTTCAAGATCATTTAGATTCTAGTGGTTCTCTAATTGGCTCCCCACAGAATACTGATTATAGAAAAGGTTTTCTGACCCTAAAGTGAAATAATGTCCATTTTTCTCTTGTTTATAAAAGTTATTATTAGGGTATAAAAATAGTAACCGATTGCCAGTTGTTGAACCATTGATTTAAAGGTAGATAGTGGAATGTAGTGGTATCAAGGAATAATAGAAAAAAAAGAATTTCTCAAGTATTTCATTTAATACCTTTCTACTACAGTCTTATATTCTGCTCTGGGTATTTGTAGACTAACTTTACTAGCATTTTTTTATTCTATAAGACATCATTACTTCTTGATGTTGGTGACTTATACTTTCATGTTTTTAATAGAAGTTGAGGTATTGGGTGGAAAAATCAGGTGATTTTCCTCAAATCATACAGCTGAGTAACAGGGACAGTTCTAGATCTGAATTTTGAGGACCACACTTTCTCACTCAACTTTGGTCCTCAATGGTATTAAGTAGGCAAGGATTTGGACTCATTGAATCTTTTTTTTGGGGGGGGGGTGGTCAAATCATCATTTTTAGGTTTTCTTTTTTATAAAAAAATATATATACATAATGCATATATGTATTAATTGTAGATAAACACAGTACTTTTATATGTATTAGTTGTAGATAAACACAAAACTTTTATTTTTATTTATTTTCTTTTATGTGGTGCTGGGGATAGAACCCAGGGCCTCATACATGCTAGGCAAGTACTCTGCCACTGAGCTACAACTCCAGCCCCATTTTTAGGTTTTCTAAGATGGTAGCCCCCAACTCTCCCCTAACAGCTTGTAGGAAAGAATTTTCAGAGCTACTTCTATAGCAGAGTTGACTGAGACACAACAGAATTGAATCATAGTGTGGATGTTCATCTTTTCTATAATCTGAAAAAAACAATTTGTTTTGTTATAACTGTTGCCAATCAGAATTTTTGCTGATATATTTCCTTGTGATATATTCTACATTCAGATAACTGAATGTGGCCAATCCACAGCATTGGAGTTTTGGGTAGGAAAAAGTAGCCATTAAAAACCATCTTACAGGGGCTGGGGATGTGGCTCAAGTGGTAGCGCGCTCGCCTGGCATGCGTGCAGCCCGGGTTCGATCCTCAGCACCACATACAAACAAAGATGTTGTGTCCGCTGAAAACTAAAAAAAAAAAAAAATTAAAATTTTCTCTCTCTCTCTCTCTCTTAAAAAAAAAAAAAAACAAACATCTTACAGGTATTGTCTCTCAATCTTGTAATTTGAGAGCAGATTCTCTCTCTCTCTTAATTTTTTAGTTATAGGTGGGCACAATATCTTTATTATTTTTATGTGGTGCTGAGGATCGAACCCAGTGCCTCATGTATGCTAGGCGAGTGTTCTACAGCTGAGCCACAACCACAGCCCTGAGAGCAGATTCTTTTTTTTTTTTTTTTTGAGAGAGAGAGAGAGAGAGAGAATGAGAATTTTAATATTTATTTTTTAGTTTTTTCGACAGACACAACATCTTTGTTTGTATGTGGTGCTGAGGATTGAACCTGGGCTGCACGCATGCCAGGCGAGCGCGCTACCGCTTGAGCCACATCCCCAGCCCAAGAGAGCAGATTTTTAACAAATTCTGTGCACAAAACCATGTCTGTGAATGTTTTTTTTTCCTGCTGTTTTATTTTTCCTTTAGGGAAGACATAGCAACATTATAGTAATGGAAATTTAGTTACCTTATAGTAGGTACAAGATAATGAGAGAAATTCTCTTAAACTGATATCTGTATAGAGTACTGGGTAGGAATCCTGGCTCAAGCTTTAACTCCATGAGCTCATTGCATTTATTTTTCATATACATGCACGCATGCACACATGCGCATCATGAACTTATTGCACATATTATTAGGTGGTCCATATATGCATTGTATATCTCCAGCTTAATCTATGAGAACAACTTTCTAATAAGCATTCTACTTAATAGGCCATTTTTTTCACTAATAAAACCCATTTCTAGCCTTCACCGAACATTTATTAAAGTATTGGCTGTTGATTTGAGTTTTGAATGGCAGAAGCATTTGTGGTAGCTCCTCTGGAGTGTGTACTTAATAATGTGACACTGGTGGCTTCTTATAATCACACATTGTTTTTGTGAGATTCTTAGTCCTTTGTTCGGGGAAGAGAGATATTGGCTTAGTTCCATTGAAAGGCCATAGGAAAGTAGCCACGAAGATACAAGGAAAATGAGTAGAAGAAATAGGCATTTTAAAATTCTTTCTATCAAGAATTCAGTACTTCATAGAGTCCTTAAAAAGTGTTCGCTGAACTGTAAGGAAGTTAGTGTTCTTCTTACTGTTGTTTCAGTTGAATGAAGAGGTTAGAGGGGTTGAAAATAAGCTTGCATAGGCTTAGGTGTTATCCAAACCTAAATGATTAGCTCGCCATTTAACAATTAGATCATAGAAAATAAACAACTGTACCAAAATTTTTATAAAAGCTGGTGTGAAATTTTGTGATGGCATTATTAGCCTTCATTTAGTAGCTAGAGGGCAACCCACATTCTTTACAGTCCATGTAATCAGCTAGCACATCAAGTGTTACTTTGAGGCTGGTAGTTAACATGAACATGAATGTGGTCATTTATACTCATCTTCAGGTTGTATTTCATTAAATTTTTATTATTGAATCTTTCTAGCACTGTTAAGAATGCATTTCTTATTTTTCTCCACCTTTCCCTCCTTTTGTTTTTTTTTTTGGGGGGGGGTCATTCAGGGATTGAACCTAGGGCCCTGTCCATGCAAGCACTTTATCACTAAGCTATATCCCCCCATCCAAGAATAGATTTTTGAGCTTTCTGTGAAGTATACATTCTGGAAATGGTGTGGGATACCTCCTATTTTCAGACTAATTATCAAGTAGTATGAATAGCCACCTCCATCCACAGAAATAAAATTTTCAGATAGAAGTGGCAGTGTAAATTTTACAGAAAAAAGAGACCCAGATATCACTAAAAGAAAAAAGACAGATGCAAATATCCCTAAAGAATTAAAAATTTGTTGTAAATAATGAATACCCTCTTTTATATTTAACTCTTTTTTTTCTTTCATCACCATTGGTTAGTCTATTTAAGGAGTATGTTTTTTTAATTTCTTACCATGGCCATGGTAGAAGAAATTTTGTTGGAGTCTTTTAAGATTATATGTGTTTTGTAATTTTCCCCAGCCTTGGTTGAATATAGAAAACATGTAGTTAATGATAGAGGTCTTATTAAAACTCTTTTTTACAATTGTGAAATTCTGTTATATTTACAAAATTCTTTTACAGTCTTATTAGAGACCTGAGGGCAGAAGTCATATATTCTATAATCAAATTCTGTAGGGAATGAATCTAGTGTCTGCATCGCTTAGAAACTGATCAATGGCAATGTCATGTCATTTATCACGTGCTTTGAACATGATAATATGGGCTTAAGAATATGGGCTTTGGAGACTGCCTTGGTATAACTCCCTTACTCTATCATTTTTATTGGTTGTGTTACTTTGCATAATTATATAAACTTGACCTTAGCTGGTATCTTCATGTCTAGATTAAAAAACATAAATTGAAAAAAAAATGCTTAGAATGTGTTACATTGCATTATAACAGAAGCAGGGGGAGAAGAAGCAGTCAAATATCAGAATAGTGGAGAAATTGTGGAATGTGTCAGGTAAAATGAATGAACAAAAGGCAGATACTAATAGAGACATAGATTGAAAGAAGAATATTGAGCAAAATTTCAGAAGGCAGCATACAGCATATTAAAAAATAAGTATGATATGATACAGTATAATTCTTGTAGGGTTTTTATAATTTAAAACAGTAACAGTAAGGAAAACCTCCGGGCAAAACTTGGCCTATGTTTCTCAAACTTTTTAAAAATTGTGGAACAGTTGGTTGCTTACCTCTTTTTGACCCATACTAGTAATTATGTTATTAGAATCTGTGATGGAAAAGTCTTTAATTATGTAACAGAAGTAAAGGTATTTTGAATTCATTGATACTTTATTTTTGGTATGAGGGATTAAACCCAGGGGCACTTAACCATTGAACCACATCCCTTGGCATCCCCACCCTACCCTTTAAATTTTTTTTTTCTTTTTTATTAGAGACAGGGACTCCCTGAATTGCTCAGGGCCTCGCCAAGTTGCTGAGGCTGGGTTTGAACTCAGGATCCTCCTGCTCCAGCCACCTGAGTTCTGGGATTACAGGCATGTGCCACCTTGTCTGGTTATTGATACTTTTAATAACTTTTAATTTTGTTTACCACAGTTGTATCTTTGTGGGCTTGAAAAAATGAATATATTGATGTTTAGTCTGTAATTACCCTGTGGGTTTAGGGTTCCTCTCTGCTCACTTGACTATTGAGTAGAAGTTTTACCCAGAAATTGGGTACTACCAAGCAAGGCAATGAATGAATGAAGGTAGAATTTCCCCAGATAAAATAGAAGGTGATGGATCCACAGAGAGAAGAAAAATTATGAGAACTAGCATAGTTGTTTCTCAGTGTTTTAGAAGAAGGGAAAATTATGTGGTTAAATCATTAGGGCAGTCTTACTAAGTAAATTTCATTGACATTTTAAAGTTTGAAAATAATTTATAATTTAGAGGCATTAAGGCAATGTTTTTGTTTGTTGTTGTTTTGTTTTGTTTTGTTTTGTTTGGGGTATTACTGAGGATTGAACCTAAGGGCACTCCACCACTGAGATAAACCCCAGCCCTTTTCATTTTTTTGAGATAGTGTCTTTAAGGCCTTGAATTTGGAATCCTCATGCTGGGTTTGAGCCACCATGCCTAGCCTGAGGCAGTTTTTCATAATGAGGATTCCATTAGGCCATTATCGAGCCTTTTGATGGCATCTAATCAATCAAAATTAAAGTGATCTGGGGAAACCAACTTAATATTTCTCAAGTAATATCAGAATATCCTCACTAGTAAAATAAAGTGCATGGGTGTGTGTGTGTGTGTGTGTGTGTGTGTGTGTGTGTGTGTGTCTGTCTGTATCTGTATTTGTGGCTTTTCAACCTTGTTTTTTAAACCATGATCAGATAATATTTTGTATCATGATCCAGTGATATATGTTTATATAGGTTAGTGAGTAGAAATACATAGATTTTATAAAAATACATGTTTTCTGTTCTATTTCTATTAACAAAAGAATTTGATAAGTGACTCACTGAATTGCTTTTGCAGCCTATTTGGAGGACTAGTCCATGTAATTAATATGTCCTAAGACCAGTTTGGCACTTATTAAAGCAGGTTGGGGTAGCTGAGATAGTACTTCTATTTCGTCAATGTAATGTTCATTCCACAGCAGCTGTTTCAGACTCTGTTCCCCTCAAGGTTTCATGTTTTTTTCCTTTCAGGTGATAACCTGGTAAATTATCCAAGAGTAAGGCCCTAGGCAGGCATAGAATTTGTTATTCTTTTGATACTTTTAATAACTTTTAATTTTGTTTACCACAGTTGTATCTTTGTGGGTTTGAAAAAAAAGAATATATTCATGTTTAGTCTATAATTATCCTTTTTACTCCTGGATATCTGTACTAAATCTGTTTTTCTTCCTGTGGGAAAGGAAAAGATGTTCTTTCTTTTTTCATGGTTAGGCACTCTACTACCTTTGTTTCCTTTCTACTTATAGCTAATTTCTCATTGTTCTTTTTCTAATATCTCTAGCCAACACATTCATATCTTCTTGCAAACAAATTAGTCTTCTCCCTTTGAAAGTACCTTGTTTGTACTTTTTCTTCATCTTCTTTCTTAAATTTCTTGTACAATTTGTCCCATTCATCATGCTTTGTACTATACCATCCCATTCTTTCCTTAATGCTTTGTGATCTTTTTCTGTTGCTTTTATCAAAATTGATTTTCAAGGTCACTGAATTTATATATTTTTGAATCAAGTTGCCTTTCCTAAGTATTCACAAGTATATGTATATATTTTAATTTTGGGTGGTGCTGGGGATGGAATCCAGGGCCTTGTGCATGTAAGGCAAACACTCTACCACTGAGCTATATCCTCAGCCCACACAAGTATTTGATAATAGTGATCTACTTATCTTTTTAGAACTTAGTTCCATTGCAGTGATGCGCCCCTGTAAAGGCAGCCAAAGCAACTTAGCCAGACCCTGTCTCAAAATTGAAAATAAAAAGGGTTGGGGATATAGCTTTGTGGGTTCACGCTGGGTACCACAAACAAAAAATCTGTACCTGTATCTTGCTTTCTTGAACAGAAAAGTTAATACTTACTTGTACTTTAAAATTCAAGCTATATTGAAATGTGCATATCGGAAAGTAAAATAATCCCATATCATACTCTATAGAGTTAACCATTATAATGTACTGATGATATACCCCCAGACATTTTTCTATTTGTGTACAAATGTGTCCACATTTTTGTTTAAAAAACAAATGGGCTTATTCTATAAATATTTGCTTTTTAAAATAGTACTTATTACTGGTATTCTTTTTTTGCTAGATATTTTGTTTCTAATTCTAGAATGGTAAGCTTCACAATGATTGCTAATGCTTTATTCTTTTTTAAAAAATTATTTAGAACAATGCTTAGCATAACTAGATAATGAATTTTATCTAGTTTAAATATATAATGTATATTTGTTCATGAATCAAAACTATTTTATGATCTAAGAATTCCATTTCTCATTGATCTGAAATAATCATGACTCTGCTCTAATGGAGTGTACACACTGAATAATAAGAGAATCAGATATGCCAAATGCTATTGCAGTAAATTAAAAGAAGTCAGTGTGATAGAGGGGACCTAGTGACTAGATTGGGAAAATCTTTTGTCTAGGTAACATTTAAAGCTGAGTGAATGATGATCAGAAGAAAAATGAAAAGGGTATTTCAAGCAGAGGAAACATCTCGCATCTGGGTTCCAAGGAAGGAATTTGGTCATTTTTGCCCTTTAAGGCCGACTTGATCTTTTGGGTTTTAGTTGGTATTATATACATCATTTTATTGTTTTATTGACATTTCTTCAAGAGTGATTCCCAGTTAAATGGCATTGATTTATAACTGGGCTGTCCAGTATGGTAGCCAAAGCCACATGTGGCTAGTGACTCTATATTGAACAAACAGAGGTATAGAACATCTTTAATTTTGCAGAAAGTTCTTTTCATGAGCACGGTTCTGGAAAGTCAGTAGACTACAAACTCCTTCAGAGACTATATTCTGTTCACTGCTGTACTCCCAATATTTGACACATAACACATTGTTTCCCAAACAAGGAACAACAAATGCATATAAACTTTGAGATGATAAGGAACTTGTGTGTTTGAGGAACTGAAAGAAGACTGACTAGAACAGAAAAAAGAGCGATAGTTTGAGATCAATGTTGATAAATTGGCAACTCGAGCCCTATAAGCAGTGTTAAACTTTCTGAATTTTGTTGTAAGTGCATTGGGAAATGATGGAAAGATCATAGCATAGCTACTGATGATCTGATCTGGATGCCTCTTTTACCAAACCATTTTTTTTTTTTCCTTTTACTAGCTCTTTTGAGAGTTTAATAAAGTTGTAGGTATGATAGTTACCCCAAACACCCAGTTTAATAAACTATCTGTAGGGAGTCCAAATTATTCACTATGTTTACTTTTGAATCCTTGAATTATTCACTATGTTTACTTTTAGTGCCTACACTCTTGTTTTATATTTGTTTTAATGATTGTATACTTATAAGCAGGAACTTATAGGCAAGAACTTGTTTTGTTTTTTTTTCAGTGAAGGTGGTGTTTTTAAGGCTCATCTCACTTTCCCAAAAGATTATCCCCTCCGGCCTCCTAAAATGAAATTCATAACAGAAATCTGGCACCCAAATGGTAAGTTTATCTGGTTTTGTTTTTACTTGAAATATAATGATTTCAAGGTCAATAACAGAGATGTTAGTTCTTGGTGAAATTGCTTTGGAATTTACTTTTTAAGTTCATTGTATTAATTGTGTACATGGCCTTGTAGTAGCTCTTTTAAGATAGAAGAACTAATAGATCACATGGAAAATATTATTTTTTAATTTATTTACTTAGATTTCTCCTCTTTTTGAGACTCAGTGTTTCAGATTACAGGCAGTTTCTGAATAGTATTAATTACAAAGAGCATAGAAATCATGAAACATAGGTTTCTAGTATATATTTTGTTAACTCAGTTTTAGAACATGAGCTACTCTTAACTATGTTCTTAGCTGTTACAAAGGACTTTCCCACCTGCCACATAGGTGATTCATAGACAAGGGAAATACATAGCTTTGAAAGCATTCAATACTGCTGTGCATGGAGTGATGACATTGACCTGTTTAATCCAAAGATTGGCTGCTCTGTAAAATCTATGTTGTGACCAAAGGTTAGGCCAGATAAGCTTTTTTTATACATAGGCTCCCTGAATTTTTGGCTTTGGTTTGTGTGACAGAGCTTGCAAGGGTTTCTTTTCTGTTTTGACTAGTTATCTTTTTAGACTATTATACTAATTTGTGTTCTGCATCTTATTCTCAAGACTCTTTTGGTTACAAGGAATAGAAATACATACATTAAATTAAGCAAGAGTCAGTGAGAGGAATGATGGAATGAATGAACAAATTAAATAAGGATTTATCCTAAGCAAATGGGTATCAAGGCTTTTAAAAAAATACACACACACACACACACACACACACACACACATATATGAATGATGAGAGACTGGAACAGTCAAATAGAAAACTGGAACTACTATATTTCATTACATCTTAAAACAGCAAGGTCATAAAAGTAGTATCTCGGGGCTAGGGGTATAGCTCAGTTGGTAGAGTGCTTGTCTTGCAAGTACAAGGCCCTGGGTTCAATCCCCAACACCAAAAAATAGAAGAAGAAGATAAAAATAATATCTCTAGTTAATAATGACAGAAGGCATTAATGATAGTCCTGCCTGATTCCTGGATACTTGATTTGGTGATGTACTTCGTGACATTTTTTTGATCTTTTTCTGGACTTTGGGCTGTGCAATTTCTTCTGCTTTCACTTGGATTACTTGATATATGTAATAGGCATTCTTCTTGGGCTTGCTTTGAAAGAAGGTCCAACAAAGTTTCTCAATTTTGCTTCACTACAAATTAGCTGTGTGACTCTAGGCAAAGCCTCTATGAATCTTACTTTCTCTGCAAAAATTAAATAAGTGCATATATGTAAGCAAAATAATGAAACTTCCTTTCTGTCAGGAGGGAGGATAGCATCACAAGTTTGGGAGGAAAATTGATGTTTTTTTTTTTTAAATTTTTTTAAAGGAGACTTTTCATTTTGTAGAGACAGGCTTTAGAGAAGGAAATAATCAAAATTTTATTGGAGAAAGGATAATTAGTGAAGAAAGGATACCTGAGGAAGTGATGGGGCAGGGATGGCAGCTACAGAAAAAATTAGCTATAGGACTGAGTGAAAAGTCATTCTGAAATGGAAAAGAGAAAAACTGGGGCAAGCAAGATAGTTAAAGAATCTGAGTATCTGGAAAGCACTGGGAGTACAGCGATGTTTTCTCAGCTATACTTCCCATAAGATATAGTGGTCTCTGCGGAAGAGGTGCGCATTGAGCAGAATGGTGAAGCTGTGAGGTGATAGTGATATAGGTATCCATTTTTTTCTGGAAACTGAAAAGGAGGGAGTCAAGGATTCTAGATATGTTCTTGAATCAAATTTTGAATGTTGAATATGCCTGACTTGAACATTATTCTGCAGGCTGTAGAGTTTCATTAAATTGATGAGTTTAAAGTTGTTCCATGGGTTCATCATGATTATATTTTCCTTCCAGAAAGCTTAGAGTAGTAGAAGATTGGAAAAAGAAGCCAGACAGACATATCAGTATCAGAGTAAGAAACAGTAAAAGCTTGAACCAAAAATAGTATCAAAAAGGATGTTTTAGTTCTTTTCACTTGTTGATTACCAGATATGAGTGGAAATAAAGACATAAGAATTTAGGATTGGACTAGCCATTTCAGAAAGTAATTATAGAATGAAAACCATAATGAGATAACCACTTTTGCCCATAAGGATGGCTGTAGTAAAAATAGTAATAACACGTATTAATAATGAAGCAGAGAAATTATAACTCATATAATACTGAGAAGAATGTAAAGTGGTGCAGATGTTTGGAAAATAGTTAGCAGATCCTTAGAAGGTTAAGCATAGTTATCATTATGATCCAGCAATTGTATTCTACTCCTAGGTAGATAGCTAAGAAAATTAAAAACATGTGCCTCCCAAATCTCATACAAGAGTGTTCTTAGCAAAATTTATTAACCCCAAAATAGAAACAACCCAAATGCCTGTCAATTGATGAATGGAAAAATAAAATGTGGCATTATATCTGTGTAATAGATTATCATTTGTCAAATAAAAAGAAATAAAGTACTAATACAAGTGACAACATGGATAAACCTTGTAAACATGATGTTAAATAAACATGATGTTAAATGAACAAAGCCAGTTTTAAAAAATACCACGGTGATTCCATTTATATGTAATAATTGGAATCTGTAGGGCCAAAATAGATCAGTAGTTGCCTAGAGCTGGAGGGGTGTTTGGGTGGAAATAAGGAGTTATTACAAGTTGGGTATGGGATGTCTTTTGGGATGATGAAAATATTCTAAAATTGATCCTGGTGGTGGTTGTACAATTGTAAATACAGTAGGTAGAAACCATTATATTGTATGTTTGGAACAGGTGAATTGTATGGTAGGTGAATTATATCTCAGTAAAGGTATTACAAAATTATTATAGGGTAAATAATACTTTTGAGTGGCTTAGATGCATTCAATTTTGTCCCCCCCCCCCTTGAGTTACACTGATATGTTCAGATAGATAATTAGATAAAACTAGGGTTCAGTAGTGAATCTAGGGCCTTGGAAGTTATTGCCTCAGGATGACAGATAACAGTATGATCTACTGAATGAATTAATTTACTCAGAGAAACAGTTATTAAATGTTAGAGATTAGGATAACGTCAAAAGTCAGGTTAAAGAAGGAGAAAACTAGGGCTGGTTGTGGTGGCACATGTCTGTAATCCCAGTGGCTCAGGAGGCTCAGGTAGGAGGATCATGAGTTCAAAGCCAGCCTAGCCAATTTAGCAAGGCCCTAACCTTATCCCTAAATAAAAAATATTAAAAGGGGCTGGCAATGTGGCTCAGTGCTAAAGCCCCTCTGGGTTCAGTCCCAGATATCAAAAAAAAAGGGTGGGGGGAGGAAAGGAGAAGCTGAGAGAAAGTGGAGTTGAAGAATCAAGAGGAAAGAATTGACATGGAAGCCAAGGGAGGAAAATATATCCAGAAAGATGCTGTCAAGTATCATTTGTGTTGGGCCAGAAGGGTTGACTTAGACTGAAGTTCCTATATGTTATCCAGACCATTTTTTTAAAATAACGTTAGTATCCCGATAGGCAGCAGAAGCCAGTTTTTATAAGGTATAAAAGAGTACCCACGTAGTGAGTAAGTGGCGAAAATGAGGGCAAGCCAGTTTTTAAAATTTTGTGTGTTTTGTTTTATTTTTTAAAAAAATTTAAATTATTGGTTCTTTTTAATTCATTCTGATATAATTACATGAAGATGGAATATCTTATTTTAGTTAGGATTCCATTCTTATGGATGTACATGATGGTGGGATATTCACTGTGTTGTTTTCACAGGTACGTGGGAAAATTACGTCAGATTCATTTCAGTGTCAGTTTTTCGTAGTTTTGGATCTGTATTCTCAAGAAAGGATATATAATTAGAACGCATTGTTCAGAGATTTTAGTTTTACGCTGGAAGAGAAGTGTTTTTCAATTATTGATGAAAGACTAATGGCTATTTATGGAGAAACAATTTTAATTTTCATAACCAAACAGCAAAGTGAATTGAAGATAAATGGAATAAAAAGTCACAAGTGATTTTGTTTTTTAAAAAGTTATGATTTATTGTACTGGTGATTGAACCTAGGGGCACTTTAACACTGAGCCATATCCCTAGCACTTTTTATTTTTTGAGGCAGAGTTTCACTAAATTGCCAAGGCTGACCTCAAATTTGTTGGAATTACAGGAGTGCACCACTGTGCCCAGCTGTACAAGTGATTGATTGATTGATTGATTGATTTAAAAAGCAGTCATTATCATCTATTTGGTATATGTTGGGAACAAGAACTCTCTAGCTTCAAAAATAAACATTGAAAATACTGAGGGAGACAGGGAGAGAGAGACTAAAAGGAAATGATAGAATATAGAATTCCCTGAATATAGAATTCTTCACTGAATCTTCTATCAGAAATGAAGAATAGCTCTAAAGTACATTGAGATGAAATGAAAAAGAAGCAAAAATTAAAAATTATACACGGGAGTTAGGCATGGTGGTACATGCTATAATTCCAGATCATTGGGAAGGTAAGGTAGGAGGATTGCAAGTTTGAGGCCAGCCTGGGTAATTTTAGTGAAACCCTGTCTCACAAAAAAAATAAAAAATTTTCAAAAATGGTTGTAGCTCAGTGGTAGAGTAGAGTGCTTCCCTCCAGCAGGTACAAGGCCCTGGGTTCAACCCCCAGTACCAGGGAAAAAAACACAAATTATTTAGGGGTAAGTTGAGAAGCATTTTGTAAAGATAAATCTAAACACTCGACCACATAACTGGCTAAAGGATAAGAACAGACATTTTTCAAAATGTCTGTTTATGTGGAAAGTTGTCTTGGAAAAGCTAATTATTTATTAGATGTTATAAAACTGTTAATCCTGAGTGAGGAGGCAGTGATAATGGTCACTTCATATTGCTTATGGCTGCATAAAATATATAATCTTTTAAAAATATAATTTGGTAATAGGTGTTCAACCTAAAAGTTTTCTTATTCTTATACTGTTTAAAATGACATGACACCTTCAAATGTGAAGAATGTGGAAAAGATTTTACTCAAAGACCATACTTTACTGAACAGTAGAAGATTCATACTAGAGAGAAGCCCTACAAATGTTAACATTGTGCCAGAGACTTTAAAAATGGTTCAACCCTTATTGCACACTACAGGAATCATAGAAGAGAGAAATTATACAAAGACCCAATGCGTCAATGTCTCTAAAGTTGTTCATTCCTTACTCAGCACTGGAGAATTTGTAATGTGGAAGGATAATATGAGTTAAAAACTATTGTAGACGTTTTAGCAATTTCTCAAACATTCCTTATCACTGGAGAATTCATAGTGCATAGATACTCTAAACAATGTAAATGCTGTGTCCAAGTCTTTACTCAAATTTCAAACTGTCTTTAACTCTTGAAACCCGATATCTATAGGAAATGTAGAAAGACATTTGCCTGAAATATATGCCTTATATTTAAATATAAGGCAAATAGATAACAGCAAAAACACCTTGAAATATTTAAAAATATAGCGAAGTGCTTATCTGTACCTCATATCTTGATATGAAAAGGAAAGAAGGAATTGCCTTTTGCTTAAAATTTATATTAAACACCCTTAGATGATGTAGTAGAAATAAAGAAATTCTCACAAATAATCATAGAATGGTATAGAAAACTTGTTTCTTTCTGTTTTTTAAAGAGAGGGAGAGAGAGAGAATTTCTAATATTTATTTTTCAGTTTTCGGCGGACACAACATCTTTTGTTTTGTATGTGGTGCTGAGGATCGAACCTGGGCCACACGCATGCCAGGCGAGCACACTACTGCTTGAGCCACATCCCCAGCCCCAGAAAACTTGTTTCAAAATTTACTCAATAGCCTCACTTCTGAAAACTTGAGAAAACAATTCTGAGATCTTTTTATTAGAAGAAGAGTTGTTCCTGAGAGTTGTTTATCTATGTTTTTGAGACTTTACAGTAGATTTTGAAATACTTTATTCAGATTATGTAGGAATTTGTTTACTAAATAAATGTAAAATGTGTTTCATGACACAAGTAAGTAAAAAGTTTAAAAGATCCTAGTGGGCCTGGTGGTGAATACCTTTAATCCTAGCAACTCAGGAGGCTGAGGCAGGAGGATCATAAGGTCAAGGCCAGCCTCAGCAACTTAGCAAAGCCCTAAGTAACTCAGTGTGACTCTGTCTCAAAATAAAAAATTTATAAAACGTGGTAGAGGTAGGCATATAGCTCCTTGGTAGAAACACCCCTGTGTTCAATCCCTGGTGCCAAAAAGTAAATAAAAATTTTAAAATCCTAAAAAATAATACTTCATAAAATCTTAGTGCTGAACTTTGTGTTTTTGGTGTTATTTTTGCCTCTTGATCTACTGATTCCTTTAGTTAGTCCATTAGCAGGTGGAGGTAGGTTGGGAAGGGGATCTTAATTATAGAAAAACTTATATTAAACATTGAAGACTAAGGCTGTACCCCATGTCAGGTGTGGTGTGGTCCTGGCACATAGTAGGCATTCAAAAAGTATTAATAGAGCAATAATATTGATTTGTATGTATACATACTTTGATTCTGGTCCTTAGAGTTTTCATTGCCCATGCTGGTGTACTGAGGGGAAATTCTGAGTTAGAATTTTAACTGTTCACAATTTATTAGGTTCTATAAAGAAGTAGCTAGGAGCCAGGTGCAGTGGTGCACTCCTGTAATCCCAGTGAGTGGCTCAGGAGGCTGAGACAGGAGGATAGAGAGTTCAAAGCCAGCCTCAGCAATAGCAAGGCACTAAGCAACTCAGTGAGACCCTGTCTGTAAATAAAATAGAAATAGGGCTGGAGATGTGGCTAGATGCCCCTGAATTCAATCCCTAATAAGCCCCCAGCCCCTAACCCCCTGCCCCCCAAAGGAAGAAGTTAGGAGTGAAATGTATAAAAATATGGTACTCGCTATTTATAGAATTTGGAAATTTGGTTAATGTACAGCAATAAATTTTAATTAAACATCTTTTTCTAAAATTTCCCCCTTAAAGTATGCTTTTTATCCCTCTCACCCCTTTTTTAAGAGAAAATTTTACCATTAAATATTACTTTGGCCAATAGATAGGTAATACTTTTGTGTTGTGTAAATGGATTTGTGGATTAATGCTTCCAACTTTTTTTGTTAATTAATATTTTATTTTTCTCTGAACCATTTGAAAGTAAGATATAGTTATGGCAATACATGTCCCCTAGAAATGTTCTCTTATTCTTACTCATTATTACTTGTGGTTTGAATTTTAAAATGATTTTTAGAAAAGAAATCTCATGAATATCATGATATTGACAGATTTTCATGGGTTATAAGTTCCTTTTTGTGCATTTGAACATAACTTTGCTTTTACATGATTTTGAAAGTACATCACTATATTAGTTCCATTTTCTTCGAAAAAATTCTAAGTCTTTGACTATTACCAATTTAAATCAGTAAGTTAGTGGGAAGACTAGATCATATGCTTTCTACAAATGAGGAACAGATTTAGTAATTGCAATCTACTCATTTACATTGTATTAAGTATATTTCAATGCTAAACACCATCTATATGCTGTTTATCTTAAAAACTTTACACAAATGAAAAAGATAGCTTACACTATGAGTTTGTTTGATACTATGTGTTTGGTAAAATCTACAGCTTTCTTAAAAAGTTAGCAGATTCCATTTTGGAAATTTTCTGTGTAGTGGTAATGTTTTATACAAGTGTTATTGTAGATCAGGATCATATTTGTAATAGATACTTTATGTCATACCAAATTGGTGATATATTAAACAAAGTTTTATTCTCTAATTTCGCAGTTGATAAAAATGGTGATGTTTGCATTTCTATTCTTCATGAGCCTGGGGAGGATAAATATGGTTATGAAAAGCCAGAGGAACGCTGGCTTCCTATCCACACTGTGGAAACCATCATGATTAGTGTCATTTCTATGCTGGCAGACCCTAATGGAGATTCACCTGCTAATGTCGATGCTGCGGTAAGGTGTTCACATCCTTCTGTCCTCCCTCTTCCATCTTTCCCACCCGCCTCTTTTGGGACAGAACCTAGGGTGCTAGGCAAGATTTCTACTACTGAACTGTACCTTCAACCTGTCACTCTTTCTTTCTTTCTTTTTTTTTAATATTTATTTTTTAGGTGTAGATGGACACAACACAATGCCTTTATTTTTATGTGGTGCTGAGAATCAAGCCTGGGTCCCGCCCGTGCTAGGCGAGCCCTCTACTGCTGAGCCACAATCTCAGTCCATCACTCTTTCTTTTAAGAAGACTCAACTTGTTATGTCCTTTTAAAATATATCTACATCAGGAAATAGCAATTTTGAACTAATTAACATATGCGTTACCTCATACCATTTTTTGGTGATGCGAACACTTAAAAAATCCTGCCTTTAGCAGTTTTTAAGATTATTAACTTTAGTCACAAGATAAAATAGATTTTTAAACTTATTCTTTATCATTGTGGCTAAAATGATAAAAAAGATGTAATTTGTGACATTAAAAATTGCACGAGCTATGGATATAGCTTATTTGTTAGTGTTTGCCTTGCTGCTCAAGGCCTTGGATTCCATCCCCAGCACCACACAAAAAAGAAACTGGATACTAAGTGGAATAGGCATATTAAGAGCAGAGACTCAGGGCTGGGGGTGTGGCTTAGTGGTAGAGAGCTTGCCTAGCATGTGTGAGCACTTGGGTTCTATTCTCAGCACCACATATAAGTAAACAAAATAAAGGTCCATTGACAACTTAAAAAAAAATTAAATACAGCGTGGGAATGTGTGGATTAAAAATGTAGTTTTTAAAATGTGATCAAAGTTATCAGTTTCAGATAATCTGTTATAACATTCTTAGCTTTGTGGTAACTACAAAGCAAAATCCTATAGTAGACAAAAACAAGGAATCAAAGCATACCAATAGAGAAAACCACTTAATCACAAAGAAGTTGGCAAGAGAAAGAAAGGATTATAAAACAACCAAAGAACAGTGAACAAAATGGCAACAATAGATCCATATTTACAGTTAGGGTTAGGATTAGAGAGCTCTCTTCTGGATTCCTATATCCAAATTAGATTGATTCTCTCACCCTCTCATGCTGGCTGCCTCTATTAGATTTTTCCTTTGTAGCTCTTCTGGATCAGATCTTCTGTTTCCTGGATCACATTTTTCTTTTCCTTTTTCCTACGGACTTCATCCTAACATTTTAGATATGTGGGAATTAAATCTAGAGCCCTTTCATGTTTCAAGGTGCTTTATCCTTCCCTAAAGCTTGATTGATACTTTGTTTTTAGAGTTCTAAGAAGAAAATACAAAATTTAGACAGAATTAATTTTTTAGTTTTTATTATTGCTGACGGGAAAGTTGATTATAGGCTGATTCTCCATTGTTAGATGTCAACCACCCCCATTTCCTTTTAAGTTCTTTATCCTTGGGTCTTCTGAAATTTCGTACAATTGTATAAACGCTTTAATCTTTCACCTCTGAAGTTGGTATATAACTTTTGAAATTAAAGACTTAAATGTTTTGGAAAAATGTGTAATTGTTTTGAGACTTTATCCAATTTTAATATTCTTTCCTTTTTTGAACTTGTTTTATTGATCCCCTAGCATTATCTTTTATCTAAATAATGCCCTTTTTTGTTTTGGAGGTGGGTGCTGGGGATTGAACCCAGGGGCACAGTGTATTTGCTTAATGGTGTGTCTTGCTTTGAGGGGAAAACCCCTCCCCCCTTTTTTCTTTTTAAAATATCTTCCTTTGTAAAGGCAAGGATTGATGATTTCCATAGTCTTTGCTGTTCCTAAATTGATGATATGCAAAGAAAAAGAAACAGGCTGAGCATTTTTGAGCACATTTCTGTTACTTTTATGCTAAATGAAATCACCTCTTTTCTCATTGGAACTGTGTTGGTGGTCTTATGTGTTCATGATTGATAAGTTATCTGTTTACCCGTACTTTCTACCCCTACTTTCTACCTACTAGTACTCACTATTATTTCAGTGTAATGCATCTCACCTATCTACTTTAAAGATACAAGATAGTTTTATGTTGACTTTGTTTTCTGGTTATTTTCAAGTAAGGAAATTTAGTAATCCTTCACATAGCTTGAATGTCTTTTTTTGTAAATTGTAGCTTTCTTTCTAGTGTAACATAAAACCATAGCTATTATTTTTTGTGGTCTTTTCTTTTTTAAAAGAGAAATTTTCTTGTAAGGGTAATTAGTAGAAAATGTTTCTATTTGTATATTCCAACAAAATACCTTACAAAAATACTTTTTGACTGTTTTCTGCCTTGTTAAACTTTTTTAAAGTATTCAAACTACCAAAGGATTATATTCAAAGTTAAAATGATTATTTGAGATTACAAGGAAAAGTTTACATAAAATCATTTGATGTTATTTTTCTACCTACAGAAAGAATGGAGGGAAGACAGAAACGGAGAATTTAAAAGGAAAGTTGCACGCTGTGTAAGAAAAAGCCAAGAGACTGCTTTTGAGTGACATTTATTCAGCAGCTAGTAATTTCACTTATTTCAGGGTGAGTTCATTTAAAAAATTATACTACTGTTCTGTCTTTTGGAAAATGCTATGTCAATTTTTAAAAATCATATGATTTAGATATTTGAATTGTTCGTTCTCATTGGTTTTATTATTTTTAATAGTATTATCCAGCAATTCTTAAGGCTATAATTTAATCTGTTTGTTTTTTCCCTTTAGCTGATGTTAAGTAGATATTTTGTTTTAAAATAGTTGTATGATAGTCTTTTTCTTTTCATTCATGGTAAAATTTCTAATATATATATTTTTTTGTACTGGGGATTGAACCTAGGGGTGCTTTATCACTGAGCTACCACCCCAGACCTTTTTGTTTTTTCCTTTTTAGCAACAGGGTCTTGTTGAATTGTTGAGGGGTTCACTGATTGCTGAGGCTGGCCTCCAACTTGTGATCCTACTGCCTGAGCCTCCTATGAGTAGCTAGAATTACAAGAATGCGGCTAGTACTCCCAGCTGCATTGGTTCTTTATGGGTGTTACACCCTCTTAAGAACAAAACAACCCTCAGGGCTTGTTCTTCTCACCCATATATGTTTTCCATTTATTTAAGAGCTTGATGACAATAAGGAAGTGGAGTAAAATAGAAAATATTGAAGCTTAAGCTTATTCATATTTACTTTTTAGTTGTAGTTGGACACAATACCTTTACATATATATATATAGTGCTGAGGATCGAACCCAGGGCCTCACACACACGGTGAGCCACAACCCCAGCCCCTTATTAATGTTTTTACTTGTGAAACGGTACTTTATAAGATTATGGAAATGACCAAGGCTTTTTTTTTTTTTTTTTTTTTTGGTACCTGGAATTAAACCCAGGGGTGCTTAATCACTGAGCCACATTCCTAGGCCCCCCCCCCTCTTTTTTTTGTGACAGGGTTTCACTAAGTCTCTGAGCCTAGCTTTGAACTTGGATCCTTTTGCTTCAGCTTCCTAAGCTATTGGGATTATAGGCTTGTGCCACTGCCCTCTGTTGACTTAAGAATTTTATTGTATTTATCTTGATAGCATTTTAAAAATTAATTAATAATACTAATGAAGTTGCACAAGCAAATTGGATAAGGAGTTATATATTGTTTCCTTTAAAGTTGAACCATAGAAGACTTAAAAATAATAATAAAATAAAAGTTGGGGCTGAGGTTGTGGCTTAGCAGTAGAGTGCTTGCCTAGCACGTGCAAGGTACTGGGTTGATCCTCAGCACCACATAAAAATAAAAACAAATAAAATAAAGGTATGTGCCCCCCCCCCAAAAAAAAAGTATAAGCCATATGCCTCAGTGCATAAAACAGGTTAATCAGGAAATAGTATAAGACCTTATAGTTACATAGTAAGGAAGCAATAATTGGAAATCTTGACTTAATAGGTCATCACTGTCGACACAATGATAAGAAAGCACACTTCTTCTTAAATGTTGCAGTTACTTCATAAATATTCACAGGCACTAAGCAACTCTCTTCCCAGGGCCTTGCACTGTTGCAGAAGGGTATGGGAGCATCAGTTCTTGATAGAACAATCTTGAATTAAATAAACACATTAATTTTACTGAAGATATTTGAGAACTAAAACCTCGTTTTCAAGCACTGCAGACTACCTTTCGGCCCTTTATTTTGTTTATTTATTTTTTAACACACAAGAGTTTATTTGTCAGAGCTGACAAATAAAGGCCATCTCTCCATAGATGGAGAGGGGCCACGGTTCTTTAAGAACTTGGTGTTACTTCTCTCGTATGATGTGATGTAACTGGGAAAGAAAAGCCTCAGTAATCATCTAACCTAATCACTAGTTTTGTTTGAGCCAATGTGTGAGATCATTTGAAAACTGGATTAAACATTTCATACCAAAATCCATGGCTTAATAATGTCTAAAACTCAATATGTTATTTTTTAGGTAGATGGTAGAAGAAAAGTTTGAAAAACAACAGTGATTTGAAGAAGCACATAAAATGTATGAAGTCTGCAGTAGTATTTACCTTAAGGGAGGAAGAGAGGAAACATGAAACAAAGGGGACTTTACCCTTTTATTTTTTCCCCTTTATTTTTATTTTATAAACGTTATTTATTTATTTTTTTTGTGGTGCTAGGGATTGAACCCAGGGCCTTACACATGTCAAGCTCCCTCCTCCTCTTCCTTTTACTTATTTATTTAGGTCTCGGGGCCATGGTACCACTGAGCTATACCTCCAGCCTTTTTTAATTTTTATTTTGAGACACACTTTTGCTAGGTTGCCCAGGTTGGCTTTGAGCTTGCTATATCCTCTTGCTTCATCTTCCCAGGTTGCTGGAATTACAGGTGTGTGCTACTGAGCTAACTCTCTTTATTCTTGACTATCAGTCCTCTGGTGTCATGTTAATGTTTGGCTCTTCTCACCTCTCCACAGAAAACTAAACTCCTAAAGACATTAAGTACTGGTTTTTTGGTTACATCTGAAGGTTTAATTAAGTTTTGATTCTGTAACATTTGGCACTACAGATAATCCCTCCTAGAAACATCTCTTATCTACCGGTGAATATCAAGGTTCTATCTTAGTTCCTTCTAAATCTGATTGCTACCTTTATCTGATTTTTAAGCTGATTTGCCTGCCTCTTTGTTGCCCTCCTCTTTTGCTTCTCACTCTGTGTCCCTAGTTGCAGGGACAAAGTAAGCAAACTATCTCTTTTCCCACCTCAGCCTCCCAATTCTACTCCCAGACGTAACCACTAATAATAGTTGAATCTTTCAGTAATTTAATCCTCCTTGGACATACATAAATACTTCGCACATGTGTATGTATATTGTCAATATACCATATATTCTATGCTTTTTTATTTAATGTTGTCTTTTAAGGTTTTGCAAGCTCAATAATATGCATCTGCTTCTTTGCTGATGGTTGCGTAGTATTAAAAAGTAAGGTTTATATCTTTTTTTTTTTAAGAGAGAGAGAATTTTTTTTTTTTTTTTTTAGAGAGAGAGAGAGAGAGAGAGAGAGAGAGAGAGAATTTATTTATTTAAGTTCTCGGCGGACACAACATCTTTGTTTGTATGTGGTGCTGAGGATCGAACCCGGGCCGCACTCATGCCAGGCGAGCGCGCTACCGCTTGAGCCACATCCCCAGCCCAAGGTTTATATCTTGAAAGAGAAGATTTATATATTTTTTAAAATATTTTTTTTTAGTTGTATATGGGCACAATATATTTATCTTTATGTGGTGCTGAGGATTGAACCTAGGGCCTCACACATGCTAGGTGAGCGCTCTATTACTGAGCCACAACCCTAACCCAAGATTTCTACCTTTTTTAAAATGTATTTTTAGTTATTGATGGACCTTTATTTTATTAATTTATTTACATTTAATCACCTACTATTTGCAAAGGCACTGTTCTCTTGGGGGAGCAGAAGGTGTAGAATACTATAGATACATTTCCTGGCTGAAAAAAGAAATATTTGTTTAGCCAGATAGACCAGGAATTATAAAACAAACAAGGCCGGGTGTGGTGGCACACACTTGTAATCCCAGTAGTTTGGGAGACTGAGGCAGGAGGATTGTGTTCAATGCCAGCCTTAGCAATGGTAAGGTACTAAGCAACTCAGTGAGACCCTGTCTCTAATTAAATACAAAATAGGGCTGGGGATGTGGCTCAGTGGTAGAGTGCCCCTGAGTTCAATACCCACCCTGAGTTCAAACAAACAAACAAAAGTAAAATTAAATCACATTAAGACCTAGAGTAGAATTTAGAATTGTAGAGTGTTGCTTTGAGAAGTTCACACATGACTGACTATTGGATAGTTAGAAGTAGGGCTGCTAGTGACATTGGAAGTTTCCTGAATAGCAATAAAGTTCCATTTGGTGTTGAACTTTATTTCTATTGTATTATATCCAAGGACAACATCTTGAACAATATCCATTTTTAGGGGACAAGAAGAAGAGACAGAGACAGAAACATGTAGATTGGCTTGGTCACAAGACCTCGGGCAGGAAGCAGTTGTGTGTGGTCACCGATGTCATGTTGGAAAAGAATTCAGTTTGGGGGAAAGACAGTGGAAAGTAGTGCAAGATGGATTGGAACTTTTGGGAGCACTTATGTGAAGTGTAGCAGGGCAAACTTCCTTGATGGTAACCATTTTCCTCATGGATTGTTTTCACTTGAGTGATTAAGATTATTGGAACACTTCCTCCAAGTGAGAAATTACTTTTATTATTGTCTTTAATATCAACAAGAGAATAGGGAGGCTCAGAAGAGGTTGGCAAATTTTGAGGCTGACCTCAGCAACTTAATGAGATCCTGTGTGAAAGTAAAATAGGGCTGGAAATGTAGCTCAGTGGTAGAGCCACTTTTGGACTCAAATCACTAGTACCACAAAAATAAAACGAAACATGAGAAAATGCTGGGTTGTCTGATTTTAGGTGTTTAGTGATTTTCAATGGTCTGTCCTCTTTGAGGTATTTTCATTTAAAACCTCACTTAGGAGCAGTTTTTAAATGATTCTCTTGTGGCCCTGAAAATTTTAATTGTTTATATCTGGGGGGAGTGATTACCAAATATACAAATGTACAAACTCCATACCCATTCTCTATCAGCTTTGGGAGATTTATTGGCAAGGGATTTATTTGGGCATCATATAGACTTTGGAAAAAACATTATAGTAACATAACCTAAAAATTATAATTCCTATTTCATAGCATTGCCTTTTGAGTTTCATTCAATATATGCTTTTGTATTGTCTAATAAATGATATGTGTATGTATGTGTGCAGATGTTAAAAATCAATTCTAGTCAGGATAATAAATATATTCATATTTGTGCATTTTCATGCTGGGATGTGGGTCATTTACGTTTATTGGTACAACCCTTTTGTAAAGAAATACAGCCATAGCTCTACCTTTTCGGATCTATCTTAAAGAGGTTCTCTATATTATGGAAAACAGGCATATGCTAGGCCACAGATTGCCTCACAGCTTCCTTCCTTCCCCAACAGAGCTTTTAGTATGGTTGGCTTTGGGTGATTTTAAGAAATTTACTTGGGGCTTTAGAGGACACATTTTGAACATACATGGTGTGAGTTAAATTTTGCCATTGCTCTTAAGGCTTCTCTGTCAAGAGTTTAAAATTATATCACTTGAATTCCTAGGAATTTTGTGTTTGAATTTGCCCCAAATTGTACTTTGCAGCAGGTGGAGGTTTCTGAGAACAGCTGTTCTCTTCCCTTCAATCTCTGACCCCACCTTTATATTCAAAAAACACCTAAATATAATAAAGGGTCAGAAAGGTCCAGTTATTAAGTGTCCCTTTTAAAACTCAAATCCAGTTTTTTCCTTTTTTTTTAGAATAGGAAACTATCATTTATTAGCTGTGTGACCTTGCCTTACTTTTCTCTGTAAAGTGGAGGGAACTTCTTTATGTAATGATTGTGAGCATTACCTGAGATGAGTTTTTAAAGCACTTATCACACTGTTTGGCACATTTTAAACACTTGATAAGGTAGAAGTATTTTTTTTTTATTTAGATGAGTTCTTGACTTCAAATCTAATTTAGGTCATGAGACCAGCAGTTACAAAACAATTAGAACTATTATTGGGATGGAGGGGTTTGTTGGTGGCTCCATAAAGAAATAGGTTTGAACTGATCCTAAAGAATTGACTTTAGCAAGTTGAGAAGTATGGCAGTATTGTTTCTCTGTACATCCTCAAGTATTTCTAAATTTCCAAATTACTTGACACTTAACTAATCCTTCTTGTGATTCTAGATAGAATGTGAAAGACTTGGAATATGGAAAGACTAAATTATTCCTGTCCCATGTGACAGCCACTAGCCACATGTGTCTGTTGAACACTAGAAATAGGCTCATGTTTAGTATGGTAGAAGAATTTGAATCTTAAATTTTACTTAATTTAAATTCAAAATTAAATAGTTACATGGATAATGGATACTGTAATGGATAATCACAACAGTGAGGGCTGTGGCTGTGGCTCAGTGATAGAGCACTCATCTCACATGTGTGGGGCCCTGGGTTCGATCTTCAGCACCACATAAATAAAGTAAAGGTATTGTGCCCACCTACAACTGAAGAAATATTTTTTAAAAAATCACAACAGTGAGCTTAAAATAAGAGTTTGTTGCCAAGGAAAAGAATACAAATTTCGGGCTGGGGATGTGGCTCAAGCGGTAGCGCGCTCGCCTGGTGTGCATGCGGCCCGGGTTCGATCCTCAGCACCACATACAAACAAAGATGTTGTGTCCGCCAAAAACTAAAAAAAAAAATAAATAAATATTTTAAAAAAAGAATAAAAATTTCTAGTCAGTTAATAATTTGGTAATTTATAAAATCATTATATAATGCTGTTTATTTCTTTTAGGTCTTCAATTGAGAAACATGGCACTGTTTTTCCTGCACTCTACCCACCTATATTGCTGGACTTCTGTTGTAACAAGTTGGCAAAACACTGGCTGGAACTGGGCTGCAATAAAACATGCCAGTTATCAATGCTGACAAGAGCCTAACAAGTGCCAACTTACAGATGATTACGCATTTTGAATTCTAATGAACTGTTTTAACCTTCAGGAAGAATTGTAAAGACGTGTACATAGCACAACATGATCCGGATAATATATATACTGTTCATGTACATCCACAAATACACCTTGTACCAAATAATGCTTTCTTGTAGTAGAATAAGAATCGTGTAAATTCTAAAAAGATTTTAGCAGGTTTTCTTTCCCTATTCATTGTTTCTTATCAGTTTAAAAAGACTCCTTAAAGCATGTCAGATGAAAAGCAATTAGGATTAAAAGTTTCCATTTAATTTCCTTTAAACCATTGAGGCTTCATTAAACCCTTGTCACTTATTAAACTTTTGTATCTTCTTTGTTTTGACAGTCCCCTTTGCTTTTATCTCTTCTATCTGCCAGAAAGTTCTCAGATGATTTAGTTCAAATACTGAAATACTTAATAAGCAATTACTTGATTTTTAATGATGACTTCAGAGGAGTGGTCATCACTAGGTGCTTTGTCTTTTTGTATTCTAGTTGCACCCATCTCTTGGATTGGATGTAGCAATAACATTTTCTGGCTGTTGAGAGCTCTTGAACCTAGACATTATCCCAAGAACCTTTAAAAAAAAAAAGTTGGTTCTAAATTCAACTTACTGAAATTTACCCCAAATAATACAAAATTCTGATTTGGTTTTATTTTTGCCCTTCAGTTGACTTAATGTAAAGTTTGGATAAATAAAGCATGCACAACTACAAGCTTTTTACTTCTTGGTTTGCTATTAAGAATGCTATTTGCCCTTATATCCTCCTTAATCCTTCATATTTCTTTGTCTCTATTCTTCAATACTAGAGATTTTTCTCACCTATTGTACAAAGAAATTTCGATGTATATTTTCATGTAATTTGATTTTGGAATTCTGTCACCTTATGTAGTGAGTTCTTCCAAAATATAATTTTTTCCAATAATTGTCAAGTTGTTGGCTTTTATTGTATTGAATGAAGGTTTTAATACTGAATGCCAGAGAAGTGCAGTTTAGAAAAATCTCAGGTTGATTCCTTATGCAAACAAACTTAATACTTGAAAACCACATGGCCATGGCAGTGTAAGTATTGGGTTTTATCTGGATTCTTATGTGAGTCTAAAAGTATTTCAGAGGTAAATGCTTTGCTATTTGACATATAGATTCTGTCACTGACATAGCACACTTGGATTTGATTATGAGCATAAGTATATTTCATATCATAAAATTTTCTAAACTTTAGCAGTTGGTGAAATGAGCATGTGCACTGTTAGACAGTCCTAGCCTTCTTTCTATTTATTGTGAGGTTGAGAGTGAGAAGCAATCTTTGGCATATAAGGGATAGAACTTGAGACAGTACCAGATCCGGTATGGCGTATGACTGCGAGAATCAGTGATAATTGGTGCATCCCTCCTCTGTGGGGTTTGGAGAAATGCTTTGGCAGAAGAGAGAAAGGAATCCTGTCAATAATGTAGACTTCTACCAGTTTGTCAGGTTTTTTTTTAAAGCAGAGGTAAAATGGTTACAGATGTAGTCCCAGTGAAGAGTGATTTTTATAAATCCCAGTCTGTTCTTCCGTTCAAGTATTGTAGAAACCCATAAATATTATTAAAAACCCTTACATGTTCAGTGACTATAAAAATTGATTTGATTCATTGGAGCCCAATTTTCTTCAAGAACTTAATGACTTTTGTCTTTCCCAGAGACTTTGTAAAAATTGTTGCCCCAAAATGCTAGCTAGACTGCACTCCTACTAGGGACTTTGAATGCAATCTCCTTCACTCTTAAGTCAGAAATCGTCCACATAGTAGTTGCTTGTGGAGTTGGAATTTTGCTCTAATGGCTATAATTCCATTAGCAATCTGTTGAGTTAAAACCTGGGATTTGACTGCTCAATAAGTAGCAAATGACCTAGTGACTCAGGGACAACTGTTTCTGAACAAAACTTTAAGTGCCACTTTAATGCAGTTATGTTGGTATGACTGGGTGGTTTTTTAGGGCATAGGGGAATAGGAGAGGCAGGAGCGAGTGCCTCTCTTCCTCATACTCGTTCCAACTATGTCCCCTCACCATACTACAAACTGAAACACAGGCCTTGATAGATGGAGGATTCCTTTTCCTCTGTCAGAGATGTCATCCGTGCCTTTCCCAGTGTTCATCTGACCGTGAATTTAAATGCCTCTACGTTTGATATCTAAATCACTCAGGTGACACTGAACTAGGTGGCTTTTGTCCCACCAGTGCCTCATCATTAGTGTGAGGTGATTCTTCTCTGCTTTAGGAAAAGGACCCCCCCCTCAACCCCCAACTTTGTGCCAACCATTAATATCTGCATAGTCCTTTGGGTGTAGAACTGTTGGCTCTTACTAAATTTATTCCAAGTTTTTTGAGAAACTTGTAGATTTTAGCCTGTGTTCATAACAGAAAGGATGATTTCAGTGGCTTTCTGGACTCTGAGTTTAAAATCCATATGCGGTTGATTTTCTTGTCATTGTAAGGTAAATATATTTGTGAGGTCATTCCACTGGTTCTGTGATCACTTGGATGTCATAGTATCTTTAATGGCCTTCATTCCCAGTTGTGAAATTTTATTTTATATGCTCGCTCACCCTTTACAAATCTGCCCACCTTGGGTTGTGATGCCTGTGTATCTTTGCCTGTCTGGTCTCTAGTTGGTGGAATTACCTTTTTTGTACTGCCACTTCTCAGCATCTTTGAAATTTGACATAATATTGCTTCATTCCAGTTTTTTTTTTTTTTTTTTTAGTTCTGTAATTTGTTGATTGTATTTAACTATGTGAGTTCTGTTGTGATGTTTACTGTATTGTAAAGCACCTCAATCATGTGATGGGTGCTCTATAAATCAATAAATGATGACTTAGAGGCTGTATCATGAGCTATTTTGGTTTTAGGATGCAGGTCTCAAAAAGCAAGTTGTGGAATTCTTTCTGCATAAACAGCACATGATACCAAAGGGTGCACAGGGGAAACTTGATGAAGAATACACAGCCAAGCACCACTTTTCATCAGAGTTTCAGTGCATAGTAATTTGGATACTTAAAGTGAGAACATTATTGGGAATGTTGTCTTTGGCCTAAATTAGTTCCCACCTTAAAGATAACTTAAACGGTGAGGAACCCAGACTCAAATGTTAACTGGAAGAGAACACAGGCATCATTTTCAATCACTACCTTCCCTCAGCTAAGCAGATGGGGAAACTGGTCCAAATATCTACCCAGAGTCATTTAATAAGTAGTGGCAAAAGAAGCAAAACTGAGTACTTTATTCATTCTAAAGATAAAATAGTATCTAGCTTTTTGTCCTGAACCCTTTCACAGTGTTAGGTGTTGATAACTGACCTGCTGTGTGTGTTGTGGGTCTTTATATAAATTGCTAATGGCTATTAAGGCCTTTGTACAAACTTAGAAAAGAACATGGATCCAGCTCTTTTAGAGCTGAATTAGAAACAAGAAGAAAACCCTCCCTGAGAATAGCTTGGGTGAGACTGGGGCTCATTTCCTTAGTTTAATTTCCCTGATAAATATATTTGGAATAAAACTACTGTGGAAGGGCCTAGATGATGTCCCTGAATGTTCAATACCAATTTTATACATAGGCATCTTCTTGAGGTATATAGCATCAAAACATCTGCATGCTGCTTCCAATGCAAGCAGACAGGTTGTTGGCACTGCATTTTGTGTACAAGGCACTAGGCTTCCAGGAAGCACCATTTGATTTTCTCCCTCCCCCTCATAAAGATACAGCAGTAACCAACCCTACCAAATTTTAAACTTCTCCTTTTCTGGAGGCCTGCAAACTTCAACAGGATTTAGTTTGCAGAGTAAATCATTTCCTGGCTATGGTATTTCTGGTTGCTCCATTTCAGGTGTGTGCAGTCTGGCTGCCAAGGTAGGATTATGTGTTTTGACTTGTTGAGTTGGCACTCTACCCTGAGCTTCAGTTAAATGATTATAGAATTTTGGATCCTGTTCACATAGGTGAAATAAACTATACAAAAGGCAATGAGATATATTGAAGACATAAGAGCTGCACAAAAGTTTCTAGGCAAGAAATTTGGTCTCCCCTACCATCGTTAGCAGTAACCATTAGAGAGAAATGTAGGGCTAGAGGTGAAGCTAGCTCAGTGGTAGAGTCCTTGATTAGCACATATGAGTCCCTGGATTTAATTCCCAATGCCACCACCAACAACAAAAATAAAGAGTAATAGTATTAGAATGTTCACAATGACAAAATTTATTCTGGATAAGAGCGGTAGAAATTAAGCTTCTATGAGGCTGTACTTTGTGGCAGGCTTGTGCTGTGTGCCTCATAAAGGACCTAGTCAAAGTCTTAAAAGGATCCTCCAAAGTAATGGTTTCCCATGAGGAAAGAGGTTCAGATTTAATTTGCCAATATTGAAGCCCAAATAAGTTAGATAGCAGGGATTCAATTCCATGACATTCTTTATATACTGGGTGCTGTTAATTCTCACAGGTGAGAAAACTAGAGCTTAAGAACACTGACTTCTGGGGCTGGGGGTTGTGGCTCAGTGGTAGAGCACTTGCCTAGTACACGTGAGGCACTGGGTTCCAGAACTCAGCACCACAGAAAATATAGTTATGTCCATCTACAACTAAAAATATTAAAAAAAAAAAACAAAACATTGACTTCTAAGGTCACACAGAGTATGTGTATTGAGGCTGGTACTTGGACCTAGTTCATTGGACATGGATCTAGAGATTTCCTCCTCTTCCCCTTCTGCCATGTCACACTGCCTCCCTCATGTTCCTTGCCTAAGACAAACCCACACAAAGTTCCTTTTAATCTGATAGCAAAACTTGAACTGGGTCTAAAATAAACCATGTTCCAATGCGCAGATTTTTCAAAATTTTTTCAGAATTTTTCTATATTTCAGCTTTTATTATTGTAGCTTAGGGCTACCCAAGTTGGGTGTTTGTAGTTCACCAAGTACTATAATACTTTATTAAATTCTCTAGCTCAAATAGGTTTACACTAAGCCATTACTTTTCTTTTTTAAAAAATATTTTTAATTGTACACAGACACAGTACCTTTATTTTTATGTGGTGCTGAGGATTGAACCCAGTGCCTCACATGTGCTAAGTAAGTGCTCTGCCATTGAGTCACAACCTTCTCTGATAGAGGGCTCCTTGAAGGTAGTTTGTGATGAAGAGGTAGTAAAATCCCTGGATTGCTTGCTTAAATCCCACTAATGAGTTCTAGTTTAGTTTTAGGTATCTAGTCCAGGAACACTCTGAAAGGGTACATTGTTTTTTATTCTACATGTGTGCTGTGTTAAGGGAAAGAACAAATCACCTCAACAAACATTTGAGCATCTGCTATGTATTGGACCCTAAGCTGGTACCAGTGAGGTAACAGCTAAGATAAGTCTTATGATACAACACTCCCCAACAACACGTCTTTTTTTTTTTTTTTTTTTAATGTTATCCTGAAATATTTTAGGATCCTCAGGACAGATGAGGATGCTTCTAGCCACAGGAGGCTGGCTTGCCTGGTTAACCCTGAAATCCCCCAAAGCTCATCATTTGGTACACCTATTAACCAATCTCAACCGAAATCTTTGGGCTATCAGATCTCCATTAAGTCTGGCAAGATATTCCCCTGACTACCTTGTCTAAGTGCTGCTCCTGCCCAGGCTTTCTTAGTTTCCTGCCACAACTGGAACATGAATTTCTTTGTTTTGTTTATTTTTATGTGGTGCTGAGGATCAAACCCAGGCCTCACACATGCAAGGCAAGTGCTCTACCACTGAGCCACAACCCCAGCCCTTAGAACATTAATTTCCAAGCATTCAATTCCCCTTTCCCTTGCATACTCCATGTGTCTATCAGTCAGAATCCACTCCTCTTCCTCAAAATTTCAACCCTTGACCCTATGTTTCCATGACCTTTCTCTACTCCATTTCACTTCCTACTAAATCTTTAACCTTGGCAGCACCTAAAACTTGCCCAATTTTGAATCCTTTCTCTGGTTCTGACAGCCTCATCCTGTTCACCTGTCTTTCAACATCTCCTATTCAGCTGTCCTCCAAGGCTACTACTTCCCCTACATAATTCTTGAGTTAAAAACAATTTTTTTTTCAGTGTTGGAGAATCAAACCCAGGGCTTTATGCAAGCTAGGCAAACACACCCAAGTTAAAAAAAATTTTTTTGAAGGGTCTTATGTGCTCTCCATGACCCTGCACTGGTTTTTTTTTGTTGTTGTTGTTTTGTTTTAGTTTCCTAGTGCTATTCATCTGATGAACTACTTTGCCACTTTGATCATGGGGCTCTAACAACTTTTTTTTTTCAGTTATTGGACTTAAATTATAGAGTCCTGCAGTTTTCATATCCCATCCATCAGCCCCTAGCCAGTCTACATGCCATATATTTGAAGACCTGGGCTGTAGTCTCATAGGACTATTTATTCTTAAAAAATTTTATTATTTTTGATGGACTTTTATTTATTTGCTTATATGTAGTGCTGAGAATTAAACCAAGTGCTTCACACATGCTAGGCAAGCGCTCTACCACTGAGCCACACAACCCCTGCCCCTCAATTTATTTTTTGACAATAAAATCCCAAGCCCTGGCAAATATTATCATTTGAATTCTTTGCTTCTCCGCCAGAATCCCAGCAGCTTGGGAAGCAGAGGCAGGAGGATCTCGAGTTCGAACCCAGCCTCAGCAATTTAGCGAGGCGCTAAGCAACTCAGTGAGAGCCAGTCTCTAATAATAAATACAAAATAGGGGAGCTGGGGTTCTGGCTCGGCGGTAGAGCCCTCTCCTAGCACATGCGAGGCCCTGGGTTTGATCCTCAGCACCCCATTAAAAATAAATAAAGATATTGTGTCCAACTACAACTAAAAAATAAATATTAAAAAAATACAAAATAGGGATAGGGATGTGGTTCAGTGATCGAGTGCCCCTGAGTTCAACCCCTGGTACCCTCCCCTTCCCCAAATATGAATTCTTTGCTTCTGCAGCCGGTAGCTGAGTTCAAGAAAATAGTGACCCATCTACACATACATGAGCTTGAACCTGGCCTTCCAATGTCTCAGTGTCCTCTTCCAAATTTTCTTCACCCTTCTCAGGTCTCCATGACTAAAAACTTCAGGCATGAAACTGATGTCGTCAAATCATTTTCTTGAAATCTCTTCCCCCTACACATCTATCTGCTTGCATCTTCCCCCCTAAAGCATGTTGTTTCCTGATGTCTTAGTAGAATAATAAGCGACCTACTTTCTGCTAGTTTAAATTTAATCCCTTCTCCCTGAGTTCTGTTTCTAATGCTGAGCATCCCACCCACCACGGGACCCTAGAACCGTCATTATGTTAAATTCCCTCTTAAGCTCCTTTCTCCCAGTCTTTCACATGCCTACGTAAAGACCAACAAAGTCCCTTTCACAATCCCTTTCCCCAACCTCTCACAGGCAAGCATCTCCAGCGAGTGTCCTGTTAAGGGCGTGGAATACGACAGAGCCCAGACAGCGCCTGGTAAGCTCCTAGTTTCGAAAGCACCCAGTGAAGAGATAAGGCTCTCCCGCGGTGCTCAGCTGGCTACCCGCTCTACTTCTCACTCACGCCTCTTTCCTACGCTCAACTCCTCCCTTTGCCGCGCCCCCGCCAGTTCTCGCGAGACTTCTTGCCTCCGTTCCTCACGCACTTCTCGCGAGACTGCAGGCAGGGCCGGGCCCGACATGGCGGAAGGTAGGGGTTTTGTGGAGCCTCACGGGAAGGCGCGGAACTGGTGGGACGGTGCTCGCCGGGCGGGGCAGCTCTGGGAGGGGATGGCCGGGCGGGATCTGTGGGGCACCGCGGTCTTGCGTGCCTTCCTTTCCAGCCTCTCCTGGGCTTCTCTGGCCGGGATCCTGAGCACTGTTCCTATGGCAACGCCCCTCCCGCCGTCTGACCCTGCGGGACCGTGGCGGGCTGCAGAGCCAGGTTGGGATGACGGGTGTGAGGACTGGAGGCAGCCGCCGGGATCCCGAAGGCCCGTAGGGGAGGCTCCTTGCATTGCTTGCGGTGTCGGTACGGCGGGGGAAGTGACCCTTTTCTCAGGAAATCGAAACTGCTGTCCTGGCACGTCTTGCATCCGGAAGGGTTGCATCCCTCTCCAGCGCAAGGGCTTGGAACTCTTCTTGTGATGAGGAGTGGGCGGGGAGGGGCAGTCAGGGCTGCAACTGGCCCACGCTCCAAAAGGGCGCGCCCTGTCTCTGTGGGCTTGGAAGCAGGCGCGGCGTGTGGTTCGATTAAGATTATTTTCCCGGGCTTACAGATGGGGACACAGGGGCGGGGTTTGCTTGGTAAGGGAATTGACCAAGGTCACAGGGCTCCAAGAAGTGTGCTAAAGCCAGACCTGGATTCCTTTGCTTTCAGTCCAGTTACTCTTTTCTTGCTTTCTGTTTATGACATTGCAGATAAAGGCAGTCTCAGATTCTGCCTCCCTAATGTAGATCTTTCATTGTTGAAGTCTTATTGTGCGGGTTCGGGGAGGGAGGGCCTAGTGATGGGGATTTACCTGCCAGGGGCCATACAGCTACACGGTTGGATCTGGCCCGTGTGCTTTTCCTATCTAGTCATTATTGGAGAAAAAGTCTCCTTGTTTGACTTAACATTTATTGTATGACTGCCAGTGTGCTGGGTCAAGACCTGCCCTGTTGATTTTGAGCTAAGCTTTAAATGAACCCATCATTTCTTGGATCTTAGATGTGGGGTAGCACATGACAATTTGTGGGTTTTTCTTATTTGGATTAGATTTAAGAGTAACCTTGTGAGGGAAGCTGATAAGTGTATTATTGGCTCTTCATGGATAAAGGAATTGAGGCCAAAGTTAAGGAGGTAGCTGGGCCTGGGCCCAGTTTTTTTTTTTTTTTTAACAGTTTTCAGGTGTACACAGTATCTTTATTTTAATTTAATTTTATTTTATGTGGTGCTGAGGATCGAACCCAGTGCCTCACGTGTGCTAGCCGAGTGCTGTACCTCTGAGCCACAACCCCAACACAGGACCCAGTTTTTATCTTTGATTTTGCTATCACATTAGACCCTCTGGAGGGGGAACTTCAGGTGAATTCAGTCTGAAAGCAGAGGGACAGAAAGAAAACCAAGGCATTTCGTGAAGCTAGGTTTTGGGAAATTCATAGAATGTTGTTTTACCTGAGGCAGACAGCAAAGTGGAACTTGTTGCTCAGAATAGTAAAGTGGGATACTAAAGTTCAGTATGGCATTATGTGAGGTTTAGTTTAGTGCTTTTATAGTAGGAAGGGCAGTTAGTTAACTGTTTTGGGAATACTTTTTTTTGGAGAGGGTTCCAGAGATTGAACTCAGGGGCTCTGGACCACTGAGCCATATCCCAGCCCTGTTTTGTATTTTATTTAGAGACAGGTTTCACTGAGTTGCTTAGTACCTCCCCATTGTTGAGGCTGGCTTTGGACTTGAGATCCTCCTGCCTCAGCCTCCCACACTGCTGGAGGCTGCGCCCTGCTTGTTTTGGGAATTCTTTGATAAGGAAAAATTGAGGAAGGCATTCTGAGCCAGTCAGCTCATTAATTGAAGGTGCTTGCTATGCAAAGAGAGGCAAGATTAGTTAGGAAATGTATGTAGGGTGTTGCTTATTTAACTTGCTGTTCTTGTATGTGCCCAACATGCCTTTACTTCTGTTTTGTCCTTGCAATCTCTTTGGCCTGGGAGAGTCTTCCTTCATTTCTTCACATAGCTGACCAACTTTTATTCACTCAGGTATCTGTTTAGTTGTCATCTCATTAGAGAGCTCCCCTCATTGGAATATAAACTCTATCAGGGCAGAAACTTTTCCTGTTTCCTGCTCTATTTTCAAATGTAGAAGCATACCTGTAGTTGAAAGCATATATGATTTTTTTTTGAGCATCATTTATTGATTATCAAGAGAGTTGTCTAGGAATTGGGGTTGTAGTTCAGTGGTTTAGCATGTGCTTTGCATGTGCTTGGTTCCATCCCTCTGGGCTATAAAATGAAAAGACTAGAAAAGAATGTTGCCTGAGTATATCCTTGGTCTTTTTATCAAGTAAGCTGATTGGCTTAACTTTTATTGTGCTCCTCTGAAAAACTTCAGTCTTCTAGGAGTTTTGTAACCTAGTTTTCATCCAGCCCATTTTAGTCTTAGCAATCAAAGTGTAGTGCTTAAGAGTTCAGACTCTACTTGGATGTAGGTTTGAATCTTAGATGAACTAAGCTGTGGTGATAGGCAAGCCAATTAATTGTTCTCAGTCTCAGTTTTCTTGACTTGAGGATAATCATAGGTAGCTGTGAGGATCAAAGGAAATAGTGCATGATATAAAGAACACTTTTGGCACAGTGCCTTATGTTTGACCCTGGCATGCGTCTTTCTCTTAGTCTCCTCTTAAATGCTGTCTGCTTCTTTGCCTCAGTAAAATAAAAATGAAAATTGGAGGAAAGAAAAAGTAATAATTGAAAAAAATTTTATTAAATAGTAAGTTGATCCTGGACTTTTATTAATGGAATTTGATGGCAGTTCGAGTTCCAAGATGAAGCATTCCTTATTCTGGGCATTAACTGGCCAGTATGGTAACCATTAGCTATGTTGTTATAGTTTGAATCTAAAAATGTCCCCAAAAGAGCTCATGTGTTAGGTAATGTAACAGTGTTCAGAGGTGAAATGATTGGATAATGTGAACTGTAACCTCATCAGTGGATTAATCCATTTGATGGATTAATAATTCAAATGGACTACTGGGTGGAAACTGTAGGCAGGTGAGGTGTGGCTGGAGGAAGCAGGTCACTGGAGGCATGGCTTAGACTATATCTGTTCCTGGTCTGTTCCTCCCTCCTACTTTCTTTATCTCACTCTCTTTCTCTCTTTCTGTTTCTTCTCCTCTCCTATCCTTCCTGGTTGTCATGAACTGAGCAACTTTCTTCTTCCAGAACCCTTCCGCCATAATGTTCTACCTCACCTCAGGGCCTAGAGCAATGAAGTTGGCCAGCCAGGGACTGATACTTCTGAAACTGAGCTCAAGATAGACTTTTCCTTCTCTAAGTTGTTCTTGTCCCATGTTTTTGTCACAGCGATGAAAAGCTGACTACCACACACACACACACATATCCTGAATTTAAAATTAAACATTTATTTCCTAGTTGTACTAGTCTCCTTTCAAGTGTTCAACAGCCATGTGGGTAGTGGCTTCCTAACTGGACAGTGCAGATTAGTAGAAACTTGCATCATTATACAAAGTGCTGTTAGCACTGTTCCAGAAAACTATTCATCAGTATGGCTGGTAAAAATGGGGAGAGAAGAAACTTTGCTCTATTTCCATTTTTGAAATTTATATATTCATTTATGTTTTCACTCATTCAACAAATATCCCAGGCCATTGATAATTACATATAGTCTATAGACCTCTCAAGAACTGTTTCTTTTATATCATTCCCTTCTTTTCTCCACCTTTCCATTCTTTCACTTCTGTTACAAGGTGTGGCTGTTAGCTTTCTTCTTGGGAATATTTTCATAAAGAAACAAAGTTTATGTGTTTACTGCAGTGACTGTGGATGTGTCAGAATAAAGCTACTGAATCATGCTGAGATATGCAGAGTAGTCTGTAGGTAATTTGAGACATTATCATTGTTTACATGCATAAAATGAGAAATTGCTGTGCCCTGACTCTCCTGTTGAATCTGAGTAGACCACAGAACCTACTGTGGTATTCATTGAACTCTACCTAGTAAGGTGCTGTAAGGAGGAGAATGAGATAAGCAGGCAGTGAGGTGGAGAAGGCTGCAATACAGTAGTTAAAAAAGAATAACCCGACCTAAAGTGTACTTAAAGGGAACTCCAAAGTCTGTTTTTTTTTTTTTTTTTTTAATGTATGAGAAACTGTATCGTAAGGTGAAAAATGCCCAGAAGTTACTTTGAAAACTCAGAATAGGAAGTGACTTAAAGTGTATTTTGGTTGGTCTGTGTTTCAGGAGATAGTATTTAATCTGGACTTTGAAAAATAGTCCTTTTAGAGGGGTTGGGGCTATAGGTTAATGATGAAATACTTACCTAGTATGCCAAGGACCTGAGTTCAATCCCCAGTACTGATTAAGAGAAAAGAAAAGAAAAGGAACAATAGTTCTCTTTGACATGGGAACATGAGAGTGGGCAAGGGTCAATACTCAGTGGGAGTAGCAGTGGAATATGAGGTTAGAAAACTATATTAAGGGCCAGACTATGATGGACCTAGGTTGAGTATTTGGGTTTTAATCTGTGGGTCAGAGGGTGATACTACTGGTAGATATCAACCAATGTAGTGACAACTAGAATTTTCTGAGGCATGTTTAAATGGCTACAATATATAGGATGTGTTAGGTAACGTAACAGTGTTACATTATAGGATAGTTTGGTAGGAAGGGAAGCTTGAGAGGCAACTATAGCAATTGATGATGAGTCATTTGGTAAGAGGCATTGGGGCTGGTAAAAACTGATAAGAGAAAGAGACTATAGGAGACATAAAAGGACTTTTTGAAGGACATTTGAAACCTGCTTGAATGTTGGCAGGAAAGAGTTTTTAAAGATGTCTTAAGGGTTCGAGGTCTGGATGACTCAGATAATGGTAGGACTGGTAATAGGAAGAGGAAGAACAGATTTGAGAACAAATATCTTTATTATTATTATTATTATTGTAGTTGGACACAACTACAATAATATATTTATTTATTTATTTATTTTTATGCAGTGCTTAGGATTGGACCCAGTGCCTCGCATATGCTAGGTGAGTGCTCTACTGTAGAGCCACAACCCCAGCCCAGAGAACAAATATCTTTACCTTATTTTTGCACACAATTCTGGACCAATATACCTGTAGGAGGTGATGTCTAGTAGGTGATTGGAAGTGTTTTCAGGCTAATATGAATTTAAGGTGGGAATGAGCTAATTAGATCATATGCATTGAGCATCTTTTGTGAAACTAGACTTACTAGTGTTGTTCAGTGTGAGGTTTTGGAAGGTGTATAAGTCATGGTACTAACTTTAACATACAGGCAGACAAGACAGTTGAATTACATTCAGGAAAAATGTATTTTATTCTTTGTGCAATCTACTATGTTTGGGATGACAAAATGACCAAGTAGCAGTCTTGACTTTAATGGAAATTCCAGAACAGAAGGGAAGGAAAAATTTCTCAAATAAGTATGCATATTGTGCTTTGTAGTTACTGAGTTTTTTCTCTGTTGATGATTAATGGTACTCCCATCAGCCAGGCTTTCAAGCCAATAACCTGGAAGTCATCCCTGACTTTTCCCACCTCTGCAGTCATGGCCAAATCTTGTGGTTTCTGTACAGCTCTCACATTTGTTCTTTCATCTTCACTGTTATTCCATTAATTCAGACAAGTGGTTCTTAGCCTGGAAAACCTTGCACATTAGAATCACCTAGGGAGTTTTGAAAAACCCAGATTTATGCATCTCTCAGTTTCAGAGAAGATCAACATATTCCACAAAACATTTTTTTTCAAACAATCAATATTGAATAAAAATATGGTTTTACTGAATTAGTTTTTAAAAAATAACTGACAGTTCATATAGTGCCATCTTTCCTCCCAAGAAATCCTCAGTAGTAACTTTTATCTGTGACTAGAATAAAAAAATTTTTAAAAATATTTATTTTTTTAGTTGTAGCTGGACACAATGCCTTCTATTTATTTATTTATTTATTTTTTATGTGGTGCTGAGGATTGAACCCAAGGCCTCACACGTGCTAGATGAGCGCTCTACTGCTGAGTACAACCCCAGCCTTGGAATAAAAAAATTTAAAAGCAAACTTTGATTAAACAATGGGTTTTGGACTTTGTCAAAGCATCCACATTAATGACAATTATAATTGCTTGATTTTTTAAAGGGTAGAATACCAAAATATGAATTCTCTATTAGTGCTATCCCATCTTTTTTTTTTTTTTTTTTTTTAACTGAGTAATGAACCTTGGGATGCTTTACCATTGAACTACATCCCCAGCCCTATTTTAAAGAAAAAAAAAATTTTTTTTTTTAGTTGTAGTTGGACACAATACCTTTGTTTTTATTTATTTATTTTTATATGGTGCTGAGGATTGAACCCAGGGCCTCATATGTGCTAGGCAAGCGCTCTACCCCTGAGCCACAACCCCAGCGCCCACCCCCCCAGCCCTAATTTTTATTTACTCGTTTCAATTTTTGAGTCAGGATCTCAGTAAGTTCCCCAGGCTGGCCTTGAACTCGCCATCCTCCTGCTTCAGTTTCCCCTTCTGGGATTATAGGCATGTGCCATCAAGCTTAGCAGCACCAGCATACTTTTAATTCTGTTTGAACTTTTTTTTTTTTTTTTTTAATTAAGGGAGGATTTAGAGTGGCTAGAGTACTATGACCCTTCCTATCCCTTGCACTGTCTTCTAGATGGTATTACTATCTACTTTCTTCTTCCCTTCCTCTTTTCATTAAGGTGTAGTGCAAGTTTACATTCTTAGTAAATATATCATTTGTTTTCTTAGTCTCTATTGAACAGATTTTCTATATTTATCAATCCTGACTAATGACTATTCAGTTATTACATTGAAAGAAAAATTCCATCTGCACCCTCACAGGTTTAGAAAAGTAGTAGTGGTAGCAATTCACTAGTAAGGAACTTTTCTATTCTGATGTAGACAAGAAAGATAATATGTTCTGGGAAGGCGGTATTTTAATGAAATACCATATATGGAAGATCCTAATGTATTTCTGAAAAAAATTATTCTTGTAATTCTCAAAATGGAATTTTAACATCTTTACAGTAATTTTTCTTTTACCTAATTGATATAATTAACCAGAATGGGAATAAATTAATTCATCATTACAGAATTATGCAAAAAACAAACAAACAAACAAAAATCCCTCTCTAAATCACTGCTAAAATTGTGGCTAGAATATAGGTGTGTAGAGAAAGGAAATGTTAGGGTTTTGTTTTAATCTAAAAAGACTTTTAGCTGGGCTTAGTGGCATGTGCCTATAGTCCCATCTACTCCGGAGCCTGACATAGTAAAATTGATTGTGCCCTTGGGTTCAGGACCAGTCTGGACAATATAGTGAGGCCCTGTGTGAGTAAGCTAGGGCAGTTACTTGTATTCCTACAAAGGGCTGTCACTTTAAAATATTTTCTATTCTACAAATTTTTGGTTTTTAAGGATAGTTATGTTAGTTTCCTATGGCTGCTATAACACATTTCTACAAACTGGTAGCTTAAAACCGTAGAAATATATTATGTCCCTGATTCTGGAGGACATAAATCAGTATTATCAGTCCAAAATCAAGGTGTCACTAGGACCATATTTCTTCTGGAGACCAAGAAACAATGTGTTTCTTGATTCCTCTGGCTTCTGGTAGCTGCTGGCTGTCCTTGGTTTGTGCAACTCCAGTCTTCAGGGCTTCTCTTCAAATCTTTTTGTATGTCTTCATATGACTTTCTCCTTTTATGTGTCAAATCTCCCTCTGCATGTCTTTGTAGGGATACAAGTAATTGCATTTAGAGCCTACTCAGATAATCCAGGATAATCTCCTATTTCAAGATTATTTTTCTTGTGGTGCTTGTGATTGAATCCCAGGCCTGGTGTATGCCAAGCATGTGCTCTACCACCAAACTGCATCCTCCGGCAGCCTCCACCAAACAATATAAGATAATACAGGTTCCAGAAATTATAATGTATATCTCTGATCAGATGGAGTATTTTTAAATTTACCACAATGGGCAGTGTCATATAATTTTACCTATTAAGTTAAAAGATTTCTTAAATGCTGTGTTCAGTTTCTGAGTGCTTGAGGACCGTGCCTCAAAGTTCATGGTACTGCTGATAAGATGAATAATACTGGTTCTGTGCTTTTAACTTCAGGAAACTTACTTTTGTGGGCAGTGGAGAACAGCTTAAGTTGTTTGGTTGAGCTATGTTTTAGGAAGATTAATGATAAATGTGGAATAAAAGCAAAAGGATGAGATTGGTGACTGCCTACAAGTGTGTGAATGATACTAAGGCCTCAAGGAATGTTGGCCTTATGGTGTTCAGATCAGCAAGTCAGAAAAATGTCAACATCCATCCCAGAGGAAGGAGTCTATTTGGTGAAATTCATCAGTTTTAACTGTTGGATGACAAATTTTTATAGTCATGTAATGGCTACGATGATAGAAGATTTCTATCACCCTAAAAAATTTCCTTGAATTAATTTGTAGTCAGTCCCATTATCTGAGCTGGCAACCACTTATCTGCTTTCTGTCCATATAGTTTATCTGTTCTTCAATTTCAAATGGAATCATATTGTATGTTGTCTGTATCTGGTTCCTTTCACTATATTGCTTTTGATACACGTTTTTATGTATCATTAGTTTTGTCAAATATTATTCTGTTGTATGGATATAACACAGTTTGTATCTATTCACCATCAGGACATTTGGGTTATCTTCCATTTTGTTTTGTTTTGGTTGGGGGTGTTGTTACCCAGGATTGAACTCAGGGGCACTCAACCACTGAGCAACATCCCCAGCCCTATTTTGTATTTTATTTAGAGACAGGGTCTCAATAAGTTGCTTAGTGTCTCACCATTGCTGAGGCTGTCTTTGAACTTCCAATCCTCCTGTCTCAGCCTCCTGAGCTGCCTGGGTTAAAGTCATGCTCCACCATACCTTGCTGGAAATCCAGTTGTTGCAGTCCAATTTTCTTTTCTTCATTGAAGTAGCATGGCTCTGATGCCTTTTTTTTTTTTTTTTTTTTTTAAAGAGAGAGTAGAGAGAGAGAGAGAGAGAGAGAGAGAGAGAGAGAGAGAGAGAGAGAGAGAGAATTTTTTTTAATATTTATTTTTTAGTTCTCGGCGGACACAACATCTTTGTTGGTATGTGGTGCTGAGGATCGAACCCGGGCCGCACGCATGCCAGGCATGGCGCGCTACCGCTTGAGCCACATCCCCAGCCCCGGCTCTGATGCCTTTTGAACATTTAATTTTTAGTTTTAGATGGACACAATATCTTTATTTTATTTCAATGTGGTGCTGAGGATCGAACCCAGTGCTTAATACATGCTAGGCGAGCACTCCACCACTGAGCCACAACCCCAGCCCCACTTTGCATTTTTATATAAACTTTAGAATCATCTTTTCTACAAAAACTTCTGGAATTTTTATTGGGATGATATTGAATCTTATCAATTTTGGAAGAATGTCTTAACAATATTGAGCCTTCCAATCCATGAGCATTGTATATTTCTCCACTTATTTAGGTTATCTGTAGTTTCTCAGCAGTGTCATGTTGTTTTTACTCTGCATGTATTGCATATTTCTTGTTAAATATATTCCTAAGTATTTTATACATTTGCTATGCTACTAGGAATGAATCACATTTTGTACATATTAACACAGAGCTTTCAAGTCTGGATAACAAATGAAATGGAAGGAGGAAAAAGAGATTGATTTGAAGAAGATGTTAAGATTGGTTTTGGACTTGTTGAATTTGTTTTTTCAATGAGTCATCCTTATATTAGGAGCTGTTGAAGGGGAGGGAGATTTTGGAAAATTTACATAGTACCAACAGTAGAAAGTATGGGTGTGAATGAGACATTATTTAAGGAAGAAAGTTTAGAAAGTAAGTTCTAGGTCTGAACCTTGAAGGATTGTGTTCTTTTTTTTTTTTTTTTTTTTTTTAAGATAGAGAGGAGAGAGAGAGAGAGAGAGAGAGAATTTTTAATATTTATTTTTTAGTTCTCGGCGGACACAACATCTTTGTATGTGGTGCTGAGGATCGAACCCGGGCCACACGCATGCCAGGCGAGCGCGCTACCGCTTGAGCCACATCCCCAGCCCCGGATTGTGTTCTTTTATTTTTATTGCTTGATTGTGTTCTGAGAACTGAACCAGGGCCTGGTGCATGCTGAGCTATATACCCAGATCTTTAAAAAATTTTCAGTTTTGACATTCCTCCTATCTCAGCCTCCCAAATAGCTGGGATTACAGATATGTGCTACCCTACCCAGCAGGATTTGTGTCCTATTAGAAAGTAGGTATTCACAGTAGGAGACAAAGGATCTCTAAGAAAGGTAGAAAGAAAAGTACAGAGGTAGGAAGCCAAAACAAAGAGTTTCAAGAAGGATAAGCTAATTGAGAACTGGACTGTAGAAAGTTTGAGAAACTTGGAGAATAAATTGGAAAAGGCAGTTGAGTGGGCAGTTTTATCATTGTGATTAAGACTAGTAGAGTAGTATGGGTAGAAACCAAATTTCAGATTAGGGAGGCTAGGAAATAGTGACTCAAGAGAACTCTCTTGAGAAATTGATGGGGAAGAAGAAGATACAGTCTTTTGAAGAAAGAGACTAGGCAGTTTGCAGTGTAACATTGTGGAAGAGAAGTTTGTCCAGGTTGGAAAATCATGAGCCTGCATAGAATGGCACGTAAGTGACCCTGGAGAGGAGCACACCTTGAAGGTGCAAGGGCTGTTCTAGTGGCTTGGGGACTGGTAAGAGGAAGTGGAACAATGTAGGATGCTAGGCGTTTGCTTCCTTTTTGTTTGGTCTATCATTTTGATACATTAATTCTTTAAAAATCACCTAGGATAGAGGTTGGTAAACCATGGCCTCTCAGCCAGATTTGAACTGGGACTTGTTAACTTATTTTTTTGTAGTCTCAAGCCAAGAATGAATGAATGAATGAATGAATGAATATATTCATATATACATATATAAAATATATATAACATTGCATCTTACAATGTCATAATTATGTATTTTTATAACATATACATACTAAGTATTATATATTTAAACCATATTTTAAGTGGTTGAAGAAAAATATGTGAAAAGTAACACAATTTAATTTTTAGTGTCTATAAATGAGGTTTTTTAGAGAACACAGTCACATATTCATTTGTGATTTTGTGTTACAATAGCAGAGTTGAGTAGTGCCACTGAGACTGTACACACAGAGCATTAAATATTTACTGTCTGGCCCTTTACAGAAAAGTTTGGCAGCTCCTAACTTAAAAAGAATATTATAGCTGGATGCAATGGCTCACACCTGTGGTCCCAGCAGCTCGGGAGGCTGAGGCAGGAGGATCATAAGTTCAAAGCCAGCCTTAGCAAAAGCAAGACACTAAGCAGCTCAGACTCTGTCTCTAAATAAAATATAAAATAGAGCTGGGAATATGGCTCAGTGGATGAATGCCCCAGAATTAAGTTCCCAGTACTAAAAGAATGAATATTATAAGCATAATTGTTGCTCCATTTCCTAACTATCCCATGTAATTTCCCAAGACATGATTAACTTTTGTTTTCACTAGACATTGGGTTCTGTTGTAGCCCAATTCTATTCATAGTGAATGCACACTTTTTTGTCTTAAGCATCTTTGATTATATCAAGACTCATAAAGTATCAGAAAGGATGCTTATTAAAATTCCTGGCCCCAGTCTGCACTGGAAAGAACAAATAGGTATTTTGGTGAAAGAAACATGATAAAATTGTAAAGGAAGTTGCTTCAGTGATAGCCTGGAGCTCTTCTGGTGAAATTGTAGGCTTTATCTATTATTTAAGTTTGTAGGCTTATTTTTCAAAAGGAAAGTTGGAAGGAAGAAGAAACCCCAGGTGAAAATTAGCTATGTAGTAGTAGCAGTGACAAACCTTACTAAACCAGATATTGTACTAAGTGATCTCTCTCTTTTTTTTTTTTTTTTTTGAGACTGAGTATTGCTGTGTTGACCAGGCTGGTTTCAAACTTTTGGGCTCAAATGATCCTCCTGCCTTACCTCTTGAGTAGCTGGGATTACTGGTGTGCTGCTGTGCCCAGCTGGGTTGGGGTTCTTAAGGATCAAAATGCTCAATTTGCTTAGAATATAGTGTGATTAAATCAAGCTTAGATGGTTCAGTTTGCTTTATGGAAGAAAAATTTCCTATCCACAGGTACCAGTTACCTGAAAAAACTTGGAAACTACCAGGGGTACCTGTAATTTCAGGAAGTAGAGGAAGAAGGATCACAAGTTCCGGGTCAGCCTGAGTAGCTTAGCAAGACCCGGTCTCAAAATAAAAAAGGATGGGGATATAGTCATAAAATGCCACTGGGTTTAGTTTCCAGTACCCCCCACCCCCTATATTCTCTCTCTCTCTCTCTCTCACACACACACACACACACACACACAAACAAAACAAAACAAAAACAAACAAACAAACCCACTCCAAAATGAAAAATAACAACTTAGAAGCTGTCTCTTTGAAGGTGGGATGTAATTCTTCAGCTCTTAGGTTGAACTAGCCAGATGAGGTATGCCATGGTCTTTCTCTTTCTTTCTTTTTCTTTTTTTTTTTTTTTTGTTTTTATTTTTTATTAGTTGCTCGAGACAATACAATGATCTTGACATATCATACATTTGATTCAATGTGGTATGAATTTTCATTTTTCCACATGTATTTTCTTTTCTTTCTTTTTTTTTTTTTTTTTTTTTTGGTACTGGGGTGTGAATCCGGGGGCACTCGACCACTGAGCCACATCCCCAGCCCTATTTTGTATTTTATTTACAGACCAGGTCTCACTGAGTTACTTAGCACCTCACTCTTGCTGAGGCTGGCTTTGAACTCAAAATTCTCCTGCCTTAGTCTCCAAAGGTGCTGGGATTACAGGCATGCCCCACAGCGTGAGGCTGGTCCTCCTTTTTAGTTGACTTTTGTGAGGCCTGTGAGTGGCGGGGTTTTGGTAGTGAGTTCTTGGAAGACTAGGATGTGCTTGGATTTACTGTTGTTGCTGTTGTTACTATTATTATTATTTTGGGTACTAGAAATTGAACCCAGGGTACTTTATCACTGAGTGACATCCCCAGCCCTTTTTATTTTTTATTTTGAGACAGGGTCTTGTTAAGTTACTTGCACTTGCAAGTCTCCTGCCTCAGCTTCCCAAGTCCCTGGAATTATAGGCCTGCACCACAATGTCTGGCCAGTGCTTATAATTATTTGTATTTCTCAGAAAGAATGTATAGCATTTATGTATTAATGTCTGCTTGACAAAACCTGTTGTTGACTCATGTTAGTTTACAAGGAGGATCTGACCCAGAAAGTAAAAAACTTTAGTATTGTTCTTACATTTTGTGGGCCCACTATGTTACAAACACTTATGAGCTTTTAAAAAATCCTTTGAAGAAAAACTCTTGGTTATTTTCTTTGCTTTAGCTTAAGCCAGATGGGTCTTTTCACACTGTAAATGTAACCCTTGTCAGAAAGCTTTTAAATTTTACTGAATTGGCTTAATTGTCCATCTTCACTATTACCCAGTAACTTGGTAAAAACAGATGCTGAGGTGGTTGTTTTTACCTTGACAGTGGTACTTCATAGGTGCTTCATTTTTGATGTATGACTAGATTATATACCTGTTTTCTTCTTCTTTTTTTTTTAAAGACAGGGAGAGAGAGAGAGAGAGAATTTTAATATTTATTTTTTTTTAGTTTTCGGCGACACAACATCTTTGTTTGTGTGTGGTGCTGAGGATCGAACCCGGGCCTCACGCATGCCAGGCGAGCGTGCTACCGCTTGAGCCACATCCCCAGCCCTATACCTGTCTTCTTAAGAATTAAAACTCTGGACAAATCAATGAATGAAAGGAAACAAAAAACAACAACAACAAAAAAAAACAAAAACAAAAACCAAGAAAATGAAACAACAAACAAAAATGTTAGTTGGGATTCTGTCTAAATGGTGATATTCCCAGGACAGTCTGTGTGACTTGACAAAAAGTAAATTTTGCCTTCTCTTTCTACCTACCCCTCAGTCTTGCACACTCATTCACTCTTTTTGCTTGTTTCTTCCTTATTTACCTCTAAGTGATAATGCTTATATTGCTATTTCTAGATTGATCAACTATATAGATGTTATCATACTTTTTATTATGGTTGTCTGGGAGTTGCCTCTTAGAGGGTTTGTTTGTTTGTTTGTTTGTTTGTTTTGGTAGTACTGGAGATTGAATCCTGGGGTGCTCTACCATTAACATCCCCCAGCCCATTTTATTTTTAAATTTGAGAAAGAGTTTCACTAAGTTGTTGAGGTGGAACTTGATCTTGTGATCCTCCTTCCTCAACTTCCCCAGTCACCACTCCTCCTGGCTTGAGAAGATTTTTTAAAGAGCAGCCTGACTTGTACCTCTTCCAAGTGGATAAAGGTGATTATTTTTAAAGCATGTTGGGCTTTACACCTTTTGGTTCTGTAATTGCCAATTCAGACTTCCTATGAGGTGATGCAGTTATTTAAAGTAGCTCATTCATTATTTAGTAGTTCTTTTCATTTGTTTTTACTTTTGTTCATGACTTCATATTTCATATTAATGTCCTATTAATTTTCCTTTTTAAGTTTTTGTAGATGGATACAATATTTTTATTTATTTACCTTTATGTGGTGCTGGCAGGTGGGGTCTGCACAAGCTGCAAGCCTCTGCAGCTGAGAAATATTGCAGGTCTTAATGACAGGCCATGCATGCCCTTTAATGTTGCAGCAAACCCCTGCAGCTCACCTTTAATTTCTACTTTCTGGGTTTTTGTTTCGTTAATTTGAAGAATGAACTCCACAGACGGATGAGTGAGTGTAAGAGTAGGATTTACCAAAGAATAGAAACAGGAATTGAACTCCTGCAGTGTAAGAGGGGTCCCAATACCAGGTTTTCGCCTTCTGCTTGTGCTACTCTAGGGATTTATATAGCACTTGATTCATTGCTAGTGGTCCAAATTTATGCTAATTAGGGTTTGGAATTGTACTAATTCTATTGGTCAATTTTTTAGTCCCAACTTTCATTCATATCTGCCCCACTTCTTTTTTTTCATCAGGGAGCGGGAGGTTGACCATTGATTGCACATGCTTAGTGGGGTGTCTGGAGCTCTTTGTAGCTCTGCCTGTGGTGCACTTCTGAGCAGGCACCCAGACTCTGCAGGCTGGCTGCCTTGGAGTGACAGGGTCAGCTTTCTCTAGCTCACCTCAAGGCTGGCCTACTGTGCCTAATGGCTGCCACTCTATTGCTATATCCTTCTTGGCAGGGACCAGTAGGCCAGCTGTGGGGTTTGGCAGCTAGGGAGGCATGTCAGTGTCATTTTAAATACTACTACTTTCCTTCAGCCAAAGTTTTTTTTTTTTTTCCCCAGTGCTGGGGTTGGAAGCCAGGGCTTCATGCATGCCAGGCAACACTGAGCCAACATCGCCTTTAGCGAGCATTTTTCAAGCAGTGTTTTGTTTGCTTGTTCTCATGGTGCTGGGAATTGAACCTAGGGCCTCATGCTTGCTAGGCAAGGATTCTACCATTTTGCTACATCCCCAGTCCAAAGCAATGTTTATTTTAAATATTAGTAGACCAGTTGTGGTGTACACTTATAATCCCTGCTGTGTAGGAAACCCCAAGTTCAAGGTTAGCTTCAGCAACTTTGAGACCCTGTTTATAAATGAATCCTAAAAGGGCTGGAGGTACTTCAATGGTAGTGTTCCCCTGAGTTCAACCTCCAGGTGTTTTTTTCCCCCCCTTAAGTAGGCCAAATATTTTGAAAAACGTTTGTTATAGGAAATTTCTGTTTATATGTAATTCATGAGCACACTGATCAGTTTAGTAGCTAAAAGCAGAATTCCAAGGATATTGTTTTATACCTGAGACTTAGCATCCAATTTTTGATGTCATTGTTGTTACCAGGAAATTAACCCAATGGTGCATAACCACTGAGCCACATCTCCAGCCCTTTTTACTTTTTGAGACAGGATCTCACTAAGTGCTTAGGGTCTGCCTAAATTGCTGAGGCTGGCTTTGAATTTGAAATCCTCCTGCCTCAGCCTCTAGAGAGCTACTGGGATTACAAGTGTGTGCCACTGCACCTGGCTTGACATCCAGGTTTTTTTTTTGTTTTTGTTTTTATTTTTTAACTCCAGGCATTTATTTAATGTAGACCTCTTTAAAAAATTTCCTATTACATGTATGAAGAAGATACTTTATTTTATTTAAATAAATTTCTCTTGAAAGGCTTTTTCTAATTAGGAAAGTAGGATGTATTTGTTATAGAACACTTGAAATATACAGAAAATGTAAAGAATAAAAATCCCTCCTCCTCAGAAGACCTACTGATATTTTGTGGTATCTGTCTTTTAACTCTTCATAAGTGAGTATTTATATAAAACTGGAATTATAATTTTACAGGCTGCTTTTTAATCTTTTTAATTTTTAAAATTTTACTATTATTACATCTAAATTTGATATTACATACGTCTTTGAAAATGGTAAATGGTTGCAGAATAACTATAAACTCATCTGCCACTTTTGATTTGACCATTTGTCGGTGAGTGTGTATGTCTGTATGCTACAGGGGAGTGAATCCAGGGCCTTGTGCATGCTAGTATAGAGCTCTGCCACTGAGCTACTTCTCCATCGCTTTTTGTATTTTGAGACAAGTCTCACTGAATTGCCCAAGCTGGCCTTGAACTTGTGATCTCCCTGTCTCAGCCTCCCAAATAGCTGGGATTATAGGCATGTAGTACCAGCTTTCTGTAGGTTTTGAGCCATTTTTTTCTTGTTTTCACATTTATAAAGAATCAGCTATTGAGTGGCAGGTGGGAGAGGGTTGATGTTGATGAAAGGAAAAGAATTCTCTTTTCATGGATTTTATTTGTTCAATTTTATTAATTAGATACTTAGTGAGCACTTGTGTGTTAGGCTCTGTGTTAGATTCTGAGACTCAGAGTGAATCCTTTCACCTTGAAGGAGGTCTGATAATGATAACTGAGAACCTGAATTAAAGTTATAGTAGAAATGGGAATACAGAAGACAGGAAGCATTCTCTGTGATGTGTAGGTAGGAAAGTCAGTAGTTTTTTGCTGAGCGAGTGTTGGATGTGACTGAGTAGGAGACATCTAAGTCTATTCCCACATAACATTTTTGGACATTAGTGTAATTTATTAGTATGGGGCCATGGAGAGAAGTACAAATTTGCTTCAAGTTTTGTTTTGAGCAAAACAAATTAGAGGTGTCTGTGGAGCACTAGAATGTTGGACATTTAGATAGATGAATCAGAAGTGTGATTTGAACTAGAGAGATGGATCTCTGGATTACTGGTACCTAGATTGTGGTATCAGCATAGACTAGAGATCTTGTTGAACTTCCCTTGGGGGAGAATGTATATTTGAGAAGAGGTCTAAGGAGTGTCCATATAGTCATGTGTGGAGGTTATAAGGACATATTTGAAAGAGAGAACCAGAATTGGAGAAAGGATGGCATTGTATTTACTGAAATAAGAAGAAAAGAGGTATCCACAACAGTGTCATCTGCTACGTCATAGAGGTTTAAGAGGAGAACCACTGGCAAGAATGTATTGGATTTGTCAAGGTCCTTGGTGAAAGGAGTTTCAAGGGTGGGTGGGGACAGAATGAGGGAATGGCAGGTGAATTACTAGTAAGGTAAATAGTGTGGTAGCTAGAGATGGAAGGGTGGAGGTTGTTCAGACGTGGTATGAAAGAAGGGTTTTGCTTTAATAAGGATATGAACCCATTGATGATGAGAAGCACCCATTGATTGAAAGATCAAAGTTGCTGGATGATGAAGTTGATGATAAGCAAAGATCCTGAGGACAAAGAGAAAGGAATGGGATTTAGAGCTTAGATGGGGGCGGTGCTTTTGCGGAAGAAACTTGGGATAGATGGGAGTATTTGCTAAAATGGTGGGTGTTATTGGCATTAACTCTTGTGTTTTTCAGGACATTGGCTGAGAAGGAGGCAGATTGGATGGGGAAAGGGCATGAGGGTAGTGTCAAGATTTGAAATAACTGTGGTGGGGGAACCAAGGCCCAGAGGATGATTGTAAAATCATTGTGGTTTCATAATTAGGGGTCTTGATTTGTAGAGGTACCAGTTTGCAGTTTCCCAATCCTATGCCCTACCAAAATTCCAAAGCCACTTAAAACAGGAGGGAAACTTCATACTTCCCTAGAGGACCCTTCCCTGACCTCCTAAATTAAATGTCTTTCTAGTCTCTCATCACTGTTTTTGCTTTCTGGCAATCTAAGTCAGAATATAGTTTCATCTTTTATTGTCTTAGTTGTAATAAATGAAAATAACAATCATTTGAGTTATATGTATTTCCCCCAGTAATAAAATTTCAGATAGATCTGATTTTGCTTACTATTGCAGAGTGTCAGGCACCTAGTAGCCACAGGGTAAGTTTTCACTGAATTTTATTGATCAGATACAGTGGTTTTTAACCTTTTTATCTGTCACAACACAACTCTGCAATATGAACATATTTGAACCATTATGTACCGCCTCAGTCCTCACCTGAAGAAGGATGGTGTCAGGTAGTGTAGGGTGGCGGTTGCTAGAATCTCTTAGAATACAAATGCCTGTGCTCATTCATCAGCCCTGTTTCTCAGAAGATTTCTGACCTTGGGCAAATTTATAATTTCCCTGTACCCCCATGTCCTTTTCAGTGAAGTGTTACTGGTGATAGTGCCTACATCATAGGGTTGTCATGAAGATTATATGAGAGAATTCTTGTAAAGCTTTTAGAAGATTATGTGACATGTAAAAGTTATTACTATTAGTGGTTTGAAAAAAATCTCCTAGGTGATTTTGATAGCCTTTTTTTCTTGAGGTGCCTGACTTTACGATAAGGAATTTGCAGGGCAGGGCCTGCAAATTTGTATATGTATGATGATCTTCTTGGCCCAGTGGCCAGCATCTGGAAATAAGACCATTCCTGATCCTGTAGGACTATAATCAAGTAATAGAATTGTCATGTAACTCATCATTTTTTTTCACTTCCCATCTGTGGGATGAAGGCATAGTGAATGCTATCTGCTTTATGCCTGCACTAGTAAACTTGCTTCTTTGTTTCCCTTTCAGAGGAGGTGTCCAAGTTGGAGAAGCACTTGATGCTTCTCCGGCAAGAGTATGTCAAGCTGCAGAAGAAATTGGCAGAGACAGAGAAGAGATGCACTCTTTTGGCTGCACAAGCAAACAAGGAAAACAGCAGTGAGTCCTTTATCAGCCGGTTGCTGACAATAGTGGCAGACCTGTATGAGCAAGAGCAGTACAGGTGAGATCTTGGACACAGAAGTGAGCCCTCTTGCTTTTCTCCTGGGCCACATCACAACATACTGCAACTGTTTATTTTCTTGCCAAAGTTATTTCTCTCTAATAAGAATTATTAGCAAGCCTTTATTCCCTAGGATTTAAGTTCCTTGAAGCAAAGTCTTTTTTTCTCTTTTTTATTGCTTCTGTCTAGCACAAAGTGTGGGAATCGTGGTGATAGCTTTGCTAATTTGAAAAGAAATTAGCTTACATGTCTGGGAATCCGAAGGGGAGAGGTTACTTTCTCTTCAGATGGAGAAAGCCATCCTAGATCTAAGCCATCCTAGGTCTAGTGGGCAATATAGCTTGGCTGTTGAATTGTGGTGCCATACAGCCTGTGTTCGAAGCTCAGCTGGTGCTGGGCATGGTGTCACACACCTGTAATCCCAGCTACTCAGGAGGTTGAGGCAGGAGGACTGCCAGTTTGAGGCCAGCCTTGTCAAAAAAAGAAGATGATGAATCAGAAGAATCCCAGCTGGCCATTTACTAGCTGTGTGATTTCAAGCTATATCACATCTCAAGTTCCTAATCTGTAAGATGGATTTACTACTTACCTAAAGGTCATTGTGAGGCTTTACTTAATAAATACATGTTAAGTACTTAGGGTAGTGCATGGCATATTGTAAGTGCCTAATTGTCAGCTGTTGTTATTAAGTGAATTTTGAGGTAGATGTTAAAGAATAGATGGGATTCAGTAGGTAAAGACATTGATACTATAAGTAAGGGCAGTGACTAAGAAAAGGCTCAGAGAAACAGAGAGTTTAGAGGACAGTTTAGGGTATGTGGTAACCTACGAAGAGAGCAGTAGGAGAGGTGAAAAAGGTAGGATGGATGCTCAGGTGAGGAGTGTGGACATGATCCTTCAGGAAGTACGGTAGAGTGTTTTTGCGTTTGAAGATTTTCATAATGCAAGTGGTATTTAGGAAGATGAACCTGCTCAGGTCATATAAGTGAAACTAGAGAAAAGAGCAGGGAGAGCACTTGTGATGTCGCATGTGGTACAAATCAGAAATAATGGAGGACTAAATTGGGATGGTGGATATGGAAAAAAAAGGTGTGAGTGTGCATAGAAGAAAGGATATTGCTCTAAGGGACATAGATGATTGGACTAGGTAAGAATTGATGATATTTCCAAATAAATTATAATACCTAAAGTAGATCAAAATCTTGAACTACTATTTACCATCTTAATCATTTCTAAAAGGAAGAAAACTCTAATACCTTTCCTCCCCTCCACAAAGAGTAGGTATTTATTATGAGTAAAGGAAAGTTACACAAATTGAATACATGTGTAGCTTCTTGTCAAATATAGTTCATTGTCTTTCCTCCTGCTGTTTTCTATAGACAAATGAAAACTGTTTCCCGCTGGCCTAAGGGAGTCCAACATAAGTCTGTTACTGACATGTCTCTCCCATGCTTAAAGGCTTTTCCCTGTTGGCTCCCATCATTTATCTTCTCAATTACATGTCATTTGACTATATTCATTATGTTGTAGTCTTTCTAGGAGATAATGGGAATGAGAACGGGCAGATTCCACTCTGGTCACTTTTTACTTGCTCAGTTATAGTATGGTTTTATAATGCCAGTGTGTCTCCCTTCAGCTTTTAAAACCTGCCTTTTCCCTAAAGAAGGTTGAATACTTATCTTATTATCTACTATTATCTATAATTGTTTTGATTTTTTTTTTTTTTTTTTTTTGTGGTGCTGGGAATTGAACCTAGGGCTCTGTGCATTCAAGGCAAGCACTCTATAATCTGAGCTATATCCCGCCCTATTATCTATAATTGAGTAAGAGGTGGGGAATGGAACCTTCATAAAGGACTGAGCCCTTGAGAGGGGGATAACTAAAATTGAGAAATCAATTTTTAAAGCAAGTATCTTCTTGCCAAGATAGTAAAAAACTACCTTTGTCTCATAACCTGCATTTTGTTGAAGAACTATTATTTTTATGTGCATTTTGATAACTGCAGTAACTGATATACAGTTTGAAATTTTTTTCTGTTGAGAAATGTGGAAGAAATGGGTACATATCTTTTATTTTTATTTTAGGTCAAGAGAAGGCTTTTGTCTCCATAAGGTGGTTAAAAATGATGGTTTTATATATTTTTTATTGGATTCAATATTTTACCAACCAAGTTTGTGGTTTTTCTCATTGAAATGTTTGAGAAACTCTAGCAAGAAACTTTATTTGTATATGCTCTCCAGTGATAGCATCCTAGTTTTCATATTTTAAAGAAAATCCTCTTTTTAAATTTACTTTTCTGCAGTGTTGGGGATCAAACCCAGGGTCTTTCACATGCTAGACAGGTCCTGTGCCGCTGAGCTATACCCCCAGTTCTGATTTGTGTGTTGGAAAATTATTAATAAAATCCTTATCTTTATTTTCCTTTGGTATGTCAGACTATAAAAGATAGAAAAAAAATTGACCTGATATTTATGAATAGTGTTATAGAAATATTTAGTTTTAGAATTTTTTTGTGGCTTTTGGACTTACAGTTGAAACAGTACAGACAATGAAAATCCATTTAAGTTTTTAGAATCTATTTCCTTTTTTTAAAAAAAAATTTTTTTGATATTTTATTTTTTAGTTGTAGTTGGACACAATACCTTTATTTTGTTTGTTTATTTTTATGTGCTGCTGAGGATCAAACTCAGGGCCTCGAATGTGCTAGGCAAGCATTCTACTGCTGAGCCACAACCCCAGCCCAGAATCGAATTCTTTTTTGTTGTACTGGGGATTGACCTCAAAGGCACCTATATTCCCAGACCTTTTTTTACTTTTATTTTGAGACTGGGTCTCATTAAGTTGCTTAGGGTGGCCTTAAACTCATGATCCTCCTGTCTCAGCCTTCTAAGTTCACTGACTGGGATTACAGGCACATGCCACCATGTGTTTTCTAAATAGTTTGTATTTTCATTCAGTTCTTAAAACTACCATTGTATGTAATTTGAGGCGGTTTTATGTTGTTTTAAATAGAATATTAGTTCTATTTCTTCTTTATTGATGAATACATTGTTTTTACTATAACAACTTACAATAATAAATATTTTTAATCTTGTGATCTAATGAGTTACAGCTTGGTCTTTAATAGAACTACAACTATCAATGCTCTTATGGAATTATAAAGCTTGTTCTAGATACTATTTTGTGGGACATAATTTATCAAGTGTTAACATGGAAACAATATTTGAGCTGGGTGAAATGGTGCATATCCATAACCCCAGCTACTCAGGAGGCAGAATCAGGAAAATTTCATATTTGAGGCCAGCCTCAAATATGGGATTTGGCAAGACCCTGCTTCAGGCTGGGGTTGTAGCTCGGTGGTAGAGAATTTGCCTTAGTATGTGCGAGGCACTGGATTCGATCCTCAGCACAACGTAAAAGTAAATAAATAAAATAAAGGTATTGTGTCCATCTACAACTAAAAATATTTTTAAAAAAAGGACCCTGTCTCAAAATATATATATTTTTCCTTTTTAAAAAGGAGGGCTGGGCATGTAGCTTAGTGGTAGAGTGCTTGCCTAGCATGCATGAAGCCCTGGGTTCAATTCCTAGTACCATGAAAAATAAAAAAGAAGAAACAACAATATTCTGTTAGTCTCCTTTTATGTAGATGAGTTAATTCATGTAATAGCTTCTTTTATTCCCCCCATGTAATAGTTTTTGTCTATTTAATTTCTAAAGATATAAATAATTTTAATAAATTTAAAGGGTAATAAGAAAATAAAAAGGAATATATAAATACAAGCAGAGGATGATAATAATGAATGACTGTATTGCTGCCAACATAGCCATATGGCACATGCTCATGTCAGCCCAGTGGGTCATCATTGTTACTTGCCCAAGTGCATTTCTACCTTAGCATTGACATTTCAGAGGTAGGTGTAAATACCTATTTGGGAAGCTCTTTTCACATTTGGTATGTTGTAAATATGGAAAAATTTAAAAAAAATAAAAGATTTCTTCTCCTCTTAAATGCTCATTAATAAATGCTCTGAATGTTTCTGCTGGGAACAGGTATTGATTTCCATATTCTTGACTGATTTGTCAAAGCTAATTTGTTCATAGTTTTTCTGTTTAACCTTGCTTGAGCATTAATATAGAGCACAGCAGCACCATAGTTTCAGAGCTGTCATCACAGGGTTTAAGCTTTCTGTCTTTCTCTCCTAATGGTTTATCTTAATCTGTTCTGAAAAAAAAATTTTATATATTAATTAATCATCCTGCTTAACTTATAGGAGTTATATTTAAAAGCACTGCATACCATGTGAATTAAAGTCAACAGAAAACATTTCTAGCAACATATTATAAACATGATCTATTAGAATTCAGAGCTAGTGTATAGAAATAATTTTGTTGTGATTTTTTTCTTTTGCAGATGCATGTTGATCAGTCAATACCCATGTATTTATTAGTTGTGAATTCTAGTTATATCTAATTATGATGATATTTTTCTTTTTATATCTGTGAATTTTTTCACCAGTGATCTGAAAATAAAGGTTGGAGGCAGGCACATCAGTGCTCATAAGTTTGTCCTGGCAGCCCGTAGTGACAGCTGGAGTCTGGCTAACTTGTCTTCCACTGAGGAACTGGACCTGTCAGGTGAGCCTCTGACCCATCAGGGACACAAAATTGATAGTACAAGAACTCCTGGTAGAAAGTTATGTGTGTCATCTTGAAATATTTGTGGTTTAGTGAAAGTAAAGTATTTTTCTATTCAATTGATAGAGATCAAGAACTACTTAAATATTTGGTGAATCTCCTTAGCTTGTCATTTGTGGATTCTTGTGTTTAATTCCTAATAAAAATTTAAAAACAATTTTTTTAGAAGTTGTTTGACCTTTATTTTATTCATTTATTTTTTTGTGGTGCTGGGAATCAAACCCAGTGCCTTACATATGCTAGGCTCTCTCACTGAGCCACAACTGCAGCCCCCTTTAATAAAAATCTTAAATATTTGAGTATCTAAAATGTTATTAGGATTCATAAAATAGGAATAGCTTTTCAGAAACTCATTTTATTTATTTATTTATTTAAGAAAGAGTGAGAGAGAGGGAAAGAGTGGGAGAGAGAGAGAGAATTTTAATATTTATTTTTTAGTATTTGGCGGACACAACATCTTAGTTTGTATGTGGTGCTGAGGATCGAACCCGGGCCGCATGCATGCTAGGCGAGCGCGCTACCACTTGAGCCACATCCCCAGCCCCTAGAAACTCATTTTATATAGTGATAATGTCATAAACATAGAAGTATGTGCAGAAAAAACAATTCTGCCTGTACTGTATGGAGAAAGTCCTTCAGGGTTGGTTAAAATTTTGTAACTTGCAGAATACTTTTTCTCTTCTGAAAATATTTAACTCTGAGTAACAGTTATTATAAAGAATAACAGTATTTTTTCTTTAAAATCAAAGGATATCATTAGCATTTAGAATTTTTTTGGGGGGGGGGCGGGCACTGGTGATTGAACCAAGGGGCACTTGACCACTAAGCCACATGCCTAGCCCTTTTTTATTTTTAACTTTGAGATAGGGTCTCACTGTGTTGCTTAGTGCCTAGATTTTGCTGAGGCTGGCTTTGAACTTACAGTCCTCTTGCCTCAGCTTCCCAAACTCCTGGGTTTACAGGTGTGCCCTACTGCATTCAGCTAGCCTTTAGAATTATAACACCTTTGGGCCAGGTGTGGTGGTACATGCCTATAATTCCAGTGATTCAAAAGGCTGAGACAGGAGGATCAAAGATTCGAGATCAGCCTCAATACCTTACGGAGGCCCTAAGCAATTTAGTCAGATCCTGTCTCAAAAGAAAAAAAAAATTTGAACAAAGACTGGGAACTTAGCTCAATGGTAGAGTGCCCCTGGGTTCACGTCCCAGTAAGCCCCGCTCAAAAAAATAAAAAAAAAATTTTTTTTTAATAGGTTTGGGTAACTATGTGAGGTGATAGATAGGTTAATTTATTTCAGTATAGTAATCATTTCATACATAATGTTATACACTTTAAGTACTATTTTAAAAGAATAGTAATGGATACATTGGGCTATTTTATTGTGCTATTAATAATATGAGAATTATAATATGAGGAGAATATCCAGGCATAAGTCCAAAAGTTAGGATACATTGGGTTGGGGGTGTAGTGTGGTGATAGAATGCTTGCCTATCATGCATGGCATATATAAATAAATATATAATCAACTAATCAAGGACATATTTGTGGAAGCGATAAGTTGTGTGACAATGCTACTGATTTATGTCTTTATTTAGAAAGTTTGCCAGTTTATAAGGTTCTATTTCCATGTACCAGGATGATTATAATATTTTCCCTGCCATATGGAGCTCATACTCTGTTGGGAACAACAGGCAATTAACATTTTAGGCCAGAACTATAAATACAGTAATACAATTGCTAAACTATGTGGTACTAAAGAGGCTAAATTGAGCTGATAAAGAAAGTATCAGGAGCAGACTGCTGTGACCCCGGCCCACCCCCTGGGCGAAAGGAACAGCAGTGGATGGCTTCCACCCTGGCTGGCCCTCCATTCTGTAGGAGCAGATAGACCCTTGAATCCACACTGCTAGAGAGGAAGATATATGGACAATATGAAGAAACGGGAGGAAAATGACCCAAACAAACCAAGCTGATCCAATAATAGATTGGATTCCATTGATAGCACAGTAGGTGAAATGTCAGAGAAGTAGTTCAGAATCTGAGAAGCAAAGAATGAATTAAGAGAGCAAATACAGACAACAGTTGACAGTTCCAACAAAGAGATAAGAGAGGAAATACAGGTAGCAAAAGATTACTTCAAGAAAGAGAGAGAAAACTCGTGGAAAAAAAAAATCCTTGAAATGAAGGAAACAATAAACTAAATAAAAATTCAATAGAAAGCATCAACAACAGACTAGATCCCTTGGAAGACAGAACCTAAGGCAATGAGGACAAAATATATAATCTTGAAAATAAAGTTGACCACATAGTGAAGATGGTGAGAAACCATGAACAGAACCTTGAAGAATTATGGGACAACATTAAAAGACCAAAGAATTATCGTCATAGAGGAAGGCACAGAGATACAAACCAAAGGAAAGCACAATCTCTTCAATGAAATAATATCAGGACATTTCCCAAACATGAAGAATGAATTGGAAAATCAAATACAAGAGGCTTACAGGCTTACAATGTACAAAATTATAACAGATCGACACCAGGGTATATTATAATGAAAATGCCTAGCACAGAATAAGGATAGAATTTTAAAAGTTGCAAGAGAAAAGTTTCAGATTACATATAGGGGGAAACCAGCCAATCGGAGAGGAGATCCTGGAACTACATATACCAAGCTCTGAAACAAAATGTATGCCAACCAAGAATCTTATATCCAGCAAAATTAAGCTTCAGATTTGTTGACCAAATAAAAACCTTCCATGATAAGCAAAAATTAAAAGAATTTTAGCAAGAAAGCCTGCACTACAGAATATTCTCTGCAAAATATTCCATAAAGAGAAAAAAAAAAAACAACAACATGAAAATCAGCAAAGGGAGGAACTACACTAAAGGAAAATTCAAAGGAGAAACCATGTCAAGTTAAAAACCAAAAATAAACCAAAATGACTGGCAATACGAACCATGTCTCAATAATAACCCTGAATGTTAATGGCTTAAACTCATCAATTAAAAGACGTACAGTGGCAGATAGGATCAAAAAAAAAAAAAAAAAAAAGATCCAACAATATTCTGCCTTTAAGAGACTCATCTCATAGGAAAAGACATCCAGAGACTGAAGCAATTGATAGTAGTTTAATTCATGAATTTTCAATTAGGGCAGGGTTCAATGGGAATGATTGTCTCCATCCCAAGAGGATGAGTGATGGAGAATCTACTTTCAAAATGACACTCATTTTGCTACATATGAATTTCCAGTGGGACTACAAATTGGTGCAACCACTTTGGAAAGCAGTATGAAGATTTCTCAGAAAACCAGGAGTAGAAACACCATTTGACCCAGCTATCCCACTCCTCAGTCTATACCCAAAAGACTTAAAACCAGCATACTATAGTGACATAGCCATACCAATGTTTATAGCAGCTGAATTCACAATAGCTAAACTGTGGAACCAACCTCGATACCCCTCAATAGATGAATGCATAAAGAAACCGTGGTATATATACACAATGGAATATTACTCAGCATTAAAAGAGAGTAAAATTATGGCAGTTACAGGTAAATGCATAGGGTTGGAGAATATTATGCTAAGCGAAGTAAGTGAATCCCCAAAAACTAAAGGCCAAATATTTTCTCTGATTAGTGGATGCTGATCTATGATGGGGGGCAGAGCATGGGAGGAATTGAGGTACTTTGGATTGGGTAAAGGGGAGGGTGGGGAGGAGTTAAGAGGGTAGGAAGGATGGTGGACTGAGATGGACATCATTATCCTAGGTAATGTATGATTGCACAAATGGTGTCTGTCTACATCGTGTACAACCAGGGAATTGAAATGTTGTGCTCCATTCGTGTACGATAAATTAAAATACATTCTGCTGTCATATACAACTAAGTAGAACAAATAAAAATAATAATAATTAAAAACGAAGGTATCAGAAGTGGTTAACACCTGGGCAGTGTTATAAAGGGTAAGTAGGTATTTATCTCTTGGATTTAGGGGAACTGATATTTCATGCTTCTTTACTGTGAATTAACTCTGAATCTTTGTGATAATTTCTTGGGTTTACCTTGAGGTCCAATTGTAAGCACACAAAAGACACAAATATGCATACAGGTGTGCACATGCGAACATGGCTTGGGAAACAGTCCCTACTGGAAGGGCACCAGTCCATGTGAGTGTAATCCCAGAATATAGTTTTTTTAAAGTGTACTCTTTTTTAGCCTCATACCTCTGACTTCATATAGAACTGATTATAAATAACTTTTTTTTTCTTTTTGATACCACAGATTGAACTCAGGGCACTTAACCACTAAGCCACTTTTTTATATTATAAAGCCCCCAGCCCTTTTTTATATTTTATTTAGAGGCAGGGTCTTGCCACGCTGCTATCACCGAGGCATATCCCCACTCATTTTTATTTTTTATTGAAATAGGGTTTTGTTATGTTGCTAGTCTGATTTCAAATTTGTGATCCTCCTGCCTCAGGCATCTGAATTGCTAGGATTACAGGTGTGTGCCACTGCACCTGTCTTATGATAGGGTCTTGAGTATTTGAACACAGTTTACAAAGTCTAGAAGAGAGAAAAATATATGGAAAATAATGATCCTAATTGTTTTGAGGATCAAGAAATTGGTGCTCTTCTACATTGCCAGTGACATTATAAATGCATTGAACAGTTTTAGAAAGTAATTTGGCAGCAGAACTATGAAATATTCTTACTTTTTAATTTTAACCTCATCTGACTTCTATGATACTGTCATAGGTAATTCAGATAGCTTAGATATTAATCTTAATTCTATTTGTGGTTGTGAAATATTGACTGCAACTAAAATTAATAAGTGGAAAAACAAAATGACTCTTCTGGAACAAATATAATTACAAAAGAACACAGAAAATTGCATTAAGGTATAAAAAGCCTTATTTAAACATTGGATTTAAAATTTTATTTATGCTGAATTTTAAAAATTGTGCTACTTGGGATTGAACCTACAGATGCTTTTTCACTGGGCTACATCTTTACCCCTTTTTATATGTTTTGAGACAAGGTCTCTCCAAGTTGCTGTGACTGTCCTGGAACTTGGAATCCTCTTTCCTCAGCCTTCGGAATCACTGGGATGATAGACCTACACAACTATGACTGTATTGAACTTTTTTAGTGCTTAACATTTAAAATTACCTTTAACTCAGTGTTTTCTGGTCACAAGATTTCTTCACTGTGAATCAGGTTTTCTAGAGTGTAGGAAAGGAGAATGTTAATACCATTAAATGTTCTTGGAGGGCTGGGGATGTAGCTTAGTTGTAGAGTACTTGCCTAGCATGTTCAAAGCCCTGGGTTCTATCCCCAGCACTACAAAAACCAAACCAAAAACGAAAAGTCCCTCCTCCTGTTGTAAATAATAAGCATGTATTGATCCTGTTATCAGGTTTGCTTTCAGGAGTGATCTACTTCAAAACCAATGAATGGGTTTTAGGCAACTACAATGATAACTAATAGAACCTATAGCATCTTTACTTTCTTTATAAAATTTATCTTTCAAGTGTGTCATGGGGGAGAGATATATGGTTCTGTTTGTTTTTCCCAGCAATCCTGCTAGGGATATGTATGAATGCTTAAATCTTGGGTTGCAGCAACTAAAACTGCTTGGAAGCCTGTGTTATATGATACCTAAAAGCACCAACATGGCATTGCTGCCCGGCAGTTTGAAGGAGATTAAAAACAGGCTCATGTAAACAAGTATATAAATAGCATAAAAGCTATATTTTAAGTTGAGCTTTTCCACACTAACAGACTTGATAAAATCATTTTATGGATTTATTGGTGTTCAGCCTCTTTGAAATTACTCCAATATAACAAAAGTTGAGTGGCATGTTTTTTTTCAAAGTGCTAGCAATACAACAGTGAATAAAATTAAATTCTTACTTGCTTGAGGCTTATATTCTTAGAAAAATGAATTTCTTAAGCTTAATATTTTTTTTAAAAAATATTTTTAGTTGTAGATGGACATAATGCCTTTATTTGGTTTATTTAGGTTTATGTGGTATTAGGGATTGAACTCAGGGCTTCACACATGCCTGGTAAGTGCTCTACCACTGAACTACAACCCCAGTCCCCTCAGCATTTTTCTTTTGAAGTTTTTGTCTTATTGAGATTTCTTGAAAGGGGGAAAAAAATCTTCAAAATCAATTTTAACTCTTTTTTTTTTTTTTTTTTTTTACCAGTACTAGGGATTGAACCCACAGGTGCTGTACCACTAAGCTATATCCCCAGCCCTTTTTAATTTTTTTAAATTTATTTGAGACAGGTTTTTATTAATTCTATTGTTGATTATTATAAGAATTTTACTACAGCTAGGTGTACTAAAATTACATACTGTAATCCTAGCAGCTTGGGAAACTGAGTGAGATAAGAGGATCACAGGTTGGAAGCCAAACTTGGCAACTTAGCAAGACCCTGTCTTGAAACAAAAATAAAAAGGATTGGAATGGGATTGTGGCTTTCAGTTGGGATGGGGATGTAGCTCTGCTCGAGTCCCCTAGGTTCAATCCCTAGTACCACAGGGAGAAAAAAAAAAAAAAAAGAATTGGTAAAACACAACAGATATCATATACTGTTTTTTTGTTTGTTTGTTTTTGTACCAGGACACTCAACCACTGAGCCACATCCCCAGCTCTGTTTGTATTTTATTTAGAGACAGGGTCTCACTGATTTGCTTGGTGCCTCGCCATTGCCAGGGTGGGCTTTGAATTTGTGATCCTCTTGCCTCAGCCTCCGGAGCTGCTGGGATTTCAGGCGGGAGCCACCATGCCTGGCCCATTTATTGATTCTTGATTTTACTTCTTGCTCTTTAGTAGTCTTGTTCAAGAAGTCAGGTCCTAAGCTGACATGATGAAGATTTGACCTACTTTTTCTTCTGTTAGATGCAGGGTTTTTATTCTAGTCTTTGATCCAATTTGAATTGATTTTTGTGCAGGGTGAGAGGAGAGGTTTAATTTCATTGTGCTGCATTTGGATTTCCAGTTTTCCCAGCACCATGTATTGAATAGGCTATCTTTTTTTTCCAGTTTATGTTTTAAATTTGCTTTTTATCAAGTGTCAATATATAAGTTTGTGAGGTGATAGATGTTAATTAGCTTGCTTTAACCATTTTGCAAAGCATACATATATACACACATATATACATACACATATCTATATGTACACACACATCATATTAGGTCTGGGGATGTAACTCAGTGGTAAAGTGCATGATCGACTAGCATGCCTGAGGCTCTGGATTGGGATCTCAGTATTGGAAAAACAAAACAACAACAAAAAATCATGTTGTATACTATAAATATATGTAGTTTTATTTGTCACCTATAGCTTAATAAAAATAAAAAATTATATATTTAAAATATATATATAAATTTATAAAGATACTGTTCCTGGAGCAAGGATATGCTTTTAGACCAAGAGAATATGACAAATCTTGATGCCCAGAGGAGAGTACTATATTTACGTTTTTCTGAGTTAAAGCAGTTTGCTTCAGGCACAATGATTATTTATAGTCCCCTCTAGCATTTTATCACTAGCAGCTAACATGAGAGGTTCCAGTGCATTAGAATGGCTGTTTTGAAGCTAGGGTTTCTTGCATGCTTTCTCAAGCAAAGATCTTATGATTCCTGGCATAAGAGCTTAGGGTATGAGTTATTCAGCTCTCCTGGAATGTGTTCTGGGTCCTGTCAAGCCTTTCTAAAGAGTAGAACGCATCTTTCTTTCCTCTTTTTCATTCTGGTTAGCAGAGCTATTCACTGAAACACTATCTCAGGAGGTTGCATTATACATGGAATGAGTTTAGGTTCTCAAACTCTGTTCTGAGGCACCCCAAGGTACTGCAGCAAACTCAGGAGGATTTGTGTGCTATTTCAACTTTTCAAGAGATACAGCAATACTTGACATCTGTTGAATATTATGTGACTACTAGCTCAAGAATTTCAATTTCAGCATTAACTTTTGCTGCTGCTATGTTCCTTTTGATGACATCTATGAAAGTTTTAAAATATGCTTATATGCCTAGCGTGGTGATGCATTCCTGTTCCCAGTGACTTGGAAGGCTGAGGCAAGTTTGAGGCCAGCCTCAGCAATTTAGAGAGGCCCTAAGCAATCTGTTGAGACCCTATCTCAAAGTTAAAAAAAACAAAACAAAACAAACAAAAAAAAAACTGGGTGTGTAGCTCAGTGGTGAAGTGCCCCTGGCTATCGAAGCCCCTGGTAATAAATAAATAATATGCTCACAAATTCTTTGATAGTCCTCCCTTCAAAAGTAGATTCTAATGCCCCTCTTAAAGATAGGCTGACCCACTTCTCATGAATAGAATGTGATAAAAGTGAGAACATGTTACCTCAGAGACAGGTTTGGAAACAGCATTGTGGCTTTCTCCTCGATCTTTCCTTTGGATTGTTCTCTTTAAGGGAAGTTAGCTCTCACATTATGTGGACACTCAAACAGCCTATGGCCTACTGCCAACAACTCAGCCCCAGCCTAGGGATTCATTCTCTCAGAGCTCAAAAAAATTTGTTCTCATATCCCATTACTTAATCCTAAATGTTGATTTCATGTTTTTCTCTCCAGTCTTTGATTTTTCTAAATTTGTCTGTATTGGTTTATTCAAATTTGGTTTGGGCTCCTTAATTGTTCTTTTTGATTTATGTTTAGCCAATTCAATAATTTCTTTTTACCTATATTAAATATTTCTCTGGAATTCTTTCAACTTTTATTTTTTTTTTTTAAATCATGTTACTAAATTATCTTTTCCTCCTTTCTTCTTTGGTACTGAGGTTTGAACCCAGTGGGTGCTCTATCACTGAATATCCCCAGTCCTTTATATTTTTTATTTTGAGACAGGGTTTCACTAAGTTGCTGACCCTGGCCTCGAACTTGGAATACTCCTGCTTCAGCCTCCTGAGTTATTGGTATTACAGGCATGCATCATTGTACCAGGCTTATCTCATACTCTAAAAAGTTTAGGATACTGACTTTTTCATTGTGTGAATCTGGTTGCACCTCAAATATTTTATTTATTTATTTTTTAAAATTTATTTTTTAGTTGTAGTTGGACACAATACCTTTATTTTATTCATTTATTTTTATGTGGTGCTTGCCTCGCATGTACAAGGCCCTACGTTCAATCCCTAGCACCACAAAAAAATAAATAAAAAATTTAAAAATTTTTAATTTTTTGAGGAACTGCCATATTGTTTTCCGTAGTGACTGGACTGTTTTACATCCCTACCAGTAGTACACAGGGTTCTAATTTCTCCATATCCTTATCAATGCTTGCTACTTTTTGTGTTTTTGATAATGGCCAACCTAATGGGTATGAGATGATTAAGATATCTTATTTATGGTTACTTTTCATCTATTTGAATATGATATGTCTGAATATTATTTTCTTTCTGGAGTTCACTGATCTTGATTCTATTGTTATAGTTTTCACTAAATTAGGAAAGTTCTTGACTATCATTTTTTCAAATATTCTTTTCTCTAATCTTTGTCTTTCCTTCTGAGACTCTAATTACACATATACTAAATCTTTTGTCTCACAGGTCTCCTTAATTTTTTTTTTCTCATCAGATTGGTTAATTCTCTTAATCTGCAAATTAATTGACTTTTTCTGTTGTCATTTTCATTCTTCTTTTGAGCTTATTGGGTGAATTTTTATTAAAAATATTGTATTTTTCAGTTCTGTAAGTTGTGCTTGTTCCTTTTTTTAAATCATCTCTTTGCTGAAAAATGCCTATCCTTTCATTTTAACTTTGCTTTTCTTCAACTCTTGAAGCATAGTTATATTTGGGTGCTCTTAAGTCTGAGATAAATTTAACAACTGAGTCATTTCAGGTCTGGCATCTGTTGATTTGGCTTTCTCCCTCCCTTGGACACTACTGAGCTATATCCCTAGTCCTTTTAGTTTATTTAGTTTTTTATTTTGCGATAGGGTCTGGCTAAATTGCCCAGGCTGACCTTGAACTTGCCATTTCCTGCCTCAGCCTCTTGAGTCCTTGGTTTTATAGGTGTGAACCGCTGTGCCCAGCTTTGTCGATTGTATTTAATGTAAGAAATGGACACATTTTCCTGGTTATTCCTATGTCATAATTTTGGATTTTATCTTTTTTTAAAAAATATTTATTTATTTATTTAGTTTTCGGCAGACACAACATCCTTGTTTGTATGTGGTGCTGAGGATCGAACCCGGGCCGCACGCATGCCAGGCTAGAACGCTACCGCTTGAGCCACATCCCCAGCCCCTGGATTTTATCTTATCTTGGATCTCATGATATGTTCTGTTATGCTTTGTGGACTGCTGCAGTCTGGCTGGGCTCACAATCACGAGCTACCCTTATTCCCGAACTCACACCGGCCCTCTATAAACACGTTCTGGGGAAGATCATGTTCTGCCGCAAAATTTAAGTACTCCACCAGGCTCCAATCAGCAGGATACACCTGAAACCTGGAACAGCCCTAAATCCAAGGAGCAGGATACTCCCTAAACCCGGATCCGCCCTAATCCAGTAGGATCCTCCTTAAACCCGGATCCACCCTGGTCCTTGAGCAGGGTCACCTTTCTCAAACATACATGCAATGTCACTGCAAAATGTCCAAGGCAAGTCCATTTCCACGAGTCCTTCCTCTAAGCAACATGGGGTACGCTGGCAAGTAAATTTCGATGTGTCATTCCTACTTGGCAATGGCTCTCAGCATTTTTTGGGATTCAAAGCCTGGTGGAGTACGTGAATTTTGCGGGCAGAACGTGAATTTCCCCAGAACGTGTTTGTAGAGGGCCGGTGTGAGTTCCGGAATAAAGAATTGCTGTTTGAATCTGCAAAGCTGTGAGTGGCTCGTGATTGTGTGCCCAGCCAGACTGCAGCATTGGACTCTGGGTCCTGTATAAACTTCTGAAAAATGTTGAATCTCTAGATTCAGACAGAAAGAGCTGTGATCATCTATGGGTAGCTATATAGATATCTTTTCTTTTTTTTTTTTTTTTTTTTTTTTTAGTGCTAGGAATATATCCAGGGATTATTTACCATTGAGCTGCTTCCCCAACCCTTTTTATTTTGACACAGTCTTACTAAGTTGCTTAGAGCCTTGCTAAACTGCTGAGGCTAACCTCAAAATTGTGGTCCTCCCTTGCCTCTGCGTCCTTAGTAGTTGGAATTACAGGCACACACCACCAAGCCCAGCTCCCTTTAATTCTTAAAGCCAGATGGGATTGGATTGTTCATGCATGAGTAGCTCAGAGATGAGCCCCAAACCAGTGAAGGTTCATACACAAAATTAGAAGATCTCCTTTCCTGACTATCTTTACTTTGGAATTTTCCTAGTTATTTAGTTTTGAGGGGCTCCTTTTCCTGGCTCAGTTGGCCAGAAAGACCGTTTTTTATTGGCATTTTAGCCATTCCTATGGTAACTGTGGCAGTTCTGCTCCTTTACTGGAGTCCACGTTCAGGGCAGAGCCAAAAGAGTAAAAAAAGAATTGGGAAACTCATCCAGTGTGGTTGCTCTTAAATTTTGCTTTTCTTCATAATTACCTTGCTTTTCTTTACTTTTCCAAATCCTCGGGTACTTGTTTTTCTGTAGTTTTTAGCCATAATCAGTTATAATAGGATAGGTTGTTACCCTATCATAACAGAACTGAAATTCTTGTCCTTGTTAGTATTTCTTTTTGACCCTGGGATTATTTATAAGTATGATTTAGTGTTTAATTTTATTCCAAGAGGTTATATATAAGGGTATATCATTCATTGGGCCAAAATGTGTTTATTGATTAAAGGTACAGTCTGCCAAGAATTTTTAAGTTTATTAATCAAAAATTTTTATGTAGATAAGGAAAATAGTTAGAAACTCAGAATTTAATTAAACCGGAGGTTTAAAAAAAAAAAGAATAGGGGGCTGGGGTTGTGGCTCAGTAGTAGAGTGCTCGCCTCGCACCCACGAGGCCCTGGGTTGGATCCTTAGCACCATATAAAAATAAATAAGTGAAATAAAGGTATTGTGTCCAACTATTAAAAAAAAGAAGAATAAACCCAATTCATTTGAAGAAGATTCAAAACACGTTTCTCAGCTTTTGATGGATTAGAGGACTTAAAAAACAGAATTAATTAATTCAGGATTCTGTATTTAATGGCTAATTGCATACAGATAAGCTTATTCCCTTCATTTTAAAATATCTTATAAAATATTCATTTAAAATCAAATTAAAAACAAAAACAAAACCTTTGGCCTCATAGAAAATCTCAAGTTCTCCAGAGTATGTCTACATCATTCTGGACTACAGTGAAACAGAAGTTTGGCTGTTACTTTTCTTCTTTCAAGTCACAGAATTTTCATGTTTGTGTGCTGGGGTCTATTGAGGGAGTGATTGCCTCTAGCAGTAGATATTCCATGCATGGCATGGTGGCAAACTAGTTTCTCTTAAATCTGATGTCTTTATTTTTATTTTATTTATTTACTTTTAGAAAGAGAGAATTTCAACATTTTAGTTATTGGCGGACACAACATCTTTGTTTGTTTGTGGTGCTGAGGATCGAACCCGGGCCACACTCATGCCAGGCGAGTGCGCTACCGCTTGAGCCACATCCCCAGCCCCTAGTCTGATGTCTTTAAAGAGAACTCCTAGTCTATCTGGGAGGCTGAGGCAGGAGGATTGCAAGTTTAAGGCCAGCCTGGGCAAGATCCTATCTCAAAATAAACAAAAGGGGCTGGAGATGTAGTTCAGTGGTAGAGTGACCCTGAGTTCGGTTCCCCAGTACAAAAAGGAGAAAAGAAGAAGAAAACTCCTGGTATATAGTGTCATCTAACTTTTATGGCTATTTCCTAAACTAGCTGTTCCTGTAAGTAGGCTGGAAACCGATAGACTGTTCAATTTGCCTAAAAGAATACAGTTGGAAGTACACACCCGCCCTGTGGCCTATCTTTATACTATTGGCTGCTTAGCATGAATCTCAGAATGAATTTATTCTCCATATATTTTGGAGATTAAAGGAAGAGACCAAAATGAGAAAGCTTAGAAATAACTTGAACCTCATTTTGATTGAAATATTAAAGCATCCCAGGAAATTGCTGTTTAAGGTGGTTTAAAAAAGATATTTTTAATCATTATTTAAGTTTGGTTTGTTTGTCGTACAAATGAATCTTCCTGGTTTTGGCAATTAAAAGAAATCAACCAAATTTTCATACAATTAAAGAGAGATTACTACAAGAAAGATATTGGGGGGCAGTTCTGCCACCCGACCAGCGTGAGCTTCATAAAAGAAGATTCGATGCATAAGAAATTGCTGGTTAGTTTTAATTAAAGAGACAGACTCTCATTTACCTTTAAACCCCAGCTCCTAGAAGGCTTCTCCTAGCTCCCGCCTCCAGCCACCTAATGTGGTGGCGAGGTTTACAGAAGAGGCCAGTGAGAGAGAGAGAGAGAGAGAGAGAGAGAGAGAGAGAGAGCGCGCGCGCCAGGGAGTGAGCTTTTATTGGGGAACAAAAAATTCAAGGGAAAATCCCATCCAGTGAAGGTTAAGGGGGGCAGCATCCCAAGGTCAGGGCCAGCGATTGGGTCTTCAGGTCAGTGGCCAGGCACACCTCTGCATGGACAAGCCCTCGTATCTGGGACAGGGTTGTGGGATGGCTTTAACACCGTTGTGTCCAAGCACCTCTCACCCAGCCAGGGAGGTAACTCAAATCATGTTTGAGGATGGCCTCCCACAGGCAGTGGTAGTGATAATTCTGTTATCAGATAAGAAGAAGCTGTCTTTCCAAAATAAGGCTATATGAGAGGAATAGTTTGTGTTTTCACATTTGGAGCAACTCTGGACAGTTGCATGACCCACTTTTTTTTTTAATTTTTTATTAAGATGATATAAGTATTAAATCTAGTTTACAGTGTGGTGGTGTACACCTGTAATTCTAGCTTGTCAGGAGACTGAGGCAGGAGGATTATAAATTCAAGGCTCACCTGAGCAAGTTATCAAGACCCTGTCTCAACATAAAATAAAAAGAGTGGAGATGTAGTGCAAGGTCCTGGGTTCAATTCCCAGCACCACAAAAAAAAAAAAAAAAAAATCCCAAAGAAATACCTAAAGCTTAGTTGAAGTACTTGTTCTTAAGTAAATTTTTAAAATGAATCTAACTTTCTGTTTAATTTTAAAATGTTTCCCCGTAAAACATTTTTAAAATGCTGTTACTATATTACCAAAGAAGAGAAAAAAGAATCAAACTTTAACATAATGACTGGTATTTCACTTTTTCTCCCCATTATTCATTTTTTTTCTTGTAATGCCTGATCATTTCAGGTGATGATAAATTTTACCTGATTCACATAAATCAGAGGTCTTCAATTTCCATTTGATATTACTCTCTTTAGATCTTTCCTCACCACTATATGTAATGAGAGCTAATGAACTATTGCCTAATTATTAATAAAATGTTATTGGCTCTTATTATACTTCTTATAAATAATTAAGAGTTTTTCTTATTCTTTCTTTAGTTTTTTTTTTTTTTTTTTCCTCCCCTTCAGTACTGGGGATTGAACCCAGGGCCTTGAGCATGTTAGGCTGTACCACTGAGTTATACCCGCAACCCTTTTTTTTTTTTTTTTCTACGTTTGAGACAGGGTCTTGTCAAACTTCTCAAGCTGGGCTCTACTTGCAGTCCTTCTGTCAAAATTTCCAAGGAACTGGGATGACAGAGATGCTCTACTTTACTGGCACATTTGTTAAACTTTCATGAAGGTCAGGATAACATAGAGGACTTAGTCACAAATGCTTGTCCCATCTTCAGATTTTGAGGTCTGGTGTAGGCCTGAGATTTGGACTTTGTAACAAGTTCCTCCTCTATGATGCTGATTCTGGCAGCCCAGGACTACACTTTGAGAACCACTGATAAAGACCATGATTTCAAATGGTCCTTTTTTTTTTTTTTTTCCCTTGGTACTAGGGATTGAACTTAGGGATGCTAAGTCAAATCTCTAGCCGTTTTGAATTTTAAATTTTTATTTTGAGACAAGATCTTACTTTCAGTCCTCTTGCCTCATCCTTCCGAGTTGATTGGATTACAGGTGTACTATAGCACACCCAGCTTCAAGTGGTCCTTTGAACATCATTCTCATCATTAGACTCATTTTGACTAATCAAAGTTGGTTTTAGTTGAAATAATAGTTTAGATATTTTATGCCACAATTTGTCTCAAGCAGTTCTTCCAAATTGCTGTATAGTTTGTATTTTAACTTTAAAAAAAATTTTACGAGTAATGTTCAAGAGTAAAGATAAAGTTATTAATTATGCCTGGTTTAATATTTTAATATGTATTCTTCTATCTTTTTTTTAGTTGTCAATGACATTTTATTTATTGATATGTGGTGCTGAGAATCCAACCTAGTGCCTCACACATGCTAGGCAAGTCCTTTGCCACTGAGCCACAACCCCAGCCCATATCCTTCTATCTTTAGATAGACAAAACTTCATGTGTATATAGTATGTATAGTTATATAACACATAAACACATGGGTACATATATATGAACCATGAGTACGTGCAACAAAAATGAAATATTGTTTTATAATATATTTTAGCCTATTTTTACCTGCTAAAGTAAATAACTTTTCATATTGTAGATATAGATTTTTAATTGCTGCAGATTTTTTCCACTGCATATATTTTATTCTTTATTTAATCAGTTCTCTCTTGTTGTACTTTTAAGATTTTTGTTCCAGTTTTTTGTAATTAAAAGCAACACCATGCTGAGTTTCTTAGTATTATATTTTGCCATATTTGCCCAGTTGTGTTCTTAGGATAATTTGGTGTGTATAATTGCTGTGGGAAAGTTTGTTTATTTCTTAAATCTGCTAGTCTTGAGAAAAGATACTTTATATTTGCATGTGGTTATTTATAATAATAATGTTTATTAGTAATTTTTGTTAATCTTTCTGCATTACCTGTTGATATCCATTTTTCATTTTTTCATTGAGTGCCTGTCTTTCCATTTTTATTTGTAAAATCATTTTATTAGAATGGTAACTTTTGCCTTATGTTTCAGATATTGTCCCTAGGTGATTTGATCTGTAATTTTTGTGGTTTCATTTCCCTAACCATAATCCTATGTAAAACTTTCATTTTCCTGGAGTCGGATGTTGCCCAGGCTGCTTTGTTGCCATTTATTTATTTATTTTTTGGGGGGAGGGGGTACCAGGGATTGAACTCAGGGGCATTGGACCAATGAGCCTCATCCCCAACTCTATTTTGTATTTTATTTAGAGACAGGCTCTCACGGAGTTGGTTAGCGCCTCACCATTACTGAGGCTGGCTTTGAAATTGTGATCCTCCTGTCTCAAGCTGCTGGGATTACAGTGTGCACCACCATGCCTCCTGCTTTGTTGCCATTTTTAATGACTCAGTATTGCTTTGAGTTGGGTGTCCCATAATTTTTTTTTTCTTTTTTTTAGTATTAAATTAAAGGTGTTCCTCAAGAAGGCCTAAGTGTGTCATTCAGTGCTTTTTCAATTCTTCTACTTTCTTTCTTTAACCAGATGCTAATCCTGAGGTGACAATGACAATGCTTCGCTGGATCTACACAGATGAGCTGGAGTTCAGAGAGGATGATGTGTTCCTGACTGAATTGATGAAACTAGCAAATCGGTTTCAGCTACAGCTCCTTAGGGAGAGGCAAGTCACAGCAGATATATTCAAGCACCTCAGATGGTGATGACTGAGCTTTAATTATTCCAAGCTCTGGGAAAACAGCTTCTCCTGCTAATGTAAATAACTTTTGCAAGGTGTTCTTTTAATGGTGTTGGTGGGGAGAGAATCTGGTATCTCCCTTGTTTTGTATTATTTTGCAAGCTTACTTTTGGCCAAAACTTTTAGGTATTCTTTTTTTTTCCCCCCTGTGGTCTGTTAGCTGAGATTACATAATTATGTAAACAGATACTTTGAGTATGAAATATTATTGTACAGTATTCAAATTCTCAACTTTCCATCCCATTTTATTTTCTTTGACATTTTATTCTACCTTCTGATACATCTAGTGAGATGAATATACTTTTACTTGATCATATACTTTTTACTTTTGGAAGCATACCAATGCCTAAATTAATACAAGAGAGTGTGGTTCAGTAAGTTTTATAGCTAATGTTTCTAAATTTATTTATTTGCCTTTTAGGTCCCAAGGAGATAGCAGGCTGTATATCTTATATCTTATCTCTTGCTCTCCCAAGTTGGCATTTTTAGAACAACAAAAAATAAATGCTCCTTAAATGCCCTTGAGCATCAGTTGGAGATGTGGCCCTTGCAATATCTTTTTATGTGGAATATGTTTTTATAACACTCAGTGATCTTTTATATTCTCTTGGGTACATGAAGAAATGGCTTTTCTCCTGGGTGGTGATAGACTAGGTTCAGCCATCAAGAAATGCTCCACCTGTTGCTGTGTTGCTCTCACATAGGAGAACCAAGAGAGACTTTGCTGCTTAGAGCTGCTTGCTCTGTTTTCACTATGGAGCTGATGTTCCCCCTGGGATTGCCCCCCTATGCTTCTTGCAAATCAGTAAACAGCTTACTTCTAACTCTTCTGTAATTGATATTGGCTTGAGTGTATTTTAATATCTGAATCCAATAAAACAACAACAAAAACAGGTCCAAGATCAATAGGATTAGGTTATAAGCAAAGTAGTATTGGCTTAATAGCAAAGCTAATTTTATTGTTAAAGCCTTGCAATTAACTTTTGTTTGTTTTTGAACCATCTGAGAGTAAAGTGAGACTTATTTTAATTAGATTGAGTGTGATTTATATTATTATTATTTTTTCCAGATTTCCTGAGCTTTCTCTCATTGACCATGTCAGACTTGCTTACAAATTAAATTGCTTTAATAAAAATGCCCTTGGGTTGGTTTAGAGAATTGTAATCTGTGTAATAGATTCTTTAATTAAAATGTTTGTTGTTTATTGACTGATTAGGTTTCATAACTAGCAACATTACCAGATGCTCAGATTTGTAATGTTGGATGTGGGTATTAAATTGTTCTATCATGGCTTTCTTTAAGAGCTGGGATGGAAGAGATCAGGAGTGGATTCATATATTGGCTCTTTAAAGGGTCACAGAGTGCCCACTACTGTCAGCAGGAGAAATAACACGTTTGAGATAAGTAAGTGAAAGGGCTCAGACAAATGTGTGCAGTTCAATATGAAGCAGGTGTTGCTCATTTGTAATGTAGGGATCTTGGTGGTTTTACAATACTATCATCAATTTGATGAAAAAGATTTTTTTTTAATTAGCAAGAAAATGCTTTTATTAAAAATAAGAATGTGTATGAAAAAAATTAATAGTACAATTTTTCTTCACGTAGAAGCACACTACGTGTTCAGTGTATGTTATTTGGAAAATACAGACTCATACAAAGAAAAAACAGTCCTCTCTAATTTCAACACTGTTCACCTTTTGTTGTTTTACTTTCAACAGTTCTTTTGTTTCTCACATACATACAAGACTGATTAAAAAAAAGACATATGAGTTTGTGTGGTGCTTGATTTGTACTTTAAAAACTAGGTTGATTGTTTTTATGTATCTATATGATTTTTGTTTATAAAATTGAAAGCATTTTTCCTTCAGAAGAAAGCCTATTCTGCTACTTTTAAAAGAGAAGAGAGATAAAGTGAGGTCACATGTTTTTGGTTGTGTAAATAATGTCAGTTAACTATTTATAGGCTACCCCAATGACAAATAGCATTCTGGGGATCCTAGAATTAGTAAAAATGAGGAATCTGCCAGTTTTAAAAAAAGTCTTGTCTTCATGAAACATGTTTGAGTCCTGTCATTTGACAGTAAAAAGGAAGAAAATGGAATTTTCAGATTGTCTGCATTTGTACAAATGCTTTGTAAAGTGTTCTGCGGGTGTGAATCTTAACCCCCCCTGAGATTATTCTGTGGTAGGCTTCCTCATGTTAGGATGGCAAGCTCCTGAACATGTGTCATTGTAAAAGTAGAAAAAGTTTTCATCTGTCTGTAAAGGGATATTTTCTGCTTGAATGCCTTGATTTCATAGCTGAGGTCAGAATGACTTTGCTGTGGTATGGTATGAGTTTGGGGAAGCCAGTGGTACAAAAATTGAGGTTTAGAAATATGATGCTGTTGAATGGAACAGTACCATATGGAATTCTTGCTATCATAGTAACCTTTTTAGATAGTGATTTGAGTTGGATTTAAAACAAAACAAAAAAACACCTTGGGAGAGGTGCTTATTTACACCAGGTCAATAATGTTAGTTGAAGATAGCACTGAAGCCCTGGTCTTAGTTTGTAAAGTAGGTGCCTGCATATATAGCTAGATGGAGAAATGATTCTAAGACTATATTGTTGCTCTGGATCTAAGGTTTTATTAGAGAGGTTTGAAAATTGGTTCTTCATTCTTCCCAGGTTCTTCTCACAACCTTTTTCCTTTCTTTTCCCCATCTCTATTCCCATGGTCACGTGGGGTTTTTTGTTTTTTAATTTTAAGGCACAGTCTCACTAAGTCCCAGGCTGTCCTTGAACTTGTGATTCTCTTCCCTCAGCCTCCTGAGTAGCTGGGATTATAGGTGTGAGCCACTGCCCCCAGCTTCTTTCTCTACTTCTGTAATCTAAAGCTCACCTATTGAGATTGTAAATTATCTGTTAGCCAGTTATTTATAGTATGAGTATACCTGCTGTACACCTCAAACTGTAATGAGTAGATCTAGTATTCTTTCATCTTGAAAAACACAAGATTCCGCAAACCTCTGAAGTAGAATATCATCCTTATTTTACAGAGAAGTAAACAAGAACTCAAGTAATTTGGCCCTAAAATTCAGAGAATCTTGCTAAGCCTGGAAGCAGCTACTTAGGAAGCTGAGATAGGAGGACTGCAAGTTTGAGGCCAGCCTGGGCTACTTAGCGAGTTCCTGTCTCAAAAAATAAGAGGGCTGGGAATGTAGTTCAGTGGTAGAGTACCCCTAGGTTTAATCCCCAGTATAAGGGAAAAAAAAATTTTTTTTCAGTGGCTCTCAACCCAGCTCTTTCTTTCCTTATAGTTCATTTTGCTCTCTCTACTACATTTGGCTTTTCTGATGAGCAAAGAGTTTAGGTGGAGGATATGGTCTAGGAGAAGCAGTGGTGAAATTTCAGGGAATACTCCTGCCACCGTACTATACAAGCCTCTGAGTTTGCTCTTGGAGGTAAATCTGATTTGTAGGGTGATGTGTAGACAAGGGAGACGAAGGACCATGCCATGACTTCTTTTCCTCATAGGCCTAGTTCCTTGGGAGACTTGCTTAGGTTTCCAGGAATTATGAGGTAGAGGTAACTCTGGACTTTCCAGTGCCGTGCCTTCTAGGTTAGGATGTGCTCCATCAGAGGCTTGTTTTCCTCTATATAGCTCTCTCTTTCCTGATGAAGTTGATGTTCTCTTATTAGTGATTCCAAAGGAGTCTTGTAACCTGGTTTTATGGGGGACATCCTTTGTGGCCTCTTTTTCTCAACCCTGGTGTTCTACGGCCTGACTCTTTAATTGTATCTATATTTTATAGATATTTTGGGAGGGCTTTTAAAATGTAGTTTTATTGAGTTATTATTCATATGTCATACAGATTCATCTTTTGGGAGGTCTTTTAAGGAGACTTTATTTTATTGAGGCATAGAGCATCATTTGAAATAATTTTTAAGTCATAATGTCCACATAATGGAGCTTTGATGTTTGAAACTACAGATGTGTCTCATATTATTGTGTCTGATTTTAAAATTATCTGTGTATCTGACCAGCCAGTTTTATGTAATTACTTTTAAGGCATTTGAGGTATTTTTGCTCATTAACAAGTTTATATGCAGTTTATTTTGATTCTGACCAGAACTGAGCAAAATAATATTGTAATGAAATTCTAGTACTTTGGAAATATGGGAGCCTGTCTATAATTTATTTATAATTACATTTAAAAATTTTTTTTTTTTTGTGACGATAGGGATTGAACCCAGGACCTTGTGCATGCAAGGGAAGCACTCTACCAACAGAGCTTTATCCTCAGCCTACATTGTTTAACTTTGTACTTTAGTGGTGTTACATATAGCCAACCAGTACACAGATTATTGCTTTGATTTGTTCATTTGTGACTCTATTTTTCCTGTTAACACTGTTCATCATTAATGTTCTCTTATAGATGTGAAAAGGGTGTTATGTCCCTGGTGAATGTTAGGAACTGTATTCGCTTCTATCAGACTGCAGAGGAACTGAATGCCAGCACACTGATGAACTACTGTGCAGAGATTATTGCCAGTCATTGGGTGAGTGAGAGATTGAGAGGTATGGACAGTGCATTCCCACTGCCAGTCAGAATACCCAGGCAAGGGACCTGATTCTGAGAACAGTTGCCTCTGTGGCACCTAGTTTTCTCGTATTACAATATTGAAGGATAAGTAGTTGGATTTGATGATTTTGTGAGACTCTTTCAGTTTTGAAAGTCTGATAGTTCTGTGATTTCAGACTAGGAGGTAGCTCAAGTTCAGAAACAGACTTGGAAAGTTCACTTGCCTTTGCTCTCATTCTGTGGAAGCAGTGACCAAACTGCAGGAGCAGAATGCCACTTTGGGACCAGCAGGCCCCAAGTTCCACTCCGCAGCACCATTTCAGAGTGTTCCCTTGCTTTCTCCATCAGATGGAGACATTATTAAATGTATTTTAATTTTTCGTTCTTTATTGTTGCATTGTAATTATACATAATAGGAGTCATTTTTACATGCCTTTGTTGTCATTTTGCATTTTTAAAATGCCAGGGCTATGTTTTGTAAACTAGTTTCTGTGCGTTGCTTGGTATGCAACAACATGTTGGGAAGAGTCTTAATACTTCAGAAAACGTGTCTAAAAGAACTGTCTTTTAAGAGGGGGCTGGGGATATAGCTTAGTTGGTAGAGTGCTCGCCTTGCAGGCAGTAGTGGAGGCAAACCACGACTCAATGGGTGAACTGTTTGTGAAAGTTCTGATTGATTCTGTAATTGCCATCTTTGTAGGCTTAGTGAGGTGGGGACTATTCTCATTGGGAGGGCTTCTATTTGCCTTGGTTCTTGGGGGATATCAGCAGTGTGTATGTGTGTGTGTGTGTGTGTGTGTGTGTGTGTACGCTTGCGTGCATGTAAGCATGTACTTTTTTATTTTTTGTGGTGCTGGGGATTGAACCCAGGCCTTGTGCATGTGAGTCAAGTGCTCTACCAACTGGGCTATATCCCCAGCCCCTGGCTTATGCTTTACCACCTTTTTTTTTTTTTTTGAGGGGGAGGTAAAGATTTATTGGAAACATGGGAGTAGCTTGTAAAGTACAAGTAAAAACTGAACAAATTAAGCCTTTGTTAAGGATAGGATACAGAAAAATTTGAGAGATCTAGTTCTATTCAGGGTTCTGCTAATGGAATGAATGAGGTCCAACCATTTTCCCATATTACATCACTTTATATGTTTTACCATCTTGAGAGAGAGAGTAGTACTGTGGTAAAGAGTACAGGTGTGAGAAGTGGGCCTATTGATTCCAGATACTGGCTTATTAGCCATTTACTCCCAGTCTAATTGTGCACAAGTTATTTTGCTTCTTTTGTTTCGTTTTGTTTTGTATTACTGGGGATTGTACCCAGGGGTGCTTTACCTCTGAGCTACATCTCCAACCTTATTTATTTTTTGAGACAATGTTTTGCTAAGTTATCTAGGCTGGCTTCCAACTTTCGATCCTCCTGCCTTAGCCTCAAAAGTTGCTGGGACTATTGGTGTGTGCCACTATGCCTGGCATTATTCAGCCTCTTTATGCTTTACTTTTTTTTCATCTGTAAAATGCAAATGACAATAGTACTATCTCATGGGGTTTTTGTGAGAATTGAATTAGTTGGGACATGTTAAGCTCTAAAGTAGGGCCTGACACACAGACTAAGTGACAGTTGTCATTACTGTTAACTCTTTGTTTTGCTATTCATTGTGTTTTTAATCCCTAGGATGATTTACGAAAGGAGGACTTTAGCAGTATGGGTGCTCAGTTGTTATACAAAATGATCAAATCCAAGACAGAGTACCCATTACACAAAGCTATCAAAGTGGAGAGAGAAGATGTGGTCTTCCTTTATCTGATTGAAATGGATTCACAGGTACTATAGCTGCTTTGCCATTTTTTCCTCTTTTCTAAAGCTGTAATGCTCTTGTTTTTCCCTACCGTACTGCTCACTTCCTTCCGGGCCAGCAGCACACAATATTTAATGCACATTTAATATACATATACATATTAATAGCTTGTTCAAGGAAATTTATTTTTTGTTTTCTTTTTTTTAATATTTATGTTTTAGCTGGACATAATATCTTTATTTTATTTATTTTTATGTGGTGCTGAGGATCGAACCCAGGGCTTCACACATGTTAGGCGAATGTTCCATCACTGAGCCACAACCCCAGCCCTGTTTTTTTTTTTGTTTTCTATCATGCTTAGTATTTCAATCTCAGTCTCCTGAGTAGTTCCAAAGCCACTTTCATATTTTTAGGTAGTTGTTGTAACCATATCTAACTTCCAGGTGCTGAAATCTGTTTTTTTTTTCCCTACTATAACAAATTATCACAAACCTAATATATTAAAACAATGCAAATTTATGATCTTACAATTTTAGAGATGGAAAATCCATTACAGGCATCATCAGACCAAAATTAAGGTATTGGCAGGCTATGTTTCTGTACAGAACTATAGGGGAGAATGCATTTTCTGCTTGTTTGCATTAATGGCAAGATTCTGCTTCTTGTGGTTATAGAACCAAGATCGCCACTTTCATTCTTTCTTTTTTCTTTTTCTTCTTCTTTGTGTTTGTTGTTGTTGATGAAGCTTTATTTTAGTTATATGTGCTGAGAATTGAACCCAGTGCCTCATACATGCTCGGCAAGTGTTCTTACCACTAAGCCACAACCCCAACACCCCCCTCCCCTGCAATAACCACACATACTTTCTTGTTGGCTGTTCGCTGTTGGCTATTTCCAGAGAAGGGTGCTACCACATTCCTTAATTTGTGGCTCCCGTCTCCATCTTTTAAGCTAGCAGTGGCAGATCATGTCCTTCTAATGTTGCATTTCTCTGACCAACTCCTCTGCTTCCCTCTTTTACTTTTAAGAACTCATGTGATTAGAAAGATTGGGCCTTCCTGGATAGCCCAGGATACTCTCCTCATCACAAGGCCTTTAACCTTAATCACATCTGCAGAGGGCTTTTTGCCATGTAAGGTGTATGTTCACAGAGTTCTAGGATTAGACATAGAAATCTTTGGGGAGCTGTTATTCTGCCTACCACTGCCTGCCACGCTACCTTAATAAAAATCAGTGGCTTTTGACAGATGGGAATGAAACATTTTATCTTGGGTGTTCAGTGTGTGAAGAAACATTAAACTGCTTGGAAGAATTAAGCCATAGCCTTTCATGAAAATGATAGCTCTTTTCTGTGAAGTTCTCTGAACTCTGCCATTGGCACTTGTGCCCTAATGAACTGTCTGCTTTTCTGCCACGGTCCTTCATTGTCCTCCGTACTGTTTATGTCTGTTCTGTAATCTTTTTAGTTCTCTGCTCTCTGTAAGCATGTGCCTTGAGGAGGCCTGGTAGATGTTTATGAATGAATTGAATTTGGAAGTAAGCCGTGTCATAGCACCAAAATTTGACATTGGTCTAAGAGATGATATTTAGGGATCTAGGTGGGAGAAGTTAAAATATATTAAATTATGCCATCTGAGTGCTGATTTACAAACTTTTCTGTGCAGCTCCCTGGGAAGCTGAATGAAGTGGATCATAATGGAGATCTTGCATTAGATCTAGCCCTTTCACGACGACTAGAGAGTATTGCTACCACGCTGGTTAGTCATAAAGCTGATGTGGACATGGTAGACAAGAATGGCTGGAGCTTGTTACATAAAGGAATCCAAAGAGGTAAGGTGAAATCTATTTGATATTTTTCTTTGCAGGCAGTTTTCTTTTTATTCATATGGTTTTTGAAGTCTCCCTGACTCAGTTCCAAAAATTCCTAAGGCATCTTGAGTCTGTATTTGCAGGCTATAAGACTTAGAATTTGATTTGAGTAAGAGGAGGGATTGAAGAACTGTTACCCGGGCCTTGTTAGTTTGGCTGTTCATAGGACTTACAGGGCCTGAGGGAGGGAGGTTAGAAAGGGCTTTTGAGAAGTACCTTTTACTTGATATATTTACTTGTTCAACATTATCACATTCTCCAGAAATCATGATACAAAGTCTTTCTTTTGTATCCTAGCATGAACATAAGAAAAATACCAAAACCAGGAAAACTTAAAAACTTTTTTTTCTTTTTGTACTGGGGATTGAACTCTGGGGCACTCAACCACTGAGCCATATCCCCAGCCCTATTTTGTATTTTATTTAGAGACAGGGTCTCACTGTTCAGTGCCTTGCCATTGCTGAAGTTGGCTTTGAACTCATGATCCTCCTGTCTCAGCCTCCAGAGCCTAAAAACTTATTTTGGGGAGTCAGTGTTTTATCTTTCACAGACTTTCACATAGCAAAATAATTAAGATTTGTTTTGTTCTAGCAATGTTATTTTGAGTATATTATCAGTAGTGAGATAATATGGAAATGGTAGGATTAAAATCAGAACATTTTTTTTGAATATTTATTTTTTAGTTGTAGGTAGATGCAATATCTTTATTGTATTTTTATGTGGTGGTGAGGGTCGAACCGAGTGCCTCACGCAAACTAGGCGAGCGCTCTACCTCTGAGCCCCAGCCCTCAATCAGAATATTTTAACCTAATTTTTTCCCCTAGTACTGGTTATCAAAGCCAGGGCCTCTTGCTTGCTTGGCAAGTGCTCCACCACTGCCCCTGTCCTGAATTAACTTTTTTTTGGTACTGGGGCTTGAACCCAGAGAAGCTTAACACTGAACACTTCTCTAGCCCTTTTTTGTATTTTTTTAGAGATAGGGTCTCACTAAGTTAATTAGGGCCTTGCTAAGTTGCTGAAGCTAGCCTCAAACTTGTGATCCTCCTACCTTAGGTTCCTGAATTAACTTTTTAAGTGGGAAAATAGGACTTATTTTTTTTAATATATCCTTATTAATTAATTAATATGTTCCAAGTGGATGCTGCCCAACTTTACTTGGATGTGGTCATTTTTGACAGAGAATCTATGGAGAGATGAAAGCTTTTTAAAATGTCAAAAGCCACCAGATACTGTAGTGCATGCTTGTAATCCCCAGTGACTCAGGAGGCTGAGGTAGGAGGATTGAAAGTTTGAGGTAGCCTCAGCAATTTAGCAAGGCCCCAAGCAACTCATCGGGACCCTCTCTCAAAATAAAGAATAAAAAGGGTTGGGATGTGGTTCAGTGGTTAAGCATCCCTGGGTTCAATCCTCCATACCAAAAAAAAAAAAAAAAAAAGTCAGAAGCTTTAATTTTGTAGAGTGATAGTTGGCTTGACAGAAGAACTTTGCTGTGGCTACTTTTTTGTTGTTTCCCTATGGACAACAAAGACAGGATATACTGATTTCACCACAGTGTGTGTTGTGTGTGTTGCTGTGGATTTAACCCATAAACCTTGTGCATGCTGGGCAAGTGCTCTACTTCTGAGCTACATCTTAGCCCTTTTTAATTTTTATTTTGAGACAGGGCCTTATTAAGTTTCCTAGGCTGGCCTCAAACTTGTGATCGTCCTGCCTCAGCCTCCTGAGTCACTGGGATTACAGGCGTGTGCCACTGTGCTTGGCTTCACCACATCTTACTCATGTGCATTTTAGCTTTCTCTTCATGCATTATGAAAATATTGTTCCTGCTGTGTTTTTGCCATGTTGCTCCTTGTTGGTGGAATATATGTTGCTTTGTGAGCAAAGATTTTAAAATAAATATCCTCCTAAGCCATCTTTTAGAGTGTTGAGCTTATTGGCTGGTAGAGAGGGAAATTTTGCTTTATTGGGTAGGGAAATCCTTAGAGTGAGTCAGTTTTAAAAGCAGATGCATTTTCCCTAAGCATCACTGTGCACTATGCAGAGCCGTTGGGTGCTTGGCTCTGGGTATGTTTTGAGTGGAAAAAGATTTCACCACATAGGGAATTGCTCTTTCCCATACTGTTTAGTATGTGAGATGTTTATTTTGGAAACAAATATACTTGTTGCTTTAAAAAAAAAATCTGAAAATTATATTCCTTTCCTCTCAAGGAGTTTAATCATGTTTGATGGAAAAACATCTATGAGTTGTTCAATATTTTGGTGATTGCTTAGTTACATGAACTGCCAAGAATTGTTTTTAGATGTTTGATGCTTGTTTTCAGATGATTTAATCTTCCATTCTGAATTTATGAATTATCTGCAAATTTGTGGATATAATAAACTAGATTGTTGTTTTCAAGTGTGGCATGGTGTGGTGGGCAGATTACTGACTTTGGACCTTGGATGTACCAGGGTTTGAATTCTGTCTCATCTGTTTATCCTGTGGACAGACATTTGACCATACTGAGTTTTCTTTTCCTCATTTGCAAATTGGAAATCATTTCTGCTTTATTGTGTTGTTGGGAACATGAGAGACAGTAGTGCACTTAGCACAGTGACTACTACTTGACTGGTAGGATCAACATGGTGGCTTTTACATTGCCATAACCAGATTCAATTTCTGTAGGAATTTTTTTTTTACTTGACCTTGATATCAGTCTTTTGACCTGCCTAAATGATTAAATTGACTAATAGACTTAAGTTAGCTGTTAAACCTTCTTAAAATTTATTATAAGAGGAACAAAGGGTGGTCTTTAATATGTGACATCTAAGTCTAGTTCTGGACACATGTTATAGTCTATAAACAAAATAGTGATCATCCTACTAACTAGGTGTACTAGTCTGTTAGAAGAATGCAACAGGCAATGCTTCAGGTGAGTTCACAGGAGGCACATGTATGACCCCTGGTAGCCATCTCCTTTGATTAGCCTGATCTAGGCAAGGAGATGAATTGTTGCTTTCATAAAAAAATCTAGTTCCTCTGCTACTTTTTAAACTGCAATAGCCAATATCAATCAATGGATTTCTTAAATAGGGATCCCCTGTTCAGTTATTTGTAGTAAATTTGAAAACAGTGGCACCAACTGGGACAGTATGAAATATGGTTTTATTAATTGAATAATAAAAGTTACTGGCTGTTTCCTGAACAATTGTATATGGATTGTTAAAAACTTAACTTTTTTGTTAGGAATTTTTTTTTTTTTTGGGGGGGGAGGAGTTACTAGGAACTCAGGGGCACTCAACCACTGAGCCACATCCCCAGTCCTATTTCATTAATTCTTTGTTATTCTTGCCTTATTTTCTTAAGAAACAAATTTGACATAAAGCCAATATTTTTTTGTCTTTAAATTATAAAAGGAATTAAATCCAAGGAAGATTGAACTTTAATCTTAAAATGTAAGTAATTATATGATCTTTGTCATCCTCCAAGTGAACTTGACAAGTATACTTTACCTGGTTTTTTAACAAGTAATTTTAATATTTAATTGCCACTTGTCAAATTGCTTAGTTGTGAATTCAGACATGTATTTGTGTAACCAATCTAGAGTCATCTTTCCTTTATTGGTATCTGACAAAAGTATTTTCACAGTTGTATTCTTTTTGGGGTGTGGGTACTAGGGATTGAACCCAGCAATGCTTTACCACAGAGTCACATTATTTGCCCTTTTTAATTTTAAGACAGAGTCTCACTAAGTTGATTAGGGTCTTGCTAAGTTGCTAAGGGCTGAGGCTGGCCTCAAACTTGCAGTCCTTTTGCCCTAGCCTCCCAAGCCACTGGATTACAAATGTACATTATTGTACCTGGCCACAATTGTATACTATTAATATCTTTAGATAAATTTAATTCTTGGCTTCTTGTCAATATATGAAGGTAAGTTTTTTTCCCTCCATACAAAAGTGTTAAGGCAAAGGAAAGAATTTTCATTTTTACAACCAGTTAATTTTCCATGTGAAAGTTTTATAAATAATAATTTATGCAGATTCTCTGTTCAAATATTCAGTAGTAAACTTCTTGGTAAGACTGTTTTCTTTGCATGAAATGAGAACTAAAAGAAAAGACTTCTTTTATTTTTTTTTTTATTTATTTTTTTTTAATATTTATTTCTTAGCTCTCGGTGGACACAACATCTTTGTTGGTATGTGGTGCTGAGGATCGAACCCGGGCCGCACGCATGCCAGAGGAGTGCGCTACCGCCTGAGCCACATTCCCAGCCCCAGAAAAGACTTCTTTTAAAAATTTTTTTTAAACTTTTTTTTTTTAGTTGTTGATAGATCTTCATTTTATTTATTTATATATGGTGCTGAGAATTGAACCCAGTGCCTCACACATGCCTGGCAAGTGCACTACTGCTGAACCACAGCCCCAGCCCCAAGAAAAGACTTTTTATAGTAATAAATCAGACATGGATTTACTCTGAACAGGAATCTGTGTGCAAGTACAGCAGATTGGAGCTGAGTACTACTTAGGTTTAGATTGTGGTCAGTCAACAAAGTAGAGAGAGAGAAATTGTGCTGGGGAGGAATCTCAGAAGCCCTTTTTGAGAAATGACCAGAAGAAGCCTTTGAAAATTAGAAGCTTGGTTTTCTTAGATAATGAAGGGGATATTATGGTGAGGAGGCAGGACAGATGATCACAAGTAATAAAAAATTGGACCGAGAGGCCTATTGAATTAAGTCTTTATGATGAGTTTCCACTTAGAGGTATCTCAAGAGATTTCTTCAGACTTACCTATTTGTCCTTCTTTTTTGTCTGCAGTTATAGATTGCTGCCTTTTGAGGAAACATTGACCAGAATAGCTCACCCTGAATGTTGACAAATGTTACTTTGTCTTCTCTTATTTCTTTTCAAGGAGATCTCTTTGCTTCTACTTTCCTTATTAAGAATGGGGCCCTTGTTAATGCTGCTACATTGGGTGCCCAAGAGACACCATTGCACCTTGTGGCATTGTACGGTTCAAAGAAACATTCAACAGATGTGATGTCTGAGATGGCACAGATTGCAGAGGCCCTCCTACAGGCTGGTGCCAATCCCAACATGCAGGACAGCAAGGGCAGGTAAGTTGGGAAACTGAGAGATGATAACCTTAGCACAAATCCAAGAAGGGTATTTTATGGTTCTCTATAATTGGCAAACATGGTATTTGGCATTATTGAATATGATGTTTATTGAAATCATAAATGTTTATTTGTTCTGCAAATGAATGTCATGACTAAGACCAGAGAGAGGCATTTGTGGAAAACATTTCCATCCTGATTAACAGAAGTCTTTGAATTTCTCAGCAATTTTTGTCATCTTCATGATAGAAGGAACTAGACTAGTTATCTAGTCACCTCTTCCAAGGGGAGCTTCTTTAGCATTTCTTAGAGTTGCTTGGATAGTTGGAAGAAGAGCACACTAATTCAAGGCAATCTTTTATTTCTGTAAGGTCTAATTGTTAGCAAGTCCCTATTTTAAACCCAATTCTGCCTTATAAAGAGACAACTCTTTATCTGCACAGCTTGCTGTCTTCTGCTGCAGCATAGCCCTTCATGTATTTGCCAGTACTTGTGTTCCCTTTGGCTTTTACTAGGACTTAGTGAAGGATTCCTTGTGGTTCAGAATCTCAGAAAGGGCCACTTTTGGGACAGCAGTATGGGAGGCTCTAAAGGTCGATAATAAAGCCACCTACATCACAAGCCACAGGTGGGACCTACCTATCATCGTAGCAGCTCAGTATTTTATTTTTATTTTTTTACCTTTGAAAACCCTCAGAAGAAATAAGAAAAGATTTCAGTGAAGTGCCATTGTCAAAATAGGAAAATGGGTTAGGATAGGTGAAGTACTTTAAAGTATAATAGATCTCAATGAAATCTTAATATCATGTGATAATTATATTATTCCCTCCCCAAATCGCATCCTTTATGCCCCCTGTAGATTTTTTCCCCCATCTAACTGCAATGAACTTTGGTAATCTTTCCATCTCCAGGTAGATGCCAGTGTTGGGTGCCCTTTCTGCAGTGGCAATCTCCTTTAGGTCACTTCAGTGCTAAATAAAAGCACTGAGGAGGGATCAGATGCCACTTTAATCAGTTTTTTTGGGAGGATGGGGGAATACTGGAAATGGAACTCAGGGGCACTCAACCACTGAGCCACATCCCCAGCCCTATTTTGTATTTTATTTAGAGACAGGATCTCACAACTGAGTTGCTTAACACCTTGCTTTTGCTGAGGCTGGCTTTGAACTTGAGATCCTCCTACCTTAGCCTCCCGAGCTGCTGGGATTACAGGCATGTGCCACCATGCCTGGCTTTAAGCAGTTCTTTTATTTTTTTTCTCAGTATTTTTTAGTTGTAGGTGGACACAATACCTTTATTTATTTATCTTTATGAGGATCGAACCCAGTACCTCACCTGTTCTAGGCGAGTGTTCTACCACTGAGCCCCAGCCCCTTCCTTAATCAGTTCTCATCTGTTACTACTCTGGTGTTTAACAGAAGATTATGGAGAAGGAAGAAAAGTTTTTTCTCCCCCCAGAATTGGTAGAGAATAAGTAAGGGAAAATAAGCAGACTTATGATAGAAATTGCTGAAGTAGTCAGTATTAAATTAGTGAATATTTGATATCTTTTTCTTTAATTGCTTTTGTCATTTTTTGGTCACTAAATAAATGATAACATAAAAAAGTTCACTTTCATATTTTGATTATTGGTCATGATTTTGGAAAACTGTTGCAGAAACAGAATTTCTTGTGAATGATTATTCTGCCTAGGAGTCTAGCCACTTCTGCTGTGAGTAGTCCTAAATTAGGACTGTCTTAAATTGACCTCTTTTTATCCTGCAGGACTCCTTTACACCTGTCCATCACCGCCAGGAATGAATATGTGTTCAATCAGCTGCTGCAGTGTAAACAGTACGTAGGGCGACATGGAGAAATGAAAAAGCAGTTGTGAGGGTGGGATTGTGAGTGAAAAATTCTTTTAAAATGTCTTTTAGTGTTAAGATTCTTTTTTTTTTTTTTTTAAACTGGGGATTGAACTCAACCACTGAGCAACATCCCCATCCCTTTTTCATTTTTTGTTTTGAGACAGGGTCTTACTAAGTTACTTAGGGTCTTGCTAAGTTATTGAGGTTAGTCTCGAATTTGTAATCCTCCTGCCTCAGCCTCTTGAGCCACTGGGATTTACAGGCATGTACCATTACACCCAGCAGTATTATAAATCTTAATAAATAAAAGGAAAAATAAAATTTTATTATTCAAAAAGTATACAAAGACTAATAAGACTGTTGGCAGTACAGAGCGTCTGAAGATTATGCTTATCTTTCTTCATATTGCTTCCTTATTTCAGGTTAGATTTAGAGCTAAAAGACCATGAAGGCAGCACAGCTTTGTGGCTGGCAGTACAGTACATCACTGTATCTTCGGATGCATCTGTAAACCCCTTTGAAGACCTCCCTGTGGTAAATGGGACTTCATTTGATGAAAACAGCTTTGCAGCCAGACTCATTCAGCGTGGCAGCAACACTGATGCACCTGATACCATGACAGGTACAGAATAGTAGGTCCCTGAAAGTTGATGCTGAAATTAGGGGCTCTGTGGAATATCTTGTTTTTAACAAAATGGCCTACTATTAGGAAAATTATTTTATACTTAATTTAAAATAAAAGTGCAGGTTGTAATTTTTTTTCTTATACTTCAAACAGTTTAGACAAATATCAAATTAAATCTTTCAAACTGAAATACTTTGTTTATTATTTCTGGTACTGGGATTGAACCCAGGGTTGTTCTACCACTGAATTAATTATACCCCCACCCTTTTTAAATTGTATTTTGAGGCAAGGTCTAGGTTGCCCAGGATGGCACTGAACTTGTGATCCTCCTGCCTTCACCTCCTGAGTAGGTAGGATTACTGACGTGCACCACTGAATGCAGCAAAAGTGGCTGGTTTCTTATATTTGCATATATATTCAATCTTTTGAGATGTTGTTTTGATTAAAGTATGTGAAGATAATACATCTTTCACACAGATATGTAGTGAAAGGATTTGTATTTTTAATATCCATGAAATTCAGTATTTTGTTATGTTGAAATCCATGTCTCATTTGTCTTCTGAATGCATCTTTTTCATTGGGAAAAATTGGTTCACTGAGTTATGCAGATCTTCAAAATGTTCATACATTTCAGAATTATGTTTAATCTATATCACCAATTATCTTATCAGAGAAGTCTTAGTATTGAGATAGTATTAAATTTAGGATTGCCAAGAAAAGTTTTCACAGATTTTTAGTTTTATCATTGGGTACTAATATTGTCGATGGTTTTTCTTTTTCTTTTTCTTTTTCTTTTTTTTTTTTGTCTGTTCTTTGTCAGTTGTTCAATTTCAAGGAAATGTCTACCAGATACTCACATTTGAATAACAGTAGTGTTAATCGGTCTTTCTTTTGGGTGAAAATACTGTTGCATGAGAAAAGCCAGTAGTTCAGCCCATAAGTTAGTGCCATAAATGCTTTTCCTCCAGACAACATTATACTTTGATATGTAGCAAAAGTATCTTTATGTGTACTTTTTATTTTGTCAATATAGAAGTTTTGAGACATATTCAGTTGAAGTTTCACAAATTTAATAATTTATATTGATGTAAAAGGATCATCCTGAGTGAAACTGGCTCTTTTTTAATATCTACTAATACACTTTGATGCTACTGTGTTGATTTTTGCTAACGCTCTCCAATTTGACTCACTGTTGCTCTCATAATATCTGTGCAAATGCCAATAGTGAAGAAAAAGTAAGTAGGGGTATTATAGTTTTGACCTAATGGTTCCTCTGAAGACTTTCAGAAACCCCAGAATCCATAAGCCATACTCAGAGAACCAGAGTTTGAATTTTTACATTTCCTTGATCTGGCTAAATAAAACAGGGATATTTTAAGGGGAAGGATTCCATATATTTCATGTTGAATACTAGCAGTGTAGAAGGTACAGATAGTTGCCACTAAAAAAGAGAATTGACTTATACCTGAAAAAAAAAAAAAGATGAATGTTAAACAGCCCTTTACTAAAAAAGATTATTACTTAAAGATCAGAAGCTGGAGGTATAGCTCAGGTAGATTAGAAAACATGTTTAGCATGCATGAGGCCCTGGGTTCATTCCCCTGAACCAAAATAAATAAGTAAAGGTCAAATGAAATCACTATTCTAGGTGACATAAAAACTAAAGCAGTAGTTCTATAGGACAAGGACTTCAGGAAGAACTATATTTTAGATTGAAAACTTCTGGAAATTTAGAGCTTTAATCTAAAAAGATGCATTGGTTATTGGCCATAATTTTACTGCTTTTCAATTTAATCACATTGTGTCATGGTATGGCATGTAAGAGATTGGTTCTTTGGGAAAAAAAAAACAACAGCTTTGTACTGGAGGTTGAATCCAGGAGTATTCTCTGCCTCTGAGCTACATCCCCAGCCCTTTTTATTACAGTTTGAGACAAGATCTCACTAAGTTCCCCAGGCTGACCTTGTGATCTTTCTGCCTTAGCCTCCTAAACAGCTGAAATTACAGGCATTTGCTACCATGTCCAGCTGTTTTTAAGACTGCCCCCGCCCCCAACCGATGTTTAAGGTTCTTTTAGAACAAGATTTTATAAGAGTTTGACATATTTGAAAATAATGTGTACTTTTTAAATTGTAGGATGCAGGATTCTCTGTGTGAGTCACAGCAAAGTTGTTCATTATTCTATTGAAATCTTACACATACTTATTAACTTTAGGACTGCTTGGTCTATCGGTTTTATTGCTTTCTTTTCTTTTCTCTTTTTTTTTGTGGCTCTGGGCATTTAACCCAGATCTCACACTTGCTAAGCAAGTGCTCTGCCACTGAGCTACACCCCAGCCCCTGATCTGTCACTTACTGAGAGGTATATTATTATTTTTTTTTTTTTGCTAGTTCTGTCAGTTTTACATTGTATATTTTGGGTCTTAGTTGTTAAATATATACAAGCTCAAGATTATGATCTTTCCTATTGATTTGTTCCATTTTTTATTTTACATGGAATAACCTTAGTCCATTGGTTTTCAATAGTACAGTAATATTTAGTAGTTACAAGTTATCTTTGTTCTAACTGTAAGACTTAGATAGATAGGAATGACTACAAAAGTAAAAATGTGAATCTTCATTTAAGAGTTTAAATTAAGATGATTATCAACTAGAGGTGGAATCACTTTCTCTTAAGGGAAAAGGAAAACTGCTTTGTCTCATTTTTTTAACCTTATTTTTAGTCCTGGTTAATTTTGGGGGAGGGTTTCTAATAGCATAGTTATAGAATGGGAGATTTTATGTTCATTTTTAGGAACAGATTTTAAAAGAGTAGAAACACTATTCTGGGTCTAAAATCATTTTGAGATTTTTTTTTTTATCTCATTAAGATTTTACTTGGAAAAGGGTGGCAATGCTAATTAAATTATTTCTAAGTCAAGAATAGGCATAGCTAAGGCCCTGGGAATAAGACTGAAGTGTTTAAGGGGCATTTTCTAGCAGAACTTTAGTATGCATTGTTTTTGAAATAGTCATCTAGTCCAGTGCATTTTACCAGGGACAGTTCCACCCTCTCACCACCTTGCTCCAGGATATTGGGCAATATCTAGACACATTTTTGGTTGTCACATCAAATTCAGGGGTCCTACCTTACATCTCTAATGAGTAGAAGCTAATGATACGGATACACTTTTGTATTACATGCAGGGAAGGCTCTAGAACAAAGAATTATCCTATCCAAAACGTTAGTAGCACCACTGTTGAAAAACCTTGCTAATCCAACCCTGTTGAAGAGACATAACTTAGCTCTGGTCCTAAGTAGTGGCTAGTGGGAAACCCGGGAAGAACAGATGTTCCAGCCCAAGGTCTTCCCCGGGTCTGTGTCCCCATACAGACAATGCCTATAAAGACTTAAATGATACCTAGTATATAGTGTAGATTGGTCAGTAGTATGATAATGGTAGAGAAAGCAGGGTGTTATGCAATGTGGAATTTGACCTCATTTCTATGCAAATAGAAGAATGAATATACCCATTTTCTTCTAGGAAATTGTTTACTGCAACGGGCAGCTGGAGCAGGAAATGAGGCAGCAGCACTTTTCCTGGCGACCAATGGTGCCCATGTCAACCACAAAAACAAGTGGGTAAGTGTGACAAGGCAGGGAAAATGGTTTTGGTCTGTGAAAGAAACAATAGTGATAAATGTGTAGGAAAAATGAAACAAGGTTCTTGATGCCCGTTGTAGTGGCGCATACCTGTAATCCCAGTGGCTGGAGGGGTGCTGAGACAGGAGGATCTTGCGTTCAAAGCCAGCCTCTGCAACAGTGAGGCACTAAGCAACTCAGTGAGACCCTGTTTCTAAATAAAAAAATACAACTAGGGCTAGGATGTGGTTCAGTAGTTGAAGTGTTGCTACATTTAATCCTCAGTACCAAAAAAACAAAAGTATTATTCAATTTTTGTGAAAATTATATATGCAGATTTTTTAAAAAGGTAAAACAGATTATTTTATGTATTCTTAAATATTGGCTGTTTGGTTCATTCATCAACCATTTAAGTATTTGTTGTGTGTATCAGGCCCTGAATTAGATACTGTGGACTTTATTTTCTAATAGAAAGTAGCAAACATGCACACACAAACCTACTGTAATAGGATCTTGATTCTTTGTAACACTTTGCATTTGCCGGGGTTCTTCTATGTGGTTGTTGATTTAGTCCCAAGCTAATAAGGTAAACTGTATAGTAATTCCCCTTGTCTGTAATTTCACTTTCAGCAGTTTCAGTTACCTATGGTCAACCATGGCCTGGAAATAGTAAGTGGAAAATTCCAGAAGTAAACAATTCATAAGTTTTAAATTGTGCACCATTCTGAATAGCATAATGAAATCTTGGCACTGTCTTACTCCATCATGCCCAGAGTGTGAATCATTCGTTTACCCAGTATATCCATTCTGTATATGCTACTGATCCATTAGTCACTTAGTAGCTGTGTAAGTTATATCAGCTGTCCTAGTATCATAGTGCTTGTGTTCTAACAGCCCTTATGTATATGTTCAAGTAACCTAATGGGGTGTCACAATGCCTAAATCATTTATCTTACTTCATCTCATTACATAGGCATTATATCATCTATATTATCACACAAAAGATGATAAAGAACAAAAGATATTTTGAGAAAGACCACATTTGCATAACTATATAGTATATTGTTATAATTGTCTTATTTTATTATTAGTTACTATTTCCTTTTGTGCCTAATTTTTAAGTTAAACTTTATCCTAAATACATATGTATAAGAAAAAACATAGTATATATAAGATTTGTTACTATTTGTGGTTTTAAGTGTCTTCTGAGAGTAGTTATAAAACATATCCCCTATGGACAAGGGTGCCTACTAAACAGAGTTGTGGTTAAAAGTGTGACTTTTGGGGTTGAACATTACTAAGTTTATCAGCTTTTCCATTTCTTAGTCTTAAGCAAGTTACTTAAACACTCTGAGCTTCAGTTTCCTAATTTATAAAATGGAATTAATCCTGATGTGGGGATGATAAAAATAAATGATATAGCATATATTACATAATATCTGGAATGTTCAATCCTAAATGTAGTTGTTTTACTTTATTATTTTCAGACTGAGAGGAATGTGCTTACCTTTTACATCTACTTTGTAAGAGTTTTCAGGTTATTACCCCTTTAAATTCTTAAAAATGTACCTAGAAGCAGCATGTATTATTAGGATTGCAGAAACATTTTTCATATCTATACATCCCTTAATTCATGGTGAAGGACCTTGAGGTTTTGAGGGGTTAAGTGACTCATAAATATTGAAGCCAGTATTAAGACCCAGATACTAAGAAATATAGTCATCCTCTTTTGACAGCATTGGACAAAGCAGTAAGCAATAAAGCATGGTATCCGAGACATTCCAAAGTATCTTGGGAGCACAGGGGCAAGGACAGTATTGTCCTTTCCTCCATTAAATCTCATCTGTCTACACACATGGCCTACACTTCAATTGAAATCATTGAATGTACTTATACTCACTGGAAGCTGGTTTCTTTTGTTTTTGTTTTTCCAGTGCTAGGGATCAAACCCATGGCACTGTACCTGCTAGACAAGTATTCTACCCCTGAGCTCTGTCCTCTATTTTTGAGGTCTGCCTCTCATCCCTCTCACCCTTTCAGAAACTTTGCTTCTACCATTGTATGGCTCTGTCTCTAATTGGCTGTCTCTCTTCTATTATTAATTTTTCTCACTGTTCATTCTGATAGTAGAGAGACATGCTGTATCTTCTAACTTTAAAAAAATCCTCCCAGGAGACCACATTGTCTACCAGCTCTTGATCTCCTTCATAGCAAAACTAGGTGAAACCTAAGATGTTCAGATATAGGGGAGACCTGATGTGAAAGTAAGAGAGAGTCACAATAGAGAAAGCCCTGGCGTGCTGATTTAAAAGCATTTGGGCTTTATGTGGAGGAGATCCCAAAGGGGTTTTGGGCAGAAGAACAGTATGATCATTTTTAGAGTTGAGAGAGCTGCCTGGGATGGCTACCATGGTGAGTGTGCCATTGATTCCAGGCCTGAGACAGGTAGGAATCATCTACAATGACTTGTCCTGACCCCTCTTATTGGGTTTAGATCCAAAGTGATAAGTTTCAGAGGAATTGCAGAATTGTAGTCACCAGGCCATGCCTTCTTACGGCTCCCAGAAGCAAGGATGAGAGAAGTATTAAAACTGTCTTGGGGGCTCTGGTTGTAGCTCAGTAGTGGAGCACTTGCCTCGCAAGTGTGAGGCACTGGGTTCGATCCTCAGCACCATATAAAAATAAAATAAATAAAGGTATTGTGTTCACCTACAACTAAAAATAATTTTTAAAAAATTGTCTTGGTATACCCTTGAAAAGAAAGAGGGTGCTGGTTAGGTGGAGGGACTGGCATGGAGGGAGTACATTCTACTGCAGTTGTTGAATTCTTTCTAAGCATTTAGTCAGGGATAGCTGGAGGGCAGTGGGAAAACTGGATGTAAAAACAAGGCTGGAGACCTGGGTTTGTAGATACTGGTAGAAGCCTTGGGAGTAGGAATGCACACCTGGTAAGAATATTTACGAAGAACGGCTGGATGGGAGGTAGTCTAAGGAGGAGGATAGACCTGGTGGCTCTCAGCACAATTGTAATGAAGTTCTGTAGTGTGGGAGGTGCATGTGGGTCAAGGAGTGAGAGTGCTTAATTTTCCTTATCTTCCACAGATAAAGTAGAGGTCTGACAGATAAAGTCTTAAGCTGGAAAGTCAAGAGGTAGCAATAACAAAACATTAGTTAGAACCATGGGGATTATAAATGCCCAAATGAAAGAGTTAAAAGTGATTTCCTCTGGGAAAGGAGAATTTTGAGAGAAAAAGGGGATAGGATCTTACTATTTTTCACAAGAAGTCTCTTTCCATGATGATAACTGTGATAAGAGCAAGGTACAGAGCAATATGTTCGTTTTATTTCTGTTAGTTTGGGTTCAAAAAACTCTACTAAGTATATGCCTATATACATACACAAACATATACACACACACTCATCTACATTTGCCCATTTTTCCTTATGAATATTCTGCCACTGGAGAGAAATGTGAAACTAGTAATAATAGTTCCATTAGAAGATTCTTGGGTGTTGGGTACTGGTGTGAGAAGAGACATCTTTTTACTGTATTAAAAAATGGATGAAGAAGGTCTTGATCAGAGTTCAGGTGGTATTGATATGAACAGGTTAAAGAAGCAGGGTGTAATGGGGAGTTAAAGACAATGATGTCAAACTGTTAATACAGCTTATGAGACTCTTCTGTTTTCTACAGTGTTTATTTTGGTGACACTTGGTGATAGTTTGCTAATGTAGTTTTATAGCAAGCATATATTATTTTTATGCTTAAAAAATTATTATGGAAATAAAGTGAAAGATGGTTAAGGAGGTGAAGATGGTAATAGGAGATGAAGAAGATTGGAAGCCAGGGTATTTGGAAGATGATTGGGAAGACATAGGGGAAAGGGAATCAAAGTCACAGGAGTCGCAACAGGAGGGGTGGGAGGAAAAAGGAAAGGACAGGGGATTAGCAGGAGCAGTGGAATGTGATGGATATCATTATCCAAAGTACATGTATGAAGACTCAAATTGGGTGTCAATATACTTTATATATAAACAGATATGAAAAATTGTGGTGTATATGTGTAATAAGAATTGTAATGCAAAAAAGTGTATGTATAAAGGCATGAATTGGCGTGAACATACTCTATTTACAAAGATATGAAAAATTGTACTCTATATGTGTAATAAGAACTGTAATGCATTCCTCTGTCGGGTATTTAAAAAAAATAAAATCAATTTTAAAAAAAGTAGCGACAGGATAAGCCAGTGGCAGACTGGGCATGAGCCAATTCACATCTGGTAACCATATGAACCAAGGATTGTGGCTGGCATTGAGGATCAGAGTTTCAGCACTTATTCTATCTTTATCCCTTTGTGAATAGAACCCCTAGCCAGCAGGTACTCAGATTTGGGCCATTTGTTTGTGTTCAGGGAGAAACCCCATTGCACACAGCTTGCCGGCATGGCCTGGCCAACCTCACAGCAGAGCTCCTGCAGCAAGGTGCCAACCCAAACTTGCAGACAGAGGAGGCTCTGCCTTTGCCAAAGGAGGTCACATCCGTAACCAGCTCCATGGACAATGTGTATCTGCAGACGCCGCTTCACATGGCAATTGCTTATAATCATCCAGATGTGGTATCTGTCATCCTGGAGCAGAAAGGTAAGTAGGAGGGAATTCTGCCCATCAGTTTGACCTAGCAGACAGCAGTTTGGAGTAGTTAATTTACAGAGTTGATGTTTGCTCTTTTGGTGATTTTTTTATAGCCAGTTTCTTACTAGAAACATCCTTTCAGGTTAGACTACATCAGTTTACAGTCTGTCTCTTGACTATCCTCTTTCCCTATGTATGTATTCAGGATGTTCACCTGGCAAGTTAAGATGTGAGAACAGGTGACTCTGCTCTCCCTTGTTCTGGGGTCATTTTCTAAGCCGTTTTAGTGTAAGTCAAGCAAAGCTTTGCTTTGGCATGAACACTGTCTTTGAGAATTCTGTTGTGGTTTCCTGTGAGTTAGTTAGCACTCTGTGTCTCTGAGCCTCCCTGGAGGTGACCCATGAGAGAGAAACCAGAAAAAGGGACCAAAGAAGCCCCTTGCAGGAGACTTGCTTCCTCAAAAAGTCCTTGGTTTTTCTCTTTCCCGTCTTGAAGTTTGTTTTACTCTTGCCTAGTTCTTCAAAAGTCCAGCACTTTTTTAGCATTGTGCTTCTGAAAGGAAGCAAGATCTTAGGTAGAATGTTCTTTTTTCTTGATCTTTTGAAGGAGCTGAAAGATTGTAGGAATTAAATATGAGGAAAACATTGTCAAGACATTGTTTCAACCCTCTTTCTAGTAATCATGTAATTGATGTGTGTCTCTATAGTGGAGTCAGTTTTCAAAAGAGTTAGTGTTTCAATATTTTTTAAAAATTCATTTCCCTTGTAAACTTTGATCCAAAATATAAGATTTTAGTCTTCCACTCCCCACAAGAGAATAGCAGTGAACATATTATAGCCAGCTAGTCAGTTTGAAACTGAACTTTTATTCTTTTGAATGATTTAAATGTGATCCATGGGATAGTGAAATCAAGTGTTCTTTTCCTTTTCAAATAATTTAGCCAATGCTCTTCATGCCACCAACAACTTGCAAATTATTCCGGACTTCAGCCTCAAGGATTCCCGGGACCAGAATGTGCTGGGCCTGGCATTGTGGACTGGTAAGGTGGTTCTAGAGAATATTGATGTCTAAAGACATACGTCAGAAGAGTACATGGATGAATGGGGTGAGGAGGCGTGAAGCTAATCATTTGGTGTTAGAGTAACCTCTGTTTGGGTTAAGCTTATGATGTCCAGTGGGAAACTAATGACTTTGAAAAGTTGAGAGGCAATGTTTATTGTAGTAATATGAGGAAGTGGGAAAAGCTCAACATGCGTTAATCAGGATTTGTTTGTTTCCCAGGCATGCATACCATTGCAGCCCAGCTGCTGGGCTCCGGGGCTTCCATCAATGACACCATGTCAGATGGGCAAACCTTGTTGCACATGGCCATACAGCGGCAGGATAGCAAGAGTGCACTCTTTCTCCTGGAGCATCAGGCAGATATAAATGTCAGGTGGGACTCTCTGCTGTAATACTGAGATCATATTTAACTGAGATGGTGCAAATATAGCCTTGGTTGTACAAAATATTCTTATTACTTATTAAAGGAAGGGAAACAGCAGTTCTAAAAAAGTACAAATGCAAGGTTATAAACTGAATATAATTTACTGATACAAGTAGAACTGAACTTTGATCTTTTTTTGTTTCTTTTAATATTTATTTTTTAGTTGTAGTTGGATATAATATCTTAATTAATTAAAGATAGTAATTAAATTTATTTATTTTTATGTGGTGCTGAGGATCAAACCCAGGGCCTTGCCTGTGCTAGGTGAGTGCTCTATTGCTGAGCCACAACCCCAGCCCCCTGAACTTTGATCTTGTTGGAACCTCAGGACCAGTGCACAATATTGCACAACTATCATTAAAAAAAACACTCTGAAAATTGTTTTGTTTTGTTTTGTACCGAGGATTAAACCCAGGGTCGATTAACAACTGAGCCACATCCCCATCCCTTTTTATTTTTTATTTTGAGACAGGGTCTCACTGGTTGCTTAGAGCTTTTGTTCAGTTACTGAGGCTGACTTTGAACTTGCTATCCTCCTACTTCAGCCTCCTGAGTCACTGGAATTATAGGTGTGTGCCACCACACCTGGCTCAAAATCAGTTCTTAGAATTTCAGTTATGAAGAATGTCCCAACAAATAAACTACAAACAAGGCTTAAGAGAGAAAAACACAGACTTAAATTTTTAGTGTGATTGCTTTTTTCAGAGGAATTTATCTTTATCCCCAATATCAAGTGACTCTGAATGACCTGAGAGTGGGGCAAAGAACTGGTTTCTGGTTTTTCATTTTGTTTTTGGTACCCGGGATTGAACCCAGGGGTGCTTAACTATTGAGCCACATCCCCAGTCGTTTTTTTTAATATTTTATCTAGAGACAAGGTCTTGCTAAATTATTGAGGCTATCTTTGAACTTGTGATCCTCCTGCCTCAGCCTCCCCAGCTGGTGTGTGCTACAGGGTCTTATGCAAAGAAATTGGTGGTTGGAGTGGCATTTGTTTTATTGGCATTTTAGTAAGATGCTGTTAGACTGGGATTGTAACTTAGTGGTAGAGCATTTGCTTAACATGTATGAGACCCTGGGTTTGATTCCTAAGCACCACCACCAAAAAGTAAAAGTAGTGGCTTACCTCTGTGATCCCAGTAACTCAGGAGGCTGACGCAGGAAGATCTCAAGTTCAAGACCAACCTCAACAAACTTTGTGAAACCCTGTCTCAAAATAAAGAAAAAACAAAGAAAAACAAATTAAAATACAAAAAAGAAAGTGCTAGAGATGTAGCTCAATTGTAAAGCACCACTGAATCAATCCCTAGTACCAAAAAAAAAAAAAAGTTGGTCAGTTATTATCAGGGTGTAATAGGATGACATTTTCTAAACGTGTCTCTCTCTCCGTGTGTGTGTGTGTGTGTGTGTGTGTGTGTGTGTGTTCTAAAAAGCAATCAGAATAGATACTACTGAGAGGTTTAATTTCTCTGAGAAAATTCTAATGCCCGTGAATGAAGTATGTTTAAGAGATGTAGTGAAGTCTGGACTCTGGAGTGCCCAGGAGGGCACTCTTTTTCTTTTGACTCTAGCTACAAATATTAGTTTTGGTTTGGTGTGCATGTTCCAGCAGGACTCAGGATGGGGAGACAGCCCTTCAGCTGGCCATCAGAAATCAGCTTCCGCTCGTAGTTGATGCCATATGCACCCGAGGAGCTGACATGTCCGTTTCAGACGAGAAAGGGAACCCCCCACTGTGGCTTGCGTTGGCAAATAATTTGGAAGACATCGCATCCACTCTGGTGAGACAAGCACAACGTTAGTTTTGGCTTACAGATGGGACTATTGTGTCAGGAATGGATTTGGTGCCTACATAGTGATCACAGGAGCAAGAGATCTGCCAAGTACTAGCAGATTAAGGACAAGGACAAGCAGTTGAAAGTCACATTAAAGACATTTTCAGTTGGTCTTGGCCAACACTTTTGTTTTCAAGCTGACTTTACCAAGAAAACCACTCAGAAGCAAAAAATTGTAGGGATTTCTTCAATGTCTTCTATGGTATTAATTTGGTATGGACTCCCCTCACTAAATTTTCAAATCTCAGGTTTGTCTTCCTATTTACAAGACCAGCCCCCAAAGTGTAGGTAAACCTTGTCTTTTCTCCTTAGTTCTCTGAAGGGCCTGCAGTGTGACATGAAGGCATTTTGCACCTAGGATATATACCTATTATTATTGTGATTACCTGTTAATTACAGGTATACTATATGTGTTGCTGGGGGCTTTTGAGTACCTGTGTGAGCAGGTACCTGTGTTTTCTCTACCTTCTACCACACAGCTCTAGAGGCACTAATTAAACATGTTTATATTTCCCAGACTACAGAGCAGATTTTAACTAGTGTTTGTAAAACTAATGATTAATACAGACTAAAGTAATTATCACTTAATTATCAACCACATCTTACCTGGAAAATGGATCTAATGCTGTACATATAGCTCAGGTTTGACAATACATTTTTTACTTTTGCTTGATGATATTTATAAGAAATCTCATATTTTTCTGCAGGTCAGACATGGTTGTGATGCCACATGCTGGGGTCCAGGACCTAGCGGTTGCCTCCAAACACTTCTGCACAGAGCTATTGATGAAAACAATGAGTCCACTGCCTGCTTTCTTATTCGCAGGTCTGTGGTGCCCAAGTATCTCTTGAATCTTTTTATCCAGCTTCTTGCAAACTGCCTCTTATGTTAATCTACCTCCAGTCTCGACTAATTTATAGTTAAGACTTGACTTTCATAGTTCAGACTGTTAGAGAGTCAGCTAACTCTAGTTAACCAAGGGTTGGGCTCACTTGAGGAGAGGGGCCCACATACCGGGATTTAAAACTCTAAAAGCTGAGGCAGCATATGTTTTGAGAGTTGCATATCTCTTGGGGAACTTATAATGATTCTAATGCCCATGTTGCCTCAAGACCCATTGCAAAAGAATCTGTGGCAGTTGCACCCACACCCTAATTTTTGAGGCCAGGAACAGGATAGCAGACTGGCAGTAGCAGCTTTTTGGCAAATTGGGTGAGACTGCTGCTTTCCATTCATCAGCATGCCTGTAGATGAAGTGGAAGCCTTTTGTTTCCCTCTTTCAGTGGCTGTGATGTGAATAGTCCCAGACAGCCAGGTGCTAATGGAGAAGGAGAGGAAGAAGCCAGGGATGGGCAGACTCCCTTGCATTTGGCAGCTTCCTGGGGACTGGAAGAGACTGTGCAGTGTCTTCTGGAGTTTGGTGCCAATGTAAATGCACAGGTAGGTATTTCTCCTTTCCAGGGAAATAGAGATAACTGCACAGTTAGGGAAATTGCATCTTATGGGATGGGAAAGGCCCTTGCAGGTTGCCTGTAAGAGGCCTTTACTGTACCACGAAGAGGGATTTAGTATTGTTACCAGCATCCTAGGCCAGAGCCTGACTTTAATGGTCCCAGCAGACCAGGTCCAGTCACTTGCTGAAAACATCCAGTAGAAAAGGAAATGGTGAAAAACAGGGGAAAAAAATTAATCAGAGCTGGGCGTGTTGACGCATGCCTGTAATCCAAGTGGTTCAGAAAGCAGAGTCAGGAGGATTGTGAGTTCAAAGCCAGCCTCAGCAGTTTAGAGAGGCACTAAGCAACTTAGTGAGACCCTGCCTCTAATAAAATACAAAATAGGGCTGGGGATGTGGCTCAGTGGTTGAGTGCCCCTGAGTTCAATCCTTAGTACCCTTCCCCCCCAAATTTAAATCAGTATAACCATATTGGGAAGGCTTAAGTGAGCTCCAGCATCTGAGCCCCCTTTTTTCCCTAATATTTTAATTATCTATCTATTTATTTATTTTCAGCCCTGTTTTCAGTTTGGATTTTGGTTTTTGAATATATATTTTTTAGTGTAGATGGACAGGTGACTCTATTTTATTTATTTTTATGTGGTGTTGAGGATCAAACCAGTGCCTCACACATAGTAGGCCAGCATTCTACCACTGAGCCACAACCCCAGCCCCTGTTTTTCAGGTTGTTAATAGGAGCTTAAGGGTTAATAGAGGAAGGGTTTGGGCTGGGTGTGAAAGGTATGTATAATTAAGCAGTCTTGGTCCACTGTGGTCTGACTGATCATTCTTTCAGTTCTGGTTCTGTGAAATGGATGGAGAAGTCTTTTTCGCTTGGGGTGCTTCATAGAGACCTGTGATCTGGAAGCAGGCAATTCAGTTCCCATGGTGTGATTGCTCCAATGGTTTCTGGAAAATGCAGGACATGGACTAAAGATTTCTAGGTGCCATTCCAGAACTGAAAACTGGTTGCCACAATCTTGCCTCAATCTTGAAGGGATCCGAGATAGGTTAAGTAAATTTAGAGCAAATAAGCTTTGTATTACTAGCTTTTAGTTGAACACTCTTTAAATGCTTAACATTTATACATGAAGAGATGAACATTGTGACAAAATTTAATATAGGAGACAGATACAAAATGAAAGCACAGGGGCTGGGGTTGTGGCTCAGTGCTAGAGTGCTTGCCTAGAATGTATGAAACACTGGGTTTGATTCTCAGCACTGCATCTAAGTAAATGAATAAAATAAAGGTTCATCAACAACTAAAATATATATATATATATATATATACATATATAATATACATATAAATAAATAAATAATGGCTCATCCACAAATATATATCGAAAAAGACTTCTCCATCAATTTCACAGCACCAGAACTGAGAGAATGATCAGTCAGACCACAGTGGACCAAGACTGCTTAATTACATATTTTATATATATAAAATCAAAGCATAGATGCCAAAATTTATCTTGCTTTTATTTAGCCATTGAGCATCTGCAAGCCTAAGTGAAGAGTCACTTCTTTTAGTAGAAGCAGCCTTTCTATGTCCCTGTTTAGTATGACAGATGACTTTCTCTGATTCATATAGCCAGTCTAGTAATTATAATGATTCCAGGTTAAGGCTTTTCTTCTCTGTGCCTTTGTCCTTATTATAGCATGAGAAATGTTTTGTTTTGTTTTGTTTTCCTCTATTGTTCCATGACTCCTACTTCCCATTAGTTACAGATTTCCACAGAGAGCTGAGTATTGTGTTTAGTATAATGTTCCTTGATGCACTTCAGTATCTGATACCCCATGGCTCTTTATCAGCTGCTAAGATAAGGAATATTAGTATATTTGGAGGTGAGAATGAATGCAAATCTTGTAAAACAAATGTTTGTGCTGGGCCCAGTATTGCCACTGGATGCATGGTGTAGCAGGAAGTGGCAATTAGTCATTCCTCCAATTAGTTTGGCCTCTTTAAAACATGATTGCAAGCTGGGTGTGGTGGTGCATGCCTGTAATCTTAGTGATTTGGGTGGCTGAGGCAGGAAGATCACAAGTCAGCAACTTAGCGAGGCCCTAAGCAACTAAGGGACACCCTGTCTCAAAAAATAAAAAGGGCTGGAGATACGGCTCAATGGAAAAGCATCCCTGTGTTCAATCCTCAGTGCAATAAAACAGCTGATTGCAAACACAGGATGTTAGTGTTTATTCTTATAACTGAAATTCTATCTAAAAGTTATCTCCCTTCATATTTTTCTTTTTATCTTTCAACTGGACATTGCAATCTGTGCTTTGTTCTCATAGGATGCAGAAGGCAGAACACCTGTCCATGTGGCCATCAGCAACCAACACAGTGTCATCATTCAGTTGTTGATTTCTCACCCTGATATCCACTTGAATGTACGAGATAGGCAAGGGTTGACCCCATTTGCCTGTGCCATGACTTACAAGAACAACAAGGCAGCTGAGGCCATTCTAAAACGAGAGTCTGGAGCAGCTGAACAGGTGAGTGACTGACACCCCCATTTTTACCAGCAGAACCTCTTACATGAAGACAAAACAAATGTCACCTACTAAACAGAGCTCTTCTATATAAAGTCATTTGTTTTGGAATTATCCTCCACTTTCTGAAAACTTGACCATTCAGATATCCTGTGAGTGCCAGCTGAAAAGTGATATGACCATTTTGCTCTGTATGTTAGCCACATGATGATGTACTCTTAGGTGGAAGTGGGAGCTTGCTGGGTCTAGTGATAGGAATTCTGTGGCGTGTACAATCGATTTCATTATCTGCTTTTGCTGGTGTGTTAACTGCCTTAGTGATGAATGTTTTAGAAGGACTTTTGTATTCCTTGCACAGGATCCGTGCTAATCTCTGTATTGCTCCAATTTTAGTATATATGCTGCTGAAGCGAGCACTAAAAAAATTATTTAAATTGAATTTGAGGAGCTTGTATTTTGATGTTGAACAAATTTCTAAGTGTTTTAGAAGAGTTAAATTGTTACTCAGCATAGCTGGCCCAGTTGTCCTTGTCTTTGTGGCTCTTTATCAGCTGCTAAATCTGGATGGTGACTTGTTGACCTACAAAAAGTGGGTGGGAAATGACAGTAAACATGGATCTGAGCCGAGCTTGAATGGGTTTGTCAGTCAGTCTCTCTGAAACCCTAATCTCCAGCCAGCTTGGAGAATACTGCCAGGATTTACAAATAGCCATTTATGAAGGTGAGATGGAGATGTGGAACCTGAATGAAATTCAGTCCTAGTGTGGTGAAGATTATTGCTTGGTATTTCAGGCTTCTGTACATCACCTTTCTTCAGCATTTTCGTAAGTGAGACTGCATTGCTAGGTGTTAACCTCACAGTCACTCAGATGGTGTAAAATGTTCATGAGTGGAGAAAGTTGTCTCACATTTCCTCTCCATTTACTATGGAACTAGTACTGTTTGTTCAAGTCCTTTGCAGATATGTTGCTTGTTACATCAGCACATGCTGTGGACATTTGTGTGTGAGGTAATTATGTGTGGAGCATGTGGTGTGTCTCTCACTTCCACCTGAGCACTCATACTAATGACAGTTCATGTAACTGCAGTGTATGGTATGGTTTGATTTGAGTGAGGTGTCTGCTTTACATTAGTGGGTCAAAGTCCATGACATTATATTGGCTTCCTCTGTCATTGTGTTTCACCTATAGAAACTTGCTCCAAATTTCCAAACCCTCTGTTTGACTCTGTAGGGGTCAAGCTGGGACTGGGGATGTGGCTCAGTAGTGGCATGCATGAGGCCCTGGGTTCAATCTGTAGCACCACACACACACTCACACATACACAAAATCAAGGGTCAAGCTGGCATTTAGTTGTGGTGTTAGGACACTGGGTGCTTGATTTAGCCAAAGCGAATAGATTCCCAGAATTGGTCTTCACCTTTGTCTCAATCTGAGCACCCCAATATTTTGGTAATTTCCTTTCTTTTTCCTTCAGTTTTTCTCTTTCTTAGCTTCCAATGCCTAGTTCCTGCTGCAGGAGGATGCTGAAACAGCTTGGATCAATGCAGTGGCTTCCTTCCCCTGACCACTTGAATGTGACCATGCACATAGGGTTATGTGTACAGATGCATAAAGTGGGTCTATTGTGGGGTGTAGGGCTGGAGGTGGCATTTAGTGTTGGTTTTTTGGGAGGGAAGTTCTGAAGGACAACATCATGACGCTCCAGTTATTAGCACAGCTTGCAGAAGCTCAGGAGGCACTCTTTAAAAGGGAGACTACTAATATTTTGGTTCCTACTTATTGCCTTAGGTGGATAACAAGGGCCGGAATTTTCTTCACGTGGCAGTTCAGAACTCTGATATTGAAAGTGTCCTGTTCTTGATCAGTGTCCAGGCTAATGTGAATTCCAGAGTCCAGGATGCTTCCAAGTTGACTCCTTTGCATCTCGCTGTCCAAGCAGGCTCAGAAATTATTGTCCGCAATTTGGTAAGTGACACAGAAATATTGTTGCATGTTTCCACTCCCCTGGGTTTCTTCACTTGTCATCCTGACTTCACACCCCTACACCCCATCCTCTAGGCACCTTCTTTAAAAGCTCTATTAACTCAAACACATTTCAAGTTGTAAAGATTTTCTAAAAAGTGTTTTTCAAAAACAAAAACACCCCAGATGGAACATGCTGGAGTGAGGCCTTGAGGATCAGTAGGATTTGGATAGTTGAGGCAGGGTGGGAGAAGAAAGGGAGTGGAGGTCATTTAAGAGCCATCTCTTTTAATTTTCAAAACTGCAGAGGGGTATAGGAAATTATTTTATGTTTTATGAAGGAGAAAATTTAGGTTCAGAAAACCCCTCCAAGGCCATGAGTTAGTTGTGTAGCTGGGAATTTAGAAATTCCTGTTTGACCTAAAAGCCTGCAACATGATGCCTGGCATGGGAACAGTCTGAGCAAAGATGTGGAAACTGGAAAATACATATGGTGCTTTTTTTTTTTTTTTTGGTTTTGTTTGTTTGGTACTGAGGATTAGACCCAGGATTATTTAAACACAGAGCTATATTCCTAGCCCTTTTTTTTAAATTTTGAAATAAAAATTTGAAATTTTATTCAAAATAAAAAAATAAAAAGGGCCTAATGCAGTTGCTTAGGGCCTTACCAAGTTGCTGAGACTGGCTTTGAACTTGTGATCCTCCTGCCTCAGCCTCCTGAGCTGCTGGGATTACAGACATGTGCCACAGTGCCCAGTTAAATTTTATATAGGAAAGCTGGGTTGAAATTTGAGTAGAGAGTTGAAAGAAATTCGAAGTGGCAAGAAGAGACCAGATTGTGGAGCATCAATTACAAATCAAGACCTCTATTTGCAAGCAATGAAGAAACCACACTAAGTGTTGGAGCTGAAAGAATGGTCCCAAGCCAAGATAGAGCTTCATGTCACTTGGCCTGGTCTTCAAGAGGTAGTTGTCCCTGATGCCTCCCATCAGCCCCAGGTGCACACTGCAGAACTGGCCACAAGAACACTTGGCCAGCCTTTGGTGCTATGGTGTTTTGTTTTGAAAAGCACTTTTTAGAAAAGCTTTATAACTTGTGTTTGAGTTGAGAGAGCTTTTAGAGAAGGTGCCAAGTGGATACAGTGTACGGGTGTGGGGCAAGATAACCAGTGAAGAGACCCAGGGGAGGCAGTGGTGGCAAGCTGTAGACTAGAGAGGTGGAGGATGTAGGGCTGATGGTGACAGGCACAGACTGCATGCAGGGATAGCAGCCAAGAGATGTAGTGGTGAATTAGCCTTGTGTTCACCAGTCTGTCTCACATCTCAGAGCCTAGGAAACACTGAGGTCCTCCACCAAGGTCATGTTCATGTCTTACTGCAGCTTGACCTCACACATGACACAGGTACCTAGTAATAGCTGATCTTCCAAACAGTGTCCCTGTGGTGTTTCCTCTGAATTGGTGCAGCAAAATGTTCGAACCTGTTCACATTGAAAGCACACTGTGTCCATCCCTTTCTCTCCTTAACCAACCTTGGGATTGGCTATGATCCCTAGCCATAGCACTAGTGACTATGGATATCCCTCTAGGTATGTCCTACTTGGAGGGTCCCATATCCACTCATGATTGGTCCTGTGTATGATGGATTTGATTGGGTCCCAAGAGTTCTGAGGAGGCTAGGACTTAAGTCCAGGTGAAAAACAAGAGCAGCTCATCAGTGTCTGTATTCTCCCAGAGGCATATGCTTGTACTCACAGATAGAGGAACCTGGGGGAAGGGTAGCAGACCCCAGAAAAGGCAAATTGGGCTGTAACTACAAACTGCTGAGTATTTTCTGTTAATAGCAACTGCCTTAGAAGCTTTGTCATAAAGTGGATGATGATGAATGAATTTCAAATACTAAATGAACAGGCAAGATATTATTTCTGCCTTTGATCCTATAATTTGTACTCTTTTTAAAAATAGTATGAAAATGGTACATGTTCATTGTGGAATATAATGTTATGAAACCTATCTCCCTTTCACTCCCAGCTTTCCTCAGATTTTGTTATATAGTCATTTGCAGCTGAACAACAGGGTTATGTTCTGAGAATTCTTTCTGTCTGTATGTGTTTTTGTTATTGTACCAGCTTCATGGAGTGTGCTTACAGCTGGGTATGGTGGCATATGCCTCTGATCCTTGTGACTTGGCAGCTGTGGCAGGAGGATTACAAGTTTGAGGCCGGCCTGGTCAATTTAATGAGTTCCTGTCTCAAAATAAAAAATAAAAAGGATTGAGGAGATAGCTCAGTGGTTAAGCACTCCTGGGTTCAATCCCCAGTACCAAAAAAGGGAAATTTTAAAAAGAGTGTACTTGGGCTGGGGATGTGGCTCAAGCGGTAGCGCGCTCGCCTGGTATGCGTGCGGCCCGGGTTCGATCCTCAGCACCACATACCAACAAAGATGTTGTGTCTGCCGAGAACTAAAAAATAAATATTAAAAATTCTCTCTCTCTCTCTCTCCTCTCTCACTCTCTCTTAAAAAAAAAAAAAGAGTGTACTTACACAAAGATGGCTGCAATGTCACTAAGCAATAGACTCTTACCATCTTCATGTATGTGTTCCATTGTTGAACAAAGTGTCATTTCAGCACATGGCTATGCTATTGAATATGTTCAAATTATGTCTTTATCTGTACACATGTGCATGCATGTGTGTATACATATCTGTCTCCAAATGAAGCCAAGCTATCATCTAACTTGCCTTAAAAGCAAAGAAACACAAACCCCACTTTTATTTAATTACTTTGCATTAGTTTAAATCCTTGAAGGGTACAGCAACACAAATTCTGTGCCTGGTATCCTTAGCTGGAAGATTGCTTTGGGATTTGGCACAAACTGTGCAAGTTACCTTTCCCCAGATTGCATTGGTTTCATTCAGTCTACTATTAGGAGTCACTGTGTATTTCATTGCTTTTTGTTTTTTCTCCACATTTTTTTATTGGTGCATTATAGTTGTACATAATGGTATTCATTACGTTTTATACATAAGCGTGACTCTTGACTAGAGAGTAGAATTTAGTTTTATCCCAAATATAAACACCTTAATTTTAAGAAGAACAGGAAGCTACTTTTGGTTCCAGAGACTCCACATCTGCCAACAACAACAACAACAAAAAAGCCTTGCACCACAACTTCCAAATGTACTTGCTTTTAGGAGTCCTCTTCCCAGCAGGCCTCCACAGTCTCCAAGATGGCAGAAAGAGGTGCCTTTTTAATTTTTAACTTAATTGTGGTTGGTATCTTTCTGTGTTAATTTATATATATTTATCATCATAATGGCCACCTTACTTTATTGTTTGCATATTCAAATTTTTATAGCCAGTCCCTTTTTGCTGTCAGCTTTTACTATTGTAAACAGTGGACAACTTTATATAGTAGCATAAATATCACTTCAGTCCTGTATAGTTTTTATATACTAGAATCCTAGAATTAGAACTCCTCTGTCCCAGGGAATAGCTGTTGAATATTTTGGTAGCTAATTGCTCATTTGCTCTGGGTACGGGTTTTTCCAGGTTTCCTCACCAGGACTATGTCTGAGGCCCATGTGCACCCAGCTTTGCCAACAGGGTGGACCATCAGTCTCAGTGGATATTAGAAGAGAGACAAGCTTGGCCCCATAAATGGGACCTTGAATGTGATAGATAGACAAGCTATTCTAGTAATCAACTTCAATAGCTTCTTGCAGGAGCCAAGGTGAATGAATTAACCAAGCATCGCCAAACTGCCCTCCATCTTGCTGCCCAGCAGGACCTGCCTACCATCTGCTCCGTTCTCCTAGAGAATGGAGTAGACTTTGCTGCTGTGGATGAGAATGGAAATAATGGTAATTCTTAGTCATTACTTTATGTACAGTTCTGTGTGCCTTGAGCAATCCCTGTTTTCTGGGAGTAGAGTTACGCTGCACCCTTGGATCTACTCTCCCCCTCAGGGAGGTTGGCTTGCATAGGTACAGAGTTGTGATGGGAAATGCTGTGGGCAGGGCATGCATCCTGCCACTGATGAGGGCTTGCACAGCCTCCCAGTCTGATTGGTAACCCTGGAAGCCTAAAGTGACTTCTGAAACTGAAGTCTCACCTCTGAGACTTCTGAAACAGAAACAAAAATTTGCATTTATGGCTCATTATTGTAGGTGGCAAAAGAAAGGAAAAGAAGGCTTTGTACATGGGGCCGGTCGCTATTCTGGCTGAGTCTCATTTAGACGGGGTTTGTGAGGGTGGGGAGAAACTGAGACTTTTCTGCATGTGTTCTGGGCTTGCACAGTAAGAGCATTTACTCCCCAGCTCTTCATCTTGCTGTCATGCATGGTCGACTCAACAACATCCGGGTTCTCCTGACAGAGTGCACAGTGGATGCTGAAGCCTTTAATCTGAGGTGAGTGTGTCTGAGAGACCTGGGCTCCAAGTCACCTGGCCTATTTCTCAGAGCTAGCCATCACTAGTGCCACCCCTTATCCCTGATGCACACTGCAGAACTGGCCACTGAGGCACTTGATTAGCTTTTGGTTCCATGGTATTTTTGTTTTTGTAAAAAAAAATACCTTTTAGAAAAACTTTTTTGACCTGTAAATGTCCCTTAGATTTATCTAGCATAACAGAGCTCAGGAAATTCCTTATCTTTTGTTGTGTGATGCCCATGGCAGATAACATCTAACTTTTTTTCCAACTTGTTTTATTAGAGGCCAGTCACCACTGCATATTTTGGGACAGTATGGCAAAGAGAATGCAGCAGCCATCTTTGATCTGTTCTTAGAGTGCATGCCTGAGTATCCTCTAGATAAACCAGATGCAGAAGGAAACACAGGTATGTAATAAAGTGTGTGAATGATCTGTCTCATTTGTGCAACTTGCCTCCAGAAATAACAAGAATGCAGGCTTATAAGGGCATTCAGCTCAGCGCATTTCATTTAGACACTCTCAAAATTGTGAAAGATCCCTTTCGTGGAATTTGGAGTATCTGACGTCTGAAGTGCATCTACTGCTCTAGAGCCATACCCATGTTGAAACAGGCCTGCCCACCTGTTTTTATTGCCCTTGTCTACTTTTTATACAGTTAACCAGGCCCTTTCCCAAGTAGTCACCATGTTCATTTATTTAGCTTTCATGAGGTACTTTTGCATATGGTTTCATTGAACACTCACAACAACCAACCCATGAGTTAAGCAGTTCACATAGTTGTGTCCCCATTTTTCAGATAAGGAAACAAGACTCAAAAAAGACAGGCTGAAGAGCAGTCTCTTTCCCCCTAGTGGGTGCTTCTCTAAACACCTTGTTATTGCTACATTCCCATTCATTCACATTCATCCCCACCTTAACTCCAGACAGAGTTTCCATGGCCTTTGACAGAAACGCAGTCACCACTGGGTACTCTGAACCTTAGCAGAGAATCAAATATTGTATCACCTGTTTTTTAGCTTTGGAAAGAGTTCTTACTGGCCTTGATACATGAATATGTTTTTTGAGCTGCCAGTGATAGGCCTGAACTTCAGAGGATTCAGCTGCTGGGAGTGAGCTACTAGACTCAGCATATGCTCAGGGAGCATCACTGCTCAGGAGCAGGTCCACAGGCAGAAGGGAGGGAGGGGCTTCCAATTTACAGGTTTCACATGACTGACTGAGTAAATTTTCTAATCTCTCTGTGTTGATAATGGGAACAATAACTTTCCTCTTACTGCATCATTTTGAGAGTTAAGAATATAACTAAAGTATCTAGTAAAGCTAAGCAAAGTGAGCTATGGTTAGCTGAGATTGTTCTTAGAGAAGGCCAGTAGGATGGCTAGACCAGAATCTGAGTTTCATATTCCCTCAGGGCCTATACTTTCTTACATGAGATAATCCATTCAGTGGAACATGTTTTTCTGGAACATACTCCCTACACTGATTTATTTTTTTTTTTTTTTTTGCCAACATGTGTATATAGTCATAGGTCTTCAGATTTCATTACATTTTATGAAAGCAATGCTACATGCCAGAGGAAGGAAGCTAAGACAACAATATATTTTTCCTTTAGTATTGGATCCTTACCTCAATTTTCTCATAGCCAAAGTTCTGTGTGTGTGACTCCAGAACCATAGCTATTCTTGAATTCCTTGACTTATGGCTGGATCCTTTATTGGAAGGATCTTGTGGCTACAAATCCCCCATGGAAGTCTCATTAGCACCTCAGATCCCTGTGTATCTTTGAGGACTTTCCTAACCAATGTTCTACCCTCAGCAATCCTCCACGCACCCTTTTGCAGTCCCTGGTTGGGGCCAGATGGGACGTAGCCTTACCTGTGGTTTTATTTTTCAGTGCTGCTCTTAGCATACATGAAAGGGAATGCCAACTTGTGCCGTGCCATCGTCCGATCTGGGGCTCGTCTTGGGGTGAATAATAACCAAGGTGTGAATATTTTCAACTACCAGGTTGCAACCAAGCAACTTCTGTTTAGACTATTAGGTGAGTGCCTCCTTTGTACTCTTCTAGTGCAAGCACAGTTCAGTGTTGATTTTCTAGATGTATTGGTGATCCTTAAATCTCATAACGTCTTACTATAAGAACTGTTCATACCGTTTCCATACACCGTATAAGGGTGTTTCTGTGAATGGGTAAAGGACCTTTGAATAATGTTGGAGAAGGTCATTGTGCAGTCTCTTTTCACAGTAATTTGCAGTTTTCAGTTTCCCTGAACCTTCCAGAAATCCATAAGCACTAGGCAGGTCACCCTAACATACCTGCTGGCTGCTTGTCTACACACCTGTCCTCCTTTAGCTCAGTCAGTCTCTATAGCCTTAAAATGGCTTTGGTTCATTCCTCACTGACTCTTCCTTCTCTAGTTCCTTTTGTGGAAAGGAGTGCTTCATCTTAATTTCTTACTTGCATGTTTTTACTCCTTCTTGTTGAGGTAGTAGTAAGAATCAGAATGCTTTCAGTGTGTGTTTTGTCATTATTGGCAGTGGAGACCCCAGGCAGAGAAACATGCTCGGAAATACTTACAGCTATGTCATCTTCATGAGGGCGACTGGCACCAGCACAAAGTTGGTTGTGCAGAATCATTATTCAAGCATGGCATTTCAGTAGCCAGGATGAATGGATAAAGAACATGTGGATATATACAGTGGAATTCTCTTCAGCCATAAATAAGAATGAAATCTTGTTATGTGTAGTAACATGGATTAACTCTGAAGACATTATATTAAGTGAAATAAGCCAGGCACAGAAAGATATCAAATGTTCTCACTCATGTGTGAAAGCTAAAGAAGTTGATTTAAAGCTAGGTGCTATGGCACATGCCTGTAATTACAGTGACCTGGTAGGTGGAGGCAGGAGGAATGCAAGTTTGAGGCCAGCCTCAGGAATTCAGTGAGGTCCTGAACTACTTAATGACACCCTGACTAAAATTGAAAAGGGCTGTAACCAGGTGTGGCGGCGCATACCTGTAATCCCAGCAGCTCAGGAGACTGAGGCAGGAGGATCATGAGTTCAAAGCCTGCTTCAGCAACTTATCGAGGCCCTAAGCAACTCAGCGAGACTGTCTCTAAATAAAATACAAAAATGGGCTGGGGATCTGGCTCAGTGGTTAAGAGCCCCTGGGTTCACCCCAGTACAAAAAAGGTGGGGGGCTGGGGATGTAGCTCAGTGGTTGAGGGCCCCTAGGTTCAATCCCCAGTACAAAAAAAAAAAAAAAAAAAAAGTTGATTTCATGGAAGTAGAGAGAAGAGTGGTCACTAGATGCTACAAAGGGAACAGCAATTGAAGAACTGGGGGGAGAGGGGTGAATAAAGAATACCAAAACACAGCTAGAAGGAATAAGTTCTAGTGTTCTACAGCATAGTGGGGTGCTTAGTCTATGACCATTGGTTATATATTTTATAAAGAACTAGAAGAAAGGAATTCAAAGGTTCTCAACACAAAGAAATGATAAATGTTCCAGTAGAGGGAAATGCTAATTACCCTGATTTAATTATTGTACAGTATACATGTATTGAATTATCACATTGTAATCCATAAATATGTATAGTTATTATGTGTCAATTATAGTGTTTGTGATACCTAGTCTGCTTTAGTTTTCCAGGTGCCAGGCACTATGTTGGCCTTTTGAGAGCTTGGAGCAGACGGCCATTGTGGTGCTTGTACTAGAAAGTGCTCAGTTAGAAGGTGACTGGGCCGTGTACTGCTCCCTCCCCTGAGCTTAGCTTCTCTCTACAGAGTGGTCAGCACAATACTTGGCATGCAGTTAGAGCTCAGTACATAAATACTTGTAATGGGTTATCTCCACTGCTAACTCTCAGCTTGGAATGTGAAACTGAGCTCATCTGCTCTAGTTCTTTCTTTAGGTCTCTTCTGTGCTGGTGGCTCCACCACACTCAGTCACTCCATCCACAAACTTGGGAATCCTCTCTGCCTCCCTCATATCCTGTACTCCTTTCAGGCCCCAAATCACAGATTCTGTCCCCTCATTTTCTTTTGTCTTGGTCCTCTCTGCTATGTTCCCCTGATCACCCCTCTACTCCCAACCTCTCCAGCTGTGTGGTCTCTGCTTTCCCTACTGTACCTCATACTCCAGCTGCCCTGACTTATGTGTATCTCTGCCCAGGTGCTGCTGTTTCCCCTCCTTGAACAGTGTTACCTCCTCCCCTGGACTGATGAGGCCTCATAATCCACAGTCTTCTCTGTGAGCTTTTCCTCGCCATGTTAGAACACATCATTCCTTTCCTTCTCCTCTCCCATCATGCTGCAGTGCTATTTACTGGTTTGTTTCCCTGCCTCCTCCACCCTGTGTCTTGCCTAGCACAGTCACCGTCCTGCAGGAACTAGTCTTTTGTGTGTATTACAGACATGCTGTCCAAGGAACCTCCATGGTGTGATGGCTCCAACTGCTACGAGTGCACTGCCAAGTTTGGAGTCACAACTCGCAAGCATCACTGGTAAGTCCTCTGTCACCTGCCTTTTTTATGATAAGCTATGAACTCTCCAGTATCTTATCCTCTCCTGGGCAAAACTTGACCAAACGGAATGATGAAATGGCAGGATCAAACAGGGTCCTTCAGAGATGTAGGCAAGGCAGGGAGCAGTCCAACTGGTGTCTTTCCTGATGGCTGCTACAGCACAAAGCTCTCATATAGTCTGTCAGGCCTGTCATTTGCCCTGGGCTTGTAGCAGAGCTGAGTTATTGCCCTCACAGTGTGCCTGAGTGCTGGCTGCTGTACTGAGAGGACTAAGGAGCTGTCCCTATTAAAGTGAACCATTTTGTTTGCTGAACTGCTCATTATCTTTAAATGAAGCCTTCTGTATTGCTTGAGCTTAAATATTGTCTAGAATTTTGTTTTTATGGACTAAAAATTATGCATGAATTGGAGTAACTTGGCTGGTAATTGGCAGAATTGGCCACAGAGCCTTGTCTGCTCCTGTGCCCAGCAGTCTCTTTGTGAGGATCCCTCTCATACTTCCTTTCTTTGCTTCCACAGTCGGCATTGCGGACGTCTGCTTTGCCATAAGTGTTCTACCAAGGAAATTCCTATTATAAAGTTTGATCTGAACAAGCCTGTGCGAGTCTGCAACATTTGCTTTGATGTACTGACACTGGGTGGAGTCTCTTAGCTCCCAGGACGCCCAGGCCACATCCCCATCACCTCCCCAGCAGCTGCTCTGCTCACCAGCCTGCCCCACCGGACCCCCACCTAGAGCAGGAGCTGGCAGTCGTCTTCCTGCGGCAATACTGGAACAATTAAGGACCGTGATCCCGTTTCGAATAATTCTGTATGATTGTCAGTATGTCAGACTGTGATTGAGTTCACTAGATGTCTCACTAATTGGACCAGGCCATTTAGCCTAAGTGGTAAACATGATAGGAATTAGACCCCATTCTGCTAGCAACATTCAAGGACACTTTGAGAACATTTTCCCTCCAGTAGCTTAGTGTCCATCTCAGAGCATTCCTAAGTCTTCCTGCCTGGGCTGGCTTACAAGGCAGAGCCAAACAGAGTGGGAAGCTGGCTGTATCATGAGAGCTGGCTTCACTCTAGGTTAAGTGGCTCTGGACTTTTCTGCGGTGTTTTCATAAAGTTAATAGGATCCTCTTACCCTGAAGGCTTTTCTTTTTTTCTTTTTCTTTTTTTAAGCTAAGCTGTATTTTTAGCAAGCTGCCCCTTTTAAAAAGGTGAAATCTTTCTAAACAGGGTTCAAAGATGAGAGCTGAAAAATCGTGGCCTTAACAACTGAAAGCTTTACTAGTGTTCATGCTGCCCAGGTGTCAGGAGTACAGTGTGGTGGCTTGACACCTCCTAGCAGCTGTCTCATTCTCTCGTCTTGCTGCGTCCTGTCTGTGGAGTCCTTAGTCACTCTGCCACTAAGTGAGTGGTAGAGGAAATGCACTTTTATTGTGCCGCACTTTTTATATAGCTGCATCATTGGTGATTCCTATTTAAAAATTCATAATCAAAAATAAACTCACACATTCTCCTCACAGCAGTGATTCTAATGTTCAGCTGTGGCTAGACCTCAGCCCACCCTAATCTTAGAGGAAACTCCTGCTGAGTGTCTCTTAGAGCAAGAGATTCATACAGGCCAAGTTCCCAGGGGGGGGATCAACAAGACTGCAACCCTCAGGCCTTCTCCAGCCTCAAGCTGGCAGATCCCATCTCCTTGACATGAATGCTTCTTGCTGAAACCTTTCCTGGTTATGCTGTTAGTGCTGTTGATCCCAGTTCTGTGTAGCTTGCCTGCCCCAAAAGCCAATAGCTGAAGGCCCTGGCCAAGTGTGTGCAAACCATTTTGGAAGGCTCTGACTTGATTGCTGATTGAGGCCTCCAGAACTCATTTGGGCCTTAGTTGCTGCTAGTACGTACATCTATTGACTCTGAGGTGTTAAACTTCTTTTCTTTTGAAGGTTTGGCCAGTTTTTAAAAAATGCACATTGAAAAAGAAACTTTTACCACTGCTTTTTAATAATATTCAATTCTGAGATGAATAATATGTACTATATAGTTATATTCAGAGATTAACAATCTCAAAAATACTGATTTTTTTCAGACACTTAATAACCACTACATTTTTTTTGCATTAATGAAGTATGGATATATGTGTAAAAGGGACTGAGTATTATTTTGCAACATCCCTGTTTTGTTTGTTTCTCCTTTGGATAGTGGTATGTCCTCTATGTTGCTGTAGATTTAAACATTCTATTGCCTAAATATGTGTGTAAAATGCGCTGATAAACCAGAGTGCTACTTTTAAAAAATATTTCTGTGATTTATAAGATATATATGCTTTTTATGTTAATATGAGCTTGTGCACAATGTTTAAAAAAATGAGAAAAATTTCCCTTCGCCCAGTCTGTGATATATTTCATACAGAATTTTTATAAAATATTTGACCAAGTTTTGGTAAATGACCATGTTTAAGCATGTGGTCAGTTTCCATTTTCTGTTGCCTGAAAAGGCCCACAAGAACATAGGGCTTCATTAGGTAGCTTGACATTTAGAAAGCAAAATAATTATGATTTAGATATGAATTGAGGTGGTCGGTACATACATACTTGTTCTTTTAATGTTCATAGTGGAAAGGAAAGGACAGGAATTCAATCAGGGATTGTTCTGCCCTTGCCCTCCCATGCCAGTTTCAATAAAAGTCTCGCCTATACTTGCACTTCAAATCTTAAGATCATGTTTAAAATGTGTTGATTCAAGCTTTTATTCAGAGTCCAGGGACAGCAATGATACTGACCAACCGTGGATGGGGGGGGGCATTTTTTGAGTTCTGCACTGGTGCATTCATGTAGTGATAGAATAGGCCTCTTTCCCAAGTCTTAGGAAATCTCCCTAAATCTACCACACTGCTTGCTGCTCACTGGGCTGCACTCAGCAAGCTCCTTGAGGGGTATCTGCCCTGTGGGACCCCAACATACACTGCCCTGGCCAGGACCAGACACACTCTGTGTCCCTCTTATGCTCTTCATGCTGTCAAGACTTGACTACAAAACTGCCTAGCTGTTCTTGTTAAATTTTAATCAGTAGCTTGAGTACTAGTAGCAAAATTTAATTTTATTCATTTGGAAAGTTGCCAATTGTGAATGAATAGAGCAGGAAAAATAAACTTTGCTGAAATATAATTTGCTGCATCATTCAACATTGTTAATGCCGAATTAGCTCTGTAACTATCTCTTGCTCGTTGCCAGACTTAAGACAGAGGTACAAACCATGTGATATGTATAAATTGAATGGCTTAAACTAATTTGCCGTGATCCTCTAACACAAAAAATGTCCCACAAACTTAAGTGCCTACACTTAGGACTCTAGTTTCAGTTATCTTTCCAGTGGTGTCTCACTGAATGATGCATTAGAACACGTGTTCCATTTGCAGTTTTGTGCCTGTACACTGTCAACACCAATTATCAATTTAGTTGAGGCTGGATTAGATTGCTCAATTCACCTGCCACATTCTCTCCAAGGAGTGGGGTCCACATGACCTTCAGTCCTCTACCTCAGAGCCTTCAGTCATTTCTGACCACCCTGATCAGCTTCGCCCTCTATACCTGAATGGGCCCCTGAGTGGAGCTCAGTGTGCATGTGGTCTCTCTATTCTTCCTGATTCACGTCTCATGTATTGTAATAAACTGTTCCTATGTTAATCTTGTCCACAGGCATGGAGGGGAGGGAAGGCTTGGGAACAGGAAGATCACTGAGCTCCACTAGGTTTCCTTCATCCGGAGAAAAAGAACACTTCTGAATTATGTAATGCTTAGACCTGAGGCAAAGCAAACATCCAGGTGACAGTGGCATGCACAATTAAATGTACACTTCCATCATAGAAACACTCGCTTCCTTCACAAAAGCCCCAGAATAACCATGTGAAGCACCAGAGCTTCTCCTTCCAGCTGGAGAGAGGAGCCAGCAGAGAGAAAATGGTTACCCAGGCACTGAAAGCCACACTCACACCCTGTGGCAGTGATTTAGTGAAGAGCTGAGTGTCTGACCAGATATAAACAAAACACTTAAATCCCCAAAAGTTGTAGATGCCTTAAACATTTTCTTTGGAAGATCATCATCTGTACAGTTTCTCTTTTGTGTGGCGTAAATAATATATTAACCTGTTACAACTGACAACATTGGTTCTCTGTAACTAAGGAGTCTTGAGACTGCTTGACTGTGTGGAGTTGGCTGTTCCATGACAACCCTGTGGTACCAAGGGCAAGGGCAGTAGCTGGGCAGAAACTGCAGGTACACATTTGGGTTGATCACCTTGGCTTCCACATCATTTGAGGTGGTGCTCAGTGTGGGATAATGGCATCATATAGGACCATGGCGCTTATGGGCTTTTTTTTTTTTTTTTTTTTTTTTTTTTTTGAGTCTGTGTAATGGAATGTATTTTTCAAATACTGATATTTGGATTTTCTGTAACAATTCCTTATAATAAAATGAGGTAAAATTGTGCATTTCAAGTGGAAACTTTAATAAGACATTTGTAGTTACTTCTAATGCAGAAGTACCAATAAGCATTAAAAACAAATAAAAACCTCTTGACATGTGAATAAATTACTTTTAACAGCTACCCTCTAGGAACATTTGAATTCCAACATTTTTCCAGAAACATACTGGTGATAACAAGTCAGAAAGTAGCTATTTCAGGGAAAGCAAGCAACTGCCTGAACTTCTGTGCTCTGGGTCCAGACTTTTCAGTGCATGGCAATGGGAGTGGTTGAAGTTGCATAATCCCAGTTCCTGATCCTATGGAAATTCCTCAAAGGATCCTGAAAATAACCCCTCTGGTTCCATTATTTAGGAGCAACTCAAGGAGATCCATTCAAGGTTTGAAGGAAAGTCTGGCACCACCGGCTTCAGAGCAAACTATAGAAGGTTTAGGGGCTTACAAATTAAGATTTAGTGATTCATAAAACCCCTGTACAAATCTAGTAGCTCACCTGGCCCTCAAAACACTTTATTGCACTAACATTGTATTCCTTTTCTTTACCTTTCATTTTGCTTACCCCCCAGTTCCAACCAGTTTTAATACAGCTTATTCTCCAATGTATTCTCTTGTGGTTAATAGGCACTATTAAGAACTTCCACTTAATCCCAAGTAATCATTTTTTTGTGCCAGGAATTGAACCCAGGAGTGCTTAACCACTAAGCCACATCCCCAGCCCTTTTTGTTTTTTGAGACAGGGTCTTGCAAGTTGCTTATGACTGCTAAGTTGCTGAGGCTGGCTTTGAACTTGCAATCCTCCTGCCTCAGCCTCTTGAGCTGCTGAGATTACAGGTATGTGCCACCATGCCCAACAATCCCAAGTAATTCTAGTAGCTGTCCTTGAAGATAATCACCCTGTCACTGATATGTAGCACAATTAGCAGCCTGGTGGATGTTGACTTTCATGTTTTTGCCCAACCAGGAAAGAGCACTGGGCTTTACTTCTGCTTTGTCATTGATTCGCTGATAGTGCCTAAGTTTCCCTGTCTATATAATTGAGGTGACCAGAGTCTTTCCTAGCTCACAAGTCTGCCTGGAGGAAAATGATCAGTAGTCATTAATATGTCCTTCCTTCCTTCCAAGCGCACAGGTTCTCATGTTCTTACCCTAGGGCCTCTGGAGGAGGTTGATGGCTGCAATCTCTCTGCTGCCCACTTGACCAAATCTGGGGCCTCTAGCAGAACAGCACAGTCTCGAGGGAGAGGGGTCCAGCTCAGGGTTGCCCTCAGAGGGACACAGCCCCAACCTTTCTGTGGGATTGAGGTTTTAGTTACCAGCTTTTCCTAGAGCAAAGCAAGAGATGAGATGGGGGTTTTGACAGGCTTCATTATACAGTGACTGAGATGTCACTAAAAACCCAGACTCAGGGCTGGTGTTGTGCTCAATGGTAGCTTGCTTGCCTTGCATGCGTGGGGCACTGGGGTTCGATCCTCAGCACCATATAAATCAATCAATCAATAAATAAATAATAAAGGTATTGTTGTGTCCATCTACAACTAAAAAAATTTTTTTTTAAAAAATCCAGACTCCTCTTAGTTTTGTGTTCATAGCAAACTGAATTCTCAGAATTGAAAGGCAGGTGATGAGATTACCTTCAACATGTTGGCCAGCAGTTGCCCAGCCTTTTTCTTTTGACACTGCTCACTGGTGTAGGGGGAAAAAAAACAGCTCAGTTCTGTCAACTTGATGGCTACTTTAATCATTGATAACAGCTATATAATGGCTGTTTGTGGTAGGAAGTAGGTATGATAGCTAAGGAAATTCTACCTCTAGTAAAAGATGGAGAGAACTTTATGCCTCTTTTCTGGGCCATAAAATGGAAACCTCTCAAGGCTGACATTGAGATTAAATAAGAACAAAGCTCCTTGCACAGGGCACAGCCTGGCACAGTTGCCCAACACATTTTTTTCTACTTCCCTCAAGTCTAACTGAATGCTCAGCCTAAGCTGGACTTTCTGTGGCTTCCATCAGGAAGGGACTGACCTTCTCTGCAGTTTTGCCCAGGGTTACCTTTACTGGAAAGAGAAGAGGCATTTCTCCATTAATCACCAGCTTATCACAGAGCCCTTCGAATCATGAATCATTTGCTCTAACATAAGGGAACTTCTTTACCACTAAGTAAGTGGTTGGCAGAAAAGGAGAAATGAGCTCTCATTGAGCAAGGAACTGAGCAGGTGCTCAAGGCTAGCCAATTTGTCCTGGAACGTGGGTTCAGAAGTTTTGCTTAAGTCAGAGACCAGGCACCTTCTAGGCTCTGCCAAAGTCCACTAAAGACACCTGTTTTGCTCCTTTTGCAGTTTGTTTTGAAGGGTCTACACATCTCTGGGCTTGTCCCTCACACTATCCCTGCACTCCTGCCCAAGAATATCCTCTGGCTCCTCTACCATATAGTAAATCCCAGAGGCTAGGATCTTCATTTCCCATATCCTCACGCAATTCAATGCCTCTCCCTTAGTAAGGTTTTTTGTTTTGTTTTGTTGTTTTTTTTTCTGGTGCCAGGCACACTCAACCACTGAGCCACATCCCTAGCCCTATTTTGTAATTTATTTAATGAGATAGGGTCTCACTGAGTTGCTGAGGCTGGCTTGAGAAATCCCTGCCTCAGCCTCCAGGCCACTGGGATTACAGGGCCTGCACCACATCACCCAGACTTAGTAGGAACTTAGTAAGGTCTTAATGGTACTTGCTGAATGACCAAAGGAGTGATTAGTTTCCAGTCAACAGAGGAGCCTCAGGCACTGACCTCAGAGCTGCAGGAAACTCAGAAAAAGGTCCTAATTTCAGCTCTCCTGCTTTCTGCTTCTGCCCCAGAGAGAGCAGACATGCAAAAATGTGGCGGAATGGAAATAGCACTGAATCAGGAGTCAAAAACCAAATTCCAGGCTCAGCTGCATTGCTCTGGCATCTTAAGTTTAGGGGGCCTTAGTTGCCTCATTGCCAAAATAGATCTAACCCTGTGCCCTTGCCACATGTTGAGGACTGTGAATATGTGTGTACAAAGCTGAAGAACCTGCGCTTCTGTCCTCAGTGTGATCCACTGAAAAGAGGCTGATAGGAAATGCATGGCTAAAGCACACTGATATATTCTTATGGGAGTGAACAGAGTGCTATGGGAACTTAGGGCAAATGCATTTAAATCCAGCCTCTGGGCCAGTGGTTAATGAAGGCATCCTAGAGAGGCTGGATTTTGAAGAAAAAAGCAGAGAAGATATTGTTCTAGGCAGAGGAAACCACGTGTGTGAAGGCATTGTAGGCATAATACTTTGAGAGGAAGGCTGGAGAGCAGATGTACATGGGAGGATACAGGAGATACAGGGACTAGAAGGAGATAGGCCACAGAAAAGCCACCTTTGCAAAGGTTCTGGAGATCTGGCACTTAGTCCTTGTAGATGTAGGGAGCCACTGAGGCTTCACTGGGGTATGGTGAGCCCTGTCATTGCAAGGAAAGATGACTTGCAGCAGTGTGGAGGAAGGAGTGTGGACTCCTGCAGTAGTTCCAGAATAGTTCAGGAATAGATACAGGAATGGCAAGAGAACTGAGGAAGTAGGACTTGCAGGATTTGGAGAGTGGTGGGAAGGAGGGAGGAAGGAGCTATGACCAATTGCCAGGACTTTTTCTTGGGGTCAGGTGGAGATGGAGGTGCTGCTCTCCTGGAGAACAAGGGCTGTGGGTGGAATGATGAAAACAGTATCAAACACGGGGAAGACTCTGGAAAGCTCCTCATTCTGGAGGTAAAGCCTGGCAGTAAAAGTGGCTGCTGAAATAGGAGGGAGGAGAGCCAGTAGAAAGAGGTTCATGGGGGAGGCCAGGTGTTCAAGGAGACTGAGAAGGAAGAGTCAGAGGGAGAGAAGGAAGAGTCAGAGGGAGAAAAGGAAACCAGGATAAAGCCAAAAGGGTTCCATGGAGGACCTCATGGTCAACAGGATCAAGAGCTCAAGGTAGATAAGAACTGACTGTGACTATGGTGTTTACCAGTACAGAATTGATCTTGCTACTGAGTAGAGAAGGCAGGTGACTGCTACATAGCAAATTAGGGTTGAAAAACAAAGATCCTGAGTATAAGCTATTCTTTCAAAATGCTTGGCTGTAATAGGAAGTAGGTATGATAATTACCCACTACCATGGGGTTGAGGGACAGTGTTTTATTTGTGATGTCATAGAAGTGACCTCTTTAATGCATACTCAAAGGGAAGGGCAAGAGACAGGAAGAGGTACAGGTCTAGGTGGGGTAGGCCTGGGGTGGGGATGGAGAGAGAGCTGAGGGGAAGGCTCAGATAAGGTAAGCCCACAACCTGTAACAGCATCAGTCTTCATGTCCTTATCTGTGAACCAGAAACATTCCTTGCCCTCATCTACTTAATAAGAATTCAAGAAATAACTGAGAGGGGTGGGGATATAACTCAGTTGGTAAAGTGCTTGCCTCTCATGCACAAGGCCATGGACTCAATCCCCAGCACCACAAAAAAAAAAAAAAAAAAAAAAAAAAAGGTAACTGAATTTGTCAAGTGTAGGTGATTACAGATGACCTTAGACATACACACTGCTGGACAGGTTGTAAGCCCAGCCACTTTGAGTCAGGGCTCTTTGCAATGACATTTGCAGTCTTGCCTAGATGTTGATGTTAGGCTAATCACTTAACTTTATAGCAAAACTACCTTTCAATCACTATGCAGACTTCTCCCATTATAAACACACCACACCTGATTTTAAGTGTTTAAAAGAATATCCTTGCTTTAAATTGTTATTTTGTTCAGAGACACATGGATTTACTGCAGCCATGTATGTGCAAAAACTTTCCAATTCCAGAATTGGCCTACCCCATTTTATTATCCATGCTTACTTATTGCAGGAGCTCTAATCAAGCCAACGGGCTTTTGGTTGTAAATTCAAGTTTGCCTTGGGGTGGAAGTCAGAAGAAAAGTCATGAAAGTCAGTGATCACAAGTGTTCTTCTTTCTGCTGGTGCTGTTAACGTGCACAGTTTCTTGGGTTGTATCTGCTGAGACATTGCCCCTTTCTGCCACTGCTTCAGATGCTGACAGAGCTGGGGTTATGGGCAGGGCCCAGGCTGGCAGCTGATTAGGCAGCTTGGGAGTCCATAGGAAAGAAAGCTCAGAGCTTTCCCCTTGTTTATCCCATTATTTCTGAATTGGTCATATCTGTGCCCATTAATTTCTGAGGGCTCTGAAGGAAGATCACAAATAGGCCTAGGAGGAATAGTGTCAGAACAGGCAGACAAGCATGAGGCTGGCTGCCAATCTCTTGCCTGTCACCAGAATGGGGAGCCCATGGTGAGGCACATTTGCAGGATGTGGTCAGATTCCTTCAAGACCTTTCTGTCTCTTGCCAAGGGCCATCCTAGGACACAGAAGCATAAGTTCTCGGCAGGGTTCCCTGTGTTATCAAGATTCAGGGTGTCAGCTTAGAGTGGGAAGGAGCATGTGATGGCCAGAGGCGGGCAGCCTGTGTATTCCCCCAAGTTGGGGTCATCCAAGTCCCCACGATTTGTGTGTATAGGGTTGTCAGGCAGCTGGTCACTAGGGGGGCCGGTTGTTCTCACACACACACAGCGGGGTTCCTTGGCTCCTGGCTTATATAGCTTTCTGGGGACGCCAATCCAGTCTCTGCTCACACCTCCACTATGGACAGAAAAAAAGAGGTCTCCTTAGTGAGTTTTTCTGTGACAAAGAGCAAAGGAAGTAGCCAGTGAGAACTTATGAAAAGGAGAAGCCATTCCACTTCCTACCTTAGTGCTATCCCAAGCTGCATTCTGCAACATTCAGCCCAAGCCTTCTTGCTCTCCTGACTTCCTCCAGCTTCCCCTGCATGGCACCAACACCACTTTCTCAGGGTCAAAGACAGTGCCCATTGTCCCTTTCACTGCTCTTTGGCTGTTGCTTAGTGCCTTTGAAAAAGGCAGCACCTCTTCCCTGAAGGATGCTGATAGCTGGGAAAGGATCCCACCTTTGGGCATGTAAGCTTCTCTTCTCTAGTCCCCATTCTATCCCAGTGCAGGACATCTTAACTTTAGGGCCTGGGAACTTGGTGGGAATTGGGCAACTTGGTAGGTCTTGGCCAGCTAAGTCAGCCTTCTCTGGGAGCCACTCACATCAAGAGTTGTTGCCAGCTGTACTGGTCCTTGTATAGGCCTAGCTCTTGATGCCACCAGGCTTCAGAGATAAGAGGATTCAGCTCGGCCCAACATAGTCTGGCAACCTCCTGTCCTAGACAGAGACCTAACTCATGTTAGGGTACCGAGTTCTGTGTCTTGTGGACTCAGAGGTCTTGCGAAAGGAAAATGAGATTCTTAGAATTGATACCTCATATATGTTCCAGTGCCTGGGACCAGGATTACTTGCTGTCAGAAAAACTGCTACCCAGTTAGAAACCATCCCACTTGTAGCTTACCTAAGAACAAGGTTGTTAGGGCCTCAAATACCTCCTTCCCATCTAGCCATCCATTCCACTGGTGATCCTTACTCCATCCATATCTGAGTCCTATCTTCAGAGCTCATTTCTCTCAGAGACACACATTTCTCTCAAAAACAACAAACTGGGCTGAGGCTCAGGGATAGAGCCCCCACATTCACTTGAGCAGCTCAGTCCTGAAAGCAAGGCAGGGTTCAGGAGACAGACGGGAGGGAGAGGGAGGCAGGCTTTCCAGCAGAGCACAGGCAAGCATCTAAATGTACTCCATAGGCCCAGGGGATGACCTATGGCAGCCAAGTGTTCTCAGGCCACCTGCATTTGAACTTGTGCCCCAGGAAAGCCCACTCAGATCCCAGCTCCTCCCCCTAAAGTGCAAAGGCCAGGTTCTCACATGACACATGACACTAGAGAAGCTGAATCTTCAAAAATGGTGTTCAGGAGAGAAAGGCCTTTCTTTCCTGCACCTTCCTTTACCCCGCTCCTCTAATGGGTGATGATATAGTAGCAGGGTCTAGGGAAAACTGGTAGCTTTGACTGCTTGCTTTTGTCCACACAATGAGCCACCTGTCCTGCAGAAGAGGGTGTTTAGCACTTATGGATATGAACTCCCCCCAACAGTCCCTGTCCCTTTTCAGTGAGAACTGGACTCATTTTGAGGTCTTTGAGGCTAGAAAGTTTGTCCAATTTCTGGTTTCTTTTGTCCCTTTAGTAAAGCTAAAGGCAATTTGAGAGTCTTAAGTTGAACCTCAAGTCTGGCTGGCCTCATGATTAAAGTAGTAAAAACACCAGTTTCTCCAGCTTTCCAAACCAACCCGGAACAATCTCTGTGGCATCATTTCTAATCAGGCTCACCTCACTTTGTTCTTGCAGGAAAAGACTTTTCCATCTAGCCTGTACCTCCTGGAATTACTCAGAATGTGCAGTGCCTTTAAAGGGCATCATGGCATGGGCCATCTTCCCATCCTTTTCTCCAGCAGGCAGGAATAATGTGCACTGGCAGACAAGAAACCCAAATCATATTTGGCTGAATGTGTCAAAGCAAGTGAGAAACAATACTCATGCCTGCTCCTCACTGCCAGACCCCCAGGGTCTTGGGGCAGGGGACAGTGGGAGATACTCAAATCTCAGATCCAAGTCTGAATCCTAATGTTACTCAATCATTTGGAAGAAGATCCCACCATCAGTCATTTTTTAAAATTCCTCAGAAGATCTAACATGCAACCAAAGTTGAGTCACTATTATAGAGCACATATATTTTGAAACAGTTCCCTGGGTTAACAATTCATGGATTCCCTGAACAATGCAGGCAGGACAGCCTAGAAGTTTGATTTGGATAAGAGATGGAAGGGAGCAGAAGCTGGCTTACCTCTTTTGGGAACACCAGAAGCGGCTACCCTTGGTGGCACTCCACTCAGCATTGCAGGGTGGGAACTTCTGCTTCTCTTTCTGTTCCCGTTTATTTGCCTCCAGGCCTTTGACCATCATGGCTTCCACCTGAATCAGTTCTGGGGTTGGCTGCCCATCTTCTCCATAGAACCTTCCTATCACCCTTCCTGTGGTGACAGGAGAGCTGAAGTCAGAGTAAAAGTTGGGGAGAAGCATGAACAGATGCTGAGCCATTGGAATCAAGCTCAAGCTCCCAGGGGTTTGGAATTCAGTGCACTACAATAGCCTGTTGGGTACTTGCTTATTGAGAACTTGTACTAGAGACACTTTGTGCGAGTGCACGCACGTATGTGCATATGTGTGAATGTAGTGCTGGGGATCAAACTCCAGGTTTTGCACATGCTAGGCAAGCTCTCTACCACTGAGCTACACCACAGCCCTGGAAGGACTTTTGGTGCCTTCTCAGTCTCTGTCAGCATCCTACAAGACTCCATATATAAGCATCCCTGTTCTGTCTGAACTATGCTCCAGTGCAGAAATTCCTGAATCTTTCTTGCCTCCAGACATCATTCCCTGAAGGTAGAACATTGTGTGATTCATTTACTAATGCTTTACAAAGCTTAGGGCACACAGTAGGTATTCAAACAAATGTTTGAATGAATAGCTTATTGGTTTACATTTGTGTAACTCAATTCTGCTCAAATCAAACTATTTACAAGTTATTTACTGAGCACTTACTTTGTATCAGACACTATGCTATATACTTTTATACTTACTTTGTATCAGCACTTCACCAACAGTTCAAAATCCCCATAGCAACCTGAGAGAAATAATTGTTTTCATATCTATAAGACAGAAATTAGGAGATCCAGCAACTAGGGAAGGTTATGAAGCTAGTAAGAAGTCTGGCCTGATGCCCACTTTCTCCCCTTCAATGGCTCAGGCTTTCAGTGGACATGACTAGAAACTGGTTTTCATTTAAAATGCCTGTCAAAATTAAAGTCCAAACTATGGCAGCAGCTAGAAAGTGGTCTGCAGCCTACAGGCCAGAACCAAAACAGATCAGTTCTCCTTGGGTACAGGATCCTAATGTGTCCAAGTCTTGAGGTAAAAATGGCCATCACAGCCAGCTTCTGTCACGGGGCAAGGGAAACAACAGAAAGCACTTCTGTAAGGTTTGATTACATAGGTGGTATTATGTGTTGCCTGTCCCCAGCTGTGTATCCTACCTCTGCAGTCACCAAGAACTGACTCAGATTCCACTGGCATGTATATTCTACATGTTCAGGATTCCGTTCATGTCAAGTCCAATCCCTCCCTGACTTCCTCAAATCTTTTTATGTCACTTCTGGCCTCTGTTATTTGGATGAGGAGCCTTGGATCTCTCTGACTCCCCCTCTTCACATCCAAATATATACTTCCCTTAATTCATGTCTAATCCATTAGTGAATCTTGTCAATCCTACTTCTAAAACATATCTCAATTCTGTCCATTCCTTTCCATTTCTACCACTACCATCTTAAACCAAACCACAGACTGTGACAATAGCCTCCCAAGAAGTCTCTGTGACATCTCAGGCCCCCCTACAGTTCTTTATCCACAAAGCATTTGGACAAAACATGAATTGAGCCTGGCATGGCGAAGCACACTTGCAATCCCAGTTACTTGGGAGGCCAAGGCAGAAGGATCATAAGGTCAGGGATGGCAACTTAATGAGACTGCGTCTCAAAATGAAAAGTAAAATAGACTGAGGATGTAGTTCAATGATAGGATACCCTGGGTTGAACACCCAAGATGAATGGATTGATAGACAAGACAGATAGATAAATAAACATGCATCTTACCATGTCATTTCTATGCCTATTTAAAACCCTAGAATGGCTTCCTAAAATACAAATTTCTTAGCCTTCCCAGCTCTCAGTGCCCTTGAAGGAATCTATTGTTAGCAGTGTCTTAGGACACTGTTAGTTATCTTTTCATTTAAGATGAGTTCCCTCATGTATCACCAGTAAGTAGCAGGTGACATACCTTACACAATTGCCTTTAACAAATATTCACTCCTTCTTTCATTCAGTCATTTGTACTGGTGGAAAAAACCAGGGGTTCTTTACTGCTGAGCGACATCCCCAGCCCTTTTTATTTTTTTGAGACAGGGTCTCACTAAGTTGCTGAAGCTGGCCTTGAACCTGTGATCCTCCTGTCTTAGCCTCCTGAGTTTCTGAGATTACAGGTGTGTACCTCACATCCAGCTAAAAAATGTCTGATTAGCATAACTTCCACCCTGGAGACAGTTCACTCAAGATTTTGGGTCTCCTTAGAGAGCAAAATAAAAAACTGCACACCAATTTAGACTTCAAGCTTCCTGGCTGTATGCTGAAGCTAGATGCCTGGAAAAGAGTGAGACAGTGAAGCTGCCCTCCTGGAGCTGGCTTAGTTCAAGAATGGGACAGGCACCCATCAGCTTTGGGCACCTGAGGCTAAGGCAAATGGTTTGGCAATCCTCTTCCATGACTGTGATTAAAAACAGATGCCCATCCATCTCCATCAGGGGCTCACTGCCACACTAATAACCAGAGTTTAAAGTGAAAAATCCAGAGCTGGTTTTCAGATTTGGGGTGGGAAGATGCTGGGGATGAAACCCATGGTCTCATGCATGCTAAGCAAGAACTCCACACTGAACTACATTAAAATATTTTAAAAAATATATAAAATTTTTCATATTTTAACTTTTAGCCCAATTCATAAATAAATCTGGCCTTTTGAAAAACATTGCAGAACAACCAAGTGAAATCTATGGAAATGACTTGTGGACTACCCACCAACAAAAACATAATTCTTCTCATAGAATAAAATCCAATTTTGAAGTATCAGCATCTCAGAGAAGGACAGATCAATTACATCATCCACAAGGCCTGCTTCAGTGTAGTCTCCAGTCACAAATGCTCTGGATGCATCTCGGCCTGCAGGAGAGAAGTTTCCAACAGATTCAGTTGTAAATTACCATCACTGTATGAACTTAAAAATTTCTTTTCAAAAGATTGTCCTGATAACCCCTTTCTCCAGGAAATGTAATCCCCCTCCTCTGAGATAGACACCCCTGAATCTGGAAAATACATTTCTTTGACATTTGGCACATTCTTTCATTTACTTTCAGTAACATTTAATACAGCTGACCACTTCCTTTGGCTTCCATGATGCTACCTTCCTGGTTTTCTTCCTCTTTTTTTAGCTCCTGTCACAAGCCTCAGAGAATGATTATTGTCTACACCTTCTCACTTGACAACCTTATTCATGCTTCTGTTTTCAAATTCTACCTGTATGTCAAAGATCACCAAAGTTGTATCTTTAGTTTAGACCTCTCTTGGGTACCAGACCTATATATCCAACTACCTACCTACTCACCATCACTCAATCATCTTACAGACATCACAAGTTCAAAATGTTCACAGTGAACTAATAGTCATCAGCAACTCCTACCCCAGGAAACCTGCACCTACTCTAGTTTTTCCTATCTCAGTAAATGTCAACCATTCCAGGAATGTGATCCTTGACACCTCCTTCACCCCTCACAAGTACTCAGTGCCCAAGTCCTATTTTTCCTTCCAGAAAAGTTCTTGTATCTACTTGTCTCCACATGCCACCAAGCAAGCCCAGGCTACCATCAGCTCACATCTAAACTGTCACAGCAGACACCTAGCAGATTTTTCCACATTCATTCTTGCCCCACAAATATATTCTCCATATAACACTTAGACTTTCCTTTTTTGCAGTGCTGTGGATCAAACCCAGGGCCCTGCACATGCTAGGCAAGCATTCTACCACTAAGCTACATCCCCAACCCAAGAATGATATTTTAAACATGAATTCATCATGTCATTCCTCTGCCCCGCCCCCCCAAAATATCCTGAATAACTTTCCTTTGTCCTGTGGCAATGTCCAAAGTTCTTAACATGTCATGCACCAATGGCTGCCCTGCACCAATGACTGCCCATCTGGCCTCACCACTTTCTACATTATTCACTATATGCATGCATGTGCGCATGCTTTTTCTTTGTCTTTCTCTCCTTCTCCTCAGCTAGGTTAGGGTCCCTGATAAAACTAGTCTTTTTTAATGATTATCACAAAATAATTCATTAATTGCATAATTCACTTAATGTCTTGTCTTTTCTATTACTAGCCTTTACATTTTATCAAGGAAAAGAACACCCAACCTCATTTAATATTGATTCTTCAGTGTCTGGTATAGTGCCTAATCTTGAGTCAAGTTCCCAATAGCTATGGACTGAATGAAATCTATAGATTTTCTTTTTTTGCTATTGGGGATTGAACTCAGGAGCACTTGTCCACTGAGCCACATCCCAAACCCATTTTTGCATTTTATTTAGAGACAGGGTCTCACTGAGTTTCTTAGCACCTCACTGTTGAACTTGGAAATCTATACATTTAAAGCCAACTGATTGTTAACAAAGGTGCCCAGACAATTCAAAGGAAAAGAATAGTCTTTTCAACAAATGGGTGCTGGAACATGTGAAGAGCCACAAGCAAAAGAATGAAATTGGACCCCTACTTCATACCATATACAAAATTAACTTAAAATATGCCGCAGTCTGGCTGGGCACGAAATAACCGGGAGGTCACAAGCCACTTGTAGGTTCAAACAGGAACTACTTTATTGCCCGAACCCCAAGGGAACACAACCGGAACTCCACCGAAACTCAGAGAGAACCAACGGGAACTAACAGGAACTCCAGGAGAAGTCAACGGGAACTCAAAAGTAGCGGGCACCCGAGGTAGCAGGAGCCGCCTTATTGCCGTACAGCAGAGGTTCATATACACAACTGAACACACAGCTTGCTTCAATTTAGCAACATCCAGTTACAGCAATCAGTCATTATCCCAATAACCATACACAGCTTAACTTAACCATCATATCCTAATGGCTTGCTGGCAAAATGCCAGGCGACACCTTGACTTGGTTGTGGCTCCCAACATCAATAGACCAAAGACTTGAATTTTTCAGTTAAAACTATAAAGCTCTTGGAATAAAACAGATGTAAATCTTTGTGATCTTAACTGGGCAATGATTTCTTAGGATATCAAAAGCACAAAGGAAATAGATAAATTGAATTTGATCAAAATTTAAAACTTTTGTACATCAAAAGTCATGATCAAGAAAATGAAGGGGCTGGAGTGTAGCTCCAAGGAAAGCACTTGCCTAGCATGAAGAAGGCCCTTGATTTGATCTTCAGGATTGCCAAAAAATAAATATTTTTTAAATGAAAAGATAACCTACAGAATGGGAGAATACACTTACAAATCATATATCTGATAAAAGTCTAGCAGCCATAATATAAAGAACTCTTACAACTCAAAAATCAATACAATACAGTTGAAAAACAAAGGATTTGAATAGACCTTTCTCCAAAGATACACAATTGCTCATCAAGTTCATAGCTTAACACTGTTAACTATTAGGGAAATGCAAATAATCAAGATCTCAGTGAGATACTGCTTCAAACTCACTAGAATGACTATAGTAAAAAAGACTTAAAGAATTTTGGTGAGAATGTGGAGAAACTGAAACAAATTTATTCCTGGTGGGATTATACAATGGAGCAGCCATTGCATATTTGGCAGTTTACAAAAAAGTTAAACACAGATTTATCATAATAGCTATTCTGCTTCTTGGTATATACCCAAGAAAACTAAAAACATACATTCACACAAAATCTTATACTCAAATGTGCCTACGCATGCTGCACATAACTGTCCTAGACAAAAAAGGAAAAACAATCCAAAAAGTTTTCTTGTTACCCCATAGAGAGGAGGCTGAAATTAATAGATTTGTGAGGGCAGGGAAGAGGACCTCATTCATCTCTGTGTCCTGAGCGCCCTGCACTAAACCTGGCACAAAGCAGGTATCCCCCCGTTTCCCAAAGTGGGTAACCAAAGAGATATAAAACATGTTTCTCAAACCTAAATCACGAACAGCGGTGAACAGGGAGGATACAGGTCGATAATAGTTGGCTATAGTTTCGCCAGAGACCAAAAAGATGGAGCAGCTTGTTCGCCACCGCGGTCTGAAGAACGTGGGGGTGGGGAGAAACGGTTGAAAAAAATGAATGAACGAAAGACACCGGTCCCCCCGGAGGAAGAAAAGGAATGAGCAGCCTCGCTAATACCTGCAAAGCCGCTATAGTGTGCCCCAGGCTCGTAGTGCCTTCGGCCAGAGGACACGTCGTAGACGCGGCCGAGCAATGCCAAGTAAAGGCCCGGATCCCCTGGCCTGCCGCGGTACCGGGCCAGCTCCTCGGGTATGAAAAGGCGAAAGACGGCGCGGGGACCCCACCAGCCCATTAGCCGTGCTGCCAACACTGCCGCCGCCACCACAGCCAGGCTCAACAAGAGTCCACGCCCGCAGGTGCTCTGCATCTAGACAGCCGCACCCCACCGCACTTACGAAGTTGCCGCCTCTCTTAACCACAATTAAGATGGCAGAGACGCGTCCGTGACGTCACCGGCGCGACACACACACACACACACACACACACACACACTTTAAAATTCCTGTGCGAAAAGCTTATTACTTGGTCCCGACTCTTTCTCATACTTTTTTAAATATAGCTTGGGAACGTAAAGGGATGACGAGAATGTAGAACAGCAGCGGAAGACCTTCTCTGATTATAAGCTATCCGCCCCCAACAAAGATGGCGGTTGAGGAGGCTGCGGGATGACGTAACGTCTTGACAGACGCGTCTTCTAGGGAATCAGGGTTCTACCCTTGGCTAAGGCTGTCCTTGTCTAACTGTCGTGAGTTGGTAGAGTCGCTTAACGGCGATGTTGCAACAGTCCTCACTTGACGGCCAGGAAGTCGGAAGCCGCTGCCGCCGCCGGCGTCCCCTGCCTGTCCCCACCCGCCGGGTGCTGTCGGAGGTTGACAGGTCGTGGCAGGGAGGCGGCGGCAGAGCCGGGCACCCAAGACGGAGACCCCATGGGGAACGCTCCGAGTAACAGCAGTGAAGACGAAGCGGCAGCCGCCGGGGGCGAGAGTTGGGGCCCACACCAGGACTGGGCCGCGGACTCGAGCACGACCCCTGGCTTGGGCCCTGCGGCCCCCGCGCTGCCTCCCGCTGCCGCGCTGCTGGAACCTGCCCGGCTACGAGAGGCAGCGGCTGCTTTGCGGCCCGCACCGCCCTACGAGTCGCTAGTGTCGAGGCACCACGGCGCGCTGCTACGCTGGTTGGAAGAGCGGCTGGGCCGCGGCGAAGAGTCCGTCACCCTTGAGCAGTTCCGGGAGCTTTTGGAGGCTCGTGGCGCTGGTTGTTCCGGCGAGCAGTTCGAGGAGGTCAGGGCCGGCTGGGTACTAAAGAGGCGGGGGCAGGGCGGTCGCCTCTAAGGGTTGTAAAGAGGTGGGCAGTGGCTCTGGAGAGATCAGGCAGGAATCCACAGAGTCTGCAGCTTCTCAGAATCAAAGCATGGGGTTGCCGGAACTTATTTGAGGTGTTTGTAACCTGTTCATTCTGGGCGCGTGCTACCTCTCTCTCTAATCTTTCTTAAAGGCGTAGAAAGAAGGGTCTAGGCTGGCCTTGCTCTACAGCGCTGAATTAGCCAAAAATGTCTTTGCATGTTGTAGTGCAGGTATTCGTTCAGTTGACAGACGCTGAATTAGTTGCGCGGTGGAGTTTCCTTATTAGGTTCTAGATCAGTTTAAGAGAAAGGATGTTCAAGGATCAAGGGAGTGGCAGTGAACACCATTAGGTTTTAGTGGCCTGCGCAGATTTTTTTTTTTTTTTTTTGAAAACACCTTCTCAATGTAGTATGGCAGCCAATAAATGTGGAAGGAGAATAACATAAACTGGGAAGATTTACACTCTATAGGCTATTTTCATCTCGAAAACACTGGCTTTTCCAAAATACATACTTGATTTTAGATCCTTGAAGAATAAATAGGTTGTAGACTCATTTAAGCCATTATAAATCCAAAATTAGGATCCCCGTGGGTACTTGTAAATATACAGTTTCTCCTCATATCTGCACTAAACACTTCATTTTAGAGTTAGAAAAAGACAGATTCAGGGTTACCCAGTGAGTCATTTTATTGGCAAAATTGGAACTATCATTCAGATCTCTTGATTTTTAAAAATGTTCCATTACTTTCTTCCTATATCCTATTTCAGTCCACAGTGTTATCTCTCTCTCTCTCTCTCTCTCTCTCTCTCTCTCACACACACACACACACACACACACACACACACACACACACAGAGAGAGAGAGAGAGAGAGAGAGATTGTTTAATCTGAAAATGAATAAGCCGTGTAGAATCATCAGTCAATGAAGGATGAGTACATAAAACAGTAAACCAACAGGTACTTATAATGTCATTGAAAGGTTCTGTTTACTTTAAGACCAGAGACTTTTGAAATGTTTTAAGAATGTTTTTCTGTACATGACAAGAATATTAAGGCAATGTAGTTTATATGTTTGTTTCTTTTCTTTGGTGCTGGGGGTCCAACCCAGAGTCTTGCACATTCTAGGCAAGTGTTCTACCACAGAGCTATTTACCACCAGCCCTTGTATGTTTCTTTTCTTTTTTTTTTTTTTTTCTTTTTGGTGGTGTTGGGGATTGAACCCAATGCCTTGTGCGTGCAAGGCAAGCACTCTATCAACTGAGCTATATCCCCAGCCCCCTGTGTATTATGTTTTCCTAGAAGAAAATGCCCTAAGACATTCTGATTCTTAAAAATATTGGTCTTTTTAGTGAAAGATCTCCATTAAAAAAATTCCAAGAAAACACATAATACTTTCACTGTAGTACCTATACATATTATAAGAACATGAAGCAGTGGTAGAAAGAACTGCAGATCTGCTTAAGGAGTTGGCACTTTTAAGATTTGTCTAAACCAAATGGAGAGAAATGGTCTTTACATTGTGAAACAGTCTGACAGGAATGGACTGATAGATGGGGGTTTACAGAAGTCCCAACATAAAAGGCCAAGAAATCCATGGGGTGTGGTCCAGAAAATCACTCCAGGGCCGTGGCATTAGTCATATGTTCAATTGAGCAAATATTGGTTGGGCCAAGCATTTGGATGACAGTGGACAAAGCAGATACTTATCTTAGAGTATGTAGCATGGTGGAAGAGGCAAATATTAATCCAAGTAAATGTGTGGTGAATATTTTCTAAGGGAAAAGGTAAGGAATAAATTTGAAATGTATTTAAGCTCATCCAGATGTCAAACAAGACTTAAGTAAAAAAGTAATATTTTAGCCTAGATTTGAAAGGTGAAGCAGTTAAAGAGCTGGACAAGGTAGCAGTGTTTTTAGATAGAGGTAATTGCATCCAGAGAATCAAGAGAATGGAGAACCTGGAGTCTGTTATGGTATAAAAATTTAGACAAAACTGCTTCAGGGAACAGGAAACCCAAATAATTTTTTGTTTTTAAACAAAAAGAAGTTTTCTTCTTGTGCTGGGGATATAGCTCAGTTGGTAGAGTGCTTGCCTCACATGCAGAAAGCCCTGTGTTCAATCCCCAGCACCACAGTGGGCGGGGGGGGGGGGGGGGAGCTTCTTTCTTATATGAAGGTCCAGGGATGATATGGTGGGTTCAGATATCAAGGACTTGTCTTCATCCATTTTGTGCTGTCTGCCTTCCACAGGTACCTTCAACTTAATGATCCAGTTGACTTCTCCTGCTCTCACTTTCCACATTCCAGCAAGCAGGATAGGAAAAAGAAAGGAGATGGCCACATCCCCCTTTTTTGTCTGTATTGTCACCTAGCCACACTTATCTGTAAGAGAGGCTGGGAGCCTGGGAGCCTGGCCTGGTGGTGCATGCCTGTAATCTCAGTGACTCAGGAGTCTGAGGCAGGAGAATCACAAGTTCAAAGCCAGCCTCAGCAACTTAGTGAGGACCTACATAACTTAGCAAGACCATGTCTCAAAAATTAAAGAGGGCTGGGAATGTGGCTCAGTGATTAAGTGCCCCTAGGTTTAATTCCTGGTCCCCCCCCACTGCACCCCCACCTCCACACAAAAAAAAAAAAAAAAAAAGAGAGAGAGAGAGAGAGTGGGAAAAGAGAGAGGTTGGGAAAGATCATTATTCCATGCCCTTATTTTAAGCTTAAAAAAAAAAGCAAGATTTAATTGCTGAGGAAAAGGAAAGCAAATATTGGGGTACAGTTAATTTCTTTAACACAAGGCCAGATCATAGAATGTAGAAGGAAGAAAATGAGGTGAACAGTAGGCAGGAGCCAGACAGTCCAGTCCTTTGCAGCCTGGTAAGGAATTTGGAAATTGGAGTTTTAGGCAAAGAATCACCATAATGATTCCTGTTGCCTGATGGAGAACCAGACAGAGAAAGACCATAGTAGACCCAAGGAGAAAAGTTAAGAGATTATTGTCATAGTCTAAGTGAGAGATTTGGTGACTTGGGCTAGGGTGGTAGCAGTGAAATGACATGGATAACCTTTTTAAGTAGAATATACAGTTCTTAGAAACATTGTATATGGGTAGAGAACTAGAAGGAGAAATAAATTAAAGATGATTCCTACATTACTGTTCAGACTAATTAGATGGTTTTGCTATTTGATTGAGAAAGGAAACATTTCAGGGAAGGTAAGATCTGGAGCAGGAAGAGTTATGTTTTAGATATGTGAGTTTCAGATGCTGAGTGGAGATGTCAGACTGTTGAGTTTGTGTGTACTGTGCATGGTGTATAGAGTCATCTATTTGCAGATTGTATTGGGCCTTATGAGAAAATATCCACATTGTGTCTATAGATTATGCTCAATGATAATCCCTCAGATGTGGTCCATGGTCCATAGTTAAAATCAGAAGCCTTTCAGTTGCAGTTAAAAATTACATGGGAAGAAAACATGAACAGTTCTACTTTATTAAGGATCCCAGGATCATTATATCATCTATGTGGCAAAAATTGACATTAAGGAGTCGTTAGCATAACATTTGAACTGGTGATTTATAAAATGTTGGAAATTTTTATTTCATTTTTGTAAAAATCCCTGGGACAATCTGGAGTTATGTCATAGGAAAATTAAGTATCCAAACACAGCCACATTCCCAGCCCTTTTTTTTTTTTTAATATTTTAGTTTTTAGTTTTCGGCAGACATAACATCTTTGTTTGTATGTGGTGCTAAGGATTGAACCCGGGCCGCACGCATGCCAGGCTAGAACGCTACCGCTTGAGCCACATCCCCAGCCCCCCCCCCTTTTTTAAAATATTTAATTATTTATTCATTTGGCGGACACAACATCTTTGTATGTGGTGCTGAGGATCGAACCCGGGCCGCACGCATGCCAGGCTAGAACGCTACCGCTTGAGCCACATCCCCAGCCCCCCCACGCCGCCAGCCCTTTTTAATTGCTAAGTTGTGTAGGTCCTTACTAACTTGCTGAGGCTGGCTTTGAACTTGTGATTTTCCTGCCTCAGACTCCTGAGTCACTGAGATTACAGTGTGCTTGGAAGTTGTTTTCATTTCATCTCCCTCTTTACATCAGCTCAAATACATGGTATCTGATGACTTAGGCCAACTCTGTGGAGCAGGTGGATGACAAGTACCAAACTAAGAATGGAACAGAGAACTAAACTAAGGTCTTAAAAGGATCAGTGATTCATGTAAGATAAGAAACTAAGTTTGGGCACCATCTTTCAAAGACTCCAGAATTTGTGCTCTTTTCCCCTTAAGAACTGGTGCTCTGGGTTCATTTTTCTTTGGTCTTGAAAGTAGATAATAAACTCTTTAATTTTCCCCTCATGCCAAGGAAGGCTGGGCAGGGATAATGCAAACTGGAGAAAAAAAGTCATGTGTTTTTCTTGAAGCTTGTTTACCATATTCAGGTTTGGTATGGGAGGAGTTGGGGCTTGGTTTGATACTAATATTTGGTGACCCCAACTGGTTAGCATTGGTTAGTTGAAGAGGGCACTTTTGTCTCAAAGCCAAGGTTTAAAGTCTTGGTGGTGATAATCTCACAGTGGTTCTTCTATCCATAAATGAGCAACAATTATATCAGAAATAGCCAAAGAAAATAAATATTGGCCATACATTTGATACTGTGCTTTAAAAATATTTCTGTCCTTAGACTTGAATAAACTTCTGTATGTATGATACATTTAGTTCTACACCTAATTTCCAAAAATGTAAAATAAGTTTAAGCGTTTTGTGAAATGATAAAATGTCTTTGTTGTAACAACTGAAATGACAAGTGATTTCCTCTTCATTCATTTTTATAGTAGCTAACGTAAGGCTGAGCATGGTGGCCTACACTTGTAATTCCAGCAACTCAAGCAGGAGGCTCAAAAGTTTGAGGTCAGCCTCACCAACTAAATGAGACCCTGTCTCAAAACATAAAAAGGGACTGTGGATGGATTTAGCTTGGTGGTAAAGTGCCCTGAGTTCAGTCACAAAAAAAAAAAAAAAAAAAAAAAAAGCTAACAGTAGAGCAAATTATCATGGGTGTACATGATTTATTATGATAATGCTAAGAATTCCCAAGTATATCATGCTTGTTAATTTGCCTCCCAGTTTGCATTGCTGTTTAAGCCCACCCAGCTATCTTATTTTCACATATCTAAGACCTTAGTGGCTTGAGATGATGTCATAAAGAAGATCTTGGAATTGTACCAGGAACCAAAGTCTGAAAGCTTATCATTTTATAGTACAACACACCTTTTCTCATGGCAGGTGTGGTCCAGGAGAAGGACTCTTTGATTTGCTCACAGGGAGCAACATTTAATAGACTGCTATGTAGAAGCGAAAGTTAAAATTAAATTCTTATTTGACCCCAGAGATTAGAGATTAGATATTTGTATTCTTAATAGGGTATGTTTCTAGAAAATCATGTAGACTGTAGGGCAGAATAAAGTGCTGAGCACAGAACGATAACATGACTTAAAGGGGAGAATTTCAAATGAATGGGTCTTATTAATTTTTCATACTGTAAAATTCATTGGGTTGTAAGCTCTGAGGGAAGGGCCATTTCAGTTCATCTTTGTTCATTGTCTTGGCACAGTCCTGGCTTAAAACCAATGCTTAGTAAGTATTCCACTTGTAGTGGCCTCAGCGTGATTTAGCAAATTGAGTAAGGCTCAGTCATTACACTGCAACTTCATATTTCATATTCTATCTGTAGCCTTTTACTAATAATGTATTTATTGACATTGGAGAAAATAGTGTAATATAGCTTTTTTTTTTTTTTTTTAGAAGGCATAAAACTTTATTTATTTATTTTTTTTATTGGTCGTTCATAACATTACATAGTTCTTAATACATCATATTACACGGTTTGATTCAAGTGGATTATGAACTCCCGCTTTTATAATATAGCTTTTTTAACTAAAAATGTTTTTTAATTACTTCTGAGTTTAGAGAAAGTTTGGAGAAAAACCCTAAAGCCTATCTTGGTATTTTCAGGTCAAAAGCATTAATCAAAAAAAAAAAAAAAAAAAAAAAAACAAACAAACCCGTAGAATGACTTTGAGCTCAAGAACTGTGCAGATAGAATTATGCAAATGTACTTCTCTGCCCTGTGTATGTGCACCAAAAAGTGACAGCAGACTATAAGCATTGCTTACCTTCTTTTCAGAGCCCTCATCTCCCCACTGCCTAAGGGACCAAATACATATTGCTCTGAATGGTTGGAGCCCACAGGCCAGCCTGTCTTCTTCTTCAGCCTCATCTCTCTCTGTCCCACTGCAAAGCCCTGTGCTAACTCATGGAACACCTCCCTTGTCATGTGTGTGGACCTTACTTCTCTTAATTCTTCAGAATTTTCCACCTTGACACCATCATCTGGTTTGCACCAAGCCAGCTTGAGGCATGATTCAGATGGCCTGTTGCTCCATCCTAAGTCTCTCTGCTTTCAAGGACCACAGAACAGCACTTAACTAGTAGCATGACATTTGAGAACATCTTCACCAGGTGTGAGATGCTGAAGAATTTGCCTGGCAAGGGAAGAAAGGGATATTCCTCTTAAAAGACAAAGCAAATATATAGAGATGGAAGAGAGCAAATTTTGTGAATGATACTCCTTTGGCACCTCATTAAGAGTCTGAGCTGTCTGGGACCCTAGTAGTCATTGCATATAGAATGTCCCTCTCCTTACCCTTCCATAACATCCTGAATGGATGTGTAGTTAGCCTGTTAATGCTGTCAGACACTTTTCACTTTATGAATTTGTCCCTGCCACTACTGTTCTTTGGACTGAGCTTGAAACTTGGGCCTAGAGCCAACCTATTTGTGGCCAAATCCTAGTTCTGCTATTCTTAAGCCAGGTGACCTTGATGACCTTACTTTACCACTGTGTTTCTTAGTTGCCTCATTTGTAAAATAAGCAGAATAATAGTATCTGCCTTATATAATTGGTGCAAGGAGTAAGTGAATTAATTGATGTAAAGTGCCTAGAATAGTGCCTGCCATGCTACATACTCATAAATGTTGTAATGGGCTGTGCTATTTATTCCAGTTGCTGTGTGACAGACATTTAATACTTTACTTAAACAAGGAATGTCAGACAGTCTTACAGATGAGCACCCTGAGGCTATAAATGGATAGGTGACCCACTCAGTAGACCAATGGAAGACAGAGACCAGATCCAGATTTTTGGACTTTTGATGGAGTGTGTTTCTTTTGTTGAGCCAGCATGTAGCCTTCATATTTAAGTCAGTTCATTGCATTCTGTTGGTCTAAATCCACAGTTTTGTTTTGCAATGACTTAGGTCTCCATTTTCATGTATGCAATATGATCTGATGTGGGTTAAGTGGTTAAGTAGATTAAACAGGAATGGATGAGAATCTGAGCCCTATCTTATGCTGCCTGCAGGCTGTGGCAAGTTCTTTAGAGTTGGATGGAGAAAAGAGAGAGCTCAGAGATTTTTTTTTTTTTTTTTTGTACCAGAGATTGAACCCATGGGCACTCACTGAGCCACATCCCCAGCCATTTTTAAAAATATTTTATTTAAAGTCAGGGTGTCGCTGAATTGCTTAGCCTTGCTAAGTTGCTAAGGCTGGCTTTGAACTTGAAATCCTCCTGCCTCAGCCTCCCCTATGCTTTAGACAGGTCTTTAAGCATGTGGTCTCCTAAGTGCAAGAAACTTCAGAGGTTTTCTGATCAAAGAATGGAGAATGGAGGCAGGGAACTTTGATTCAATATCAGATATGTGAACTGGGGCAAGTTTCTTTTATAGCTACAAAATGGGAAGGTTAATAGTAAGTATCACTACTATTATAAAGAATTAGTGATATTATGCACATAAAATGTTTTGAACAGTATCTAACATATGAATTAGAGTTCCCCAGTCTTTGTCATTCCTATTGAATGGGCTACAGCTGTGCTAATCCCATCAGACCCTGAGTCATACAAATATCATTTTCTCATATACTATAATGCTGGAGAGTTGAGAATTAGGTATTACCTAGTACTGTAGTATTGACACCGTGGAGCCTCAGGACACCTTTCTTCTTACTCAGTGGCTCCACTTTTTATATTTGTGTTAGGCTTAAAATTTCTTTCTTTCTTTCTTTCTTTGTGTGTGTGGGGGTGGTATGTGTATGTGTGTATGTGTTGCTGGGGATTAAACCCAGAGCCTTGTGCATGCTAGGCAAATGTTATACCATGGAGGTAAACCCCCCTCCATCCTAAAATTTTTCTTTATTATTACAAAAGCAACATGATGTAGATTACAGAAGGTTAAAAATATGGAGGAGAAGGGAGGCTGGGGTTGTGGCTCAGTAGCAGAGCACTTACCTTGCACGTGTAAGGCATCTGGTTCAATTCTTAGCACTACATAAAGAATAAATAAAAATAAAGTTATTGTGTCTGTCTACAACTAAAAATTATTTTAAAAATACAGATAAGCAAAACCAGGAAAATACAAAACACACTACCATTGTTAACATATTTGTATTATTCTGGGGTTTTTCCCTCATTTTTTTGTGACATTAGTGATTGAACCTAGGGCCTTGGTGCATGTTCTATCAGTAAGCCCTTTATATGCATACACATTTATATATTTTGTATCAATAAGGGAAATGCACACATGCTTTTTTATACATTTTTATATTTTGTGTCAGTGTGGGAAGTACTTACATGCTTTTTATTCAATCTATATTCTTTTGTAACCTACTTTTTTCAATTAATGTTCCTCACCTTTGCAATGATACATTTCTGTTTAACATCATGTGCAGTCTATATTCAAATTTATCCAGTTGTCCCCAAATCTCCTTTTATTGTGGTATATCCATTGTATATAAAATTTTGTTTAGAGGAGAGAAAATATTATAACCCTCCCCACCCAGTGCTGGGGATCAAACCCAGTGTCTCATGCATTCTAGGCAAACTACTCTACCAGTGAACTATACCTTCAGCCCAATGTAATGCTTTAAACTTTTTAAAAAGTTACTTATTCCATCGGATGCTTGAAATGGATACTTTAAAATTTCAGCTTTTATTTTTACCAGTTATCCATGGTTTCAAGATCACGAGACTTAAAACAAAAAACATGTTTTCCTCCTCGAGAGCAGTTACTTTTTAGCTTGGTTCTTGAATATTTGTCTCTGTGTTACAGAATTTTCAGTATTGGGCTTTTTCCATTTTATTCCCAGCATAGATGAGACCTAGTTGTGTGTGTGTGTGTGTGTGTGTGTGTGTGTGTGTGTGTGTGTGTATGTGTGTGTTTTGCTGGGGATTGAACCCAGGGCTTTGTGCATGAGGCAAGGTAAGCACTCTACCAACTGAGCTATGTCTCCAGTCCCGAGACTTAGTTGTCATTTACCTTCCCATGCCCACACCTGCACATCTCTTGGCCTCCTGGGATTGTATCAATTTTGTTTAGATCACCCTTTGAGGTTTATGTTATTATGACTATGTAAATTCTTTTCATAGCTGAGTCACGCTATGAAAATAGTTTACTTATGAATTCTTTTGTTTGCTCTAGAGTTAACAGTTGAACTGGTACTTTTTTCTTTTTCTTTTCTTTTTTGTGGTGCGAAGAATGAAACACATGGCCCCACACACTCTAGGCAAGTGTTCTACCACAGAACTGTACCTCCAACCCCTGAATTGGTACTTTTATTTTTCATGTATTTTATCATTAATTCAATCCCAGATTGTCTGCCTGAATTTCATCTAACAAAAAATATTGAATGTATTCAGACACATGGATATTGTGTCAGTTTTGTCTTCTCAAAGAAATATTTCCCAGAGCTTTCTGCTCTGATTTAGTTTAGATCAGCCGTGCTGTGGTCTTAGAATCTCCATCATCATAGGGATTCATTTTTTTCTTCTAGTTGGATCCCATTCATTCTTTCCCTTTCTTGATATGTTCATTCTGGTAGCCATATCCTCTAGTAGCTTTTTGGAAAAGGGAACATTAAGTAGTTCATTTATTGAGAACTCTGCATGTGTAAGAATGTCTCCATTCTACTCTCCCACAGTATTTTGGCAGAGTATTAACTTCTGTTTTTAGAACTGGGCAAAAATGTTGCAAGCACTGCTGCCTTTGCCTTCTGGCTTCCAGTGTGACTGCCGAATCCACCCTACTCTGGTTGTTGACCTTTTGTGAGGAAACTTTCTTCTTCCCAGAAATAGGAACTCTTTCACTTTGTTGTTATGACATTTTGTTGTGATATACTCTCATCCATGGTGCCGATTATTCAGCTCCTTCAGTCTCCAAATTCACACCCTTTAGATAGGGGAATCATAATTTTTGTGATATCCTTCCCTTCCTTTTCTGTGTTCCATCTTTCTGGGACTCATGTTATTTGGAAGTGGGACTTCCTAGACCAGTCCCCTGATTTTTTTCTCTTTTCTCTCTCAGTTTCTATAATTTTTGTCTTTTTGCCCCACTTTTTGGCCCTTTAGTTAACTTTACCTTCCAGCCTTTCTAAAGGTGTTGATTTCTTTGTGATATTTTTATTTTTAAAAGCATTAAGAATTTTCTCAGGAGCTGGGGATGTGGCTCAAGTGGTAGCATGCGTGCGGCCCGGGTTCGATCCTCAGCACCACATACAAACAAAGATGTTGTCTGCCGAAAACTAAAAAATAAATATTAAAAATCTCTCTCTCTCTCTCTCTCTCTCTCCCTCTCTCTCTCCCCCTCCCCCCCCCATCTCTCTCTCCCTCCCCCCTCCCTCTTAAAAAAAATTCTCAGGGGCTGGGGTTTGGCTCAGTGGTAGAGCACTTGCCTAGCATGTGTGAGGCACTGGGTTCAATTCTTGGCACCACATACAAATAATTGAAATAAAGGCCCATTGACAACTAAAGAATATTTTTTTAAAAGAATTTTGTCAATATATTCTCTTCAGTAATAGTCTCCTATTCTTTCATGGTTGCAATATCTTATTTTATCTGATACTGGTGGTAGTGGTTGCACATCTCTGAATATACTAAGACCCAGTGAATTATACATTTTAACAGTGAATTTTATGGTAAATTGTGAAAGTAGAATTAAAATGTCTTTACTCTCAGTGAAAGTAGAATTAAAATGTCTTTTAAAACAATTTTATGAGGACATTAATCATCCTTTTGAAGTTTTCTTCTCCTTGCATAGTCTTCCTTTTCTTCTCATTTCTTTCTTGGTGTTTCACATTAAAGCTTTTCTCAAATGTCTCCTGGTTCCGGATTGTCCACTCACTAAAGAATGAGGACTAAGAACTTAAAATTTGGATGCTCCATATATCTGGCTTGTTGACTGGTGAACCTTGATGTCAGGTGAATTGGCTGGGCCCTTTCACTGGGAAACTCCTTTTCAGATTCTACAGGGCTATTCCCTAGGGCTTGTCAGGTTCCACAGAGAAGATTCTTCCTTCTCCTACTGAGAAGGGTATGGGACCATGTGCTAGCATTCTGAGATCCCTGAGGGGAGGTTGAGTTTTGACATATTTAGCAAGTGAGCATCAATTCCCTTATTTTCAGCATGGGGTTCTCACTTTCAGCCGTGCCTGGTATTTCTGTATTTCCTGCTTCACAGTCTGGACTGCTCTCCACAGAGTCAACTCCAGGCTTCTATAAGATTGGGAGGGGAATCTGCCTTTTCTTTTTTTTAACAGAAAAATTTAAGCATAAAGTAGAAATAAGAGTAGAGCGGCTCCCATGTACCTATTAGCCAGTTTCAGCACTTACCAACTCAAGACCAATTTTATTTGATTAGAAGACTTCACCTACTAATCTCTCCCATTCAAATTATTTTGAAGCAAATCTTGACATCATATTATTTTATCCATAAATGTCATTATGTATTTCCAAAAAATAAGAACTTCTTTAAAAAAAACCCACAAAATAATAACATTCTTTCCACTCAAAAACAAAACAAAATAGCTAGTGACTCCATAAGATCGGCATCCAGTCTCTTTTTCTGTGGTGCTGAGAATGGGACCCAGGGTCTCATATACCATAGGCAAATGCTCCACCACAGAGCAACATTCCTAGCCCTTTTTAAATTTTATTTTGAGGGTCTCAACTTAGTTGCCCAGGTGGCCAGGGAATCCTCCTGCCTCAGCCTCCAGAGTAGCTGGGATTTATAACTGCTTTTTTTTTTTGAGAGAGAGAGAGAGAGAATTTTAATATTTATTTTTTAGTTTTTGGCAGACACAACATCTTTGTATGTGGTGCTGAGGATCAAACCCGGGCCGGACGCATGCCAGGCGAGCACCCTACCTCTTGAGCCACATCCCCAGCCCTATAACTGCTTTTAAAATGAACTTTGATTAATCATTTCCATCTTCTGTAGTACCTATTCTATCAAATCTTAAGCTTCTGGAGTCTTGCAGTGTAAAGCAGTTTGTTTCTCAGATTACCCACTCCCAGTGTAGGATCCCACTTTCTTGGGTCAGCCTACTTGGTATTACCCATCTGTCTATTTCTCAGCTTCCAAAATTTTGTAGCTATTGCATTATCTCCTATTTTCTTTGTCCTTGTGCTTTCAAAAAATAGGAAATCCATTTATAATATTGTCTTAATGGGACTCTATGGGGAAACAGAGGTAAGTATATTTGTTAAGTATGACTTTTTTTTAATACATGGTTGGTTGTCTGGCTGTTCCTCTGAAACTCTGAGGGATGGGGTGGACATTCCTTCTTAGAGCTGCCTAATCCATTTTATATACTGAAAAAAAACAAGTCCAGCTTTTCCCTCTAACTTCTATTTGATGAAGTTAATTTCAACCACTACTTTCCCACCTTCCCATAATAGCTCATCATATTTAAAGAGAAGGATTCTGTTACTTCCTACTATTTCTTCTCCATTGCAAAGAGTCCATGGTCCAGGGAAATAACTCATTAGTAGAGTGCTTGACTAGTGTATGTGAAGCCCTGGGTTGATCCTCAGCAATACCGAGAAAGAGGTACAAAGGCAGGGAAAAAGAAGAGAAAGAGAAAGGAAAAGAAAGTGAAGACAAAATAAATGTTGATATTTAAGATTCCATGGAGGGGCTGGGGATATGGCTCAGTTGGTAAAGTGCTTGCCTGGCATGCACAAGTCCCTGGGTTCAATCCCTAGCACCATTAAAAAAAAAAAAAGATTCCATGGAGCTGGTCCCCACAGGCTATAATTTAATTTCTGGTCTTCTTATTTCATTTCTTTTGGTATATAACTTCACTCAGCTTTCCCAGTTAGTTCTAATCAGAGGAGAACAAGATCTCTCCTTTGGAACATTTTAACTTGATTAGTGCAGTCTTTGAACCTGTTAACTTTTTGGATACTCTGTGTCAGGTTGATTAGAGATGAAAAGAATGCTGCCATCTTTATTTTGCACATCACTTCTAAGCTCTCTGTCCCGCATCTTGCACTCATGCTCATGGTTTTTGGGCTCAAGCACAGGAATTTGCATTTGTTCCTATTAAACACTGTATTGTTCAGAGATCTGTGTTGGGATGGAAATAGAACTACTGTGTTATGAAACCTCAATAGGATATTTCCATATTTTATAGAGCAGTGAAATAAGGAAAAGTTTTAAGGAAGAAAAAGGCTTACTTGGCAAAGAGGACCAGTAACTCCAGAGTATTTCATGGTAATGAGGTTTGGGAGTACAAGTATCACAACAGGATGGAAGCCACAATGAGGCAGGAACTGAGATCCAGGTAGAGGGTGTAGCTGTTCCAAGAGAAAGGTCTTGTAGGATATAAGAGGGAATGAGGTCAGGGTTACCAGAGGCTGCCTATTAGAAAGGAGGCAGGGAACACTGTACTGCAAATGGCTTTCACTGTATTAAACTCTGTTCACGTGTCCATTATGAAAGTAGCTGTCTGTGAGTTTGGCAATTTTTATTCCATTTTTCAGATCAAGAAGCTGAAAAAGAAGGAAAAAAAAAGAATGTCCAAAGAAAGTTTTTATTTTTTATTTTTATTTTGGTATGGAGATTGAATCCAAGGGCTCTTAACCACTGAGCCACATCCCCAGCCCTTTGTATTTTTTTATTTTGAGACAGTGTATTGCTGAATTGCTTAGGGTCACCCTAAGTTGCTCAGGCTGTCCTCAAACTTGTGATCCTCCTGCCTGAGCTTCTCAAGTCTCTAGGATTACCGGCATGTGCCACTGCACCATGCTCCAAAGAGTTTTGTTTTATTTTGGTACTGGGGATTGAACCCAGAGGCAATGATAAAGTGGGTTAAATCCCCAGACCTTTTTTTTTTGTTGTTTGTAAATTTTGAGACCAGGTCTTGCTAAGTTACTTAGTGTCTCCCTAAATTGATGAGGCTGACATTGAACTTGTGATCCTCCTGCCTTAGCTTCCTAAGTCACTGAGTACAAAGATTGTTTAAAAGAAAAATCCTAGATAAACCTGAGGTGCTACTCTAAGCCAATTTTTTTTTTTAAGTTTTGCTTTTTGTTTGACACTATGCAACCATTGAAAAATTTTGCAGTGGATTCTTTCTTTTCAAATTATTTGTTGGGGAGGGGCATCTCCTTGGAGGAGAGATGAGATGAGATAAGATGGCAAAAATGGCATGTATGTGTATACTGGTAATATGTCCTACAAAGCACAGTGAGGGTTATGATTCTGAATTTATTTGTTCTTTGCATGATAAATAGAGACTCTTCTCCCTGCAACCAAAACAATAAAACAAAATAAAAAATCATTGGTCTTGAATTATAAAAAAGAAATTAAAAATTGAAACAGTGCAGATTTTTTTGCATCCTTGTTTTATAGGCCTTTGCCCAGTTTGATGCTGAGGGTGATGGTACTGTTGATGCTGAGAACATGTTGGAGGCCCTCAAGAATTCCAGTGGAGCTAATCTTCAGGGGGAGCTAAGCCACGTCATCAGACAGCTACAAGCCTGCTCTCTTGTTCCAGGTAAGACTTTCATGGGATTTTCAAATGCTCAAAAGTGTTCTCTTAGAACCAAAATTAATTTATTGTGCTTTAAATTGAAATTAGACAATCTTGAAATTGGGCAAGCTTATTGGCACAATGAATAAAGTTCCCCCACTAGTATTCACTGGGCACATAATCTAAACTAGCACTCAGCATAGCCATCTCTTTCATTCCCCATTATAATGATGACTCCCCAGTTCTACTGTTTTTGTGAACCTTTGTCAGAAGGCTGCCTTCCTTAGTGGATCTTCTATTCACTCTTCAAGAGACTTCTCTGTCCCTCCTGCATTTCTTTTCTGGAACATATTAGCATTATAATTTATTAACAAATGACACAATTATTTGTTAAATGTCTGTCTTCATTCTTGTACTATGAGCTTCACGAGGACAGGGACCTTCTCTTTTAATTCTGCTGTCCTCACATTTGACTTTTTTTTTTTTTTTTTTTTGTACTTGGTAAGCATTTTGTTTTTGTGTGTGTTTTTAGAAAGCTATTACTTTGAAATTTAAGAATAAATAAATTAAAAGTAAGCATTGCTGCTTCTATCTTGTACATACAGAAAAACTTAGCCTATTTTTGAATGATTTTCTTTGGGAGCTCTGACTCATGTAAAGACAGAATCAGAAAAAAAAAAAAAAACTAAAGAGAAAACAGTTGAGTTTCAAGGGGAAAAAAAAACATTGTACATCTTCCTTTTAGTTGCAGTTCATCTTACCTAAGAATTTTTCCTGCTCTGTACACTCTGTGTTAGAATACTTACTATATCGGGCTGGGGATGTAGCTCAAGCGGTAGCACGCTCGCCTGGCATGCGTGCAGCCTGGGTTCAATCCTTAGCACCACATACAAAGATGTTGTGTCCGTCGAGCACTAAAAAATAAATATTAAAATTCTCTCTCTCTCTCTCTCTCTCTTAAAAAAAAAATAGAATACTTACTATAGCTAGGGCAGCAGTGGAGGCAAAATAGATTTGATAGACAAATGTAAACCTAGTTCTTTTGACCCCTCTGGCTTACTGTTTAGTGATGTATTGAGCTAGGGAAGGATATCTGTATTTTAATGAAGAATGCATACTTCCATTCCTCCTTAAGTTGTCTTTAATTATGTAATTTTTATAGGGCATTATAGGTAGCCTGTACATATTAGCATTTTTTCTAGTCTCGTGGCAGTTTTAAAATTATACTGTGAGCCAAGCGAGGTCGCATGTGTCTATAATCCCAGTGACTCAGGAAGCTGAGGCAGGAGGATCCCAAGTTCAAGGTTACCTGAACAATTTAGCAAGATCCTATCTCAAAATTTAAAAAAATGAAAAGGGCTGGGGATGTAGCTCAGTGGCAAAGCAATTCCCAGCACCAAAAAATAAGTAAATAAATAAATTATACTTGGAGTTGCATTTGGCTGATATATATTTTAGCATTTACATATTACTGTCATCTTTGCATTGTTTTGCAGGATCTTCATGTGTATACTTTAGTGAGATTTTTCTGGAGAAGAGAAAGGGAGTATGCACCAGGGAATCTATCAACAGTTAGTACCTATTGCACTGTTGTGCTGATGCCTGGGGCCAGGGGCAAAAGAGGGTAGAGAAAAATTTAGTGTCCAGATCCCAAAATGCTTACACAGTAGGTACATGACTTAGGACTTTCTACTAAAAGATTTCCATCAACACTCAACTTAAAAGAATTGCATTATCACCATCTTAGGACAAACCTTTGTAAGCTGAAGTCACCTCTGTACTGGCATCTCACAGTTTTCTAATTCCTCTCTCTGATATCCTCCTATACTAAGACTAGTTCCTTTTGTATCCCATTGTAGTGGTGCGTTTTACTAAATTCATTGAACCAATTCATTCATTTACTTAATATTTCAACATCTGAACAGATTTCCCCATCATTCTGGAGGGTTGTTTTAGTGTTTTTGTGGTTGCCGTTTTGTTTTGTTTTATTCTGGAATTGAACCTAAGGGTGCTTTATCACTCAGCTGCATCCCAACCCTTTTTATTTTTTATTTTGAGACAGGATCTCACTAAGTTGCTGAGGCAGATCTTGAACTTGTGATCCTCCTGCTTCAGCCTCCCAGATTACAGGAACTATAGGTGTGCTCTACCACACTCAGCCAGTATGTTTTTTGATGTGGGTTCTGAGCAACTCAGTGCAACATCAGCAGTGTTATGAATATGAGGCCTGGGTCCTCCTGTGTGGGTGGGGAGGGATTAGCTGGACTTTTTGAGTTTTCATAAATCAGCTGTCTCTAGGCATTGGGGATATAGTTTGGACATAGTTGAACTAGGCTATTTCAAGTGTAAAATTTATCCTCAGCTTCATGTTTCATCTTAAAAATTAATACAGAGTTTCATTCTGCATAATGAATCTGTTTCTTATACTATTGAAGACAGCCTCCTCTAGAGACTTCTGGAGTTTTGTTTTGTTTTTCCTTGTATTGGGGATTGAACACAGGCCCTCACACATGCTAGGCGAGCACTGTACCATTGAGCTATATCCTCAGCCCTCTGGACTCTTGGGGGTTGCTTACATGGGTATTTTCAATTTGTGAAAACTCTTTAACTATACAATTATTTGTACTTTTTGTTATGTGTGTTACGTGATTCATTGGAAGGTTAAAACCCCAAACCAAAACTAAACCAAACAAAAAAACCTTCCCCAATCCACAAATATATCTAATCTCCAGGGGAAAAAAAAAAAAAACTATCATGTTTATCCTCCCTTCACTTAACCCTAGCACTCCTAGGTTATGAGCCACTTTGTTTGAGGTGTGTTAATATAGGTTATGAGGAACCAGGGAAAGATTTTAAACAGAGGTATATATGGTCTGTTTTGTGTCTTATAAGATTACCTGGAATGATGTTACATGGGAGGCAGCCAGGGAGTCACTTATCACATCTGTTTAGGGCATATGAGCAGGAGGTGTTGAGGGCAGAGGGTGAACAGAGGGGCAAATTCAGAGGAGTCACACTGGGGAGAAAGACTAGAATGTTGGAAGGAGCATCAAAGGGAGTGTGAGGAAGTGTTCCCCATTCTGTTCCTTTCTTTTCTTTTTCTTTTTTTGATACTGGGGATTGAACCCACAAATGTTCTACCTCTGAGCTACATACCCAGCCCTTTTTATTTTATTTTATTTTATTTTAAGACAGGGTCTCATTAAATTTTCCAAGCTGGTCTCAAACTTGTCCTCCTGCCTCAGCCTCCCAAGTAGCTGGGATTACAGGTGGGCACCACTGTGCCCAACTTTATTTTACCCCTTTCTTGTTGACACATTGTTATGTTACCTGAGCTTCATTTCATCGGTTGTAACCAAGGATACCTTTACCTTCCCTGTCTACACCTTGTGAGGACTGAATGAGGATATGCATGCAAGTACCTTATATGTTGTGAAACATCATCAGAGGTCATGGTAATGGCAGTAGTTGTATTGTAACTTAATATAAAACCAGCTGTGTTTTTACTCTGTAATGCAATAAATTGTATCCCTAGCCTATATCCTATATCTTTAAAAATCTCTATTTAAGGGTTGGAGATTAGTTTAGTCACAGAGCACATGCAAGGCCCTGAGTTCAGTCCTCAGCCCTGAGAAATCCTAAGGAAACAAAAATCTCTAGTTAATATTTACTTGCTTATACATTTTTTTTTAATGATCAGTGTTCCTAAAAAAAGCTACTTTATAGATAGATTACTGATCTCCCTCATGCCTTGCTATCTACCATGTGGAATAAATATGGAGACGGAAAACTTTATTTAAATAAATTGTTTTTAGAAAAGGAACATTGATTTTATTCTGAGATATAGTAATTATCAGATTTTTTTTTTCTTTCTAAATTTTTTAGTTTTTGGTGCAAACACTATCTTTATTTCATTTTTATGTGGTGCTGAAGATTGAACCCAGTGCTAGGTGAGCACTCCATCACTGAGCCACAACCCCAGCCCAATTATCAGAATTTAATTGGAAAGTTGAATACTTTTTTTTTATTGGTTGTTCAAAACATTACAAAGCTCTTGACATATCATATTTCATACATTAGATTCAAGTGGGTTATGAACTCCCATTTTTACCCCAAATACAGATTGCAGAATCACATCGGTTACACATCCACATTTTTACATAATGCCATTTTAGTGACTGTTGTATTCTGCTACCTTTCCTATCCTCAACTATCCCCCCTCCCCTCCCCTCCCATCTTCTCTCTCTACCCCATCTACTGTAATTCATTTCTCTCCTTGTTTATTTTCCCATTCCCCTCACAACCTCTTATATGTAATTTTGTATGACAATGAGGGTCTCCTTCCATTTCCATGCAATATCCCTTTTCTCTCCCTTTTGCTTATACATTTTTAACACTTGAATTAAAACAAATAATCATTGTTCTTCATCTTCTGAAAGTCTATCCAACAAAAATGAAAATAATTCTTAAACTGAGATTGCCAATGGTTCGTTTCTTTAAAACTTATTTAGATTTTTAAATAATTAAGGCTGAAAATATCAATGAAGGCTGTTAATAACTACTTTTAGTTCAGCTAATTCAGATGGGCCACCAGACAGGGAGTGTGGAAACTATTATAGTAGCTTCCCCAAAACACCAAAAATGTATTTTATCTCTTTAGGTTTTATAGACATATTTTCAGAGTCAAAAGAAGGCCTTGGTGTTCACTCATCAATGATACTTCGCTTCCTGCATCGCAATCGGATCTCTAGCATGGTAATTCCCTACCCGATGTTGGACCACTGCAATAACATGTGCACCATGCGGTCTTCGGTTCTAAAGGAGTCTCTGGATCAACTGGTACAAAAAGAAAAGGGTATGTACATAGGAGATTCTCTTGACTCTATCATTGTTTCTTCTAAACCATGCATTTAATAAGATGAGCCAGTCATTGTCCCAGCCTTTATTTCTGAAAACGTAATAGAAACCAGCTTGTAGCCTAATATGATCCATCTTTGCTTGCTTGCTTGCTTCCTTCCTTCCTTCCTTCCTTCCTTCCTTCCTTCCACACAGCCAGATTTAGTTTCTCATCGTTCATCTCTCAGTTTAGATATTACTTTAGGGATACCTTTTTTCATTACTCTAATTAATAGTCCCTGCCTCCATTTCCTCAGTTTCCAACTTCTGATTAATATTACCTTGTAGGTTTAATGACTTACATAGCACTGATTATTTGAAGTCTTAGCATTATTTGTTACCTGTGTTCTGTGGGGGGGTTTTTTGTTTGTTTGTTTTTTGTACCAGAGATTGTACTCAGGGGCACTCAACCACTGAGCCACATCCCAAACCCTATTTTGTAATTTATATAGAGACAGGGCCTCACTGAGTTGCCTAGACCCTCACTTTTGCTGAGGCTGGCTTTGAACTCATGATCCTCCTGCCTTGGCCTCTCAAGCAGCTGGGATTACAGACATGCACCATTGTGCCTGGCTGTTCTGTGTTGCTTTTTTTTTTTTTTTTTTTTTTGGTTCCTTATCCTTTGTAACTGAGACTCCTCTGTCACATAGTAGAATATTTATTTAAGGAATATATATTGAATAAATGAGAGAAACTACCTCAGACTCACTTAGTGATGGTAACAGAAGTTGAGGTGTTTAGACAGGTCTCTGGCACATAATAGGGTTCAGAAATAGATCCAAGTTTATGTGGAACTGTAGAACCAGATAAAATCAGCTATATAAATTAGAATGGAAAAGATGAGTTGTCAACAAATAGGGTTAGAGCAACTATTTAGCCATTTGGAGAAAAAAATAAAACTAGATTCTTATTTCATTTCACTCATTAAAATAGATTTCAGATTTATCAAAAAGTTCAACTGGTGAGAAAATAGTAAGAGTACTAGAGAGGAGCTGGGTTGTGGCTCAGTGGTAAAGTACCCCTGGGTTAAATCCCCAGAACCACCAAAACAAAACAAACAAACAGAAAAACCTGACTCACAGTAAACACTCAAGTAAATGTTAGCTATTATATGGTGTATATACATGATACAATGTATAAAGTGCATTACTTAATAGACTAGTGACCCAGAAGAAAATGAAAGAGGGAGAACTCAGAAACATAAGTGGCTTAAAAAGCCTCACTCATAATTAAAGAAATATAAACTCAAAGTATAAGAAACCGTTTTCTGGTCTGGAGTTGTGACTCAGCGGTAGAGCGCTCACCTAGCAAGTGCAAGGCGCTGGGTTCAAGCCTCAGCACCACATAAAACAAACAAACAAACAAACAAATAAATAAATAAAGTAAAGGTTTAAAAAAATAGAGTTAAAAAAAACATTTTCTTCTCTTGGCATCTTTTTGTAAATATATCAGTGATTTGAGTATTGTACTATAATGAGATAATGGGCAATTCTTGGCCAATGGATTCTTTGGAAGGAGATTTTAAGGAACACTACAGTTTCTGGTGCCAAAGTGACCAAGCATTTTCTGTTAGATATTTTAAATGACCATTTTTTCTCTTTGTGAAAGAGATGTCATGTGGTAAATTCTGATTTTCCTGCAGAAAGCCCTGGAGATCTAACCAGAAGCCCAGAGATGGATAAACTCAAATCAGTAACAAAGTGCTATGCTTATATAGAAACATCCTCCAACCCTGCTGACATCGACAAGATGACAAATGGAGAAACATCATCCTACTGGCAGTCAGATGGCAGTGCCCGTTCACACTGGATTCGGTAGGTAGCACAGCACGTTTATTTATTTATTTATTTAGGTATCAGGAATTGGACCCAGGAGCACTCAACCACTGAGCTACATCCCCAAACCCTTTCTATATTTTATTAGTGACAGAGTCTTGCTAAGTTTCTAAGGCTCGCTTTGAACTTCCACTCCTCCTGCCTTAGCCTCCTGAGCTGCTGGGATTACAGATGTGCGCCACTGCGCCTGGCTTATTATTTTTAAAATTTGGAATGTTTTGTACTCAATTGCCCAATTTTTTTCTTATGAGTAGCTTTCTGTAAAGATGCCTCAATCAAGTATAAGGAATCATGTAAAATCATGTAGCTTGGTTCACATATTCATAAACATATAGTTTCTTTATTTGATGTTTAAAAGGAAGAAGTAACATTTGACTAATATTTTATAATACTGATTTCAGATCCTTTTCAGTAGTTCTCAGGAAAATTAATATTACAAAGGACAAGAACTTTTTTACATAGATGTAATTGTACTTCTATACTTTTTCAAAATTCATGTATAAGTTAGTCAGTTCAGAAGAGAGTGGGATGGCTAGGAATCCTGGAGTGATGTTCTTGGCAGTAAACTGTGGAATTTCTAGAAGTTCTGAAACTGCTGTCTAAATTTTCACATTTCCCTTCAGAAAATGGGCTAAGTTTAATTGGCAGGAATAGAAATAATTTTCTAATTTTCTTTTAGGGGTAGGTCACTTTTGACCTTTAACCATCTACCTAATTTAAAGATAAGGGAATATACTCAGTTTAGGGAATGCAGTTTAGAATTTGCTTCTTGGCATGTAAAGGAATTTTGTTAGAATGTTTGTTGTTCATATTGTCCCTTCTTGCCTATCCTAATACTGAAAAGGAAATATAAGATTAATCTTGACCCGAAAGGCTTTTTAGAGATTTGGAAATGTCATATGGACCTTGAAACTCATAACCAGTATTTAAGTTAGTTGCTATTAGGAAAAAATCAGTGTTTGGTTATATCAAATATCAGACCTTTGAAATGGGTCTTGTTTTTGACACATATTAATGTAAAGCATTGTCTTAGCGATGAATGTGACACTAGGATTCATGGTCTGAGGGCTGTTGGCTTTCAGAGAGTTAAGTCTAGGATGCTTCGGCAATATGGTATTGGTCTCTGCTGACATCTCTGGTAATGGCTTCTATGGAGACAAATCCCGCCTTTGTCCAGGCAGTGCTGCACAATACTCAGTAAGTCGATCTCTGATTTCCACCCCATCAAGGTGCATTCATATAAACACTGTGGTTTCTACTTTCTGTTTTCCAGCTTAAAAATGAAGCCAGATGTTGTGCTTAGGCACCTGTCCATTGCAGTTGCTGCCACTGATCAGAGTTATATGCCACAGCAGGTGACAGTAGCTGTGGGGAGGAGTGCCGGCGATCTTCAGGAAGTTCGAGATGTGCACATCCCCAGCAATGTCACTGGCTATGTGACACTGCTGGAAAATGCCAATATCAGTCAGCTCTGTGAGTCAAACAAAACTAAGGGGATGGGGAGGAGATGAAGGGAAGTTTTATTTTTTAGCAGTAGAACCTTTGAAGTAGAAAAGCTGCTAGTTTTCTTTTGAGATTTGATTTGCTTCTCATGACACACACATAAGTGATCATTATTTCACCTCATAAGTGTTTTTAAAACTATTGAAAAACAATAAACCCTTTTCTTAGTTTAAAATATTTTATTCTTTTGTTTTATTGGAAAATTAGAAAAATATGGAAAAACAAAAGTACTCAAATCCTACTACCTAGGGATTGTCAGTATGACTACCTTGGTGAGAATCCTTCCATAACTTCTCGTGTATTTGTGTATTTATGTGCACATGTATAAACACATATACACACATGCACACACTTTTTTTAAAAAAAAAAAGCATTATATTCACATATACATTTATCTATACATATCTTTTTACAAAAATGATAATAATCTACTCAAGTTCTTTGGTATTTTTTGATGTGTTGTTGTATCATATATTCATGAACACCTTTATTTAATGTTGTAAAAATAAGTCAATTTTAACCCACTCTTATTCTTGTACATTTATATTTCTAACTTTATACTGTTACACCTTGCTTCACACATAGCTTTTTGGAAATAATCACAATTGTGTGATTTCTTTCCAGGCTTATTTCATTCAGGGAGCCGGAATACTTCATGTTTTGTCTCATTTCTTCTAATGCTTTCCTGGGTCAAAAGAAGTGTTCTTACTTGGCTCAGAGGAACTGAGGCCTAGGGAGGTAGTGTCTTTGTGTTTTGCCTGTAGGCAAAGAAGTAGTAAAGCTTGTGGAGTAGAAGCTTTCTGCCTTACCCCCTTTGGTGCTCTTTTCTCTAATTTGTGTCCTTTTTAACTTCTCACCTACCCCCAAACTCAAATAAGAAATTGTGACATCTCCTAAAAGTGAATCATGTCTGTGTCTTCTGTTTGGACTTGATTGCACAACTACTTATGAGCCAGCTGCTTTATAACTCAATCCAGATTTCAAACTCTAGGAAGAGTTCTAGAAAGTTCTCACCAAGTGTTCAGTCAGGATTTATAATGCTCTTTGTGAAGCATTATAACTTTTCAGAACTCACAAGTTCTTAAGAAGTTCTATGATAAGCCACCCTTAATTTTACAAATTGCTCTTTAAATTTCTTGGATTCATCAATGTTTTGTGACAGGTTTATTATGTACTAGTTCCATTGTGCACATTTATTTCTGTCATCAAAGTATGTCTTCAGAATTTTCTTTTCAAAACATCAATTACCATTTTTGCTTTTAGTTGAGAGCCTAGCATTTACTGAACTAAAGAAGTCAATCCAATACTGAATTTGTTGTTTGTGCTTGACAGATGTCCAGATTAACATAAAGCGTTGTCTTAGCGATGGATGTGACACTAGGATTCATGGTCTGAGGGCTGTTGGCTTTCAGAGAGTTAAGAAGTCTGGGGTCTCAGTCTCAGATGCTTCGGCAATATGGTATTGGTCTCTGCTGACATCTCTGGTAACGGCTTCTATGGAGACAAATCCCGCCTTTGTCCAGACAGTGCTGCACAATACTCAGTAAGTCGATCTCTGTTTTCCACCCCATCAAGGTGCACTCATTCTTCTCCACCCCTCTATGGAATGTCACTGAACAGCCTTCCATCATCAGGGCTCAGTCAATAGCTCATCCCTGGTTACCTATTGTCTTCTATTTGTACCTTTCAGCTCCACATTGCTTCTTTCTTCATAGACTGTTTTATTTTGTTGCTGTCCTGGGAATTGAACCCAGGCCTCATTGTGCATGCTGGGCAAGCACTCTACTGCTGAATTACATCACCAGCCCTGACTTCACAGACTTTGAAGAAGCATCCATTCTACTTTCCTGTTTCTCCTTACACAGTTCCTCCAGTGTCTTTATCAGCTCACTGAGTACCTCAGTCTTAGGAGGTCACTTGTGCTGTGCCTGTTTCTTATCTACTGGGGAACATTTGCACACACACATACACATACACAAAAGACTCATGGAATCTTATTAACTGGGTTATAATTAGCCACAGGTTTGGTGCTTAGATTGTCCCAGATTTGGCCAGTGGCAACCCCTTCAGTCTAGCTAATATCCTTCTCATTTTAAGAATACTTCCTTACTGGTATGTCTCTCTCTCTCTTTCTCTCTCTCTCTCTCTCTCTCTCTCTCATGCATGTATGCGTGTCAGTGTGTGTGTGTTATGGGGAAGATGGGGTGTTACTCTGTAGCCTACGCTGGTTTTAAACTCTTGGGGTCTAGTGATACTCCTACCTCAGCCTCCCAAATAGCTGGGACTCAGGTGAACACCATGTACCCTGCTGCTGCTTTTAGCACAAGGCATTGCAGGTTTGAGTGTTCCCTCCCTTAGTCCTAGAATCAAACATTTTTCTAAGGAATCAGGGTCCTTTTTAGTGGATAATGATGCTTTTGGACAAATTCATTACTGTCAAGGTGTTACTTCTTTCATATCCTTTCAGTGGACATAGCTAGGCAGAATCCATTTGTATGGGAATATTGTATAAACATTTATATCTGTATTATTTTTCTATGAAAATAAAAACTGAGTTTACACTGATACTTTCAGTTCTAATCCAGTACTACAGAGTTCATTCTAGTTTTCTCCCTTTCAGGATTTGTAACTGCCTTCTCTGATAGTGACAAACCTGGCTGCCATCATCCTTCATATTTGTACTTACTTCCTCAACCTCTTTCTATATAGTCAGAGTCCTGTTGTCCCTGTCCTTGCATAGACACACTTCTCTTCTTACTCCTGCTCAACACCTTTAGCAGGGCTGCTGCTATGGCCACCTTTCTTGTCCTCTGTAGAGTCTGTATGTCCCCTCTTCCCTGTATTAGGCCACCCTTCTTGCCATCATTGGTACCTGCATTCCAATTGGTCTGTTCCTTTGTGCAGATACCCAGCTGTAGGCCACCATGGCTCTCCCCACCTCTGGCACACTTGTACAGCTTGTACAGCTCTACTAAATAGACTAGATTTTTAGGAAGGGGGAAAGAAAGAGCTTTCTACATTATTATTATTTTGAAGATGTGCCAGGTTATTGAAGAATGGAATTATCCTGCTCAGTTTTACTAGTGCATCATCAATGACATTTTTATGCACCCCTTCACTTTTAAAAATCAGTTATCTAAAACTTTCCTAAGATTGAAAATATATTGTGAAAAAGATCAATGAGGAAAAATAAATAAGAAAAACTATATTTGGAACATAAGTGTTTGCTTTTATCAGTGGAAATAAACTCAGCAAATGATCACATGCTACTTGTATGCCTTAGATCTCATTGATGAGCTGTACCTGAGTGTAGCTGCCATACAGCCCAAAGACAGCTTGTCAGGTGGTTAAGAAGGAAATCAGAGCAGAGGGGAAATTGACATAGTGTTAGCTTTGCTGTATCTTGAAATGCAAAAATAAAAATGTTTCAGGGACTCATTATTATTATTGTCATAAAATGACAATTCTAGAATTTTGAGGGTTTTTTGATCCACTTGTGGTATACCTTCAAGCTTTTCATGGTATATTCATCTAGCATAGCTTCTAACATGTGGTAGGACTCATTAATCATTTGTTGTATATATTTGTTAGATGAGCTGGATGTGTTGATGCACATCTGTAATTCCAGAGACTTAGAAGGCTAAAGCACTAGGATCACAAGATCAAGGCTATCCCTCAGCAACTTAGTGAGGCCCCATTTCAAAATAAAAAATAAAAAGTGTTGGGAATGTAGCTCAGTGGTAGAGTGCCCCTGGATTCAATCCCAAATTAAAAAAAAAGAAAAGAAAAAGAAAAGTTGACTGCTAGTCCAGAGAAGACAAGTCCTTGGGGGATTCAGAAAGATAAGGCTAAACATTTAGAGGTGATGAGGAAAGAGAAACATTAAAAGAGACATGAAGGTGGAAAGGCCAAGACATACACACAGGAATAGAGAACGTGATGGTGTTGATCTATTTAGAACACAATAAAATTCATGACACCTTTTTAGATGCCATAGATCTTAAGAGCCTATGTATAAAACAGGCTTCCTATTGAACTACACTCTGCACTTGCCTCTGAGGTCAGATTCCCTAAGAACCCCTGAATTTTCTGTAATTTGTCTTTCGCTTACACTACTTAAAATAAATGCTGGCTTCTAGAGTACCCCATAAACTTTTCCAGAGGGAAATGATACTTTGAAAAAGAAAGAAACCCTATTACACTACTTAGCTAAATCTAATCTACTATGACTCCTAGGGATAAGGCTGGTTTA